>NC_062213.1:187966262-188609595 GCF_902686445.1 Sciurus carolinensis
ATGGGAGCGGGCTGGAGGGGGCGCTGCTGGCACCAGGCTGCCCAGGCCTCTTTCCCAGCAGGTTCTCAGATCCAGCCAGGCCCCTGCTCACAGGCCCAGGGGTGAGCAGAGAGCACGAAACTCAACCTGGCGTGTGGGCAGGGTTCCCTACACGAAGGATTTCCCTATCCACGTTCCTTCTTCCTGGCACCCTGGGGCTGACCAGCCCCATTTTATAGAGGAAGAAACTGTGGCACAGAAATAAGCTGTTTACTACCTAAAGTCACCCAGTGAATGAATTCCAACTCAGGTCTGACTGATCCGGAGTCACTGACTTTGGCTGTATCACAAAATAGATTCTGGAGAAAGAGAAACTGGAAGAGGCCTATTAGGGACCAACAAGATAAGGAAGCAAGACTGAAGGAACGGAAGCCAGCCAGGAAAGGAGAGGGGCTGGGGTCCAGCAGCTCAGAGCTGACCAGCATTGGGCACTGCATCCCCTTGGCTCAGCCCCGCGTGGGGGCTCCTGGGAAGGGGCTCCTGCTGCAGGAGCAGACCTGGGAGCTTGCAGAGGGAGTCCTGGGGTGCTAACTCCACGGCCAGCAGTAAACCTTCCCCTGACGGGGCCTCTGGGTGGCGCATCTCATGTCTACTCCTGGCGCAGGTTCCAAGTTCAAGTGCAGGAGGCGAGCTGGGAAGGATAAGGCATCCAGCGCCCGAATGAGTGTCAGGCCTCTGGTCTGCCACTTCGGACAGATCCATGTCTCCTCAGCAGGCTGGCGACCATCCCGCCTCCCAGAAGGGGAACTTAGAAGGGGGTGGTGGGACCGAGGCAGATCCATCACCTCCCCTCCTCTGTGGTCCTAGATTCTGCCCACCCTCAGCTGCCAAGTCTGGAGGCTTGAGAAACCACCCGGACCCTCCTCCCTCCCCAGGGGGCAGCGCCTCCTTCTCAGGAGCCGCAGTTGCCTGCCCTTTCACAGTTTGGCAAGAGACTCTGAAGGCGCCCCGGTGGGTGGCCTGGGTTCTTGGCATCTTCCTTGCTGCCCCCAGGACACTGCGGCAGCGCCCCCGCTCCTGCCGCTCACACTCATTTCCCCTGGCAGGCAGGGTGGCCTCTTCCCTGCTAGACCCTGAGTACAAGGAGCCCCAGATGCCTGGGCAGCCACATGGTCCACAAACCAAAGACCCTTACCGGGTCCCCTGCACAGGTGTCTTCTTGGGGAATTGGGACACCTAACTCGGCAAGACCCCTGTGGTTTGCTGGAGGATGGCAAGAAATGGCCTCTGTCATTTCTTCCTGTTGGGGACAATCCCCTGGCAAAGGGCTTTGACTCAGGCATCTGCTGCGTCCTGCAGGATGGAGCTCCCTCCTCAGTGTTCTGTCCGTGAGTGAAACGGCCCAATACCTGGGCCTTCGGTTGACCATTCCTCCCTTCTGGCAGGGGCTGTGTGTGGTGACACGGTGGCCTGTTAATCCTGCTCCTGCTTCTTGCTCGTGTCTCTGATCCCGTGAGGCCGGCCCCTGGCCTGAGCACTGTGAGGAAGGACCCACGCCAGTGCATCAGTCACCCACGAGCCTCGGAGAGCGGAGACGGCTGAGGCCCACCTTACCCCCAGGTACAGGACTCTTCCAGGTGAGCAGACGGCCGGGCCCGCCCACGTGGAAGGGGCCCAGTGAGGCCAACTTGCCAGCTGGTCTCCTTGATGGGTGCCTCCTCATCAGTGGCTGAAGAAACGTCTCCGCTGCAGCCTGGCTGGTTTGCAGAGGCCACCACCGGGGACCAGTCCTGGTAGGGAAAGCCCCTCCTGTTGTGCCCATGCAGGGCCTCCCACTCCACAGTGCCAGCCCCAGGTGGCCCGTGGCAGAGTGAGTTGGTCGGTGGGATCCCCTACTGGGTTACTTAGTGCTCACTTCCTCAGGTAAGCTGAACCTGTGACGGAGACCTGAGCACTTACTGAGTGCCTGCTGTGCGCCAAGGGCTATTAGTTCACTCAGCATGAGGGAGGAATGCTCACCACTCCCATTTTACAGGTGGGGAAACTGAGGCACAGAAGTATTAAGTGTCTTGCCCAAGTCCACTCAGCTAGGGAGTGGAAGAGGCAGGAGACAGATGCAGGGGACAGCCAGGCTCTGACTCACCGGGTTGTAGGTCTTCTCTGAACACCCAGAAAGGGCCTCGTTCTTATCCTCTCCCCCAACAGGGTCCTGAGACCTGATGCTCCTCCGTAGATGAAATGGACACAGGTGGAGAGAAGGTTCAGTCCCCAGCTCTGCCCACTCTCCACCGTGGAGGGTCAGCCAGGCCCTGGTCCACCAGAGGTCAGACTGTCACTAACCAGCCCGTGACAGTGGGGAACGCAGTGTGGCCCTGTGGGATCCATTCATTGAGCATCTAACATGTCCCGGCCCCTATGCCGGGGACTCCTCGGTGAATGGAGGCTGACCTCCTTCCCCTGAGGGCTTACGGCAGGAGGTCAGGTCATAAATGATGCCCATGAAGGTCGCATACGCCCCTGCAGATGAAGCCGTGAGGGCCGGACCTGGCTGGGGCTAGGGCGGGCTTCCTGGAGGAGGCGACTGGAGAAAGATCAGGAACCTGGAAGTTCACCCGCTGGAACATTGTGAAAGGGACCGGAACGCCAGCTGGGGGTCTGAGCAGGACGAGGGTCAAGGTCCCCACCTCCTGACCACCTGCCAAGGCGGCTCAATGTTTTATCATTCTATTAACTGAGGTCCCTCAGACTGGGAGGCCAGACTGCTGGGCTTTCCGGGCTGAGGCTCTCTCTCTCTCTCTCTCTCTCCCTCTCTCTCTTTCACACACACACACACACACACACACACACACACACACACACACACGGCTGTGCTGGCTCTCCCCTCTCCTGGGCCCCTAGCCAGGCCCATAACACCTTGGATCTGCAGCTCTTCGTGGCTTCGGGAATGTAAATTTATTCTGGGATCTCTCACCAGGCGCTCACCTTATCTACATGTTACAGTCACCAGAATAAATATTAGGGACAAGTCTGCAGAGATCCGTGGGTACATGAGTTAAGTCCTGCAGCCGGTGGTTCATCCACGCAGGGATTTCACAGAAAGTCACGCTTTTGTTAATTACAAGGGGACTGGACTCCGCTCCGCCGAAGGGGAGGACCAGCCGCCTGGTGCAGCCATGGAGAAAGGCCTTTGTCTGCACAGGTGGGGGTGCAGGGCAGGAGGGGAGCCCCTTCAGGGCACAGGAGGGCACTGCAGGCCTCCATCTGGGTCGCTCGGGCGGGGGCCATAGGAGCCCCCAGAGGCATGGGAGGGGGCAGGCAGCCCCACCTGGGTGAGGCTTTGTGCGAGCCCGGAGTGGGCAGATCTCAGCTCTCCCCTCACCAGCTCAGCCATGCGGCCGAGAAGCCGCTCGCCTCCCTGGGACTCGGTTTCTCCAACGTGACCTGTGAAACCACCCACCCTACCTGCCAGGTGGTTCTGAGGACAGGGGAAGCTGCAGGTCCCGACCCACAATGAGCCCAGATCAAGAACCTCTCCTGTGACACCTGCCGGGTGCCAGGCTCTGAGGGGGGCACTCTGAGGAGGTCTGATCTCGCCCCAGCCCAGTGAGGGCTGCTATCCTATCCCATTCCACAGACGAGGGAACTGAGGCACAGAGAGGTTAAGTAACTCACCCAGCATCACCAGCACAGGTGAAAGATGGCAGGGGCGGGATTTGCAATCAAGCACTTGGCTCCAAAATCGGTGAAGTCAACCCCGTCTAAACACCTCCAGCGGCCATGGGGTGTCCTGCTGCCCACCACTTTCAGAACCGGCCCCTCCCTCTGGCCCTGTTCTCTTTGGTCCCTGAAGCTCTGGCGATGGCCAGGCAGCCGTGAACTGCGGGTGATGTCCAGGCGGTGGCTCCTGCTGCGCCCTCTCCCTGGACGCCCTGCCCTGCCCCGCCCTTCCAGGGAGCTCCTGCCCAGGCTCCAAGCCCGTTCCCTGAGTGTGGCCCCCATCCAAAGGCTGACACCCCAGGACAGAAGGTCAGCCCTGTGGCACTGGCCTTTTGACCCACATACCACCCCATCTCCTTCTCCAACACATTTCAAGGACCCCCCAGAACTGGAAGCCTCTGGGACTCTGACCCCAGCGTCCCAGGAACTCTGATGCTCAGGCCACGGGTTCACCTTTGGAGGCCGTGAGTGTCCCCGGCCACCGCGACGATGCCAAAGCCACATGGGCAGCAGCTGCCACATTTAAATGTGACTTGATGTAAGAACCGCGCTCAAGAGGGCAAGGTGACAGGTTTAGGCTGGTGGTCAGCTCAGCACAACAGGGGACCTAGGCCTTCTCACCCCGTGACCTGGAGACTCCCGAGACGCTGCCCGGTGCTGACTGATTAGCAAACTTAAAAATGTATGAGCCGTCGAACTTCATCGGCCACAGTGAGGGGTGTTTTTGACCTGGGCCAAGGTTCCCAGACCCTGCTGAGGCGAGACCGGCATGGGGAACTCGCTGGCGAGGAGTCGCCTGCCGCTTGGACTCCCTCAGGGCAGGTCACGGTCCCTCCAATGGCAGCCCCGGGGGCCTCTTACTCTGCACCATCTCCGAAGGATTATGGAAAATAATATCCCTACAGGACAGCTCCCCAGGAAAAATGGAGGGACAGCGTGGCTCAGGAGGAGGGAGGGGACACTAGCCAAGCATTAACCTCCCAGTAAATCCTTTCCTGATAACAATGGGCCCTGAAGGACAGGGCGGTTCTGAATGCTGGGCCCTGGGCCTTGACCTTCCCCCATGGCAAATTACTCCTAAGTGGAGGCCCAGCAAATATCAAAGCTCCGGGAAACAATGGATCCCCGAGAAAGAAAAGCAGTGGGTGAGATCTGAGAACTCATCCCTCGGGATCTGGGCTCCCAGCTCCCAGATCACAATGAGTCTCGACCTTTTTACAACTGCCTTCCTAAGTTAGAGGCTTAACCTGCACAACCAGCCCGCAACTGTCCAAACTGCACGTCCGCAGTCTCCAGTGACACTACAAAACCCAGACGCCTCCTGTAACCCAGGGCCCAGCTCCATACCCAGAAAATGGGCCCTCCCGTGCCTGATCCACGGCCTCTCTGCAGAATAAAGGACAGCTTGCTGACCGGAGGATGCTTCCATCTCCGGCCTCCGTCACCCAGGGGCCCTGAGCTCACTGTCTCCCAGCCAGTCTCTGGGCTTTGGGTTCAGGGCAGATGGCGGGGCAGGACGGGTCTCACTTTGAGATGACAGCAAAGCAGGTGCATTCCAGCCAGCAGAGCTCCAGTCACCTGGCCCTGATCATTCAGGGACTTGTCCCATCTGTCACCCCAGCAGGCTCAGCAGCAGGAGGGCACCGAGGGGCGTAGACCACACACCTAATCCAAGTAGCCGCAGGCCGGTCCTTTGACCTCCCTGAGCCTCAGCTGACTTGTGGCATGATGGGCTGGAGCCCAGATGTGTCTGACCCTCGCCTGCGCTGTGACCAGCCGCGTCACCAGGAGGGGGAGCATCTGCCCTGGGGTGGAGGGGCAGACGGCCCCCTCTCTGGGGCAGCTCCCTGCTTTCCTGTCCCTTTACACCCTGCTCCCTTCGCCCCCTCCTGCCTGGCCCTGTCTCAGGGGCTCCCCCCACTCTGGGAGCAAGTTCAGAGGCCCCGCGAGGGCTCAGGCCAGGGCTGTCCCCTCTGTCCCCGCAGCTCTCTGTTATTCCAGTGACTAAAAGGACCAGGGTCCGGCCCAGTCTCTCTCCAAGGGTCCCAGAGGGGGTATAGGGCAGGTTGGGGAGGATCCTCTTTCCTGTTCTGAAAGGAAACATTTATCAAGTACCTACTGTGTGCTGATCCTTCTCCTAAGAACCCAAAATTCACATGCGCACTCTGCAAGACCCTTTTCTAAGCTCCTACGATGACAAGTCCATTCAGGCCTTACGACCTCGGTGGCAGACTCCCTCCACCCCCCACTTATGGATAACACACCTGAGGCCCAAAGAGGACGGAAGTCCCTGAGGTCTCACAACCAGGCACGGCCAAGCTGGATTTGCACGTGTGTCCACATAGTTGCTACGCCTGGGCTCTTCCCGCGAGGTCAGGTTGGCCAGGGTGGGCCAGCCTCCGCCCTGGGCCTTCCTTTCTGCCCTCCCCACCCCAGCTGAATCTGAGAAGCTCTGGCAACCTCGGTCTTGCGGAGGCTCAGGCCCTAACCGGGGGCTCACCTCTGATCCCTCTTTCTCTGAGAAGCCTGCAGCTCTGCCTCAAAGACCACCACGCCCTCCCCGCAGGCCTGAGCCCCACCTTTCCTCGCGCTCCCCCCAGCAGGTCTCCTGCTTTGGCTCTGACCCACCTTAGGCTTTTCAACCTATAGCCGTAGGAGCCCTGAGTCGGAAGTCACCTCACACCGCTGTTCTGTTCGAATCCCATCTACCACAGGTCCCTCCTACAATCGGCCCTGTTCCCAGGTGGCCTCCTCACTTCCCGTTCTCCGCTTTCCCTCTTCCCACTCTCCAGTCCAGACGCGCTGGCCTCCTGGCTGCCCCTCAAACATGCCGGCAGCTTCCCACCCTGGGCCTCCGGTCCAGCAGTTCCCTCTGCCCCGCGTGGCGCCCTCCCCAGATGTCCGCTGGGCTCCGCTCTTCCCGGCCCGGCCTTTGCTGGCAGAGGCCTGCTCCGGCCCACCGTTCTGAGCCCACCACACACGGGTGCTGGTCCTCCCGGCCTCCCCAGCCTCCCGCTCCTGTTTCCCCACAGCCCACGCCACCTGCTGACATGCTGTAGCACTGTTACAGGACCGTGTCCAGCGGCCGCCCGCAAGACAGGCCAATTAAGTCCAGACACCAGGTGCCGAGGAAAGGCAGGCAAATGTATTCAAAGCGCTGGCTAGACAAGAAAGTGGGGTCCATCCTGATGGGAAGCTGACCTAGGAGAGATTTATATGGGGGTTGATGGGTGTTCCCAGGCCCAGGGGCACCCCTGACAGCAGGGAACGGGGAAGCACATACCTGCGGGTGCTTCCTCCCAGCAGTGGCCAGGTGATGCACATCTGATCCTGGTCACCGGTCACAAGATGCTTTTCAGTTCTGCCCGTCTCAAGAACAAAGATCATGATTTCCTCCAGAGAGTCTTGTCATCCATTAGTTGGCCCCCACGCAGTTCCTAACCTATTACTTACTGAATAGCCTAGGGGGCAGAGCTGCCCCAGGCCCACTTGCCCGGGGCCAAATTCCTGATTATTGTGGGAGACAAGGATGGGTGAAGCTGAATAGGGAGCCAGCATGAGATCTGCTCCACCTCAGAGATCCGCCACCTACTCTCCGCCTCCCAACTGGATTGTGAAGGAGAGTATAATGGTTAATTTGAATTGTCAACCTGATTGGATTAAGAGTTGCGGATGATTAAGAAGCCTCTGGGTGTGTCAATGAGGGCGTGTCTAGGAATGATTGGCATGTGGGATAGTGAACTGAAGTGCGGCCCCTCCCCAAGCGTGGCCAGCACCGCCCAATAGGATGGAATAAAATTTGGAAGAACAAGGAAGCAGATGCAGATGCCAGCTCAGCTCTTCTTGAACAGGTTCTCGATTGCTGCTTCAATCATCTGAGAATATCAGACTCTTGCTTCTTCACTCTTCCAAAGCGGACTCTGCCAGTGATTCTCCAGGTACTTTCCAGAAGCCTTGGTCTCGGACTGGGGTAGCACTGTTGATCTCTCGGTTCTGGGGCTTCTGCGTCTTGGACTGCGCAGCTGCTGGTTCTTCCAGCTCTCCAGCTGCAGACAGCCATTGTGGACTCTCCAGCTTCTGGTCGTGTAAGCCAATCTAATAATCCCCCTTTTATAATCACACTTCCTGTTGATTCTGTTCCTCTAGAGAACCCTGACTAATACAGAGTGAAAACATAATTTCCCTCAACACTCACAAGTTAGGGCCTGGGACAGAGTCCTGCAACAAAAGGCAGATTAACAAGAGAAAAACAAGGAAGTTTGTTGACTCCAGCAAATTTATTTATTAAAGTGCACATCATACAGGAGAAACATCAGTGGAAAGTAACTGGAAGCTGAAGCTCGGGAGCCTGCCTTAAATGTATTTTAGCAAAGGGCAATAAATTTCAGAGAAGTGACAGGATAAAGGAAAGCAAAGGTGGGAAAGTGTGGGAGGGAAATATATGGGAAATGAACTAATGGAATAGTCTGCACAAACTCCTCCAGCGCCACCCGTGAGATGAAGCGGGTGTAAAGGAGAATTTCCATCCCACCTTCAGGTGGGAAGTGGGGGAGAGAGAAGGACCTTTTGTATTTGGAAATCTCTCTCCTGTTTTCAGGCAGACTGGGAAGCAGACGGCTCCCCTGCCTCTCATCTCCAGCTTTAAAATCTGCATGTCAGAGAGGCACATTCTGCTCTCCTTCAGCTCTCGGTTCCTGGAGGGCAGGGAATGGGCGTCTGTACCTCAGTCAGCACCTGCATGAATGAGAACGGAGCTCAGCTGAAGTCGAGGTGTCGAGCTCAGAGCTCGGGACTGGGACATTCCTGGCAGAGAGGAGTCCTCCCCCTGCTGCTAGTGCGCCTCCTGCTCCCTGGGCCTGAGAGTGCTCCTCCTGCTCAGCTCCACCAGGACCCTGCCCCACCCAGGAGCATGCGCAGAGCCCAACAACCCAGAGCCAGCCGGGTCTCTGCACGAGGAGGCAGGATGCCTGAGCGGACAGCAATCCCCCTGCCCATCAGGAAGGAAAGCCACGCTTCTTGCAGGTCTTCAGCCCTGAGAAAATAAAAGATTACGTGCATCCTGGAACTCTATGACCTTTATATCAGGAAAATGCAAACCCAGACCTGTGGCTGATCCGGGCTGTACTGGCAAAGCCAAGTGCCTAAGGGCCAAGCACCCCGGCCAGCAGCTCAGAAACGGGGCTTGAAACGGGGGCAGGGAAGCCCAGGTCCAGGTGGGTTGGAGGAGGCCAGGCCCCTCCAAGAGTGGCCCTCCTGCTCCTGTAGGAAGTGGATATGTTACCCTGGCTCTTCAGGTTGGAGGCACCCTGGTCTTTCCCGAACCTAAGGGAAAGTTAAAAACAGGAAATGAAAGTATCAGCTACGTAGCTTGTAGAAAAAATGAACCCAGAAAGAAGAGAAGGAGATGGCTCAGAAGGTGGAGGGAAACTCACACTGATGGTAAATCATGGTGCAGGCTCCCCTGGGCAGGCAGGAGGCCCAGTGAGGAGACGCAGGAAGGGCCTGGTCACGCCTCCCCCTCCTCATCAGCACAATGGGCAAGCCACATTGCCCGCCCTGGCTGATTAGAGATGATGGGGACCAAATGCCCAGACCAACAAACACCTGGCTGGAAAAGATCTCTCGAGCGTTCACAGTGGCCTCCTGAGAGGACAGCAGAGTTCTGCCTGGAGTGGACCAGTCAGAGAGAGTGGGCTGGTCACAGAGACAAAGGAAGAGCTGATGAGACAGCACCTCCCTGCCTGGAAGCTGGGCGGGGCACGATTCTTCCCCATTCCCAGCACCATCTTGCACAGATGAGGAAACTGAGGGTCCAGGAAGCCCCCATCATCTCCCCACGCAGAGAGGCCCCAGGCACACCAGCGAGATTCACGCCCTTTTTATTTCTTCAAGCATCAGAACCTACTCCCAGGACCTGCAGTATCATCTGTGACTGGAACACTCTTCATGGAACAGAGGTGACTGACAAGCCCAAGAGGTGATTGACGGCAGGTGGGGGAGTTCCTACTGCTCTTGGTATGTCCCTTAGGATTTCGACACTGTGTGTGAATTAGGAGAGTGGCACTCTGACGTCACCGTGTCTCTGCACAACGGTTTATCAGCCCACGTGGCCGAGGAGTAGAGCAGACTCCCAACCCTTGGTGCAGACACTCAGGACAGCCTGACCGATTCTGTGGAAGTTCACTGCCGCATCGTGCCCATCTTTAAAATGCGACTCCCAAACTAGGATCAGGGGACAACAGACAACGCAGGCCTTATTGTCCTCACTGCACCAAGCACCTGGGACAATTGCATTGCCAGCCGTCAATACATTGGGTTCCAGAGTGTCTGGCAGCCAGGATCAGGAACCCTGATTCACTGAGCCCTCGGGGACCCAGCGGGAGCCTTGTCCACCATGGGATTGATTCTGTCCCCTTCCACCCAAGGCCACACCTCCTTCCAGCCCCGCGGCAAAGGCAGAGCTGACAGCCTGACCGTGAGTTGGGAAATTAAGCCTGGGTCTCTGTTCAGTCACCAACTCACGGTGTGACCTGGACAAGTCACATCCCCATTCTAGACCTCAACCTTACCTAACCGGGTTTAGATAATGAGCTACCCAGGTCCGCCTGCTCCGGTGGCCCAAGAAGCTATCACTGTACACAGGAAGCGAGGCTCAGAGGCTGGGCAACGAGTGACCCAGGATCTACAGAGCTCCTGGTGAGAGGGTCAACCAGCCCAGCCTACCGTGAACCATAATCGGGATCAAAACGGCACGACCTCCCGCCAGTGGCCACGACCTGACAGAGGACGCTGCAGTTCCCAGAGTGGTAGACCAGTATGGTGGCCCGGACGGAGAGACGCAGCCCCCCTCCAATTCAGGGGGTTCGGATTCATGAATGAAGCGCCACTTGATGTGAAGCCGCGTGGAAGGTGGCAGCAGGGACTTGGCTTTTGATCACAGGACGAGGGTGGCGGGAAAGCGGGGTCAGTATGGGTAATGACCATGGCCAACGTCTGCCACCATCCTGCTGGGCTCCAACCTCCTCGGGGCTCTTGGTAAAAGCTCGAGCCCAGGGCCCAGCGCACCTAGTGTCCGCACTGGTTGGACCACTAACCCAGCGGCCACCGCGGGCCGGTCAGTGCTGCCAAGTCCCCCTCAGGCCCGGCTCTCAGCGATCTCCTAGGAATGAGATTAGAGGAGGAAGGGTCCGGGACCCCCACACCCCAGTCTCCGCAGCACTGACAGACGCCTGCCCGCTGAGCCAAGGCTGTCCTTCACGTCACCAAGGCCAGTGCCTCCCTGTCCTGAGTGGCCGTAACCAGGCATCTCTGAGAGCCTGGGACAGGTCCCTCCCGCAGGCCCCATCCTCCTCAGCACCTCGCGGGCCCACAGTGACATCTGCTCCGTCTCCATCGAGGTCCAGCTGTTTCAAGGAACTTTAAGTAACTCCCTCGGCTGCCGAGAAAGTGACGTCCTGCTGAGACACACGCACTGTGAACTGGCGCTCAGGGGGGCTCAAGGCCTGGCGGCCGAGGGACCATGACCACCCGCTGCCCTGTCCTCCCTCTGGATGTCACTTTCTGGTGACTCAGCAGGTGTCACCCTGCAGTGTCAGGCTGTGTGGGCTCTGGGCACAGAGAGAAGGGTGGTCAGCTCCCTGTGCTCAAGGGGACCCTGGTCAGGTGGGGGAGGCTGACCCGCCAGCAGTGCACACCAGCCCCTGCAAATGCCCGACCAGAGGTCTCAGCCGTGGCCGCCCTCTCATGAGCACCTGCTGTATGCACTCCACTCAAGGAGTGCCTGCTGTGTGCCAGCTTGGGGCAGGTGACCAACAGGCACTGTCACGACCCTCCCCCCGACCCTCCCTGCCACGAGGTCAGCATGATCCCTCCCATTTTAAGGTGAGGACAGTGAGGCTCAGAGAAGCTGAGGACATCCCCAGGGTCACACAGCCAGGGGAGGCTGAGTCCCCATGAGCCCCATTGTCAGCAGCATCGGGACAGCCCCGCCCCTGCCCAGATGGGACGGGTCTGCTGGGGGACTGACGGCAGGCTGGGCTACCTGAACCAGGTGGGCAGAGCCCGAGGTTGGCTGTGCTGCCAGAGCAGGTCTCCCCGACTGCAGAGGGGCCTCCAGGTCACCAGTTGCCCACCTGAGTGTGGTGGTCCCAGCCCAGTGGCCCAGGAAGAGCGGGAATCCAACTACTCTGCGCCCCGTTCTCCTTCTGCCCACCTCTTCCCCGCTCCTGTCTCGCTGGCTGGCCAGGGCCCAGCATGCCTGGCTCTAGGGCTGAGCATGGGACTCCAGCTGACCATCGGGATCGCCTTCCCTGCCAGAGTCATGGGTCAGGATTGGCCTCACTACCAAGTAGCCTCCGCTTGCTGCACCCTGGGCTCTGGGGACAGGGTTGACTGGAGGCTGTTGGGCCTCAGGAAAAGCAAAGTCCCAGGCCCCGCCCATTCTGCCAGCTACCTAAACACGTGTCGCTCAGGTGGCCCAGAGTTCCTGGGAGGGTGGGCGCGCCACAGTGAGCTGAGGGCAGGTCACTGGGAGCTAAGCACACGGTGACCAGAACTCACCCTTCACACTGGGCTTTAGCAAACATCACGACGGTCGCCACAGAGGCACGCGTGAAGGGAGGAAGCCTAACACATTTCACATGGAGGAAAGGGAGTCCCAGAGACGTCAAGGTGGCTGCCCAAGGCCACTTGCTCAAGATGGCAAAGAGACTCACACAGAGTCAATGCCACTGAGGCCCAGGCTCCTCCCCCGCCACACTGTCCTGCAGAGTTTAGGGGAGGAGCCGGGGGAGGAAGAGGCCCGCCAGGGCTGGGGACATGGGGAGGACTTCCTGGAGCAGCAGGGGAGGGCCAGCTGGTGGAGGAGGCTCCAGGAGGCTGGAGGAGAAGAGCCAGCAGGGAGAGGGGGCAGCCAGTGGTGGGTCTCCAGGCCTCTGGGTCTGGAATTCTCCATGAGGAGCTTCAAGGTCTTCCTGGGCAGCCCCCCCCTCACAGCCTCTCCCCAGGCCAGGTGGGAGGCAGCTCCCAGGTGGAGAGCGGAGGGCAGGGTGGAGCAGGAGCCCCTGGGACCTGGAGCGTCCTGTTCACGTGGTCTGAGGCCCAGGTGCACCTGACGGGAGCGAGATGGTGACGTCCTTTGCTAAGAGACCACGTCTCACAAGCGACTCTGATGAGGCCATTAGACCACATTCCACCTGCCAATCAATCAGCCCCGCAGCCAGCAGACAATCCCTGCAAAGTGTCTCATCAGCCCCAGAGCAGCCCCGCCAACAGGTCCCATTTCCCTTGCAAATCCCCCTGCCAGCAGCATCTCTCCAAAGAAAGAATCCCCTCTTTATGTCCAAATTGGGGAAATTAGACCCTTTCTTCCCTGAGCTGCCTCTGACGCCCGTGTTGACAGCGCGTCTTGCAGAGCGAGGCTGCAGAAACTAACCAGCATCCACGTGGAAACACATCAGCCCAGGGGTGCCGGTGGGGCGGGTGGGGCGGAGCGGGGCTATTTTGGGAGCCAGATGCCTGCGTGGGTGGAGCGGCCTCGCTTCTCTGCCAGATCAGCTTTCCATACAGGAAGCTGAGTCAGCGCTTCCGGAGCCTCAGATCCCTGCCTGCTGCCTGCCTTTCTCTGACAAGCACTTACTGATACCAATTAGGTGAGGACTCTGAGGTGCCACCTGCTTCTGGGAAGACAGATTCTTGCCCATTGAGGTCTGCTTCTCCTGGGGACACAAGTACACAAATGGGGACCCTGAAGCTGGCCTTCGTCTTTCCTAATTCCTCTATAGCACCACTGCATTATCAATGCCCATTCCCAGGCTGTCCCCAGGGTCCCAGGTAGGGGTCACATCTTCGTCCCTTCTCCTGTCTCTTCCCTAGCCAGGAAGCTCTAGACACTTCCCTGGTCTCAGCCATCACGGGTCCCAGCAGAGGCTGGCAGAGGCTGGGTGGAAGGAAGAAGGGACGTGGGCGGGGACTAGGGGGCAGGCGTGGAGCAAACCCCAGGCAGAGAAGAAAATTGGCAATTAGTAGGTGGTGGGAATGAGGACATCAGAAAAGACATGACATTAAAATGGTCACCCGGTGACCTACGTCATTTTGCTTCATCAGGAACAAATTGCTCTGTCCCCCGAGCAGATCTGAGAGCTTTCTGGTGCAGAATATTTCTCACACGGCCATTTCATGCTGCTCTGTACGCAGCCTGGGTGGCGGCAGCCGGGGCCAGATCCCAGCAGCCCAGCCTGAGGACAGCGGAGGCTCCGGGGGAGGCAGGCGCGAGCACTGATCCTCCCCAGCCCTGAAGGAGCCGGTGGTCAGCCAGGCCTCTGCAGGACCCCACCTGGAGACCCCACCCCGGACAGGCTCCCAGGGCTTAATAAGGAGATGGGGGTGCAGCAGCTGGATTTTGTGGTCTGGTCCCTGGAGACTCCAAGAGTAGTCCCCAGCCCATGTCACCCCCTCATTGTCCCCAAGCCCTAAGGGTTAGTGTGGCTCTACTTTCTAGAGATAAGAGAGGGACCTAGGCCCAGATAGGTTAAGTGCATTGCCCAAGGGCACACAGCTAGTCCAGGAGGGCTCAGGTCAGATCCCTGATGCTGGCTAGGATTCTGGTTCCAAAGGTGTCCTCTGCAGGCCTTGGGGTCATCTCCCTGGTGGTCAGAGGGGTCTTCCAGACCATTCCACAGGACCTTGGCGCTAGAACTGTCCAGGTCACCAAGCTCTTCCTCCTCCTGGCCCTGACTCCCTCTCTCCTCCATGAGGATGGGAGGGACCCTGCCTGTTTCCTTCACTCACCTGTCTGGGACCACAGTTCCCTCCCCCATATGACAGGGACAATGACCAGCCTCTGTGTGGCATGGAGGGTACAGTGATCTAATTTGCCTAAAACTGGGAACAGGTGGTCTCAGGGTGGTGGGGCACCTTTGTCCTCTCTACAGGAGCCTCCTCCTTCCCTGCTGGCTCCCTCCCACTCAGGGGGGTTCCCAGTCCCCTCCCGAGGGTCCCTCCCTCTCCACCGGACCTTTCCAGATCTGGCCTTGCTTCCTGACCCTCATCTTTTTTACTGCATGGCACTTTCCCCACCATGTAATTATTTTGTTGTTCATTTAGTCCTTTTGCCAGGTTGTTTTCCCAACTGTGTCCAAGAGCTCCATGAGGCAGAGACCTGCGTCTCCTTCTCGGCTGGTCCCCGTGCTCAGCCAGAGTCCAGCACAGGGAGGAGCTGGACTAGCGGAGGATGAAGGGCCGGGCTGTATCCGCAGGGCGGTGCGCTGTGACACAGGCTCACAAGTCCCCAGGGCTTCTCTCCCAGGCAGAGCCCCAGTGGGCCTTGCTGGGCCGGGCGTCTCCTCCAGGGGGCGCCAACTCCCACCGGGGACTCCGCGATCCAGGCTCCCTCACCTGCGGTGACGTCACACACTGTGGCCTCGGGGGTCGCTGGAGGGGCGTGAGCCAGGTGCAGGTGACCCAGAGGATCAACCGCCCCAGCCCAGAGGGTCCACCACGTTCCCGCCCACATTCCACTGGCCAGATCGGTCCCATGGGCTCACCCCAATGCCAGGGGTCCTGGAAACATCGTGCCTGGCCAGGGCCACCTCCCAGCACCAGCCCCGCACTATGAAGGGGTGTGAACCCTGGGGACAGCAAGCTCTGCCCCTCCCCGAGGGTGATGGACGGCTCCCCTCCCTGTCACTCGGGTCCTCCTCCTGAGATCCCACCCCACCCGTGGCCTCTCTGGTCTGGGCTGAGCGATGTCAGGGCCCGGGGGGCGGTCAGGGGCTCGCAGGGGGAGGGGTCCCACGCTGTCCCCCATTGGGCTCCAGAGGACACCCATCCGACTATGCTGGGAACCTTCCGGGTCTGCAGTGGCTACTTCTGGAGCCATCTGCCTGCGTCCCCAGCACCAGAGCCCAGGATCATTAAGTTTCCTCTGAGGTTCTCAGGGGCAGATCAGGCTGCGGGCGGGGAGAGGGAGGGCGAGGCCCGGGTCTGGGAACCGGCCTCCCCAGGGGGCCCTGAGCCCCCGGGTGTAATCTGCACCCTGCTCTGAGCCCCATATGAACCCCCTGGGGCTGGCGGGATTAGTCCCATTTTGCAGGTGAGTTGTCCTTACTCATAAAATGGAGATAATCATGAAATCACTCTCTCGTTTTATTTAAAAATCAAAAAAGCATAACAGTTCCTATAGCACGAGGTCTGAGACAATATTAAAAATAGCTTTCTTTTTAACAGCCTTATTGAGGTATGACTGTCAAACAATAAACTGAACATATTTAAGGGTGCCGTTTGATAAGCTTTGACACAGGTATGCATCTGTGAAACCATTGCCACAATCAAAATAATGAGTATTCACTGCGGCCAAAAGTTCCCTTTGCGATCCTGACCTACAAGGTGATGCTGGTCCCACCCCGTCCCCAGGCAACCACCGATCTGCTTTTTATCACTCCAGATTGGTTTCATCTTCTAGCATTTTATATAAATGGAACTATACCATATGCAATCATTTCGTCTGATTTATTTCACTCGGCATAATTATTTTGAGATTTACCCACATTGTTGCACGTACCAACAGTTTATTCTTTTTTATTTATGGTAGTGTTCCCTTGAAGGGAGACGCCACCATTTGTTTATCCATTGATGACTCTGCTGATGAAAATTTAGGTTGTCTCCAGCTTTGAACTATTACACACCAAACTGCTCTGAGCATTTGTCAACAATTTCCCTCTCACTTCTTCTTTTTAGCAACAGCTCACAAATTTTTGTGTTATGTTTCGATTTTCATTCAGTTCGAGATTCTTCATGATTCCCCTTTGGGCTTCTCCTTTGTACCGTGGATTATTTAGAAGTGTGTTATTTCGTTTCTAAATATATGGGCATTTTCTAGATATCTTTCTATTATAGAGAGCTCTAACTTAATTCTATTGTCGTTAGAGGATACTCTTTCTCTGACTTGAACCCTTTTAAAATTTGAGATTTGTTTCAGACAGCATGCCATCCATCTTGATAAATGCTCTGCGTGCCCTTGAATAGAATATATGTTCTGCTCTGGCAGAATATTCTACAAAATACCAGTTAGGTTAAGCTTGTTGAGGGTGTTGTTCAAGCCTTCTCTATCTTCCTGATTCTCTATTTGTTCACTCAGTTAATGAGAGAGGGGCAATCTCCATCCAACTGTGATTTATTTCTCTTTGAAGTTTTACCAGTTTTCCTTCGTGAATTTTGGACCTCCGTTAATGAGTTTGTAAACATTTAGGATTAATATAGCCTCTTGAGAAGTTGGCACCTTTATCATTATGAAATGACCCCTTTATTCCTGATGATATTGTATGCATTAATGTCTACTTCATCTCTTATTAATACAGACACTCCACTTTCTTTTGATTCGTGTTACATGACGTATATTTTTCATTCCTTACTTTTAACCTATTTCTGTCTTTATATTTAAAGTGGACTTCTTACGGGGGATGGTGTATATCTGGGTCTTGCTATTTTATTCAATATGACAAACTTTGCCTTTTAATCGGGCATATTTAATGTGATTACTGACACGGTTTGTTATCCATTGATCATATTGCTATTTATTTTCTGTTTCTTCCATCTGCTCTTTATTCCCTCCTTCTGCCTTCTGGTGGATTAGTTGGGCAATTTTTCCGATTCCACTTTATCTCCTTTGTTGGCTTCTTAGTTAAAACTATTTTGTTATTTTGGTCTCTGCCTGAGGGTTTATGGTACACATTTTTAACTTATCACAGCCAACTTTCAAGTGTTATTATGCTACTTCATGTTTAGTATAGAAATCTGACAACAGTCGCTCCCTGCCTTTGTGCTAAAGTTGTCATGGATTTACTGCTACATAATAAATAGTAAATAGTCACTTATCTTTAAAAGAGATTTAAATAATGAGAAAAATGTCTTTTATACTTACCCACATAGTTATCATTTCCAGAGCTCTTTATCGCTGGATGTCTAGACCCATTATTTCCAGCTGGTGTCTATATTTCCTTCTGCTCGTCTTTAACACTGCTTGTAATGCATAACATCTAGGGATGAAATTTTTCATCTTCTGTAGAGTTGAAAATATCTTCATGTTGCCTTCATTTGTGAAAATTCTCACTGATTAAAGATATTACTCCAGTGTTGTCTGTTTTTTGTTTTTTTTTTTTTTGATGATGATTCTTCCATTCACTTTATTTTTGTCCCTCTGTAAGAGGGATGTGCTTTTTCCTCTGTCTGCTTTTAAGACTTTCTCTTTATCCTATGATATGACTTGGTATAATTTTCTACACTTCTTGGGCTCACAGTTGATTGAGCTTCTTAGATCTGTGGATTTATAATAATCATCATATTAGAGGGGAAACTGATCAAATATTTTTCTGATTCCTACCATATTCCAAGGATAAAAATTAGTGCTTAAAAAAAATCTTGACGTTTACCTACAGCTCATTGGTTCTTTGTTCATTATTTTTATTATTCTTCATGTGCTTCATTTTGGATAGTCTGCATTTCAATGTCATCAAGTTAGCCAACCCTTTTCTGCAATGTCTAATTGGCCATTACAACCAGCCAGAATAGTTTTCCTCTCACACATTGTGATTTCCATCTCTAGAAGCTCAATTTTGTCCTTCGTTTATCTTTCATGGCCCTACTTATCATTTTCAGTTTTTCTCTTTTATTTCTGAACATTTGAAATGTATTATAATAACTTTTTTGTCTATTCCTGCTAATGACATGGTTTGTGTCAGTTCTCAGATGGTTTTGATTGATTGGTGTTTACACTCACCATAGGTCATAATGTCCTACATTTTTGCTTGCCTGGAAATTTTTGATTGAATACTAGACATTATAAACTTTGCCTTGTGGGATACTTGATATTTATATTCTTATAAATGCTTTTAAATCTTGTTCAGGGCACAGTTAAGTGACATGAACACATGACATCTTTCAAGTCTGGCTTTTAATTTTGTTAAACATGGAGAGAGCAGATTTAATCGGACCCAGTTCTCCCCCACTACTGAAGCAAGATCCTCCAAACACTCGGCCCAGCGCCCCGGGGACTAATTCATTCTCCACTCTGATTGGTGGGAGGGAGATCCGTTTGAGTTTCAGGATCCCCTGCTCAAACCCTTCTGGTGGTTTTCCTGCAGGCTGCAGTAGCACCTCCCGCACCGTGTGCTGGTGATCAGCTGGAGACCTGGGCAGGCCCTCTGCTCCCGTGTTACCCTGCACAGCTTCCTCATCTCCAGCTTCCACCTGAGAACTCAAAGGGCCTCCTTTTCCCCACATCTTAGCCCAGCACCAGCTCAGGGGGATGACTAGATTCTACCTGGATGGCCCTCCTCAATCCCCAGCCTGTTACGTCTGTCCAGGCTGGAAACTGGAAAACTACAGGACAGTTGTCATCTCTCAGGGATCACTCTTTGTGTTGCTGCTTGGTGCCTAATATCTTGGAAACTGCCATTTCGTGTATTTTGTCCACCTTTTCCATGGTTTCAGGCAGGCAGGGAAGTGTGACCGTTGTGGTTCCATCTTGACCGGAAACGGGATTATTGCTAGGATTTATGAGCTCTCAAGGGCCAGGTTTGCTCATCGCTCTTTAGTTGTTTCAAACCATTTGATCCCACAGCAAACTGGACTCATTCTTGCCCCCATTATGCGGATGAGGGAATGGAGGGACAAGAGGTGGAGTTAGTTCACCTCCCAGCAGAGTTGCCACCTGGCTGAGCCACTCCTCAGCCTGCCTTCCATCCCATCCAGGACCCCTGACCTCCGTGCCCAGCTGGCTCGTGTCTGGGCTCCATGGAGGCACGTGGTAGGGGTCTGGAGTTCTTTCTCTCAGGGAACAGCCTTCCCAGGGTGCTGGGGAAATGCTGTCACCGTCCCAGGTTGGCCCTGACCAGGTGGGCCGGATCTTTTGGGTGTAGATCTTTCCACAGTAGGACTCACAGAAGCTATCTCTGTGGCTGTTGTTACTTAACATCACCAGAGTCACTCAGCTGGTGACTCGGATGTCTCTACACACCAGAATTCAGGAACATACTCATAATTTAAGGGCACAGAGGTATCATCTACAAATGCCTGCTGCAGACCAGGGCCAGGACACTTCTGACTCTCCCAGGCCCCTGTCGCCCTTTAGGCAGATGGGGAGAGGGTCCTGCCAGCCTGCTCTGGGCCTCCAAGGAGTGGAACTGTGATCTTGTAGCTAAAACAGGCCTGTGGTTCTCTCCTGTAGGTTTAAGGAAGAATGAAGACATGGGGGCCGGGGTCCCCTAGCCTGTGGGGTCAGAGACACTACGGCTCCATTCCCGGGTCCTTCTGAGCTGTGTCTTCATTTGTAAGTAGGGAGTTGCACCAGCTGCCTGGGAAGACCGTGGGGAGGTTTAAACCAGGCCAGGGTAGGAAGGGTCTCTCACAGACCTGCTGAGTGGTCATCTACTGGCCCTGCGGACTTGGATAGATTATCTTATTCTCTGAGCCTTAGTTTCCTCATCTGTAAGATGGAACACATAACATTACTTTGCTCACAGTTTAATCGTAAGGGTGAACAGCGACGGTGGCACCCCTGGTTCCCACCTGGCTCTCCTCAGCCCTTATGGGCCGCTGATGCTCCTCCCAGCCCCCGTCTCCATATTCTCATCCTCTGGACCTCTGTGCTCTGAGGTGGGGTTGGGGCAGCAGAGACGGCGGGTCTCAACCCTGATGGAGCAGACCAGGTGACCCTGGTCACAGGACTTGGCCTGATGCTTTGCTCACTCCCCATAAAGTCACATAGCCTAAGGCAGAAACACCAGTGTTATCTCTAATTTCTTCAAATGAAGTCATTACCCAAAGGCCTCCAGGTATTTGAGGAAAAAAACTAACAATATGGCTCCTGCCACCCGTGTATGTGGGATCATGTTCTCCCTGGAGTACTGTGCGCGTGAGAGACACATGCTTGCTTCAGAACAGCTCTTGGGTCTCAGCCATTAGAGACTCTTAGAGCTGGCAGAGGAGACCCTGCCCCAACAGACCATCTGGAGGCTCTGGTGTATCTCGTCTCGATAGGCCTGAGTGAACTGGGCCGGGGCAGGGATTCCGAGAGATCCAAGGGACAACCTGACAGCAACGCACGCCACATTGTTAGGGGTCACAGCTAGGCCTCATCTATTCCTGGGATCTGGGTCAGCTGAGATGGACCCGATCCCCAGAGTTTTCACACGCCGCCGTGTCACCAACACAATATGACACTGACAATCAGAAGTGAGCATTTTCTGAGCACTCAACATGGCACAAGTATTGTCCCCCAACTTCATTTAACACATGACAAAAATAGCACAGAGGGGTAAAATGACCTGCCCACAGTTCCCATGGTCAGTGGCAGAGCTGGGATCTGAACCAGGGCCATCTGAACCAGGTTCCAAAGCTTATGCTAGGGTCACTGTAATGAAATTGAGACTCCCCAGTCTGAAGGCAACACCCCTCCCCAATTTGGCTCCTTCATCTGTGTATCAGTTAGCTTTTGCTGCATAAAAATCCATCCCAAACTTAGAACCTAAGAACATAAACATGCCAAGAAAATGGCAGCGTAGAAAGTACCAGGAATCAGGGCTGGGGAGATAGCTCAGTCAGTAGAGCGCTTGCCTTGTAAGCACAAGGCCCTGGGTTCAATCCCCAGCACCCCCAAGGAAAAAAAAAGAAAGAAAGAAAGAAAAGAAAAAAAAGAGAAAGTACCAGGAATCTGTCTTCCTGCCTAGAAGACAACGGCACTGGCCGAACCTGCGAGATACAACTGTATCGCCACTCTAGAGTCAACTGAAGGCTTACAGAGTTGGGGGCGGGAGGCCCAAATAATAAACTTTAGTTCATTTTAGTCAGTTTTAACTCTCGTTCAGTAACAACTGACCATTGGACACTTGCAGTAGACAGCAGCGTACATCTTCCTGGACATAGTTTGCAGGAATCAAACTGAACAAAAAGGACCCCATCCTCTGAATATTAGGGATCTGTTCTTTTTTCTCTGATTGCTGCTTCTGGTCAGAGAGGTACAAAGAGTGAACAGCCACAGTTGCTCTGCCTCCCCTTCCAGCCGTGTGGCTTCCAGAGGATTCCATGTGCCAGCGCCTCTTCTCTTCCTCCATCGTTCACTCTTTCCCTGTTTGGAACCAGACATTAAAGACAAGGACACTGAAATTTAACATTATACACAAGGAAATGTTAAAATAAACAGACATGCCCAGGAAAAGGCTTAGGAAAAAACCTAAAGAAAGCTTAGGTACACCTCAGTCTGCTCCTCAGCATAGACATGGCCTATGACAATATTTTTTTAAGCAGCAAAATCCTGTGGAAAGGAAGACTCTGATTCCAAAGTTGTCGTATGATTAGGTTCAAATGCACAATCTTTAACCAAAGAAGCACAAGGCATACAAAGAAATGAAAAATATGGCCCATATTCAAAGGGAAAAAAATTAATTAGCAGAAATAGTCCCCGGAAAAGACCAGATGGCAGATGCTCTAGATGAAATGAACTAAGGGAGATGTGGAGAAGGTCAAGCAAGTGGTGAACCAAACGGAGATATCAATGGATAAAAAATTGAAAGAGAAATTCTGAAACTGAAGAGTACATAACTGAAATTAAAAATGACTTGGAGGGATTCAGGGGTAGATTTGAGTCATCAGACGAAAGAGTACATGTACTTGAATCTAGAAAATGGGAATTATTACACCTGAGGAACAGAAAGAAGGAAGAGTGAAAATCAAATGGAGAGAGCTTAAGGTACCAGTGAGACCGAGTGTGAGTTTCAAAAAAGAGAAGAAGAAAGGGAAAGAGAATATTCAAAGAAATAAGGGCTAAAAACTTCCTAAACTTGAATAAAGGCATTATTAGGAACATTTAAGAAGCTCAGTGAACTCCCTGTAAGATGAACTGAAAGAGACTCACTCCAAGACACATCATCACAATATAGTCGAAATTCTGAAAGACGAAGAGAGAACTTTAAAAGCAGCGAGAGAAAAGTGTTTTGTTACATACAAGGGATCCTCAATAAGATAATTAACAGATTTCTTACCAGAAAATTTGGAGGCCAGAAAGCAGTCAGTTGATAGATTCAAAGTGCTAAAAGAAAAAAAAAATCTGTCAATCAAGAGTCATATATTTGGAAAAACAGATCCTCAGAAGTGAGGGAGAAATTAAAATATTCCCAGAGAACAAAATCTCAGTAGTATTAGTGCCATGGAACCTGCCCTACAAGAAAAGCTTGAGGAGTCCTACAGGATAAAATAAAGGGACACTGGGCAACAACTGAAGTCACATTAGGATCTCAATAAATATGATTAGGTCAAAATGTACAATAAAGGTTGTACAGTCAAGGTCCAATAAGGGTAAATGCCAGGGTCATTATAAAAGCCAGTATTCTTGTAGCAATAATTTTTATCTCCACCTTCTGTTTTCTACATGATTTAAGTGATTTTCTTTTTTATTATTTGTTGAAAAGTTAATATTATTGTAGCTTCAGTTAACTCCACCTTTATTTGTAACTCCACTTTCTGTTTTCCACATACTTTCTGAGACTAGTGCATTTAAAAGAATTACCAGCTTTCAATTTGGGTCACACAATGTAAAAAGATGTTGTACATCAACAATTGAAAGGAGCGGGAAAAGTGAAGAAGCAGAGGGTTTTCTTTTTTTTTTTGGTTTTGGTTTTGCTTTACGTTTTTAAAGTAAAGCTGGTATAAATTCAAACTAGAATGTTATAACTAGAATGTTATAATGTTATAACAATTCCCATGGTACTCACAAAGAAAATAGCTATAGAATGTACACAAAAGGAATTTAAATATTTCATTGATAAAAATCAATGTATGCCAAAAGATAGTAAAGCAGGAAATGAGGGATAAAGAGCTATAAGGCATGTAGAAAACAAATAGCAAAATGATAGGAATAGGAGTAATTGCTTCCTTATCAGTGATTAACTTAAATGTAAATGGACTAAATTCTCAAATCGAAAGTCAGAGATGGACAAAAATCAATGAAAACACATGATCCCACTATATACTGTCTACAAGAGATGAACCTGTGATCTAAAGAAACAAATAGATTGAAAGTAAAAAGAAAAGCTATTCCATGCAATTAGTTACCAAAAGATAGTAGGGATAGCTATTGGAATGTCAATAGACTTTAAATTTTAAAAGACTACAAAAGATAAGGAAGAACATGACATGACAATTAGCAGTTTCAATATAGCAGGAAGATGTCACCATTATAGATATTTATGCTCCTAATAAAAATATATCAAACAAAAGCTGATGGAGTTAAAAAGAGAAATAGAAAATTCTAGAGTAATACTTAGAGACTTCATTCCTCTCAATAATGGATAGAATAAGATAAAGAAATAGAGAACTTAAAGAGCACAATGAATCAACTTTACCTAACAGACATGTCCAGAACACTCTACACAGCAACAGTAGAATATACATTCTTCTCAAGTATACATGGCACATTAAACTTATATTGGAAAGACTATATGTTAAACCACAAATTAAGGCTTAACATATTTTGAAATAAAGATATCATTAAATGTATCCTTTCTGGACATAACAGAATGAAGTTAAAAATCAATAACAGAAGTAAGAGAATATTCCATAAATTTTTGGAAGTTAAAGAACATATCCTTAAAAAACTAATGAATCAAAAAAGAATTCACAAAACAAACTGAAAAACACTTAGAGATGAATGAAATTGAAAACACAATATACCAAAACTTATGAAACGCAACAAAAGCAGTGCTAAAAAGAACACTTATATCTATAAATGCTTACATTAAAAAACAAGACAGATCTCAAATGAACAGCTTAACCTAACAACTTAGAGATCTAGAAAAAGAAGGAAAAAGCAAACCTAAAGCTAGTAGAAGTAAAGAAATAACAAAAATTGAGCAGAGATGTTAGGTAAAGTTGATTCATTGTGCTCTTTAAGTTCTCTATTTCTTTATCTTATTCTATCCATTATTGAGAGGAATGAAGTCTCTAAGTATTACTCTAGAATTTTCTATTTCTCTTTTTAACTCCATCAGCTCACATTTTTCATTCACAAAAAGAGAATGAAAAAATAATAAAACAGTATAATCAAAAATTGGTTCTTCAGAAGAGCAACAAAATTATACACACACACTCGATCAATATAATATGCTACTTTATGGAATGAAGGAGAAAAACTACATAATCATCTTAATTGGTCCAGAAAAAGCATTTGACAAAATTCAACACCCTTTCTTGATAAAACACTCCATAAATTAGGAATACAACAGAATTAATGCAATGTAATAAAGTCATAATAATAATTTTAAAAACTGTGAGCATCATGCTCAATAATGAAATTAAAGTTTTTCTCTAATATAAGAAATAAGAGAAGGAAGCCCACTTTTGCCATTTCTATTCAACCTCGTACTGGAAGTTCTAGCCAAAGCAATTGGGCAAGGAAAAGGAGTAAAATGCATTCAAATCAGACAAGAAGAAGTAAAATTATCTCTGTTCACAGTTATACGATTTTATAGATAGAAAACACTGAAGATTCAACATTTAGATTATCAACTTAAGACGGTGAAAGACTTGCACAGTGAAATTAGGCATAAATAAATGCAAACACATTCCATATTCATAGGATGGAAGATTTAATGCTGTCACAAAGTCAATATTACCCCAAACTTATCTACGTATTTCAAGCAATCCCTACTCGAATCCCAATGATGATTTTGAAGGAAAAAAAAATCCTAAAATTCATATGGAATCTCAAGGGACCCCAACAGGTAAAAAAAAAACATTTAAAAAGAAGAACCAGTCTGGAAGACTCACACTTCCTGATTTAAAACATACTACAAAGCTACAATATTTGAAACAGTGTGGTCCTGACATAATGAAATCATACACACCATGGAGCAAAATACGGAGCCCAGAATAAAACCATACGTGGCCAAGTTACTTTTGACGGGGGTCCTGCAGCCCTGTGTAGGCCCTCCACCCCGGCTCTCACCCCTTTCCTGCTTAGTGCTGGGAGACTGACCTGCAGGAGTGGTTGCCAGGAACCTCTCTGGGCCCGGGGAAGAGCTGCCACCAGCAGAGACGTCAGGAAGCACGTATAGTCCTTGGACCCAGCCTGCCTCTGGATAAGGGGTTAGTAAGACCCTAAACCAGCAGCCATAATCCTCACCCTTTCCTCTAATCACTCCGGTCTCCTCCCCATTAGTGGGAGGGCGTTGGCACAGTGAGGGGAAGTGTGTGACGGGTCCTCTGTTACCTTTTAATGAGCAGAACCCAGATCCCAACAAGGTTCCCTGGTGTTGCCAGCCTCCCGCTTCACCCTCCAGCCCAGGTGAGAGGAAGTGGTGGGGTTGCGGCATCTCTGACTGGTGTGGAAGCCAGGAAATCTCAGTGTCTTCCAGAAGGGCCAGTCTTGTGTGGAGGAATGATTAACTGTGGGACACAGACACGTCGTGTAACCTCGCTGAGCCTTACTTTCCTCATCTGGGGGAAGGGCTGACACCTGTCTCTCAGGGTCCCCGGGGCTGAGAGGGAGAAGGCACGTGCCAGACCTTCAGCACACGCTCTCGGTGGTGGGCCCCTCCCCTGCACAGAGAGCTGAGACTGACGATCCTCCTGGAGCCCAACCCCCTCGTCATTCTGCCTCAGAGATCCCGTCAGGACAGGTGCCTGCTCACCTGTCGGGAACCAAGGTCCTTCTCCACGGGACAGTCAGGGCTCTCATCTGTTTGCCTAGCGACAGCCTCACAGCCCTGAGCTCCACCCACTGCACCCCCAGCCCCTCCCCAGCCTCGGGAGACATTCAGGGGACTATGGGGCCTCCCCTGGCTGGTCCCTGGAGCCGAGGCAGGGGAACAGCCCCAGTTGTTGAAGGAGCTGCTGTATCCTGGGTCCTGAGGTCACAGGAGCTTCCAGGGCCATGGTTCTTCTGAGCTCAAGTGTGGGCAGGATGGGGACAGGAGCCTCAGGACATTCGCTGGACATGCCGCGCCCCCTGGGAGCACAACACCCTCCTGGGGACCCAAAAACAGCCCGAGGGTGCTCGTGAGCACTGAGCTGCAGGGGTCATGGCTGCTCAGTCTGTCAGCACGCGGGATCATTAGATCCTAAAAAAGCCCTCATTATTTCTCCCAGGGCCGCGACACCCTTTGGAAAAATGATGTTTCCTGCCAGATCATCCCCTGAAGACGCGTTTGTCACAGGCTATTGTGTAAATCCGTGTTTGGCCCTTTTTTTTTTTTTAATGTGATCTATCCACTTGTTTCGTCTTAACGCTCTTCTCCAAACCCTGAAAATGTGGCTATTATTAGGAGCCCAGAAAGGAGTCATAAAATATCACAGGGGAGGGGCCCAGCTAAGACAGCCTGTGGGCTCGGAGCCTCCTGCAGCCTGGAAAGTCAGCAAGGCCGGCCAGGCAGCTGGAGAGGAAGGAGGTCATTGTGCTGGGAGCAGCAAACTGTTCTGGAACATTCGAGGGAGAGAAGCGGAGTGCTGGGGAAAGGCCCAGCTGCAAGCTGTGCACTGCACGGAAGCTGGCTGAGATCGCTATGTGCAGGCCTGCTCGGGGCCTGCGGGTGAACAGTCAGGGACCCCGTCCCCAGGAGGCGATGTGCTGGACAGGGAGGCAGGGAGAGACAGGTAAACAATGCATCACGAGGCCACTCCTGGTGGGATGGCAAGCCCCTGGGAGCAGACCCTGATCCCTGCCAGGCAGATGTTCAAAACTGTGTCTGTGGGAGGGAGGAGGTGTGCCCCAGACAGGGAGACCCCGGAGCAACGACCCAGAGCCCTGTGCCTTAGGGAAACATTTACTGTGTCCAGAAGTGGGGATGGACGTGTCCTGGGGGTCAACATATCACAGTTCAAGTGCCGTGCCAAAGAAACCACGCTGTCCTTAAGCAAGGGACCCTCCCAGGGAGTCATAATTCTGTGGCTCCTACAGCCCCTTCCAGCTTGGAGGTTCTTTGAGCCAGTATTGCAAAGCCTGTTGGCTTTAGTTGAGTTAAAATTGAATATTGATAAATGTATTCAAAATAGATTTAGAGTGTTGTGAAGTCCTGGGAATCAGACCAGAGCTGGCAGGCAGAGCGAGCCATAGTAACCCGGGCTTCCCACCTTCACAGAGGACACAGCCATGGCCAGGATTCCCACTCTCTTCAAGCTGCCTCCCCACTCAGCCCTGAGCCCCTGGGAAGGGCCGCCGGGGCCCAGACCTCCCGCTCCTGCCCAGCGCCCTCGGGAGCGGTCCGGGAAGGCCAGCCCCAGATAACGAGCCGGAACCGGGTCAGCCTCCCTCCTCCCCTCTTGTTTTAGATCCACCCGGCCAGTGTCCCCTTGGGGAGCCACAGATTCATTTGGCGCTCAGCTCACTAAATCAGTAGGACCCTGCGACTCTCGCAGCAGGAGACTGGGAGACAGGTTTTCTGGAATGTCAGGCCCTTTGATGGCAAGTCTGCCGAGCAAATAATTGGATCCTGAGATCCAGGAGGGGCGGGGAGGTGTCCCAGTTCCTCAACCCGGCAGAGCTGCTGGGCTGCAGTGGAAGCCGAAGCCAAGAAAAGCCTTCGCTGGAGATGATTCTGGAAAGGCGGGGGTCAGCAGGCAGGTGTGGAGGGCCAGCTGCAGGTGACCCTGCCATTAGGCAGTCAGGATCAAGAGCAGGCCACCCTGCTCTTGACAGACCTGGGTGGGAAGCTCGTTTACACAGGCATAATGGAAGGTCAGGAGCCAGAGGGGTGGAGGGGCCGTGGCCAAAACCAGAATCAGGGTTCCCGCTGGCCAGCCAGGGATCCAGAGCCGGGCAAGGCTTTCCTGCCCCAGCGCCCATTCATAAACCCGAAGGGCTCTGATTGGCCTACAGCTGAGCGCCCACCCCGCCCCCTGGAGTAGAAACCCGGATGAGAACTGGTTTGTAGCTTCTCGGCCACGTGCTCACTGCGCGGGGCAGGAGGTCTGTGATTAGCACCTGGACAGGAGACAGACAGGGAGGGACAAAGAAGAAAGAAAGTAACAGCTCTTCGCTGGGCGGAGAGAGGAACGCTGCGAGGCACCTGGCGCCCGCTCAGATGCCTTCATGACCCGGCAGGCTGCCGTCACCCTCCCGGCCCACACCTCTCAGCCCCCTTCTCCAGCCTTCTGAAGGACTGCAGGGTCCTGGCGCTGTACCCTCTCTCCCTTACCATCAGGTCCTACTCACCCGTGCCCTCTGCCTTAGGTCACTTCCCTCCCACCGCTGGCAAGGCAAAGCCAGCACTGGCCTAAGGCTCAGGTGACGCCTCCTTAGCAGACCTTCCATCCTGCTCGGGTCACACTGTGCTTGGCCGACCTCAGTTCGTGTCCCCCCCGCTTGAGGAAAGATATTTAATCTTGTTCTCTTACTTTCCTAATGCCTGGTACGTTGCTTGACACACACAAGGCATCAGTGACCATCTTTAGATTTATCAGTTAATTAGTTGCTGTGGCATAATGGAAGGCCACATTGATTCCGTCCATCCCTGGGAAGAGCAGCTGCTCTCCTGTGCTGTGGTTTAACTGACGCAGGGTGATGCTGTGCCCCACTTATATCCTAACCAGCATCCTGGAGAGTTCTCTTCCCTTCTCTGCCTGGGTCTTATCTGTAGAGTGAGCGCTTCACTCCTAACACTGGCTGCTGCCCTGTAACTCGTGAAAGGACTGACCTTGGGAAACAAGGCCAACCCGGGGCCCCTGGACAGCCAGGAGAGCCCTGGGACACTGCCTTTCTAGGCAGCACAGGAGCCTGGTCTGAGAGAAGTTTCCAAGCACATAAAAGTGAAATTCTGCTGAATCTAGAATTTTACTAATATTAGAATACTGTCAGATACTTCCAAAACTCAAAAAGGCGTTCTGAATTTTGAATTAAGCTTTGCCTTTTCACAGGGAAATGTAGACCTGTCTTTGGAAGTACAATGAGCTCTCACTAACAAGAAGTCATCGTAATTCTGGGCACCTTTGCGTTAGCTAGGGGGAAGAAGGTTTTGCTAAGCTAATTAATAAATGGAACAAGACTAGAAGTGAGAGGATTTACGTGCTAAAATGAGAGAACTGTTTTCAAGTCCCTATTCACAAAGTCATGGATCTGAAAGACTCTCAAGATCCGCTAGATTGGTCCTCCCTCTCATCCTCCCGCATTCCCTGAGCCCAGGTGAGCTCTCAGGATGCATTGGCAGGTGATGGTTATAAAGGAGGACTGCGAGCTAGGAATTGGGCTGAGCCCCTTCGGCCCTTACCATCCTACTCTCTGGCCTCATCCCGCTGCTCTCCTCTCTGTCCCTGTTCTGGTCACACTGGCCTTTCTGCAGTCCCTGCCAGTGCCTAGCTAGAGGCCACCTTCAGTCCTGCGCATGACGGTGCTGTTCCCTCTGCTTAGAGCCCCTCACTTCCCACCCAGCCTCTGCATGGCTGGATCCTTCCTGTTGTCCAAGCCTGAGCTCAAAAATCACCTCTTTGAGCAGCACCCGCTGATCGTCCTGCCCTGTGTCTCCCCCTCCTGTCCACAGCATCAGGGCTTTTTGCTCCAGAACAGCAGCTGTGGTTCCTGCCTTTATAGTCCTCGTCGCAGTCTGAAATCAATCAGTTATTGATACACTCGTTTATTACTTGCTTCTCCCTCCAGAAGGTGAGTCCTGCAGGGCAAAGTCCTTGTCTCTCTTTTCCATAGTTGCAATCCCAGGGCCCCCAAAGCAGCAATCAGTCAGGTGCCATAACTGTGTCTACTGAGCGGATGAACGAATGACTGAATGAATCCGCTTCCCTGAACTCCAGCCACGCCCACAGTGTTTTCCAGAGAATTAACAAATAGATGGAAGATGTATAGTAGACCCAAAATAACGCAGAATATCTCCTGAACAAGTTTCAAGGTTTATCTTTCCTTTATCCAACAGGTTTTCCTGAGTCATTTGAAAGATTGCAAAAGGCCTATTGATCTGTGCACAGGGGTGCCTTGTTTTCTGAACATTTCGCAAAGAACATGAGCTCATTGAACAGACGAAGAAACAGACAAGGACTCAGCAAGATCACCAGTGTTGGGAGATGACCCAGGATGAGAAGCCAGCTGGCTCGAATCTGATCAATCCCTGACCAAGGCACTCAGCGGGTACGGGCAGACTCTGTTGTCTATCACAAAGTTTGGCACAACTTTCTGAAGGCACTCTAAGAATAACAATAAAATAACAGTAGTAGAGTGTACCACATCCTGAGTGCTTTCTATGGGTTGGACAGTGCAGGAAACACTTTAATTCTGAACAACAACCCTAGGGCGTGGGAATTGTCTCCATTTTCCAGATGAGGAAACTGAGTCTGTCTCTGGTTATGTAGTGAGCAGATGGCGGAGCAGAGGCGGTCTGGCGATGGGTATCAAAAGCATTTGGAGTGAGAAGCCCACCCCTGGGAACTCCTTCTGAGGAAGTGGTCGTGGTCCAGGGAGGATCCGTGTGTAGACTGAGTGATGCTCTCCATTCTCTAGACCACCTGAACTGTGCCGGGGATCCTGCAGCACCTTCCACAGGAAGGCCCGGCCCGGCGTCTTCCCGCCTCACCTGGCTCCGTTTACAGAGCCCTTCAGCAATACTCAGAGCTGAGTCCACTCAGACCCTCCCACCTGCCGCTCTTGCTGAAAGGTACGTGTCTCTCATTTTTCTTTGTCTGCCCCGAAAATGTCAAGTGGGTGTTTTCTAGAAGCACTGAATGGAAATAAAAGAGATTACAGAATTTTTCCTAATTTAAAAGTAGCCTGGAGTGAGTGGGAGTAAACAGAGCCACCTGGAGCCCACCCTGCCCCCCACTTCACCCTCTGGCTCCTGCCCACTGCCCCTCCCTAAGACAGCTGGGAGTTTGGACCTGGGGGATCAATGCTGTGCCAGGGACCTGCCTAGCTCTGCCTTCCAGAAGCCCAGTTCCCATATTAGCCTGGGGTTACCAGGGAAAGGGTCTGTCCTTCTGGAAAGGAAAAGAAGGAGTCCCTGAGAGATGGTAGAAGCCCCAGAGTCTTGGCCTGAAATGCAGCCTGCTACTCAGTGGTGACACCTTGGAAACCCCCAGGTCACAGGCTCTTTGGAGATTACACCAGACTCTGGATGCTCAGCAAGGAGAGGTTGATAACAGGGACGGGAGACACGTTCGCTTCTGATACAGAGCAGCCATGACCCTCAGCTGGTCAAAAGTGCAGTGGTCCTGGAAGGGACAGTTGGGGCTGTCAGAGGGACCCTGACCTTCTGGGATCTTCATTGCTCGGGCTTTGCTGGCCTGCAGGCTGGGGCCCCTGTCGTTACCCTTATAATAATAAGAGCTTACGTTTGTTTAGCACCTACTGTGCACCAGGCACTATGCAAGGTGTTAACACTTTAGGGACCAGGGTGATCCATATGGAATGGCCAACTTTCGTAGGTTGGACATCATCCAGCAGCAACAGGGTGATCATTCGACCCAGCCCAGTCTTCGCATGGTCTCCACAACACTGTGAGGAGATTGTGATCCCCCGTTTTATGGGTGGGAAACAGGGGCCTGGGGCAGACAGAGTCCTCCTGGGGGAGTGTCCACGCTCAGCCCAGGCTCCTCCTGCCGCACCTCACCGTGGGAATGAATCCGTTTCATTAGACCTGATTTGCCGCCCCTGGGCCAGTGGGCTTCTCAGAGCCTGGGCTCAGCTGGGCCTCCCCTGAACTCCGCTCCCACTCCTGTCTTTTGCTCGATTTTACAGAGGACCTACTATGTGCTGAGACCACAAGAGGAGCGGCCGGGGTGAGTTGGTAAAGACGTCCTTAAAGGACTCGTAGACCCAGGATGGTTTCTGTGACACAAACCCTATGTATTCAGAAAACACAGAGAGAAAGAGAGAAACCTGACTAGTGACGTAAACACTCCCACGATTTTACAACACAAAAAACTCTCTGTGAAGCTGTGCTCGGCGGGGAACCCAGGCCAGGAGGTGCGACTCCGCTCTCTCCCGGGTCCAGTACACAGGCACCTGGACCTGCTCGATTGGCAGCCTGACACCTGGTGAGGCTGATTCTGCAGTACAGGGGCCAGGAGGGACAGCCGAGCAGGGTCAGGGTGTGTGCAGGCCATGGGCAGGAAGAGTAGAGTAGAAGGGCGCAGAGGTCTGCGAGGAAGTAGAAGGAGCTAGGGGCACAGGAGAGGGAACGTGGGAAGAGGGGGCTGGGGACAGGCTGCAGAGTGTGGCCAAGGACGGTCTCAAAACACCAGGGCGACTCTGAAATCTATTCTGGAAGCTGGATTTCCAGAGATGCCTCCTCAGGGTTGACATAAGAGTTGAGTTGCCAGATGTAGCAAATGAACGTAAGATAGACTCAGTTGCCATTGGACTCCAACCAGGAATGCTTTTTAATAGGGGTGTGTCCCGTGCAGTGTTTGGGATATACTCAGACTAAAAAATTATTTGCTATTTGGAATTCAGATGTGACCGTGGGTCCTGTATTTCATATGGCAACTCTTCTTGGGGGCCAGAGCAGAAGGAGAGAAGGCCAGGACAGGAGGATCATTTCCTCTGCACCACAACCTGAGAGGCTTTGCTTTAGATCTGAGGAAATTCACCCAGATTCCGTATGGAAACAAGTGTCGGACTTTAATGATAATATTCAAATGCACATAAAATCATTGTGTAAGTTATGGCTAAGATTCCCTTCAGGTATGTGTCTACACAGGGGGCAATACACTTTTTCTTTGAAGGGCCAGATCTAAATATTTTAATATTTAATTAAAATTAATTATAAATAATTACAATATTTACTACGGATTGTAACTATTTTAGGCTTTGTGGATCACGCTGTCTCTGTTTTAACTACTCACCTCTGTAGTTGCAGTATAAAAGCAGTTTTAGACAATAGGTGCATATGTGAATGTGGTTGTGTTCCAGTAAAACCTTATTTACAAAATCAGACTGTGGGCCACATGTGGCCCTTGAGCTATAGCTTCCTGACCTCTAGCCTAGGCCTTTGGGCACTCTCTGTGCTGGCTGAGAGAAACATGGTCTTTCCATAATGTTCTGTGCACAGAGACATCTTCCCCCAAGGAACTGAATATTTAATTGGGGACCTCAGCATTTCTCTGCCACCAATTTCTGCAGTGACTATGTGATAGATTGCCTTTGCCTCCCTGGGTCTCAGAGGCCTCACTTCTAAGATGAAATAGTTGGAGCCTCAGGATCCTCACCCAAACCAGACTTGATGACCCTGCCCTGCCAAGGAACATCTGTCCCCATGTGGCAGCTGCCCCTTCTCCTTCCTGGGTCTTTGTGGATCTCCCCTCTGCTGGGGCAAAGGATGGCAAGATGAAGACACCTTGGCTTATTCTGTTCCTGTCCACCTTTGGGGGCAATGGGAATTTTGTTTATTTTTGCTTTTTAATTTTCCAGGACTCCAGATTCTGAGAACCCTCTGCCACCCGAGCCTCTGACACTGGACGGAATGCCCTGGAGACGGGGACACTGGGTCAGCCTCCTGAAATGAGCAGGCGCAAACTCGGCAGGAGGCCGGGCCTCCCAGCAGGAAGCTGAGCCAGAACTGGGAATGCCTTCAACACCCACTGACGCTCCACTGTGGCTCCGAGTCACAGGTGAAGCAGCGGTGGCCCAGGACCGAGCTGGGAGGCCCGGCCAGGGCAGGAAGGGCACGGGCAGCAGAGGGCGGGTCCCTGAGACCCTGCTGCCTCTCCAGCAGCGCTTCTTCTCTGCCGCCTGCCCAACGACTCTCTGGCGGCCTCAGGTTGGTATCTCTCGAGGACACGGTAGGCAGGAGACCAGGATGCGGCCCGGAGCCTCTGCCCATGGCCTGGCCGGTGAGCCTGGCGAGAGGCCCCAGCACCAGCTCACATTCCACAGCCGCCCACGGAGGGGGATAGGCCACCTCAGCTCATTGATTTCCAAAGTGAGACTGGACTGAACGGCTTTGACCTTCATCGGCCTCCTGGTCTGGTCTTTGTGGAGGGGACTTCTCTGGTTCCCTCTTGGGGAAAGGGGCTATCTGAGGGCAGCCCCGGATTAGGCAGAGGGCAGGGGTGGAGAAGCCAGAGCTTGACTGACAGCCTCCAAGACTGGAAATGAAAGAAAGGGGCCACGTGTGGTGAGAACGGGCGCCAAGCTCTCTGGACCCAGCACCGCCTCATCTGTGAAATGGGAGCAGCTGGGGCCTGCTGTGACCTGGTTGGTGCACACTGAGTGGCAGAGGGCCTGACCCACAGGGAACACGCGCTCAGGGATGTGATCGCTGAGCACCCCTGAAGTCAGTCACTGCTCCCTGTCTCCTTTCCTAATCTCCTTTAAACCTCACAGCAACCCTCATGGCCTGACCACCTTCAAACACAGGAAGAGAGGCTGAACAGCTCTTAGAGTCTGCAGGGAAATGGCGACTGGGATGCAGGCCCGGTTCCTCTGGCCCCATCCCTTCCTGCCTGGGCACCTCCTCCTCTTCCTCGCACACCTTCCCCCAGCTCCACTGGGGCCTTGTCACCTCTGCCGAGGCACCTGCTGACCCCTCTCTCCCTCTGGCATCTCAGAGTCTGTCCGCCCCTCAAATGTGGTCCCTCAGGACTCTCACTGGTCCCTGGATGGCAGGCGTCTGTGGCTCTGTCTGCTCCACAGCATCCCACCAGCCTCCCTGTTTCCCCCATTTTTTGATGGTTCTGAAGGCACCATGATTCAGAGAGAAGAGGACTGGATGCTGAGACAGACAGACCTGGCTTCAAATCCCAGTGCAGGGACACCCGGCTCCATCGTCACCACCAGCTCATGTAGCGGCTGGCTCTCAGTCTCTTGGGACAGTCACATCCACCAAGCCCACCAGGATGGAATGGGAAGGAAATCAGTGTGGCCATTACCAGAACTGTAAGTCCCCTGGGTGCAGGGTAAGCGGAAGTGGGAGGAGGAGGGGGGTGGGGACCAAGTCATTACCGTTCATCACCCAGGTCCTGTGTCAAATATTTTCACATCTTCTCCTTCCAGGCTCCCTGTGGGACTATTCTCCTGTCCCACATAGCTCATTAGAACTCATGATTAGTTCTGCACAGTGGGCAGAAGTAATGCATGTCACTTCCTCTTGAGCCTCTTTAGTGACTGGTACAAAACCACAGGGTGCTCCTGTCCCTTGGCATGATAGCAGTTCTGTCCCCCAGATTCTGTGGGTAGCCGGGATGAACACAGCCAAACCCATCCAACCTACGGTGGTCAGGTAGGATTAGCAAAACTCCATATCTGGGTTTTTTAAGCCAGTGATTTGGAGGTCACTTGTTACTGCAGCAAGCCTTACCTATACTAGCTAACACATGCTCAGCCCAGGGAGGGCCTCAAATGAGGCGCCTTCAGGACTCACTGTTGAATTAGGTGTTGCTGCTCCAATAGGTCAGGGGCCAGGGGCAGCAGGGATTGAAGACCCTGGTCTAGCATGAGGAACATAGGGCTGCAACGTGGGAGTCTCCCACATCACTCCCAAGACCGCCCTGGTGAATCCAGCTCTACAGAACACAAAGCACAGGAAGTTGGCAAGTGAAGTCATGCCCTGAGTCACAGTTGCCTTCATCCAGGCAAGAACAGCCATAGAGGCTGCACAGGTGCTTAGCTCACCTGCCCTCAGCCTGAAGATGACGCCAGCACTCAGCTCACAGTCTCTGGCCACCAGAAACCAAGATGAGTTTGTTCATGCTTCTCCACCTCATGAAATGCAGTCTTAGAAAACTCCCCTTCTTAAGGGTTCAGAACAAGGGCTCTGGAGTCAGTTCTCTAGGCCCCAACACTGCCTGGCTGTGTGACCTCTGTAAATTATTTTACCTCTCTGAGCTAAATCATCCTCATTTGTAAAATGAAGATAATTAAACTCATCTCTTAGGTTTTTAGGCAGATTATGTGAGAAGATGTGCTGGCCTTATGTCTAACCCTCTGCAAACATGATGGAGTTTAATTATCTCTACTTTATCAGAGAAGATAGCATTAGAAGCCATTCCCTGAGCTCAGGGAGGCCAGGGCCAAGGATGTGACCGTCCTGCTCTTTAAATATTTATTTTATTTATTTTTACATATTAGAATGATTTCTCAAGTACAGCAAAAAATAGAAAAGTCCAGAAGAGAGGTGCCCTGGTGATATGGGCAGCTGTTCAGAGCACAGACCCTTGAAATCCACCAGGCCAGGGTTCCAGGGCTCGGCACTTTATCAACACGCAAGACGGTGCCTCAGTTCCCCACCGGTGAAATGGGGATACCATCCGGACCTTGACCAGGGGCCTGTGGCTCAGCGAGATCGCGGCGGACAGCAGCTTGGTAAACCTGTCAGCATCGGCTCTGACCCGCAGTGGTTGTGCACCCAGGGGCTGCCTGTGGGGCACCATCGACGTGGGGGGAAGGCTTTAGACAGGGAAGGAGCACTAGCGGGTCGGGGCCAGGGCCCATCTGCATCGTCTCTCTGTCTGCCAAGGGTGAGACACAACCTGTGCCCCACGGGGCCCCACGTCCATGAGCTCAAGCAAGAGGGGAGGGGTGACGGGAGCAGGCCCAGCCACCCCGGAGGAACCTCCTAAAGTCTGGCACCAGCTCTCTGACTCCCAAGCCCAGGGCCGCCTGGCATGGAGGCCTGGCATGGAGGCCCGGTATGGAGGCCCTGCAGGGTCCCAGGGTCCAGCCCCACTTCACAGCCCTGGGCCCGAGACCTCGGGTCCCCACCTGTAACAGAGTCCCTTTCAAACCAAAAGTTCCAGTCTCCTCAGTTTCTCCACAAATTGCTCATCTGCAACTGAGCTTCCTGGTGCTGAGGATGAAGCCCTGGGCAGCTCCGCTGAGAGGCTGGGGTCGCAGCAAGTTCTCCAGCCTGTGCCGCCTGGCAAAGCCGCCGGGCGCCCACTTCCTGCCTGCTCCTGCCCCTGAGCCCCCAGAAGATGGAGAGGAGACAGAAAGGTCTCTTCCCCCTTTCTCGGGCCGGCTTCCTTCTGCCTCCTGAATTCTATGGTGCAGCAGACCCCAGACCCCAGACCCCAGGCGCAGGTGGCTTCCTGCCCCACTCACATCTCCTCTCTTGTCCCCTGGCCACCCACACAGCCATGGCTCCTTCCCTGCCCCCGCGGCCTGCTGTCGCTGCCCGCTGGACGGCTCCTTAAAGCCTCACTGTTAGATTGTTGACCGGGCCTGGGTTCGGAGCAGAGCTTGGCCACTTCCTGGCTGTGCCTTCTTACGTAGGTGACTCAGCTCCCAAGTCCCTGTCTCACGGGGCTGCCGCGGAAGCCGGGGACATCCTGAGGGCCCGTCCGGGTCATCCCAGTGCAGAGCCGGTGCCAACACCGCAGCCCACCCTGGAAGGAGACCTGGCCGACTCCCGGGCCTGAGGAGCAGGCCTGAGGCACCAGGGCTGGTCATTCCCAAGGGACGTGGGGAGGAAGGAGAATGACGGCCCCGGTGCCGACAGCGGCATGGATTGGCGGCAGGCCTCTGGAGGGGGCCGCAGCAGGTCAGTGGGCAGGACCGGCCTCTCGGGATGACACGCTGCATTCACAGTGGCACGTGGGCCGTGGGACTAACGGTGTCCATGCAGCTCTGCTGGACGTGGTTGGCCTCCAGCTGGGCGGGGGCAGAACAGGGTCTCCAGGCGCGTCGTGCCTGAAGGAAAGAGTGCTCAGCCTGATGCGCCTCTGGCCCCGTTTCCAGGGTGGGATTCGGGTCGTGTTCCACTGCCAAGGTGGGCAGGGGCGGCCAGGGGTGGAACAGCCGTGAACCAGGAGTAAAACCCCTGCCTACCTGGAACCTCACCGCATAGCCGCTTTTATACGCGTTTCTTCTCCAGACTGCGTATCCTTTGAGGTCCGACGGGTCTGCTTCCCTGGGATGTATACACCCTTGTGCGTGGCACATAGTAGGTCCCTGGCACATAGTAGATCCCTGTCTGCTTACCGACTGAAGTTCTGCAGCTCCTATTTGTACAGCATCTCACACTCCTGGCACATTCAGACTGTGAACATCAGAAAGAGACTACTAAGGCTCAGAGAGGGGAAGCAACTTTCCCAAAGCTGCACAGCATGGTCTCTGCCCAAGCCAGGACTGGAATGGAGATACTGGCTCAGCGCACGGCCTGTTCTCCTCCAGCTCCTGCTCACGTCCCCTGAGAGTGTTCAGGGCTGCGGAACAGTAGTTTTATCAGAGTGCAAAGACAATTTATTTGTTCCTAAAAATAAACTGAAAAATAAATAACTGAGAAGATTCCCCCAAATGTTTATAAATGTATTAGAATCATGTTATTGGCACCTAAAATGCAGCAGTGTAAATAAGAAGGCTCCGGCCTGCCAGGCAGCAACGGGCCCATTGTACGTGTGTGTGCGTGCACGCGTGTTCGCACGTGCTCACTCAATGGAGTCGGGTCACGGCTGAAGGGCAGGGGCCCCGGCAGATGAGCTGCGAGGCCTAGCGGTTCAGGCCGCGAGGCAGTGACTGTGGGAGACGGGTGTCCACGGAGCGCACCTTGTCTTATTAGAGGATCAAACCAGAATCTTCCCCAGAAAAATCTCCAACTGTTTTTACTCCAAAGGGGAAAACTAGCCACTTCTCATGTAGAATGTGACAGGTTCTGAGATAGAAAATATTCTAGGACGAGCAGGAGAAGAAACATAATTTACCGTGAGTCTCCTGTCTCAGGCAGAGAGCGGACGTTGGCCGCATCCTTAAAACCCAGCCAGGGACCACAGCGAGCAGGCCTTCTTATTCCGCAGGCCCAGCTCCGTGCCTGCTGTTCTCAAACCCGCGGACTGAACGGGAGCTGTGTGGCTCGCTCGGCGGCAGGACAGGGTCCCTGCCTGGCGGCACCGTCCTTGCTGGGGTGTCAGCGGTTTCCTGCCTGGGCGGCTCCGTACGCTGGGGAAGGACCCCGGCCTTGGGCTTCTCTTGCAGGGAGCAGGTGTGTCCTGGAGTCGCCGGGCGTTCAGCAGGGAGGGCACACTGAGCCTCTCACCGCGGGCTCAGCCCAGCTGCTCGGCCTCCTAGGAAACGGTGCTGTTGTTCCAGGGAGAGCGACAGGCTCGGGGCCTGCAGATCTGGGTGCAGGTCGTGCCTCTGCTTCTTGTCCACTGTTTATCCTCCACGGGTCTCTCTGAGCCTCATTTTCCTCCTCTGTACCGTGGGATTTACTGCCTGTCTTACGGGGCAGCTGCAAGGACAGAAGAAGAGAAGCTGAGCAACCTCCTTGGTCTTGGCGCCAAGTAGATGCTCAGTTAACGTTGCTGGTTTCCTCCCCGCTGGGGGGAGTCATGCCAAAGGTGCCCCCGTGCTCATCTCCACGCTCCAAATGTGTTACCCTACCAAGCAGAAGGGAGTCTGCAGACGCGACGAAAGCTTAGATCTTGGGCAGAAGCAGGTTCTGCCCTACCTGAGCTTCCCGAAAGAGGGCCACCTGCCCTTTCACTTAAGCCCTTCAGACCTGCCTGGGACTTACCACCCTCAGGGCTGTGGAGATCATAAATGTGGGTGGTGGTTTGTTCAAGCAAAGATAGAAAGCTCAGCCACCTCCCCCTCCGCCCCGACTCTCGGTGCAGACCCTCCGGGCACGGGTGCCCCCCTTCTCCCAGATGCCCATCCTGGGTGCCTCTCTCCACCCAGTCGCCACCAGACTCCCCTCCACCTGGAGAACGCACTCGTCAGAGCCCACAAGCCACTGACCCACCCTTCACGGGACGCTGTGCCGGTTGAACCTGGCCATGGGCTCAGCCTCTGCTGCTCAGCAGCACTACCGGCCCGCATCTGGACACTTTGTAAGAACCCAGCCAAGGGCAGAAGTGACCCACCAGCTGCACCATCCTCACCCTCCAGAACCAGCACACTAGCTGGTTAATAAGAAGCCTGGGGAGGGCTCACAGGGCCTCAGCCTGGGACCCAAATCGTGTGGTGATGAATCGCTGATCCCTTCAAAGGCCATGCCCCCTGCAAACAGCCAGGAAAGAGCAGTCTCCTGTGCCTCTGTTACGGTTTAGGTATGAGGTGTCCCCCAAAAGCTCAGGTGTGAGACCAAGCAAGAGTGGGGTGTGGCTGAAGGTATCCCTTTGGGGTTTCTGTTTTGTCCCATTGAGCAGAGCCCCCCTGCCCGTCTCTGCCAGCTGGTGCCACGTCCTGAGCTGCTTTCGCCCTCCACACCCTCCACCATGATGTTCTGCCGCACCTCGGGCCCAGAGCCGTGGAGTGGGCCACCTACAGACTGCGACCTCTGACACTGTGAGCCCCCAGATAAAGGTCCCCCCCCTACTTGTTCTTGTCAGGTCTTTTGGTCACAGCGGCAGAAGAAGCTGATTAAAACAGCCTCCCACAGCCCCGGCCAAACCTAGAGATGCGTAGAGTTGGGGAAAGGGGTGCAGATTCGGGTGAGCCAGGCTGTGGAGTCCCACAGTTCAAGGCAAATGGAGGGTGAGCCCCAGTGTCCCACACGAGGCCTCTGTGACACAAGGGCCAATAGCACCCTGGACTGGGCAGATCCTACCTGCAGTGAGCAGCAGGTGACCCTCTAACACAGACACAGGCGACAGCAGAGGCCCTCTGGACGACCCCTGGGGATGACCTGCGGGCTGGCCACGCCCCAGGCACAGATCCCCACCAGGCCTGGGTAGGAACCCCGCTCTGCCCCTGCAGCCAGGCCTTGGGCACTCTCCTGGCCTCTCAGCCTCCACAATGGAGTGGGCGTGGGCGGAACTGGGGTGGGACAGACCTGGTCCCACAGGCCCTGAGGGCCACTCAGCCTGGGGCTTGGCCTCAGCAGCACTGGGAGTCCTGGTGGCCCTGGGAGCAGCTGGCGGACAGGAGGGTTGGCATTTCAAAGGGTCACTCAGGGCCTTTATCAGCCCCTCTGTGGGTTGTGAGATCCAAAGGGAAAATCGCTGCTGAGCAGCTCAGACCAGCTTCCCAGAGCAGAGGGGAGCAGCTTCCAGAACGGCAGCAGCTGCCACGGGTTCGGCTGTGGCGCAGGACCAGGGACTCTGGGCCACGCCCGTGCTGTCAGTCCCAGGGGCGGCCCCGCCCGAGAGCAGCGCTGACCCAACCCATCGCCCCGCTTCAGCGTCCTGGCGGCCCAGGTGAGGCAGGTGCCGCCCACCTCACCCGACGGGGAAACCGAGGCTCAGGAGAAGGGGTCCTGGAAGGGAGGGACTTAGAGATGCGCCCTCGGGGCCCATGCCCAGCCCACGCCAGTCAGAGACCGGGCTTCCCCAGTGAGTCGGGCAGGACCCGCCCAGAATCAGACCCTGTGTCCTGGAGCGGAGAGGAAGCAGGGGAGACTCCACACAAATTAGGACTCGCCAGGTGACATGAGGGCGACAAGATGCAGAAAGAACTCAGAGGAAGCGTGCGACCTGAAGGTCGCGAGGAGAGACTCGGTCACTTCGGGGAGGAGGCGGCCAGGCCAGGACTGGAGGCCCGAGGCTCCCTTCCCAGCCAGCCCCTTGCAGCTCCGATCGGCCCCAGGACGGGAGGATGTAGGGCCGGAGGCCACATCCAGGGTCTGGGATTTTAAGCAGAGACATGGTTGAATCTTTATTTTCAATAAATTCCTCGGAACCAGAAGGGAGCATTACATAGAAGAACACTCTGGGACTTTTTTTTTCTTTTCAAAATACATTTTAAATTGCCAAAAACAAAAATGAAATTCCCTCTAATCCCATCCCCGAAAATAGTTCCTTCTAGATATTTTACTTACCTCCATCCGCGTGTTAGGTTTTTATATAACCGATGTGTTCGCATCTCAAATCCAGGAACTTTCTTCCATGAATATTGCTGAGTGCCTGCAGAGCCAGGCAGAGTCCCTGGGGACAAGGCTAATGGACGTCCACTCTGCCTGGCAGCTCCCAAGTCCCTCCATGCCTGCTCTGCCACGGGGACACTGGTGCCCCCCAAGCAGCCATGTCCACACCAGCCGCATGAGGCCAACAGGGCTCCAGAGGAACCCCTGGCTCCGTCACCCACTGGCTGTGTGACCTTGAGCTGGTTGCCTCACTATTCTGAATCTTGGTTTCCCCAAAGCTGAAGCGACCACCAGCCCCACCTCTGCTGGGAAGGGGAGGAGAGGGACGATCTTGTCTCAGGTGGTCAAAGAAGGCCCCTGAGGGGGGACATTCGGGCGGCGACGGTCCTAGAACGTGAGGGATGAACGTTCTCCGTGTTCCATCCTTCAGTCCAGCGTCCCGCCTGGACTCCTCCCGGGTGCCAGGGCCACTGGGCAGGCAGAGCGCTCGGAGGAGCCACGGAGAGGCCTGTGCAGAGGCGAGGGAGGTCAGCATTCGGGAGGACCGTGCCCAACCAGAAGCTGGGGCCCTCGGGTGGGAGCAGAAGCTGCCCAGCCCCAGCCCCCTCCAGACCAGAACTCCCGGTTTCTCAAGAGAAAAAGAAACCAAATTTTTAGGTATAAAATCCTAATTTTTAAACATTGCCAATTTGTTGATTTTTCTTTTTTTTTTTTCAAAAGCCACTGGAGAGGGGAGGCAAGGCCCAGGGCAGCTCTTCGCGTCTTCGCAGCCTGATCTGGTCCAGCGACGGGGTACGCACGCGGGGTTGGGGGTGGGGCGGGTTCTCCGCCAAGAGAAGAAGCCCAGGGTAGAGTCTGTCTCTGTCTCTGTCTCTGTCTCTGTCTCTCCGCCTGCCCCCTTCTCCTCCGGCATCCTGTCTCCGCCTCTCGCCTGCCCTCCCTCCCTCCCATCCCCCTCCCCTGTGCCCGTGTTTATTTTCGGAACCTCGGAATCCTTCCCAAGCCCCTGACATTTACTCTTTGAATTAGAAGAGTTGCTATTTCTCTTTCCCAGAGCGAGGCTGGTAGGTAAGATTTCCCCAGGGTTCATGCCTGCCCTTCCGGAGGTGAAGGACCAGGGGCAGATCCAGGTGTCCACCAACAACTGTTAGGCACCCACTGTGTACCCACCACCCTTCTCAGGAGCAACCACACTCGAGCCCTGTGGGGCTGCTGTCACATCTGCACGTGTCCCAGGAACGCACCCCAGCTCGGGGTGGGATCCCAAGGTCATGCTCGCTCAGGAGCGGAGCAGGGATGAAAGTCACCCCGCTCTGACTCGGAGTCGCCAGTGCTGCCTTCAAAGCTCAGGGTCCTCAGGTGCCCTGCAGCCTGTGTGGCGTCTGGGCAGAGCAGGAAGAAAGTCGCCACCGTGGGCGCGCACGGTGAGGGCTGGCGGGGAGAGCAGGAGCAGCGGGCTCAAGCCTAGAGCAGGACAGGACCAGCAGGCGGCCCCAGCGGGTCAGGGGTCGCTGGGTGCAGGCGACAGGAAACCCAGCTCAACCTGGCCAAGCCTAAAAGGAAATGCAGCCGGAAGGGTGGAGGGTGGTGGGAGCAGGTGCCGCTTTCAGAAGGACAGGTCAGTAGAAGGACAGGAACCAGCAGCCCCGGCTCCAGGCTGAGCACAGGCCCAGAGCCGGCGGCGCGCCAGCCGGCCCAGCGCTCTCCTGCACCAACTCATCTCTCCTCACAGTGCCAAAAGTCCCGATTGTCATCTCTGGTTGACAGACAAGGAAAGCGAGGCTCAGAGACCGTGCAGCTCTTCAGAGTCCTGGCTGAGGTCACCTGGCTTCAAAGCCCAAGCCTTACCCACTGTCCTGCACAGCCTCCGGTGGCACCTGACCAAAGCCAGGCTCGCCCTTGAAGCTGAGTGGCTGCCTTCAGCAGCAGAGTGGAGAATGTTCCTGAACCGGGGCTGGCGCCGGCAGGGCGGAGCGCAGCAGCAAGAGGGCAGGCCTGGCAGGCAGGACTTGGCCGTGTCCGGTGGGAGCCCAGGAGGGCTGGCGCGGGCAGGGCAGTCCTGGGGAGGGGATCCAGTCGTTCTTCCATCTCGACCTTCCCAGAGCAGGTGGGGCCTGGGCGAGGCCTCGGAAAAGCAGGAAGTGGAGGCGAGAAGCGGCTGTGCCAGGCGCCAGGCAGAGGCCGGGGAGAGCTCGCTCCTCTTTCCCTGAGGACCAGACCTCGCCCGCCGGGGGAGCCCGAGGCCGAGGGAGCAGCAGCGGGAAGCATGGCATTTCCAGCTGGTCCTTCATGTCTCAGGTTTTGAAACGCGATGCACAAAAAAGGAGAGCGTCCCCATTGAAATGGAAATGTGTTGTGACGGGAGGAAGAGCGAAAATGGAAGCTGCGTTCCTCCGCTCCCTTTCAAGACATGTTTCATGTCACTTCTGAAAGGAATTCCAGCGGCAGCAACCCTGTGCTAACTGAGACGACAGAGAGGAGAGGTGCCACCTGAGCCTCAGGGGAGAGGTGCCCCCGCCATTGTGACCCAGTCTCGGCCACTCTGGGGTGCTGCCCAGGGAAGAGTCTCCCGGGAGGAGCCGGGACCCCGCTGTCACTGACATGCCGAGTGACCCTGGGAAGTCACTCAAGAACTCCAGGCTCTGTCTGTCGCCCCCCTCCCACAGCCACAGCCCCCCAACCACCCCCCAGGCCCAGGAGGTAGAAGGCCGGGAACCGTGAGAAGAAGAGAGGCTCACGGGGACCGGTGGCCTTCTGAGGACCCGGGAGGCCGTCAGGGGCCTCCCTCACCGGCGCTCTTAGCGGGTGACGCTTCTGGAGCTGCCCACCACAGGCGGCTCCTCTGCAGGGATCCGGGCCCAAGGACCAGGGTGGCCCTGTCTTTGCCGCCCCTCAGGAGCCGCCTCCCCGTGTGCACACGCGTGGTGGGGTGGTCGGGGAGTTCAGAGATGACGGGCAGAGACGCCCCGCTCTGGGGAACCGCTGTGCCGCTCCGTAGCTCAAGGGTCCCCCAGCAGACCACGCTGTCCTCACTATGCAGATGAGAAACCGTGGATGGGAGGACAAGGTCACACGGGGACCGTGGCAGGGCCAGGGCTTGAACCCCCAGGCCTGCTGGCTCCAGAGCTGGTGCCCACCCAGCCTCAGGCCGGGGCCCCCCCTGGGGAGCGGCGCCCCCTTCCAGCCGTGGGCGCCTCCAGGGCTGCAGCGCAGCTCCACTCACCTGGGGACTCAGCTGTGGTTCCCAATCCCAGGCCAAGGAACCCCTGCCTCAGCCTCCCCTGGAAAGCTGGCTTCAGATGCAGGATCCCTGCCCCACCCACAGCTCCTGCGGCGGGTCTCTGGGGGGAGGCCCAGCCTCTGCAGCCTTTAGAAACCTCCTGGGGGACTTATGTTCAAGGCCACAGCCCTAAAACTCCTGTGCTGCTCCCTGACTGTTTCTTTCGCAGTCCCCGCTCTACAGACAAGGAGATCAAGCCTTGAGCTGCTGAAGTCATTTGCCCAGGGCCACCTAGTTCGTGGGTTTGGACATAGGCCATCTGGCCCCAGTGTCGGTGCCGCTAACCCCTACACTAATGCGGATACTGACCTGTTTCCTGCAATGAGAGTAACAGCGATGGTCAGCACTTATGCAGCACTTACTGTGTGCCAAGCACTGCTTCCAGCACCTTGCAGCCTGAGGAAGCAGGTGCAGTTATCAACCCCACTCACATTCCAAAGGACGTCACACAGCCGGTAGCAAAGATGCAGCCCCAGGGCCTCACGCCACAGCCCCAAGGTCTTCTGCTCCCCTCCAGCCATGAAGCTGTCTTAGCCAGCCTTGTGCCACTGGGACCAAAGATCTGCCAAGAACCACAGAGAGGAAGGGACGTTTATTTGGGCCATGGTTTCAGAGGTTCATAGCTGGCCGACTCCATAGCTCTAGGCCCTCTAGGCCCAAGGTGAGGCAGAACATCATGGCAGAAGGTGTGGCAGAGGACAGCAGCCCAAGACAGGCAGCAAGGAAGCAGGGAAAGAGGCTGCACTCACAGGGACCAAATATATATTCCACAGTCACACCCGCAGTAACCTACCTCCTCCAGCACCTGGTTAACCCAGATTAGGGAATTAAGCCACTGATTAGGTGACTCTCCTACTCATGTCACCTCTGAAGTTCTTGCATTGTCTCACCCATGAGCTTTCGGGGGACACCTCACATCCAAACCATAACAGAGCCCCATACCTCATCATAAAAGGAAGGGGCATTTACTGGGCATTGACCAAGGGCTACTCACGTAGTGCTAACCCAGGGCCTGGCACACAGCCCTGCACTCCACACATCCACCCAAGGGCTTGCTTCCCAGATTCTAACTCAAAACAGAAGTACCCAACAAAAGTGCCCAAGTGGAGATGTTCCTATTTTACAGAAACGGAGACTGAGGCTCAGAGAGGTTAACTGACCGGGGAGAGGCAGGTTTAGGGCTCAGCAGGACCAAAGCTGACTGGTTGGCAGGACACAGTCAGGGGTAGACTGGCCTCTCCCAGCCCTGGCCCTGCAGGGACAGCAGGGGTGCAGGTGGAGAGAGGAAGGATGCGTGCCTCAGAGTCTCACTGAGGCTGTGGCCCAGGGGCTTCCCCGAGGCCTGAGCAGGAGCCACTGCTGCCAGCTAGGCAAGGAACCCAGGCCACTTCGGTGCCTGTGTAACTGAAGAAGAGCCTGCAACTCAGCCCCTCTTGTGCTCAGAAGCTGGGACTGTGGCATGTGCTTCAATCACTGGCTCATCATCCAACATCCCTCTGTTCAGGCTGGCACACCTGTCCCCGTGGGGCTTCAGCCCACCAGGCCTCCCCTGGCCGTGGCTCCCACACTTCTGGGGACAGCTGCCCACCTGATAGGAAAGACCCTTCTGAGTTGGACTGTGCCTCCTGAGGACTCTTGTAGAAGGTCCAGGCTCTGCATCCAGGAGCAACACAGAATGAGTGAAACCTCTCACCGTGGCTTTCAGGGGACATCGACCACACCCACAGCACCAGCAATAGCTGACCCTGAGTGAGCGCTCATGCCGACAGGCGCCACACACAGCAAGTCACGCCCATCTCCTCCCTGAGCCTCTTGACAGTCGGGAGGTGGAGGCCGTCCTCACCCAGCTGTGCAGAGGAGGCTCAGAAGGCCAGCGGCCTCCCCAACCGTGCAACACGGGAAGCCCCCTGATCAGCAGCCGGCAGAACCCTCTTCTCGCTCCTCCTCCCCTGCACCCCAGGCCACCTTGCTGGGGACCGTTCCTAAGTTCTCCAAGAGTCCAAGAAGGGCCCTTGAGCTGCAGAATGGACCAGGCGCCCTCCTGCCGGATTTTTGCCATTGCTGTGTGAGTCACTGGGAACGGGTTTCCTCCTGGAGCCTCGTGATAAATACAGAGGTCATGACAATTCTCAGGGTGGCGTGTTAAGCCATCACCATCGCAGCAACGCAGGCGCGTGATTCTGGACCGCCCGCCCCACAGGCCGCCCGCTTCCCTTGCTGGGCCCTCCCAGGCCTTGCTCTGGCGTCTCCTCCCTGGCCCTCGGACAGAATGGGGCTCACCCCTGCAGATGAGAACACCGACGCTCAGAGCGAAGTCCCTGACCCAGACCCCTCAGCGGGCAGAGCCCGGAGCCGACCCAAGTTGCCTGCTGCCAAACTCCAGGGGCATTTCCCAGCACCAGGGTGCCCAGTTCTGCCAGGGATCCATTTGTTGCCTCTCGACTCCAGATCTGCTCTCCTTTGCTCGGCTTCGGGTTACCAAGGCTCGTCAACGTTGTTGTCCTCTGCCAGTGGGTGATGACAGACCTCGTCAATGCGGGGTGCTGGAGCAGAGCGCGAGGGCCCCGGGACCGGGGGTGGGGGACACGCATGCATGTCACCCCGAGGTCAGGGACTTCCATGTAGCACCCAGTGGGAGGCCTTGACAGCTCATCGAAGGGCTGCAGAGCCACCCGCAGACCCGTCCCGAGAGACCCCTCCAGCAAGCCCCTCCAGGTGGCACTGTCCTACGGACCAGGCCTGCGTGAGCCTGTGGTCACTCTCTGTCTTTGGGGCAGCCGACTCCTAGAGAAACCTGAGCGTGGGCCTCGCTAGGACCTCTGTAAGGAGCAAATTACAGTGTGACATTTCGTGTGCTGTGCATTCTACAAAACATAACTTGCAATATTAACTTGAGTGCTGTGTGCTGAGATGACGTAATGATGTAATGTTGCCCCATGATAAGACTGACATTGCCCCAAGTAAGATAGACACATGTGACCGACTCCTCTGACCAAGACCGGCTGGCAGAGTGTGATAAAAAGGATTTATAAAGACTCCTGACCGAGCCTTGCCTCAGTCTCCATTTGACACCGATGACACCAGGTCTGCACTAAGCCTGGAGGAGACGCACTGACCTGCTCTTGTTGGCTGCTGGAACATCCGTCGTCCCGACTGTGACCGAGACGTCCCTGCGGAGGTGACTTCGGAGCTGCCTCATCCTGGTCACGACAGCAGAGCTGCCCGGTGTGCACCCCGCCCAAGACATCTCTGCACAGCCTGCCTGCCGTGAGCTCGCCGCCCTCCTCGCCGCCCAACCGTCCTCGCCAGTCAGGACTCCGGCCGGAGGGAGTTCCCCAGCGAGATCTCCCGAGCTGTCTTCCTGACTGACTCTGGGAGCCGCTGCCCTTCGACTCAAGACACATTGCACACGAGTGGACCTTGGGAACCGGTCTTGATAAGGAGAGAGTTTGCTTACTCAGGGCTTGTAGCATTCTAACTGAGAGGTTAAGTCATGTGCGATACTGGTGTGATTAGAGTTAAGATGATTATAAGATAATTATACTACTTGTGTCATTAGCATCAAATAAAAGCCAATTGATTTGGACCAAATTTATTCTGATTGACTCCTTGCCGCTCGTGACAGCCTCCATCAAGGTCTTGCTTCTTCCCTGGCCCAGCCCCTTCAGTCCCGAGGTCATGGATGCTTCCGTATTTACCACTTGAGGCCCCCTCACTTCTATACCCCTTACCCAGCTTAAGAGTGACTCATTCTTTTTTTTTTATTTTAATTTATTTTTATTGTAAACAAATGGGATACATGTTGTTTCTGTTTGTACATGGGGTAACAGCATACCATTTGCGTAATCATACATTTATATAGGGTAATGATGTTTGATTCATTCTGTTATTTTTTCCTTCCCCCCCACCCCTCTTTTCCCTCTATACAGTCCCTCCTTCCTCCATTCTTGCCCCGCTTCCACCCCCCATTATGTATCATCATCCACTTATCAGCGAGATCATTCCTCCTTTGGTTTTTTGAGATTGGCTTATCTCACTTAGCATGATATTCTCCAATTTCATCCATTTGCCTACAAATGCCATAATTTTATTATTCTTTTTAGCTGAGTAATATTCCATTGTATGTATGTATATGTGTGTGTGTGTGTATATATATATATACACACACATCACAGTTTCTTTATCCATTCATCATTTGAAGGACATCTAGTTTGGTTCCACAATCTGGCTATTGTGAATTGAGCAGCTATGAACATTGACGTGGCTGTATCTCTGTAGTATGCTGATTTTAAGTACTTTGGGTATAGGCCGAGGAGTGGGATAGCTGGGTCAAATGGTGGGTCCATTCCAAGTTTTCCAAGGAATCTCCACACTGCTTTCCAGAGTGCCTGCACTCATTTGCAGCCCTACCAGCAATGTATGAGTGCACCTTTTTCCCCACATCCTCTCCAACACCTATTGTTGCTTGTATTCTTGATAATCGCCATTCTAATTGGGGTGAGATGGAATCTTAGTGTAGTTTTGATTTGCATTTCTCTTATTACTAAAGATGGTGAACATTTTTTCATATGTTTGTTGATTGCTTGTAGATCTTCTTCTGTGAAGCGTCTGTTCATATCCTTAGCCCATTTGTTGATTGGGTTATTTGTATTCTTTGTGTAGAGTTTTTTGACTTTATATATTCTGGAAATTAGTGCTCTATCTGAAGTATGAGTGGCAAAGATATTCTCCCACTCTGTAGGCTCTCTCTTCGCATTGCTGATAGTTTCCTTTGCTGAGAGAAAGCTATTTGGTTTGAATCTATCCCAGTTATTGATTCTTGCTTTTATTTCTTGTGCTATGGGAGTCCTGCTAAGGAAGTCTGACCCTAAGCCAACAAGTTGAAGATTTGGACCTACTTTTTCTTCTATAAGATGCAGGGTCTCTGGTCTGATTTCAAGGTCCTTGATCCATTGTGAGTTGATTTTTGTGCAGGGTGAGAGATAGGGGTTTAGTTCCATTCTGTTGCATATGGATTTCCAGTTTTCCCAGCACCATTTGTTGAAGAGGCTATCTTTTCTCCATTGCATATTTTTGGCACCTTTGCTTAGTATGAGAAAATTGTATTTATTTGGGTTGTGTCTGTGTCCTCTATTCTGTACCATTGATCTTCCTGTCGATTTTGGTGCCAATACCATGCCATTTTTGTTACTTTTTGCTTTGTAGTATATTTGAAGTTCTGGTATTGCGATACCCCCTGTTTCATTCTTCCTGCTAAGGATTGCTTTAGCTATTCTGGGTTTCTTATTCTTGCAGATGAATTTCATTATTTCTTGCTCTATTTCTGTAAGGTACATCATTGGGATTTTAATTCGAATTGCATTGAATCTGTATAGCACTTTTGGTAGTATGGCCATTTTGACAATATTAATTCTGCCTATCCAAGAACATGGGAAATCTTTCCATCTTCTAAGGTCTTCCTCAATTTCTTTCTCCAATGTTTTGTAGTTTTCATTGTAGAGATCTTTTACCTCTTTGGTTAGATTGATGCCCAAGTATTTTATTTTTTTTTTGAGGCTATTGCAAATGGAGTTGTTTTCCTCATTTCCCTTTCAGATGTTTCATCACTTGTGTATAAAAATGCTTTAGATTTATGTGTGTTGATTTTTTTTTTTTTTTTTTTTTGCAGTGCTGGGGATTGAACTGCGTGTTGATTTTATAGCCTGCTATTTTGCTGAATTCATTGATGAGGTCTAGAAGTTTTCTGGAGGAATTTTTTGGATCCTCTAAACATAGAATCATGTCATCAGCAAATAGTGACAGCTTAACTTCCTCTTTTCCTATTTGTATCCCTTTAATTTCTTTGGTCTGCCTAATTGCTCTGGCTAGAGTTTCGAGGACAATGTTGAATAGAAATGATGAAAGAGGACATCCCTGCCTTGTTCCCATTTTTAAAGGGAATACTTTCAGTTTTTCTCCATTAAGAATGATGTTGCCCATGGGCTTAGCATAAATAGCCTTTACAATGTTCAGGTATGTTCCTACTATCCCTATTTTTTCTAGTGTTTTGAGCATGAAGGGGTGTTGTATTTTGTCGAATGCTTTTTCTGCGTCAATTGAAATAACCATGTGATTCTTATCCTTAAGTCTATTGACATGATGGATTATGTTTATTGATTTACGGATGTTAAACCATCCTTGCATTCCAGGGATGAACCCCACTTGATCGTGGTGCACGATTTTCTTAATATGTTTTTGGATACAGTTTGCCAATATTTTGTTAAGGATCTTTGCATCTATATTAATCAAGGATATTGGTCTAAAATTTTCTTTCCTTGATGTGTCTTTTCCTGGTTTGGGTATGAGAGTGATATTAGCTTCACAGAATGAGTTCGGTAGGGTACCCTCCTTTTCTATTTCCTGGAATACTTTGAGAAGTATTGGAATGAGTTCTTCTTTGAAGGTCTTGTAGAACTCAGCTGAGAATCCATCTGGTCCTGGGCTTTTCTTGGATGGTAGATTTTTAATGGTTTCTTCTATTTCATTGCTTGATATTGATCTGCTTAAATTGTGTATGTCCTCCTGGTTCAGTTTGGGAGCAGCATATGTCTCTAGAAATTTGTCAATGTCTTCGGTAGTTTCTATTTTGTTGGAATACAGATTTTCAAAGTAGCTTCTCATTATGTTCTGTATCTCAGTGGTGTCTGTCGTGATATTTCCTTTTTCATCACAAATTTTAGTAATTTGAGTTTTCTCTCTCCTTCTCTTTGTTAGTGTGGCTAAGGGTTTGTTTATTTTGTTTACTTTCTCAAAGAACCAACTTTTTGTTTTGTCAATTTTTTGAATTGTTTCTTTTGTTTAAATTTCATTGATTTCAGCTCTGATTTTAATTATTTCCTGTCTTCTACTACTTTTGCTGTTATTCTGTTCTTCTTTTTCTAGGGCTTTGAGCTGTAATGTTAGGTCATTTAGTTGTTGACTTTTCATTCTTATCTGGAATGCACTCCATGCAATGAATTTTCCTCTTAGTACCATTTTCATAGTGTCCCAGAGATTTTGATATGTTGTATCGTTGTTCTTATTGACCTCTAAGAATTTTTTTATCTCCTCCCTGATGTTTTTTGTTATCCATGTTTCATTCAATGGCATATTATTTAGTCTCCAGGTGTTGGAGTAATTTCTGTTTTTTATTTTGTCACTGATTTCTACTCTCAGTCCATTATGATCTGATAGAACACAAGGCAGTTTCTCAATTTTTTTGCATTTCCTAAGGGCTGCTTTGTGGCATAACATATGGTCTATTTTCAAGAAGGTTCCATGTGCTGCTGAGAAGAAAGTGAATCCGCTCGTTGATGGATGGAATATTCTATATATGTCTATTAAGTCTAGGTTATTGATTGTGTTATTGAGTTCTATGGTTTCTTTGGTTAGATTTTATTTGGAAGATCTATCTAGTGGTGACAGTAGTGCATTTAAGTCACCCAGAATTATTGTGTTGTGGTTTATGTGATTTCTGAAATTGAGAAGGATTTGTTTGATGTACAGGGATGCACCATTGTTTGGGGCATAAATATTTACTATCATTATGTCTTCCTGATTTATGGTTCCCTTAAGCAGTATGAAATGTCCTTCTTTATCCCTTCTGACTAACTCTGACTTGAAGTCCACTTTATCTGATATAAGGATGGAAACCCCCACTTTTTTACTGAGTCCATGTGCGTGGTAGGTTTTTTCCCATCCTTTCACCTTTAGTCTGTGGATGTCTTTTTCTATGAGATGAGTCTCTTGCAGGCAGCATATTATTGGATCTTTCTTTTTAATCCATTCTGCCAGTCTATGTCTTTTGATTGATGAGTTTAGGCCATTAACGTTCAGGGTTATTATTGAGATATGATTTGTATTCCCAGTCATTTGGCTTATTTTTGGTTTTTAAGTTGGGTCGGTTTCTCCTTTGAGTGGTTTTTCTCTAAGGTAGTTCCTCCCTTTGCTGACCTCCATTATTGTTTTTCATTTCCTCCTCATGGAATATTTTGCTGAGAACATTCTGTAGTGCAGGCTTTCTATTTGTAAATTCTTTTAACTTTTGTTTATCATGGAAGGATTTTATTTCATCTTCAAATCTGAAGGTTAGTTTTGCTGGGTATAGGATTCTTGGTTGGCAACCATGTTCTTTCAGAGTTTGATATATGTTGTTCCAGGCCCTTCTAGATTTTAGAGTCTGGGCTGAGAAATCTGCTGATATCTGTATTGGTCTCCCCCTGTATGTAATCTGATGCTTTTCTCTCACGGCCTTCAAAATCCTATCTTTATTTTGAATGTTAGGCATTTTCATTTTAATGTGCCTTGGTGTGGATCTGTTGTGATTTTGTGCATTTGGTGTTCTGTAAGCCTCTTGTATTTGATTTTCCATTTCATTCTTCAGGTTTGGGAAATTATTTCATTGAATAGGTTGTTCATTCCTTTGGTTTGTATCTCTGTGCCTTCCTCAATCCCGATAATTCTTAAATTTGGTCTTTTCATGATGTCCCATAGTTCTTGGAGATTCTGTTCATGATTTCTTACCATCTTCTCTGTTTGGGCAACTTTATTTTCAAGATTCAATATTTTGTCTTCATTGTCTGAGGTTCTGTCTTCCAAGTGGTCTAGTCTTTTGGTGATGCTTTCCATTGAGTTTTTAATTTGGTTTATTATTTCCTTCATTTCAAGGGTTTCCATTTGGTTTTTTTTTTTTTTTTTTTTTTTTTTTTTTTAGAATCTCTATCTCTTTGTTGAAATGATCTTTTGCTTCCTGCAGGTGCTCTTTCAGCTTATTGGTATTATTATTCATTGCCTGCATTTGTTCTCTAATCTCATCCTTTGCTTCACGAATCATCTTAATCATGTATAAGTTGAAGTCCTTTTCTGACATTTCTTCTAACATACTGTCATTGGATTCTATTAATATAGAATCTAGATTTGTTTGGATCATTTTCTTCCCTTGTTTTTTCATGTTGTTCATTTATCTTCCCCTCTAGCAGTGCAGATCTGGGGTATTCAAATTTCCCCCTATAGGTTTATAGTGGCCCTATAGGTTTCTAAAACCCTTTCTTTAAGGGGAGATCAATATTAGCAGTGCCCAATTTAGCCACTATGCAATCCTAGACCAAATAGCCCCTATGAAGACAATAACAAAATTGTCATAATAAACAGAATGAGTTCAAATATTATCTTCAGTAAAACAAACAGATTTGCAATAAGGTCTGCAGTTTCTAATGGAGGACAAAGAGGATACAGAGGGATGTAGAATGTGGCTGTTAATGGAATAAGAAAAGAATATACAGAAGTTCTAGATAATAGAAAGGGTGAGAGTGTAATCAAAAGAAATTGGATATTAGCATGCAAAAGGGAAGAAAGAGACTCTGAGGGAACAGGTAAACAAAAGGAAAAGAGAGCAAGAAAAGTAAAGAAATAAAACTTAAATTTTTTTCAATAAGGAGAAAAGAGAAAATCTACAGTATAACAGTCATATAGTAATGAAACCTCCCACTGTTCAGTAGACTGATGCATGAGAGGTACCTGACAATGAGCTTCAAGCCTCCAGCAGGCGTCTCAGAGTGGGATTTGCCCCACCTAAAGATTGGAGCTACGACTTCCAGGATTATCCAATATGGCCGATCTGGCTTTGAAATGCGTTGGTAAATGGGGAGCTGCAGCTCAGGGTGTGGAGGTGGTCAGCTGGAGGTCCTGGAGGCGGGATGTGGTCAGTCAGGCAGGGGTCCTGGAGGTCAGGTGTGTTTGGTGTGGTTGTGGGATCCTGGAGGCCGTGTGCAATCAGTTACTCTGGGGTCCCAGTGATATGGTGCAGTCAGTTGGTCTGGGGGTCCTGGCGGCAGGGAGCAGTCAGTCGATGTGAGGGCCCCAGAGGCAGGGAGTGATCGGTCGGGCTGAGGTATCCTGGAGACGGGGCTCAGTCAGTCCAGCCAGGGGTCCTATGGGGCCTGACTGTTGTCTCAAAATGGTGGCAGCCACGTGTAATCAATCCTGCAGGTACTGTGACAGAGAACTTCCAGGCAACAGCAGGCAGCTGGTGCTCCACTGGCAGTCGGTGATCAGTTTGCTGACTGTTGTCGGACGATCGGGAGGTGAACCTCGTGCGTTGGGTGATGTATAGGTGTAAGGCAGGCGATGGACAGGCGAGAGGCAGGCAAATGGCGGATGATGAGTGACTCATTCTTTATGTCACATTTTCCTGTTCAAATTTCTGGGGTGGTTTCTGCCTCCTGATTGGATCCTTAGGATGCAGAACCCACAGCAGGAGTGGTCCCAGGAGACAGACTCGGAAGACGGCCCCTTGACGGGGGTCTGGTCACAGCTTTGGACGTGAGCCCAGCGCTGACCACCTTCCTACGGGGAGTGTGAAGAAACTGACTGAATGAAGCAAGTGCTTTGGAGCAAAGGGCCCCAGAAGGGCTCACGGTGGCAACGTGAACTCTGGTGGAGGACGCAGGCTCCCGATCCTGCCAAAACAAGCACAAAAAGAAGCCCCCAGCCGGGTTCCTCTAAGTCTCAGCCTAAGCCACTCTCAGAGTCAGAGAGAGTCCGCGGGAGCGCTCAAGAGCTCCTCATTTTTCACAGTCTAGATGGCGCTGAACGTCGAACGCACTTCAGTGACGTGCATGACAGAATGAAAGGGGAAGAGCGTGAGGATGGCATTGCTATGGCTGGAGCTGCGGCGTCCCCAGCGGCTCGTGTGGGAGGCAGCAGGAGTTTTCAGAGGCCAAGTGAACAGGTGGGGACACAGCCCGTGGAGAAGGCGAACCACCCCCACCGGGGTTGATCACCCTGATCAGCAGGTCAATCCACTGGCAGGGACCTAACTGGGCAGCCACTTTGCGGTGACTGAAAGAGGAGGTCACCTGGGGGGGTTTTGGGTTTATATTTGGTCCTTGGTGAGCAGAGTTCGCCTTCTGTCTCCCAATTTCCACATTCTGAGCTGCCTTCCTCTGCCACACGCCCTTCCGCCATGATGTTCTGCTCCCCTTGGGTCAGTTATGGAGTCAGCCAGCCATGGACTGACGCTCTGAAACTCTGGGCCAAAATGTACTATCCCTGCTCTACATGGTTCTTGTCAGGTCTTCGGGTCACAGCAACAAGAGTGCTGGTTAAAATATTCCCATTACCCCGTTGTCAATATGACATCCTCTGTGGCCCCTGGCCACAAGCCTTGCTGCACAGGAAGCGGCTGGATTTCTTCCTGGCCCGAGCCTGCGGCAGGGGCGCTCTCTGCTCCGCTCTGCTCCGGAGAGCACAGGGAGCAGGAGGGGAGAGGCCGCAAGGCAGACAGAGAGTCTGCCAGGTTCCCGGGAGAACACACCCGGGCCTTCCTGGAATGGGGTGAGTGGCTTCCCAAAAGACAAAGCCCTTCGTCTCTTTGTGCCCTGAAAGGATTGACTTCCTCTTTTAATGCCAAGGCTCAGAGCGGCACACTTAATCAAGAGAAGAGTCGACTCTGGGTTCTCAGACAAGAGTGAGGTCAGCACCGGCTAATGGGGGTGGTGTCCATCCGCACACGGACGCAGCAGCCCAGGGCTGTCTGGTGCTTGTGCCTTGACACCAAGGGCTGGACCTGAGGTCATCGCTGCGGCCAGTGCTTTGCTCTGGATCTCTTTCTCCATAGGCTGCTGCAACCAGATGACTGGACCCTGGGGACAGAGCCTGTGGAAGGCAAACCACCCCCACCCAGGAAAGAGATGCACCTTCAGTGGGGAAGAGTCCCAGTGACTCCCCTCTGCCTGAAAGTGGAGGGGCGCCTGGGAGACGCCCTGACTCTGCAGCCCACGTGCCCCTGTCCCAAGGCCTCAGGCTTCCTGCAGCCCCGACTGGGGGACAGACCTTCTCCTGGGCCCAGTCTTGCCCCAGCCTGGCCTTGGCCCATCCTCCTCTCTTCAGTGCGCGGCCCCACTTGTGACCTGCCCTGCCAGGACCTCTGCCCATGCTGTTCCCTTGACCAAGAACACTTTTCTTTCCCTACTAACCCGAAAATCTCCTGTCCGTCACTTCCTCGAGGTCTTCCCTGACCACAGTTGTAACTCTGCAAGCACAGATGATTGGCATTTGGCATTGTCTGCTCTCCATATCTGATTCTTCTCTCTACTGCGTCCCCAGCTAGGTGTCTGTCACCTAGCGAGTATCCAGGAAATATGGCACAAACGAATGAAGAGGGAATGAGTGAATAAATGAGATTCACCCCGCCCGTCCTCCTTCAGTAACTGGAGCTCAAATTGCCGCTTTGCACAAGGCTCGGCATAAAAACGACTTTCCCAAGATGGAGAAAACCATCTGCTCCCACTGACTTGACCTGGGCATGTCCCGTCCACAGAGCAGGGGAGGGGAGGGGAAGTTGGCGACGGGATGATGTTCAGCCACCCTCGGGAGAGCCCTCCAGGCAGGCAGGCTCAGGACCCCCATCCCCCTTGCCACAGGGCATGCTCTGCCCTCGCCACCAGGACTGGTGAGACCATCACATAAATCCACAGTTTAGCTACAGCCTGCAAAGGACACTTTCCAGCTTGCTCCAGGCCATCACTGTGAGAGAAGTAATCACACGCTGTCCTGAGCCAGGTCACTGGTGGCAGAGGCACCTGCCCAAGTAATTCGTCTTCCCCAGATTTATGGACTCTTTAGGAAGTCCTGGGTATGACGTCTTCCCTCCAGTTCATCCGAGACAACACAATTTAGATTTTGTCAAGATTATTAATTCTGCTCTGCCATCTCTGGGGGGGAAGGCAGCTACCGTGTGGCCCCACTGAACATGGGTTCGCTGGTGTCCACCCCAGTGAGCCGAGTGTTTCCAGTTTCTAAGGCTGAGCCGGGGTCTTCATCTCCGAACCCAGGTCACTGAGCTGCATCGTATAGAAAGTGCCACAAGACTGTTCCTTCCTCTGTAAAATGGGAACAAAGGTACAGGTTAATGAGGCTGTTACTTTCTCTGCTGTTTGAAATCTTTTAAAATGAGCATCTTTTTTTCTTTCTTTCTTTCTTTCTTTCTTTCTTTCTTTCTTTCTTTCTTTCTGGTGCTGGGGATGGAACACAGGGCCTCACACATGCTAAGCAAGCACTTTACCACTGAGCTACACTCCCAGCACCATATATTTTATGGAAAAAACGCAGTGAAAAGATACACAAAACAAGGATATGATTCAGTCGCCAGAGGGTGAAACAGGACACCCCACCATGGCACAGGGCGGGCAGGTGCCCAGGACACAGCACCCCCTGCCCGGCCACCCCTCTTGCTGTGGCCAATGCAGTTCTTATGGCTGCTGATGGAATCTGCAGTGCTTGGAGGCACACTGGCCAAGAGGGGTGAGCCGACAGACCTGCATGTGCCCATGCAAGTCCCTCCGTCCCCACGGGTGAGTCACATTAATGTCAGGGTCTCGGGGGACAGGAGAAGGACAGAGTGGCCTTGGCTCTCCCTGGCTGGAAGCCTTCATTCTCTTACCCATCCGTCCATTCATTCAGGCACAGGGACTTATTTAGCCCTTTCTGAGCTGTGGCCCAGTCCCAGAGAGCCCTACAGCTGCTGGGCACAGGCCAGCCTGATCCCGTGCAGGGTGCTGGCCGTGGGGACCTGAGCCCTCCAGGAAGGGCTGGTCGGGTCTGCCTGGGAGGCTGGGGCAGGCTCACAGGAGACCTGACTCTGGACCCAGCAGAGAAGGGTGAGCAGGAGTCTGTCAGGCAGCTGTCGGGGGAAGGACCGGGTGAAGGCCCAGAGGCTGGGAAGCCATCGGCCTTTCAAGGAAGAGACCTTCAAGGAAGATCACCTGCTGTGTGACTGGGCCAGCGGCTCTGTTCTCTGAACTTCAGTTTCTTCAGTGACAAAGTGAAGACAAGACGCACCTCGTAGGCGTGTGCAGGAGGAAGAGCTCCTTCCTTCACCCGGCAGGTGTTTACCGAGTGGCCACACTGGACCCAGCTCTGCGCCGGACGCAGGGCCACAGCCCAGGATGTCACCTCACATAACTGACCGTCTCGTCAGATGCACGATGGTGAGAGAACCACCAACAGATACAGATTGTGGAATCTGATGAGCAAACTGAAGGGAAACTGAGGAACGCGGCCAACGGCCGGAACGAGGGGCCTGGCCTGGACCTGGACCAGGGACGGTGCCTGGGAAGCCGGTGACAAGGATGTGACCGAGCACATGGAGGGACAGGGACGGACGGCATGTCCACATGGAGGGACCAGTGTGTGGGGTCTCAGACATGGACACGTCCCTGGGGCAAGGACAGCCCGTGGAACCCTGAGCTGCTCAGGGTGGCGTCTCCCCTGAGTCCTCGATAACCCGTAGCTCTTATGACAGTGTGGTTGCTATGGTGCCTGCTGTCGGTGACTCTAAAGTGACCCCTAGAAACGGCCACCTTGGCCCGGCCACTGGTAAGGAGGCAGAACTCCCCTGGTGGTTCTCCCCAGGGCCCCCCCACCCCATCTTTCCTCTGCTCCATCTCCCTCCCTCTTGTCCCCTCGGGGACTCTCTTGATCCTCATCCAGGGACCCCACTGACCAAGGAGGCACATGGTCATGGCTAAGAACTCGTCCTGGACCAGACAGACCTCAACTGCTGGCACTGCCTCCTGTCAGCCGAGAGTCTTGTGGCAATTACATCACCTCGCAGACCCTCGGTTTCCTCATCTGTAAAGCACAGCTAATGGCAATCTCTCCCCACTGTGTTAACTGAGATAGGATTGTGTAAAGTACACGTAGGCATTCGATAGGAGTCACTACTGGTGATCCTTCCAGCATCCAGCTCCTCTGGAGCCCCTCTCGGTGCTCCCTCGCTCCACAGCCCCTGCCACGTGCTCTGTGCTCTGGACTTGGCCCCAGAGAACCAGAGCCACTTTCCCAGTCCCACGTGGCTGCACTGGAGGCCCAGGGAGCCGTCCTGTTGGAGAGCACCGTCCCTGCAGCTGCCCACGGCTGCTCCACTGTCCCTGCCCTGCTCCCCCACCCGTCCTCCCCTGCCCAGGAGACTGTCCCCAGCCTGCAGCTGTGCTCCCGCTTCCACCTGAGCCTCGGCCCCGTGCTGGGCACGCTTCATCCTGAAGACCCGTGATGCGCCGTCACAGGGAGACACACGTCACCTCCTCTGAATCCCATCTTCCTGTGCCCTCATCTGGGGCTTCCAGAAACCACATCGGGAACTGCAGCCAGCTGGCATCGGAACCTTAGGAAACCCGGGGCTCTGCCCTGGGACCTGCAGCTCCACCTCAGCCCGTCACCAGCCAGGTGCCAGCGTGGGCCAACGTCCTGCTGCCCCACCCTCCTGGGAGAAGGCAAAGGACGAGGGGAAGAGGTGCGCATGGCAGACACACACCAACGGGGGCCCTCCTGGCTGCCGGTTCTACTGAGTCTCTAAGGCTACTTCTAGGGAAGAGAGATCAAGAGAAGGCGCCGACAGCCGTGAGTGGCGGACCCGAACTTCAGAACAGAAAATAAACACGTGGCCACCCACAAAGGCATCAGAAGGAGAGGACACGCAGGGACAAATGGAACCAAAGAACACTGGACTACGAAAAACGCCAGGATCCACAGGCACTGGTGAGAGCCAGCAAAGATCAAGTTCAAGTTCACGGAGGCCCCGTGGTGTCATCTGCATGTTAAGAGCAATCCTATCAAAATCCCCAGAAGTTTTTAGAGATTGGAAAAGCAGCCCTAAAATTTATGTGAAAATGTGAACAATTTTAAAAAAGAACAAAGTTGGAAGACTTATACTAGCTGATGTTAAATTTTACTATAAAGCCCATTGCTCAAGACTGTGCGGCATTGGTCCAAAGATAGGCATAAAGATCAACAGAAAGGAGTCCAAAAATAAGCCCACGATTCACGGCTGGTTGATTTTCAACAAACAGACCGAGACAATTCCTTGAGGGAAGGGCAATTACGTCAGCAAAAGGTGCTGGGACAATTGGAAAGCCACACAAATATAAACTCTCACCTCAAAACATACTCAGAAATTAACTCAAAATGGATCGAAGACCTAAATGTGAGAACTAACACTGCCAAAATTCTAGAATAAAACAAGGAGTCAATCTTTATGACCTCGAGTTAGGCAGAGTTCTCAGAAATGCCACCCAAAGGACGATCCATAAGAGAAAAAAGCAAGTCAATTATTTTATCCAAATTAAAAACCTTTGTTCCGAAGGACACCATTAAGACAACAGAAGGGACACGCCACAGACTGGAAGGAAATATTTGTAAATCTTATATTCAATGCAGGACTTGTATCCAGAGTGTGTCGAGAACACTTAAATTCTGTAAGAACAAGACAACCAAATTTTTTTTAATGGGCCAGAGACTTCATTAGTTATTTCATTAAGGAAAATATGTGAATAGCTTGTTAGTTCATAAAAATATGCTCAAGGGGTGACATTCGTAATGGGAACCAAAGCCACAACGAGATGCATTGAACATCGGTAATTTTTGCAAAAACAGTACCAAGTGCTGTCAAGGATGCGGTGAAGCAGGAACTCTCACATCCCACGACATGGGTAAAGGATATCGCTGTGGAGAAACCGAGGGGCAGTTCCTTAAAAACCGAACAGACTCGCCAGAAGACCCAGCAGTCCCATGCCCCGGAACATTCCCGAGGGACACGAAAACACACATCCACAAAAAGATGCAGGTGCACACACTCTGAGCAGCGTTTCTCACAAAAGGCCAGAGCGTGGAACCGATCCAGAGCCCACGCTGATGAAAGCACACGCAGATTGGCACCGCAGACCCTCCAAGGGGAAACCTCAGCCACGAGAGGGATCAGCCACTGACAGGCACCACCCAGAGGCATCTCGGGAACCTGACGCTAAGGGGGCAGGTGCAGGAGGACCCCTTCCCCTGAACTGTCCCCAGAGAAGCAAATATACAGACAGAAGAGAGAAGAGCAAAGACCCCGGATGTGAGGTGGAGATTGACCGTTAAAGAACACCAGGGAACCCGCGGGTGATCGACGTGGTCACTGCCAGACCCGAGTGGTGCTGCACAGCTCTAGAGGCTTGATTCAAAGTCGCTGAACCATACTTTTAAAAGGGGTGAACTGCATCGTACGTTAAATATCAACAACTCTGTTTATTTTTTAAAAACTGTCTGGGCATGCACCACGGAGATGGCCAGATGAGGAAGACAAGAAGGGACAAACACCGTTCTCTGCTTTCTCTATCACAGGAGATGGAGCGTGGGCTTGGTGGTGTGCACCTGTCTCAGCAAGAAGGCAAAATGACCCTGCTCTTAGGACGGGAGCAAATTCCAGCATAACCTAGCCCTCCTCCTCCTCAACCCAACCTCCCACTACATCCCCATTCTTTTCCCACCCCAAAAGCCTGGTTTTCTTCCAGGGCCTCATATGTGGGTCGACCTCCTACCACAGGGCTTTTGCACCTGCTATTGCCCCTGCAGGAACACATTTCCCTTTCTTCTTTGGTAACATCGACTCAGTCTTCAGACCTCAGCTCAATGCCTCTTTCCTGGAGAGCCTTTCCTGTTCTCCTGGGCTAGGTCAAATTCCTCCACTGATTGATATCACAGATTTTTCTTTCTCTTTTATATAACTTAACATAGTAGCAACTTTTTCTTTGAGAAATCATTTGATTAATATTAAACCAGCCCCTATAAAGATAGGGACCAGGTGTGTCACTGATGTACTTCAGAGCCTAGCAGAGTGTCTGGCACATAGTAGATGCTCAGTTACCGGCTGAATAACTTGCTGCTCGTTAAAGCTCTGAACTCCCAAAGATCAAGCAATGGCAGCACTCACCCCTCTCTCATTTCCAGATGTGATGACCTGTCACATTGTGCAATTAGTGTCCTACTGAGGTACTTCCTGTGTCGGAGAGCAAAATCGACTACAAAACACTGACAAACCTGATCTCGCATTTTGTGGTTTTATCAGTTAAAGGAGTTTTACCCCCCTTCTAGCCAAGGAAAAAAGGCGAAAATATATGCATCACCAATATCAGGAATTACATCATTTCTATCCATCCCCTGAACATTGAAAGAATCATAAGAAATTTAAAAGGGAACAGCTCTAGGAACACAAATTTGACAACTTAGATGAGGCAAACCGAGTCCTCAAAAACTGCAAACTATCAAAACTTACAAAGGGACAAGGGGACACTCTGAATAGCCCTTTATTCATTTATTTATTATAAAAACTGAAACAATAGTTGAAAATCCTCCAACAAAGAAGACATCAGGCCTAGATAGTTTCACTGGTGAATTCTGTCAAACAGTTAAAGAAGAAAAATTTACCAACTCTCCAGAAAATAGAGAGGGAGAGAACACTTCTTAACCCATTCTACGAGGCTGAGATCATCCTAATAACTAAACCAGATAAAGATAAAGAAAGCACAGAGCCAGGCGCAGTGGCGCACGCCTATAATCCCAGCATCTGGGGAGACTGAGGCAGGAGGGTCACAAGTTCAAAGCCAGCCCCAGCAACTTAGTAAGGCCCTGAGCAACTTAGTGAGACCCTGTCTCAAAATAAAGAGGGCTGGGGATGTGGCTCGGGGGTTAAGCACCCTAGGGTTCAATCTCCAGAACCAAAAAAACAAACAAAAAAGAAAAAAAGCACGGGTCAATAAATCCTATGATCAGAGACACAAAGATCTTCAATGAACTGTTAGCAAGTGGAATCTAACGATGCGTTAGAAAAATGATACACGACACTCAAGGAGGCTCTGTGGCAAGTGTACAGGGACGACTCGCCATCCGCAAATCAGTTGGAGTGATCCACCACATCAAGAGGCTAAAGTAAATAGTCATAGAATCATGTCAATTCCCGTGGAAAAAGCATTTGACCAAATCCAATGCCCAGACATCACGGAAACACAAAAGTGGAAAACCCCAACTCTCAGCAATCTAGGAATCAAAGGACATTTCCTCAACTTAACAAAGAACATCTACACCAAATCCACAGCTAGCATTATACTTAATGCTGAGACTAAGATCAAGAATAAGTTGGTGCAGCTGCTTCAGTCACGAGGGACGGGCTACAGCTGGGTCAGCAGCCAGTAGCCAGAGCATTCAACAGTATTTACCATGAGCCTACCTATCCCTCAGTCTCAGACCTTTCCTCAGTGGACTAACAGGAAAGCCGGTGATGCAGAAACTGAAGTGGGGCATGGAATGCAGATGGCTCTATGGACATGCAGCTTCAAATACACAAGAATCCACAGACAGCATGGTCTGGACATCTGGGTGAAGTTCCTTTATGTCAGAGGTGTTGAAGAAGAGGAAGAAGATGGGGAAATGAGAGAATAGCGCATTCCATGGGGATTTTTTTTATATGTATTTCTAGACAATAAAGACTTGTTTTTGTTTTTCAAAAAAAAAAAAAAAAAAGAATATGTTAAGAATAGCCTGTCTCACCACAGTAAAATGTGTACATATCTGTCTTCATTCTCAGATGGCATATCGTCTAGAAAACACCAAAAATGCTGCAAAAATAAATGCTCTTAGAAATAATGAGTGTAGCAAAGTCACAGATCACAGGTCTCTATGTAAATATTGTTTCCTTATGTACCAGCAGCGAACAAGGGCAAGTTTAATATACATTTATACATATATCCTCACAATAGGAAAGAGGAGGAGAGAACTTATATAAAAATATAACAGGATCAGTAGGTGAAAAAATACAAAACACAGATACATGAAATGTTTAATTCTCTAAATAGAAGAGGCAGTCTGTGTTCATAGATTAAAAGATAAAATAGAGCTAAAATGTCATTACTTCTCAATTTGACACATAGACTTAATACAATACCAAAGTCCCAGTGAAATATTTTGTAGATATTGACAAACTGATTTTAAAATGTATTTGGAAAAACAAAGAACCTAGAATAGCCGGCATAGGGAAAAAAAAAAAAAAAACAGAAACAGAGTTGAAGGACTCCCAAAATCCAATTTCAAGACCAACTGTGAAACCACAGTAATCAAGACAGCAAAAGTTAGACACCCAGATCAATGGACCAGAATACGGAGCCCAGAAACAGAACCACAGACCCATATGAATATAATGATTTGATTTGATTTTTCTTTAACAAAGGAATAAAGCAATTTAGCAAAGACAGAATGTTTTGTTTTTTTTTTTTTTTTCTTCAATAAATGGTGGCTGGAACAATTGGACTTCGATATAAAAAAAAAAGAAAGAAAAAAAAAACCTAAGTACCGAGATTTCATCTTTCACAAAAATTAAATCAAAATTGATCACAGCCCTAAATGGAAAATACAAGACTATAAAATTTGTAAAAGAAAATGTAGGGGGAAAAATTCTAGGTGAACTTGGATTGGGCAATAAGTTTATGAAAACAACACCAAAAGCAGGTCACACAGGTGGAAGTTGACAATTTGGAGTGAACTAAAATTAAAAACTTCTATTGTGAAAAAGACACTGTTAAAAAATCAAACAGGGCCAGGGGTGTAACTCAGTGGTAGAGTGCTAGCCTACCGTGCGTGAGGCCCCGGGTCCAATCCCTAACTCCTGGGAGGAAGGGAGGGAGGGAGAGAGGAAATGAAAATACCGAGCAGAGACCAAAAGAAAATGTTTGCAAAACACATATCTGGTAAAGAACTTGTATCCAAGATATGCAAAGAACCCTTAAGTTTCAACAAGTAAACAAAAAACCCATTAAAAAGATCTGAACTGGCCAGGGGAATATAGCTCAGTTGCTAGAGTGCTTGCCTGTCAAGCACAAGGCCCTGGGTTCAATCCCCAGCACCGCAAAAAAAAAAAAAAAATCTGAACAGACCCTTTATCAAAAAAAAAAGATATGCAGATGAAGCAAGAATGGGAAGATGCACGCCTTCATTTGTCATTAGGGAACAGCAAATGGAAGTGCAATGAGGTGGCACTTCGTGTCTATTAGAACAGTTAAAATTCAAAAACCTGGTGGTTCTGATTGCTGGCAAGGCTATAGAACAAGAGAAACTTCCACTAACTGCTAGTAGGAACACAAAGTGGCAGAGCCACCTCGGAAGGCAGGTGGGCAGTATTTCATAAAACTAAGCGTAGTCTTATCACGAGATCCAACAGTCATGCTTCTGGGTTTTACCCAACTGATTCGAAGACACAGGTGCGCCCAATAATATTGGTAGGAATGTCCGTAGCCACTTCATTCATAACTGCCCAAACTGCAAGCAATTGAGACACCCCTCAATAGGTGAAGGGATAAAGAACCTGGGACATAACCACACCATGGGATATTTATTATGAGCATTAAAATAAATGAGCTATCAAGCCCTGCAGAAACACGGTGATGTTTAAATACGGATCGTTAAATGAAGGAAGCCCAACCAAAAAGCCTAAGTACTCTGATTCATTTATAGGCCATTCTGGGGCGGACCAAACCGTAGAGATGACAGATCAGTGTCTCACACGCTTGCCATCTCACAGGCACCTGGAACTTCCTTTGCCAAGGATGGAATTCCCAGTCTTCCTTCTGCAGCTGGTCTTCTGTGCCTGTGGATGCCACCTCAGTTCACTCACCCAGTCACCCAGATTGGCAGTTCAGGGGTCTCCGGGACACCTCCTTCTCCCTCACATTCACCAAGTCCGGGGACGCTACCTGTCAGGTCCGCCTGCTCCACTGCACTTCTGTGTGCATTTTCCTAGAAGCTCCATCATCGTCGTGACTTGTGTCCCCGCAGTCCCCCTGGCCACCCCCATTCTAAGGTGCTCCCGTTCCTCAGCCACTGTGAGGTTGGTAAAGCGGTTCTGGTCCTGTCCTCCTCCACGGACGGACACTTCCGTGGCACCTCGCTTCCCTTGAGTTGAAAACAGAGCTCCTGGCATCTGAAGCCTCGGGTGGTCCAGCCCCTGCCCCTCTCTCTCTGGGCAGCTCTCAGGCCCGTCCCTCTTTCTGGCAGCTTCTAAAATAAGGACCACTTCAGGGTGAAAGAAAGCAGGGTGTGTGCCTGATGGGGTTCCTGAAAAATCTAAAAGGTGTCGCTCACTCCTCATCTGCCATCTGAGGTACCTAGGAACTCCTTCCACCATGGCTTTTTATGGTAGAGACAAAGATCATCATGTCAATACGCTGCCCATTGTTCTTCCAAGCGCACCTTTGGTGGAACCTGCCCAGGGGTAGAAGGCGGGGAGAGAGTGGCCACACCCCCTCCCACCTCTCAGCCCCCCTTTCTCTATAGTCAAGCCCCTTTTCTGCCTGCGCCTCCTGCTTGGAAGATCAGAGACACCTCCTCTTCATTCTGAGCTGCTGATTGGATTTGAGACTGAAGCTGGGGGCTCTTGCTAACTTTTGCGTGGCCTTGGCTCTCTGGGCAAGTTCTCAGAAACTTGCTCTGTCCAGGAACTGACCTCGTCGTTTCCTTGGGACACATGTCTTGTTCGCCTTTGGCCCCCACAGCACCAAGCACAGCGCCAGGTTCTTGGCCGTAACTTGGAAAATGCTGGTTGAATGGTGCAGAACCTGGGAAGGAAACGGAGCCTGGTTTTGAGGGTGGCTTGGGAGCATGAAGGGAACGTGTTTGTAAAGCAGAAGCGTTTCCTGCGGCTCCTGGAGAGCGCGGTATTTCGGGGAAGGCTTTGGCAGACCTTGTTGTAAAGTGTGGAATTGCTCCTGTTACAGACAGCCCCACAGGGCTCCCTCACACACGCGCGGGTGTGGAAGTTGATAAGGGCCATAGATGGCTGTTGTAGGAAGGTTGGGAGGCAGGAGGGAAGGGAGGAGGAGGGAGGGAGGGAAAGAGAGAGAAAGGAAAGGAAATAGGAAGAGAGAGGAGGGAGGGAGGGAGCGACGGTAGAAGGGGTAGCCGCTGGAACTCTGGAAGACCTTGGGCTGAGACATCAGTGAGGGAGCCACAAACACAGAAAAGGAATGTCAAAGCCACAGGGCTAGTGACGTCCCTAAGGCCACACGTGAGGAAAAGGAGCAGAGTGAGCTCCAAGCCCTGGAACTGCTCAAGGTCCCAGAGGGAAGGAGCCAAGGACACAGAGGAGGAGCCTGTGACAGGAGGAAACCAGGGACCTGTCTGTCATCCCGGAGCTAATTGGAAAGAAGGTGCCAGAGAGGAGGAGTCAGCGGCTATGCCAATACCAACAGGCCACATGTCATCCAAAGGCGACCACGAACCCAATGCCAAGGCTGTTGGTGACCTCGACAGGAAAAGAAAACAGGGTGGAGAGACCAGAGAGAGCCAGATGGTGGGTCTTTTGTTTACCATAAAAACAACAAGGGAGCGAGAAACAGTGATCTGTTTCTGCTTGGGGGCATCGTAAATGTGCGTGTGTGCACTAACGGGAACTCTGCGGGGAGGGAACATCGATGATCCGGTAGGAGGTGCAGGATCTCCCACAGCCCGGACACAAGGGTGGAGAATCCCTGTGGCTACTGGGTCTCAGCGCACGAGAAATTTCCCTGAGGATCTTCTCAAACAGGCACATAGACTTCCAGATCTGTGTCCAAACCAAGATCATTGGAGTCTTTGTCGGGCTGTTGGTATCCTTTGGCAAGCTGCTCGCCTTCAAAAACATGTCATGGACACTCTCCCAAGTCAGAGCACAGAGTTCCGACTCGGTTATCCTAATGCTGCTTAGTGAACAGCAGGGGTCTCCAGACTAGGGAGCCAATCTAAATGATGGACATTGAGATCGGTCCAATTTTGCCATTGCAAATAATGCCACAGTAGAGATCCCTCTAACGTTTCTATTCTTGTGTATCTCAGAATGATCAACTACTGGAAGTTAAATTGCTGGGATAAAGGTGACGTGTGTTTTAGGTTTTCAGAGATTCTGCCCAAATGTCCTCCACCAAGGTCACCCCATGAATATCCTACCCACAGGATGACAGAGAGGAACGTCGTGACTCCAGGGGCTCATGTGAGTCTGGACTTTGAGTAACAGGCTTTTTAAGGAAGTTCAGCCTGGAAGCTGTCAGAAACACAACACAGACCCCCCGCCCCGTCCTCTCCCCTCGTGGGTCTTGGGCTGAGCTGGGCAGCTGGAGAGAGAGACTGGTCACAGGGAGAAGGCAGAAGCAGACCAAGTGGGCAGGCATACAGATTTAGGGGAGCTGCCGAGTGCCTCAGGCCGGGGTCCAGAGCAAGCCTAGCTCAGCAGACAGCTCACTGTGGGGTCCTGGGCAAGTGCTCAGCCTGGACATGACAGCAGATGTGCCCTTGTGTGGATCCAGTGAGAGCAATAGAAATACAACAAGAGACCGGAAATGCAGGCAGAGACTGCAGGCTGCCCCTGGTATTTCTCTTCTAACAGAACCCCTGTTTTGAAGAGACAATTTTCTCTACTTTAAAAATCACATACACGCCACCCCATTTGCAGGCAATCATGTGACATGCTGCAGCCAATGAGCAGAGGCTACTGCAGGGCATTCTGGGAAAGTTCCCCCGAAGGGCAGAGCCTAATGACTTGGTGGTGGGCCAGCTGCTGCCCATCCTGACCTGTGGGGTGTGAGGTCCCTGAAGGGGCAGACACACCATGACATCAGGACAGTGCATGTGCCGAGGACACCAAGAAGTAATTGAGGAGGAGGCCAGGGGCATCTTGGACCTGAAGGACCTTCACCAAAGGCTGTTACCAGATGCCCCTTTAAGTGAGAAAAATAAACCTCTAATTTGTTTACGCCTCTGTTCGTGAGGGCTCTGTTTCTCTCCGTGGAATGCCATTCCTGGGTACACAGTGGCAGTGGGGAAAGGGTCACTCCCCTGTCACCATGGGCCAGCTGTGTGTTGGAGCCCAGGTAGCTACACCTCTCTGAGCCCGATTCACCAGTGTGTAATGAGGGCAATCGTCCCAGAGACTCCAGCCTCACCAAGAGGCTCCAGCCTCACCAAGAGGATCAAATGACAGAAACTCTGAAAGCGTCTGTCCCGGGGCTCCGGGAGGCTGGGCGCTGGTCCTGGTCTCTGACAGCTCAGCAGCATGACCCTGGACATGCCCCAGATGCTCTCCAGCCCACAGTTGTCCCATGTTTAAACAGGAGGGTGGACACGCCCTCCAGAAGGTGACACTCTTGGAGGGAGACGGGTCATTGCCATGGAAGTATTGGGTCCTCTGGATGGTGGACATTCCCACCAGGGCCATCAGTGGTCACTCAGGGCTCGCACAGCCAGCAGGCCAGTGGCGGTGGGAGGGCATTTGACTGGGAGCCAGGGCCCTTCTGCCCAGGTGTCTGTGCCTGTCCTTCCCCAGGGCCTCGCCCCCCCGACCCTGAGGAGTGCAGATGACCACAGCAGCTTCGCTACTTCTCCTGCTCTTGGAGTCCACCTCTTCAGCTGTCCCAGACCAGCAGGGAGTGGGGCAGGGTGGCCGAGGCTGGAGTCAGCTATGAGGTCAGGAGTGTGAAGTGTGAAGATCTCAGAGAGGTCCCCAGCTGGGCCCTGCTGGACACAACCGCACAACAGCACCCGCCGTGCGGGGGAGCCAGGACCTGTGTCCCCTCACCCGGAGCACGTGGACCTCATGTAGGCTACCCTGGCAGTTCCAGCAAAGGAGGGTCGCGCCTTAGAGAAAGGTCCACCTGAATCTGCTGGAGCTCCAGCAGCATGGACCCCTGGGGAATGAACTCTCTGGGAAGAACTGGTTCTTCCACTAATGAGCTGTGTGACCTGGAGGTAGTCACTTAGCCCCTCTGGGTCTCTGTTGGATCCAGATGCTTGTGGAGGCCCTTCCAACACTAAAATACAGACAGTACTGTGTTATTTGCGATCTCATTAGACGGTTGGTTAGACGGAATGAGGCCAGCGGTGCCGGTGGACGTTAGAATGGTCTCCCCCTCTTCTTGGTTGCATTTACAACATCTGCTTTCCTGGTCTCCCGCTCGGCCCAGAAGAGGCTCCCGTGGGACTGTGCACTCGGCACCCCTGCACTGGCAGAGCTGCGCAGAACTCCCCCTCCCCCACTTTCAGCCCATCCTGAGTTGGACCGGGCTAAACCCATCCCGGCTTCCAGAACGCCCTGGTTGGATGAAGCCAACGCCCCTCCCTCCATTAAACAGCCCCTTCCGATGGGTTCAGGGCTGGGATGTGACCCCTGGGGAAGAGAGGTCCTCTGGTTCCCTCCTCTGATGGACTTGGCCAGGGACCTGGGCGTGGCCTCGCACGGGGAAAGGTGCCCAAGGACAGGGAAGGGCCTGTGGCATCAGGGCTAACGCTCGCCTCCTCCAGCCCTGAGTGGCGTGAGCCCCTGGGTGCCCTCTGAGGGCGAGCGGGTCCGCCCCGAGTTTCCCGGGGCTGCCTCCCCACCAGGACCTCAGGCCCCAGCTGAGACCAGCACGAATCTTTGCTGCCCCAGCCTCCTCCCCGGGGTACGACTCGGGTCGTCTCCCGCTGCCCCTGCTCCCCACTGTCTTCCTTCCCACAGAGGAAGCTGCCAAAACCGTCTTGTAATGGCATCTCCAAGGGCGAGGGCACGTTAGCCCCAGACTCTAATGGACCGAGCAGCCCTGTCACTGCCAGACGCAGCATCGCATGGTGACCCGAGGGCTGCAGAGTCGGCTCAGAGAGCTCCCGGGGCTGATGGCCTTCCTCCGGCAGAAGGCAGCGGGGCTGGGAAGCCTCTGGTTAGATTTAAAGTGAGCCCAGGTCAGTGGGATGGGGGCAAGGAGGGGGCAGGTGTCACACGGAACTCCAAAGGGTCAAGACCCACCTGGGGAGGGGATTTAGAAAAGTGGCCTCATTCTGCAAAAGTGCAGACCAAGCCCAGAGAGGGCAAGTGAGTTGGCCCAGGTCGCACCGTGGTTCAGAGACAGCTGGGCTCGGAACTTAGCTCTCCTGACACTGAGTCGTTTCCTCCTTTCACCTGCCCATCGGAGGGTTAGATCTTTCCTCCCAGTGTCCCCAAGCCCTCCTCCTTCCCTTCTTCGCGGTTCTTGCTGGTCAGTCCTAAGTAGCCCCTCCTGTCTGGTCCTCACTGTCTCCCGAAGTCCAGTCACTCAACTCCCGCTTCCTGCCGGGTCCTCCCAGTTCATCCACCAGCAAATCCTGCAGAGGCAGATTCAGAAGGAGCACGGATGGGCCCTGCAATGTCGCCGCGGGGGGTTCCCAGGCCTGGGCCCAGCTCTGCGCTCGAGCCCCGTGCTTTCCCAGACCTCAGGACGCCACCCGCCCCTGGCCGGGATCCAGCCTCCCCCCGCCCTCGGCCCCCGCGCCGTGGGGTGCAGCCTGCCTGCAGGGCACCTGCGCTCCTGTCTTTTGTTTCTGGAACCCCGGGCTGGACCTTGTGGCCGTCACTCACCTGCCCCCAGTTCCTCTAGTGCCGAGTCTTGTGTCCTGTCACCTCTGGCTGGGGCTGTCCCCACAGCCATCTGGTCTCTTTGGGCAGGAAAGTCCGCTGCCCACATCCCCGCGTCTCCTCTCTGGTCCACCTTAGTGTCCACCCACCTTCCTGCTGTCCTTGGGTCCAGGACATCCTGGACCTCAGCATTTTGGGAGTGCTGGAAGCCAGGGGGCCACAACCCCATCACCCCACCCCAGCTCCACACACCTCTGTGCCCCCAACTCAAGTGACGGCCACCGACTGATGCCGTGCACGGAGGCCGGCTCCGCTTCTGGCTTTGTGGCAATTACGAGATGCTTGTTATCGACAAGGATTTGTGGAGGTTGAAAGGCCTCAGGTGAAGATCTCAGCAGTGGGATTGCTGGTCGCGGGCAGAAGCCCAGGGCCATCAGCCAGCTGGTTGGGTGAAACACAATGACTGTCATGAAAATTTAATTAGGCACTTGCTTGCGTGAGTAATTGCACGTGGGATTCAAGTGGCTGGCCTCCCGGGACCTGCTCCGGAGGGGAAGCTGGAGCAGCCCCGGCCCAGGTGCAGGGCTCGGCAGGAACCGACCGGGCAGAGGGAGAGCTGCACCTCGGCAGACCTCAGGGGCCCTCGGCTCCGGCCAGGGGCCCTCGGCTCCGGCTCTTTTCTGGAAATTCTTTCCTCCTCATTTCCTGCTCAGATTGTCCCCGCAGGAAGTGAAGTGGCAGGTGAGAGAAGCAGATGGAAAGAGGAGGCAGACGAGCAACAGGGCCAGGGTCTGGGGCCTGGGGTCCAGCCGGCCTCAGGCTCGGCTGGCGAGTCTATGCTTTGTGGATTCCGGATCTCGAACGACACTCTGAGCTTCGGTTCTCTTATCTGAACAGGAAGACCTGCGACACTCCTCTTTTCAGAAATACTTGTTTTCTCATGGTCCACCTCACCCCCTCCGCTCAGCCTGCGACCCTGCCGTTCCTCCACCCCACCCCGCCCCTCCGCTCAGGGACACACTGAGCAGACACCCGACTACACTGGACAAATTGTCGGACTTTATCTCTGGGAATCTCAGTCGGGAATGAAGAGAGTGTCATTGAGCCATGAGAAGCCAGCCAGGGAAGCACGTCACTCAGGGGTACGGCCAGGGCGGGTGAGCCGAGATGCCTGCAGAGAGAAGGAAGGAGACGGTGGGGCAGGGGGGCGAGTCACGCTCCCGATCCAATCCCAGAGACAGAGGCAGACCCAGAGAGAGACGGGGGGGGCCGCTGCTGGGGGCTCCCAGGCCTCGGACGCTCGCTCCGGCTTCTGCACTTGGGGTTTGTTGCTTCTGCTAACACGTGTCTCTGCTTTGCAGATTCCCCTGTGGGACGCACATGAGTTAGAGTTTTTCCCTCTCATTCATTGGCTTCAGCAAAAGGGAACCTGTTGATTCCTGGAGCAAAGACTTTCTGGGACAGGGTTGGTTTCAGGGGTGATTTGAAGGGACCTCCAGGGACACCCCAACACCCGGCCTATCTCCGTTTCTCCTTCACACGTTGTCCTCGTTCTTCCACCACAACTGAACTGCTGGCGACAGCTGCCCTCTAGAACTTCCAAGTGGCAACGACAGCAGTCTCTTCTCAGAAGCCCTGAGGTAGGACGGAAGGAAGGAGAGGAAGGAAGGACGAGGAAGTGAGATTTCAATTCAGAAGTCCTGCGTACTTTCCCAGGCCCCTCCCTCCCCAAGCCACTCTCGCTTCCAGGCCTGTCCCTTCCAAATTCCTGGGAAATCTGTAAGTCTACTTGTGGACCAATGTTAATAAATAGCTTAAGAGATATGACATTTTGAGAAGCCTATAATTCAGGGGAATTTGCAGCACTGTCTACTGATCTCATAATGAGGACCACATCAACCTGAGGATCGCGGGACGGATCAGACCGTCGGAACCCACCTTGAGATCACCAGACTGACCTCACCCTTACATCCTTCCTGTGCCCACCCCTCGCCACATTTCCCTTAAAGAAGAGCCAGGAACCCCAAACCTCAACTCTCACCTCAAGATGGCCCACATTCTCCCTTGAATGTGTACCTGGCTTCACCCCAGCCTCTCTCTCTCGAGATTGCCCCCGTTCACCCCCGAACGTCTATCTACTCCCCTAAATAAACCTGTCTGTGCCCCTGACTGGCACACGCAGAAATCCTTTTCCATCAGCTAAGCCAAGGGCCCCACTGGTCCTGAGTCCAGATCCCCCTCCTCTCTGAGGACTCAGCGGACCCTTCTTCAGAGACACCTCTTCTCGCATGGCAGCCCCAGCATAAGGCCCATGGCACTGCGAGGTTCCATGGGCTCCTGTGGCCTCTCTGAGCCAGGACCGTGCACAGTGTGGCTTGAGCACAGGTCACCTGGCCCCTGGAGCAACGGGCTCAGCCTCCCCTGCAGACGGAGCAGGGGTGGAGTGACGACCCACAACCAAAAACCAGCACAGATGCAACAGCAAGAGGAATCCAAGCAACACGCTTGTCTTTGGTCACCTGTGGACAGGACGTCAAAGGGGAGGGTGAGGGCGAAAGAAGCCCCAGTGACAGGCTGGGTAAGCACGGAAGTCACTGTGGTGGCTCAGGACAGTTCCTCGAGACAGGGAGTCCAGTCCCTTCACCCTCTAGCAAGGGGCCTGGGAGACCCACAGCTGTCCTTAGACCTTGTGTGTGACCTCCCCTCAGCCTGGACCACCCTTCCCCCTACTCCTCTGCTCAGAAAGGACAGATGACCGGTTGCGGGGAGGATGGGACAGGGCAGAGGGAGGAGAGACGCTGTGATTCCAAAGGCACGCAGATGTTCTGGAGATGCTTCATGTGTCCTGGCCGCCATGACGGAACCAGCCCCACTCGGTGACACCAACCTGTGGAGCTAGGGACACATCCACACTGGTACAGGCAAAGATGGGGGATGGGAATGGGAAGGGCGGTGGGTCAGGGTCACTAACCTGGCTGCAATGTTGTCCTGGAGTTTCACAGGATGTTACCACGGGGAAATAGGGTCAGGAACACAGTGTCCCTCTCTTTTATTTAAAGTACTCCTACAAATATAAAGAGCACTTGCTGACCTGGGTATCTGTGGTAGGGTCCCCCTTGCTGCTGTCCCCTGGCAACATGGGCAGAGGTCCCTGTAGGTCAAGGCACCAAAGGAACCTGCTTAGGCCCCCTCTGTGGCTGAATTAGGAGCAGCAGGAAACCCTGGGCCTGGTCTCCTCTGTCCCCTGGTTGTGTCTGGTGTTCTTTCAAGAGTTGATAGCAGCCCGGAGTGAGGAAGAGCAGGGCAAGACCTCTGCGTCATTTCTTACCATTTCATGTGACGCTACTATGATCTCAAAGTAAAATGGTTAAGTTAAATAGTCAAATAAATATATGCCAGGAAAAAAACACAGTAAATCAGTTAAGACTAACCCCACTGTGTCATGGAGAAAAGTCGGTTGACAAGGACGGAGCCCTTAGCCCACACCCAGCACACAGGAGGTGCGAGAGGGCTCCTCCGTCCTTCTCCCATGGCTCAGGAATGTTGTGTTCCTAAAGGTTTTTGCAATTTCAAAATGTCTTTTTCCCCCACAAAAACCCTGTTGTAGACTGGAGTTAGCCAGCGGGAAAGCTCTAATGGCTGTATTATCACCAGCATGGACAACAATGCTCCTTTGCAGAAAATGTGGTCCAAACTCCAGGCACAAGCAACACACCGGCGCTTCCACAGGCCATGCCCGTGAAAGGGGGGATTCTTTTGGCACAAAGAGCAAAAACAGCAAGTAGAGTGGGTCAACTCTGTAGTCACTGGGGTCAGGGTTGGGATCAGGGTCAGCGCCAGGGTCCAGAGAGCCGGGGCTCGTGTCCACCGTGCATTTGGCCCCGTAGAGAACTAGGGGGCTGCCTGTGTTGGCCGGGCCTTACAGACGCCTGGAAGGAAGAACCCGCCTTACAGCTGAGGGAGCCGGGCCCTGAGAAGGAACTTGAGCAAGCTCCCAGCTTGGATCTGAAGTTCCCGCCCTCCAGCCTCCGGCCCCCCACTGCACCCTCCTGGTGTCCACGTGCGGCTCTTGGGGCTCAGCTCCATGACCACTCTGGCAGGGAGAGGCTCACACAATCACTTGCTGGAAGCCCTAAAGCAGAAAGAGGGGGCCGGGGCCGGAAGCCCCGTGTGCAGGGCCCTCCTCCAGGCTCCCTTCGCTGCTCACCTCCAGCCTCCCCGCACCCCTCAGAGGAAAGCACCCACGGGCCCTTCCCTTGTGGCGGGAGTTGCTCTCAGCTCAGAGAGAAGCTCCCACTCCTCATTCTTCCCCGCCTGGTGGCCCAGCTCCCTTCCACGCCTGCACCGTGTCCCCCTTTACCTCCTTCCAGAGCCCGTCAGGTGCCTGCTTTAATTACCGCCCTCAAGGAGAGACTCGTCCAGCGGGTGGGCACCAAAGCCCTGCTTCTGATAATCGATGGTCCATGCTCCCTGGGGACCCCACGCAGCCCCTGCAAGAGACGCCATGAGCCTCCATCAGGTTGAACAGACAAGCGCAGGGCGTCTTCCTATCCCAGTGGGTGCTGGGGGTACGTTATGCGGTGGCCGGGAGGGTTTCCTTTAGTCCTGGAAACAGCCACGTGCAGCCAGTCCTGGGCAACACCAGTCTCAGGGGACATTAAAGACAGCACTGGGTATCCAGGCATCTCTTGGGAACCCTTGCTTTAACTAAAGTCAAGAAGGGGAGAAAATCCTAGCGTCCCTGGAGCCTGGCTGATCTTATTCTCTTCCCATTCCCACTGGGTTTAATGCGACTGGAACCACTGTGATGTTGACTCAGAATCCCGCCCTTTAGGTTGGAAGGACATCACAAGCACCTGGGCCAACGCCTCGTGTTTATAGATACAGCAACAGAGACCCAGAGGGTTTAGGTGACAATCTCAAGGTCACGCAGCTCCCCCGTGCCAGTCCCCATGTCCTGTCTATGGTATTTGACTTTCCCTGGCCTGCAGCACCATGGCTGCTGGGATTGCACTGCGGAACAGCCCTCCAGCCCAGTGCCACGCCCTGTCCCCGTAGGAACTGTTCCTGACCCTGTGAGACACACCACTGAGAACGAGGCTGGTTCCCTCCTCCTGCCTCCCGACTGGCGTCCCCACACACTCTAGGAAGAAGCAGTTCGGAAAGGGAGGAGAGGGCCTCGCCTCACCGGCAGGCTCCCGGGCTCCCGCTGGAGCTCGCCTGGGGGTGCAGTGGGCGGAACAACTGCCACGCGGCAGCAGGTCTTGCTGGGCGAGCTGGCAGGTGTGCATCCTCTCTTTCTGTCTGTGCCAGCCAAGTAGATGAATCTCTGAATCCACCTCCGCGTTTGCAGAATGGGGGAAACCAATCCCCTTTGCCGTTAAAGAACTCGAGGTCTCTCACTCTTTCTCTCTCGTGTATGTGTGTGTGTGTGTGTGTGTGTGTGTGTGTGTGTGTGTTTCCTCTTCCCCGTGCTCTTGGCTGGAAAGGGAGCTCCACAGAGCAGGGTTAAGCTTCTCTTTGCACCACTTGTCGCAGCACCAGCCTCAATAAATACTCGTTAAATACACGCACGACCAGACGACCTCTGACAGACAGACCTTGCTTCTCAATGTGTGGTCCACGGACCAGCAGCGGCAGCTTTGCCTGGAGCTTATTAGAAGTGCCACATCTCGCGGCCCCTGCAGCCCTCCTGGATGACTCCTGCACCTGCCCGGGACCCTGGAGCCCCGGAGTCTGGCACCTGCCCCCGCCAGCCCACCTCCCACACTCCTCTGAGCCCCGCCTTCTGGGTGCAGCAGCGCTGCTTCCCCTGAGGACAGCTGGGAACAGTACGTGAGCTGCAGATCCAGCGCACTGGCTCCCGGGAGGTGCTCCGTCACCAGGGCTCCATCTCTTCTTCTCGTCCAGACTCAGGCCACTGCGGGAAGTCTGTGAGTCGCTCGCTTCCTGCCCCTGGCTGGCTCTGGAATTCACTGTGCCTCCAGGGCGGGCACAGAAGGCCCTGGACCTTGGCCACAAGCTGCCCCACTGCCTTCTCCAGACCCGCTCCCCACTATGGTGCTACTGCTACCCCCTGCTTTTCCTGCCTGGCCCTGCAGCCCTTCCCAGAGCCCCTGCAGGCTAGCCAGGGACACCCTGTGTGCCTCCCTTTGGCCATTCTTCCCATGAGAAAGGTGTCCCCTAATCACTGCCATGCTGGCCCCCCGACTGTCCCTGCAGCCCCCGCTCCCAGGCCTCCGAGCCCTCCCCATTCACTGATCAGACACCCAGCTAGGATCTTTCCTCCCACCCAGGGCCCTGCCTGTCCAGCTGCCTGCTGAGCTGTGTGACAGAGCCTCCACCCCTCCCCTTCCCCCGGCTCTGAGGCCCGCGATCTGTGCTGCTGGTCCTCTGTGGCTGTGTCTCCACCCTCAGCCAGTGTTCCTGACCTCCTGCCACAGCTGCCTCTCCACTGAGTTCCAGGTCTAACCTGCCCACTTGATGCTCCCTTGGATGATGTTCAATAAGCCCCTGCTGAGCAGAGAGTGGAGGGTCAATGACAGACGCCCTGCAGAAGCCCCAGCCCACTCTCCACCTGCGGGGGCGGGGCAAGGCGGGCCAGGGCTGCCCTAATCCTCGTGACCTGGCACAGGGCAGGACCTGTCTGTCTCTGGCAGGGCTGCACTGGTGTCCTGGAGGGGCCCACGTGCCCAGTGATTGCAGCGGGAGCCCCGCCGTGTCCCCCGGGCACTCACGCTCTCAGTCAAGGGAGGTGCCCGCTGCCCCCTCCCTTAGCGCCCTCCCAGGACACGCGCTCACACGACAGAGCCAGTCCAGGCCCGGGACACAGCTCCGAGCTGGTCAGAGGAAGCACAGGCACTTACAGACAGGCAGGCCCAGAGTCGGGTGGTGACAGGCCCAGGGGAGCCCAGAGCAGCATGAGCCCCACAGGCGGCAGGCCCGCAGCTGAGAGGCCAACAGGGCCTCGCTGAGTGTGGCTTGAGGGTGGGACCAGGGCTCGTCCTTCCAGAAGCTCAGCCCAGCACTGAGCCGGGCACAGCTGGCCCTGGCAGATGCTGGCTGCCCCAGGGTCTGGGTTACTGAGCCCCCTCCTGAGCCCTTCCTGAGCCCTCAGGGGGATGGAGGGTGGGGACCTTGTCTTTGGTCTCCTATCTGATGAAACATCACCACAGGGACACATTCGGGAAGCCACCGCAGGCAGAGCTGTCACCATGGAGAGTGACCCAGACAACCGCTTCTCCCAGAGAAGGGCAGAGTGGGGGTGAGACGGGAGCAGGAAATGCCTCATCGCCGTGGAGAAAATGACCCAGGGCTTAGCCCTCCCCTGGAGAACGCAGCGCAGACCCTGTGACAAGACCAGAGTGCAGAGGCACTTGGCAGCCACCCGGCCCGGGAGGGCCTTTCCTGCCTCCTGGAGCGCGTTCCTAGCACACTGTCGTTCTCCGCTGGACGAGGTGTGATTCATTGAAGGCTCTCCGGTGGTTATTTCAAGTCTCCAAAGCGCACTTTTCACGGGGAGATCAATTCCAAGAAAACAGTCTGAGGAACTTAGATCCATTAACAAGTGCTAAGTGGCCCATCGCTCACGGAGGGGCCCTTGCCCGAGACCCACAAATGATGGAAGCGTCCGCTCCGCAGGGAGCCCTGGAGCAGAGTTTAAAACAAGGGTTATGAGCCTTCCTTTTTTTCTCTGTCTGAAATTAAAGCTCCTTTGGGAGTCCAGGGACCAGGGTCAGGAGGGTGGACGGCCCGCCTCACATGATCAGGACCGCTCCTGCAAAAGGGCTTCTGCTACCCAAAGACTGTGAATGTGCTCGTGCGTCTGTCCATCTCGGACAGTCCGTCTCTGGACAGCTTTGGCTGCTGGCAATCCTTCCTCAGGCCCCGAGCGGGCATCTGCTTCCTCCTCCGCCTGGCAGTCTCTCTATCTGCAGCCAACTCGTCCCCCCAGAGACTTTCCTTCCCCGGTGGGCCACCCACTCTTGAGGACTCCTCATTAAACATCCCCTCTAAGCAACTGGGGACCTGCTGTCTCCCGTGTACGCTGTGGGTGGGAGCTCTCCAGGGAAGGCCTGGAAGGACAGCTGAGACATCGTCTATCCCAGGAATCTCACTGGATGAGCAACCATCTACCCAGACGCGGGGTCAGCCAAGGATAACGAGGCCAATTCTCTCTTCCTCACCTTGCTCACCTGATTCTGGTCAAAAATCTCCCCTCTGAACTGCAGCTGGATATGTGAACAGTAAGAATGTTTCACCACTTTACTGAAGTACAATTGACATTAAATAAACCACAGTTGGACATGTTTTGACATAAGTATACATCCACAAAGCCATGGCGACAGTCAAGGTCACGGATGTGTCCGTCACTCCCAAGCACGTCCTCTGCTCTTCTGTAATTCCTCTCTGTATCCTTCCCAGACCTCATCCCCAGACAACCAGGGATCTGCCTTCTGTTGTTAGACGAGTCTGCACTTCCTGGAATTTTATGTCATTGGAATCATACCAAAATGTAACTCTTGATATCTGGTTTTGGTGTAATTATTTGGAGAGACACCTATGTCATGCCTGCGTCAAAGTTATCAGGGGCTGCCCACTGTAGTTCTGATCCTACGCCCCCGTCCTAATGCCCTTGTGATGTTGCGCATCTCTTCCTGTTTACCTTGCTTGCCTCTCTGTATCTTCTTTGATGAAATGTTCGAATCCTTTGCCTCCTTTTGATGGCTTGCCTGTTTTGAGAGTTCTTTACATACTCCAAATATAAATATTTTATCAGATATAGGCCTTGCAAATATCTTCTCCCAGGCTATGCCTTATATTTTCATTCTCTTAACAATATCTTTCAAAGAGCACAAGGTTTTTTTATATATCTTTTTATAAAACCCAGTTTATCAATGTTTTCTTTTATGAGTCGTGCTTTTGATGTTAAAGTTAAGTAAACTTTGCCTGATCTAAGTTAACAAGGATTTACTCCTCTGTTTTATTGTGGAACTTTATCATTTCAGGATTTACGTCTAGGTCTATGATTCATTTTGAGTGAAGTTTTTGGATGGTGTAAGATGTGGACCGTATCTCTCTTTTTTGCAGGTAGGCTTCCGATGTGCCAGCGCCATTTGTTGAAAAGACTTCCTCTTCACTTAATGTCGCCTTTGTACTTTCATCAAAACTGATTCTATTTCTGAACACTCTGTTTTGTTCCATAAGAGTCTTTTTGTCTTTATTTATGTGAATGCCACCCTGCTTTGAGTATGCCAACTGCAATCTTCTTTTTCAGAGTTGTCTTGGCTATTCTAGGTCTTGTGCATTTGCATATGAATTTTTAAATGAGCTTGTACCTTGGGATTTTGGTTGGGACAGGGATGAATCTAAGCCTGAATCTGGGGAGAACCGAGCCCGTATCAGTAGGAAGTCCTTTGACTCACAGATGCTATCTATCTCTCTGTTGGGGTCTCCTTTTATTTCTCTCAGCAATGATTCTTTATTCAGAGAGTACAGTCTTGCAGATTTTTTTTCAGATTTATCCTTAAGTATTTCATATCTTTTTAGAGAGGGGGAAAGTTTATTTGGTGCTCAAAGTTTCAGAGGTCTCAGTCCATAGATGGTCAGCAGACCATTCTTCAGGACCCAAAGAAAGGCAGGACATCATGGCTGAAGAGTGAGGTGGAGGGAGTGACTGAAGACAAAGCCACAAGGAAGCAGAAAGAGAGACTTCTGCTCTCCAGAGACAAAAGTTATGCCCCAAAGGTGGGCCCCCAATGACCCACCTCCTCCAGCCACACCCTTCTTGCCTATAGTTACCACCCAGTTTCTCCCCTCTACAGACTAATAAGCTGATTAGGTTGACTCTTTTTTTTTTTTTTTTTTGCGGTACTGGGGATCGAACGCAGGGCCTTGTGCTTGCGAGGCAAGCACTCTACCAGCTGAGCTATCTCCCCAGCCCAGGTTAAGACTCTTATAACCCAATCATTTCCCTTAAACTTTCTTACATCGTCTCACGCATGACATCTCATATCAAAACCATAACATCCCACCCTTAGCCCCCAAAAGCTCTTGCCTATCTCACAATACAAAATACACTTAGTTCATTTCAAGGGTCCCCATAATCTCAACAGTTCCAGGATTGCCCAAAAGTCCAAGTCCAAAGTCTCCTCTGAGACTCAAGGCAATATCAAAAGCAAGTTATATATATATTCAATATATAAAGGTACAGAGGAAATGTTTCCCTTCCCAAAGGGAGAAATAGGAGCATAGAAAGAATGAACGGGACCAATGCAAGACAGAAATGCAGCTGGGAAAACAAGTTCTGTAGCTCCACGTGCAGCATCTGGGGTTAACGGCATTGTGATGTCCTCTCGGAGGGGCTCGTGTAGCTCCGCCCATAGCTTTGCTGGTCGTAGCCCACGTGGCCTCTCTGTTGGCTCATGTCTGCTCAATTCCTGCAGCTCTCCTTGGCAGACATCCCACATTACTGGCATTTCTTAATCCTGGGGGTTAAGTGCGGCTTCGGCTTCCTTCTCACCTCCGCGCAGATCGCCCTCTCAGGGACTGCCCGCGGGGACCCCAGCTCAGCTGCACCTAGCCTGTCTTCCCAGGCCTTCCTCTGAAGTCTCGGTGGAAGCCTCCTTGACTCCCTAACTCCAGCATCCTGCATTCCTGCAGAACCAGCACTGTGGTCGATGCCAAGGTCAGTCAGTGGCCAAACCCACTGGGACCCTGGCTGTAGCAGCCCCTGAGTGCCTAGGTGACTGAGCACAGTGAAACAACTTCCTAGGTCCTCTGTACAAGCAGGACACCCCACTGGTCTCTTCTCAAAAGAATTTTTACTTTTACACCCTTGAGCCCCAGGTGGGTGTAGTCATGCCAATTCCTGGGATGCCCTCAAGCAACTTTCCTATCGTCTTTGGGCAAAGTCTTTAACTTTTCTTTAGTGTCTATAAAGTCTTTAACAACCACACATTCCTTAGCCCCAGTTTTATTTACAGTTTTCTGGGCAAACTGTTCTTCAAGTCTTTAAGCTCTGCTTTCTTCTCCTGATTATCAAAATAAACTTGGCTAAAAGTCTCCAGCAATATCCATGTCACCGCCTGAATGCTAGGCTGCCTAGAAATTTCTTCTGCCAGCTTATTTAGTCCATCGCCTTTAAATTCAGTCTCACAGAAAATCTCAGGACATGGGCAAAATGCAGACAACTTCTTAGCCAGAACCTAACATGAATGGCTTCTAGTTCAGTTTCCAGTAGAGTCCTCCTCCTCTGAGACCTTATGAACCCAGTCTTTACTGTCTACAGTCCTATCAGCTTTATGGTCTTCTGAAGTCCCATCAGCATTGTCCATTAAGGTCTACCTATAACATTAGAAATCTTTTCCAACTTGCATGGCTAACCTTTCCAAAATTCCTTCCATAAATTCAAAAAAAACTCCAAAAGTTTCTGAACCATATGGTCAGGTTAGTCATAGCAATGACCCCACTTTCCAGACCAATTTCTGTTTTAGTCAGCTTTTTCATTACTGTGACCAAAAGACCTGACAAGAACAATTAGAAGAGGGAAAGTTTATTTGGGGGCTCTCTGTTTCAGAGGTCTCAGTACAGAGATGGCCAACTCTGTTGCCTGAGGTGAAGCAGAACATCATGGCAGGAGAGTGTGGTGGAGGGAAGCAGCTCATAACGTGGACCAGGAAGCAGAGAGAGTCAGTGTTTCATATTTTTTATAGAGTTATAAATGTTTTTATTATAATCTCTGTCCATTATTGGTACATAGAAATATGGTTGATTTTTCTCTGTTGGTCTTTTATCCTACAACTTTGTTAAGCTCACTGATGTCTAATAAATTACAGATTACTTTGGGTTTTCTATGTAGACAATAATGTTGTCTACGACTAAAAGGTTTTACTTATTCCTTTCCAGTATGGATGAATTCAATTTCTATTTCATTTCTTAATACACTGACTAGAACCTTAAACACAATGTTGAATAGAAATGGGGAAGGCTTTGTCTTGTTCCCGATTTCAGAGGAAGAACATTCAGTCTTTTGCCATTAAGTATGATGATAGCTATTGGCTTTTCATAAGTACTCTCTATCAGCAGAATCTCCCCTCTATTCCTAGTTTTCTACGAGTTTTTCTAATGAGGAATATAAATGGTGAACAATAGAACATTAAGATGTTTGCGAAAGATTGATTGAAAAATGGCACAACACTTCCTGATCTCCATCTTTGAAATGGGACTTTGCTGCTCCTTCATTAAGAGATGAGAGCATATTCCCCAACTGTTGAATTTAGGCTGGTCCTGTGACTTATTCTGGCTCACAGGATGTAGCAAAAGTGATGCAGCCGTTCTCAGCTGTTTTAAAATAGACCTGAGATTTGTTTTAATCAAGTACAGTAGGACACAGACCCAGAAATGATTGCCTTGAGGAAGGAAGTATATACTCACAGATCCCTAGGAAAACAGAGCACCCACACAGGACCCTGTGGGAAGCACCAGGGTGGATCATGAGGCAGGAGAAAGAGAGGGTAGATCCTGGCCAAGAGCCTTCACTGGGGTTTCCAAGGATAAGTCAGGGTAGAGAGGCCAAGTAAGCTTGGGATTGGACAGTTTGAATAATTTCAGCAGGCTTTGGGCCATAGGGGTAGTCCTCGTTGCCTGTTTCCTGCCCTGGGTTGTTTTGGGGCAGGAGAGTATTGGCTTGGTGTGTGAGGGTTAGATAACAGGAGGTTGGAGCTGTGGGCTCTGGACTGGAAGATTTATTCATTAAAGACGTGCTCACAAAGGAAGTCATTTGCTCTCTCTGGGAATTAGTTAGCCCCAGGAGGAACAATTGTCTCCGGGACCAACACCAAATACCAGAGCATCAGGAATACAGAAAATAAGAATAAAGAGTCAATACAGTTGTTCCCGTAATGCCCTGGCTTTGGGGTGGTGAAAGTGGAGACTTTTAGAGAGACAGGCATAAACTGACTGAGCAGCAGAGGAAACATTTTATTACAAGAGGGGAAGGGAAGAGCACAGGGAGTCTGTGGGCAGCCCACAGCTGGGCTTCCTGTCCAGGCAGCATGGGCCAAGACAGAGACAGGGCAGCGTGGAAGTCTCGGCTCTGTCTTGGTGGAACTGTTCAGTAAAAGTCAGTTTGACAAGAACGTGTGGGTGTGTTTCTCAGGTCAAGGCGTCAGACTCAGCAGCAGGAGGGTATGAGCTGAGAGGTTGGTGAGGGAAGGTGAAGGTGGCACAGTCAGAGACCCAAGGTCTCTGAAGTTGGTCACTGTGGAAGCTGGAGGAGAACGGCAGGAGAAGGCACTGAGGAGGGGTTCCTCTCCCCAGGGGAGGCAGGGTCCTTGATAGGAGGCAGATGCCATCTGGAGGAAGCAATGATTTCCATTAATTTTGAGAATGGTACAAATCAAAGTAACCTCTAGAAGTTTTCCGTTTAGGTGTGGGAGTGTAGGAGTGTACTTTTGTGCAGAGTGCCAGGAATATTCCAGAATCCTAGGCTAAGCAGGCAGCAAGGTCAGAATCATAATAGAATCCCTAATAACAGAAGAAAAGCAAAAGTCCCGTGTAGGTTTGTGCCTGTGTAGGTTTGTGGGGTGTCTGGGGTGAGGTCATCTCCAGTGGTGTGGTCTCGGGTTGGGGTGATGTCATTTGAGGTGACATCATCCCTGCCAGGGAGTTCTAGCCTACCTGTCTGGGGGTTTGCATTGGCTTATAATTCGGAGGCGACCCCCTCCATGTCAGTCATTGCTTCAATCGAGCGTGGCAAATGCAGAGACCTCCATCAACCTGAGTGGGGTCCACTGGAGTGGGGTCCACTTGAAACAGGCTCTCCTGGGTCCCAACCCCAGATAATAACATTACCTTGGCTCCCATTCTGTTGGCATTGGCAGGGCTTAGCTCTTGTTTTTGGTGGAAGGTTAGCAGCTGCCTAGCTGGTGGACTTATCTATGGTTAGTGGTTCCTGGATAAAATATGTGTCCTCCTTCCAGCCTTTATGAAATGGGGGCAAGAACAAAAATTTTTAAAAACAGCTAAAGTCTTGGGACAGAATAAAGGCCTTTCAAGCTCCATATATTGGGCTGGAATTTGAAATGGAGTTATTTGAGGAGAATATTATGTCCCTCAATTAAGCAATTTACCTGAGACCCCTGAGAGACATGAAAAGTCTATTAAACACCCTTCCAAGAGCTCACTGCTGGATATTGGAAAGTGACATGTGTCTAGGTCACTGCCAGCAACATCTGTAACTCCCTAGGAAAGAAGGAGCGTCATGAAGGCCTCATGCTGTGGCCTTAGTAGATGTAGAAACGGGTGTGAGTTTGCTTTCTACCTGGGGCATCTGCGAGGCAAGAGGTCCCCAGGATTTATTTCAACCCTAAGAGGGCAAGTTGTAGGCAATGGCTCAATGGTTTATAATAAATTAACAAAGGGACCAATGTCAATCATCCAATACCAAGATGACTACCTGAAGTTGGGCCAAACGTATGGTGTCCTGGGCCCCGTCCTTCATGAGGGCCACCCTCATGTCCACAGTGCTGTCGGTCCAGGTGATTGGCAGCTGCATTCATGCCATCTGCTAATCCAAGGGCTTTCCCAGGTAGCCTCGGAGTCTGGTCCCTGGCATCTGGCAAGGGACCGAGGACTGGAAAAACCACCCCTCTGACAGGTGGAGACATCAGAGGGGCCTAGGTTTGGCTCCCCTGCCTTCAGGAGCCTTCAGAGCCGTGCTCCACCCGTGGAGGGCTCAGCCAGGGCCCGAGGCACCACAGGCCTGGGTCGGAGGGCCTGTCCTCCAGACAGCCCCCTATGTGGTTTCACACCCAGGGTTTCACTGGCGCGTAGCACAAGGCCAAGACAGTCTCTTGCATTCGAAGCCCCTGGGCACCTTGTGGTCATTGTAAGTGCCTCATCAACGCCCAGGCATGAGAAGAGCTTGCCCAGGTCCCTTTAGTGATGGAGTCTCTCAGGGCACCCGTGAGAAGGCCTGATGATTTTAACCTAGGAGTAAAATTCGTAAATGAGGACTGCCTTCTCACCAGAACCCCCAAGGCACCTAAAGATGTTAGGCCTGTGTCAACTGGGCCTACCTGAAGGAGGACGCCATCCATGTGGGGCCATCGCACTGCTCCTGGGGAAAGGCAGGCCCAGGGAAGAGCCTGCCTGCAAGCTCGGTGCGTGGCACAGCTGCTGAGGTCCCCAGGGTAGTTGGAAAAGGTGTCTTGTGTCCCCTCAGCCCTCACACTGGCCCACAGTGGCTCAGGACACATGAACGCATTCACGAGGAGCACTCTCCCGCCAGCCCACAGAACAGGCCGGATTTGACACAGCAAAGCTCAGAGGGAAAAGGGAAAGTGGTCCCAGGAGCATATAGTGTCCTGGACACTAGTCAGGTTCGTGTAGATGACTCGATGGCCCTGTTGCGGGCAGGTCAGTGGATCAGACTGGGAGGATCGTCACTCATCCCCTTCAGAGATACCTTCTCAAGAAACTGAGCCGATCACCTGCACAACCCTGGGCACCTTGTCCTGGGCCCGGGCGCTCAGCCCCAGACTCGGCTCTCCAGCCTCCTTCGTTGCTCATGGGCTCAGATTTTTGAGGTGGCAGTTTCAGGTTGGGAGACCATGGAAACACACAATGACAACAGGATGGTGTTGCCAGGGAGTCGCACACAGCAGCAGCCAGCTGCACCCTCCAGCAGAGTTGGCCTCTGTGGTCGGGTCCAGTCAGGAACCAAGAGCAGTTTAAGACATCCAGTGTCCAGTCATCCTGCCCACGGTGACAACGGTATTCAAATGTAGCAAAGACTTGCTTCCATCAGATAGGGTGAGACACAGACCCTGGAATGACGGTCACAGAGGAGGAAGCTCAGATCCCTGGAAACAGGTGTGGCACACCAGGGCCCCGTGGGAAGCCCCAGGAGACCGAGGAGGCCGGAGGAGGAGGGAGGAGAGCATGGCCAGACCTCTCATCAGGGTTTCCCCATGAAGGAGTGGGAGAGGGGTGGTAGGCACCCCAGCAAGTCCAGGATTGGAGAGGATAGTTTGAATAATCTCTTCAGGCCCAGGGTCATTGGACTGGTCCCTTGGTACCTGGTACCTGAGTCAGGGTGATTTGGTGCATGGAGAATAATGGCTTGGCATGTGGAGCTCGATGGATGGGATAGCTGGGCAGTGGACTCTGGGTTGGTTGGTTGGTATATCAAAGATGCACTCCAAAGGGTATCATTTGCTGTCCTCAGGAATTAGCAAGCCCCAGGAGGGGCAGTCTTCCCAAGATCAAGACCCCAAATACCAGAGCATCCAGAGCACAAAAAAATAAAAATGCATAGCCAAGTACCTGCCTGTCTCTCAAAATATTTTTTGTGATTTACCCTTTCTTTTAGACCTTCATCTTCTTTACCATGAGGTTAAGTCTGGACCGGCCTGCTGTCAGATGAGACCACATGAGACAGAAAGGAGCTGAGGCCATACTAAGTCAGTCAGTCCCAGCCACCCCAAGCTGATTGCGACACATGAGTACATCCAACTGACCAAACCCACAACATATCAAAGCACTCAGCTTACATAAGATTCCTGAGTCATATAAATGCATATGATTTCAAGTCACTAATTTGTGGTGTGTTACGCAGCAGTAGTTAACTGATACATCATATCTCTCTCACTGCAAAACAGCTGGGCACGATTGCCTTACAATATTCATGGAGTTCCTTGACTCTCCCAATTCTCGCTTCACCATCTTTGGTCTTAAATTCCAGAGATGTTTTTCGCATGCCTAGAGGAGCTATGATTAAATTGCTAGAACCCATTTCCCCCTTTCAGTGCATCCTTTTTTCAACCGCCCAACAAATGTTCAAGGTATGCCTGTGATATGTACCAAACCAACACAAATAGACAATGAATAAGACGGACACAGGACCTGCCACCAAAGAACATATAGGAAATAAGAGATGTAACAAATAATCACAGCTCTAATTGCAGTGGAATTAAAGGCAGCATCCCACATTCAGCACATGAAGTGCTCCCGCCTCAACATAGAGTCAGAATCCTCAGCTCTGCAAGGGCCAGTGCTCACAGTGAGAGCAATGCCCACGCTGAAATGAACAGCTGGGCTCCCTGAGAGGTGGGGACACCAGCTTTGGGTCACAGGAAGTCACTGCAGGGTGGTCCCAGGTCCCTGGAGCTCGTGTTGACATGGCAGGGCCAGCCTTTCTGCAGAGTTCAGGGTCTTCACGTCCCCACCCACTAAACACATCCTGCCTGAGAGCCCCGTCGGGGAGGGACAGGGGCCAGCAGCTGATGTTTTCCAGATGTCTGCAGTTTGCGAGGAAACCAAACACTGCCCAGCGTGGCCTGTTGACACGAGAAGCACCACGACCAGTGAGGAAGCTGTGGCCCCCGGGGTCAGACACGCGGTGGGAATCCCGCCTCCTAGGAGCTGGTGGCCCTTGCTGACACCTGGGCTGATAACCAGAGATTGTTTAAAATAAGCGAGATTCTCAGCCCGGGCGTCCGTTCCCTGCCAGTAAATGGAGTGAGCCCTGTGCCGGCAGGTTGAGTGTGTGAACACAAATTGCCATGCTTTTCTTCTCACCTCAATCTTCAACCAGGCCCCTCGCTGCCTGGAACTCTATACAGAGTCCTGCTTCTGTCCCCAGCAGAAGGCTGGCTGGGACACCTGCATGCTGGACCCAGATCCTCTTCTGTGCCATCCCCAGAGGCTGTGCCCAGCCTCAGACCCTCCCCACGCTCCTCTGCCTCCATCCCAGACTGCGCCCGATGCCTGGGGTTGACTCCCACCCAGATGGGAACGCCTAGTTCGGGGGATCCTGTTGTGCTCGTCTCTGTTCTTCACAGTTCCTGAAGCCGTCTGGGTCCTTGATGAATGTGGATGGACTGTGGGAATCGGGACTGTCCCTGCCCGCTGGGCGGGACCTAGAAGGGCGATCTGTCCCTCCACATGCCACCTGGCCCAGTCCAGATAGGTGGACCCCAAAACCCAACAACAGAGGGGCCAGGACTTCCTGAGCACTGCTGTTGGGGGCTTTATTAGCTCACTTGATCTTCACAACAAGCTTGTGGGGTGGCAGTACTCATTCCCATCGTGTTCATGAAGAAACTAGTCTGCGAGAAGTAACTGACCAGCACTCCCAGCCGGCAAGGCCCTGAGCCATGTTCAGATTGAGGTCTGCGTGGTTCCTGAGCCCAGCGACCCGCCTTGAACCCTGTTGCTCCGTGTGGTGGAGAGAGCTCGTCCAACAGCACTCGAGAAGACCCCACAGGCCCTGGAGGAGGGGCCCTGAGGCTTTGAAGACAGACCGGGGGGCACAGGCGTGCGGGCTGAGGGGACCTCCACCTGGGCCGGCAACCTGGTCCATCTCAGCGCCCCCACAAGCCAGGGGACCTCAGGCCAGTCACTTAACTCTTCTGAGCCTCAGTTTCCTCATCTGCAAGCCTGGGCCAGAAGCGCCCGTCTGCCTGGGCTTCTGAGGAGTGGTGAGTGGATGCTCGTGGAGGTGCCCAGTGCTCGGCGGGGTAAGGAGGGGCTGGGGCTGAACCCCGTCCACCATGGGGTGCAGAGGCCTGGGACAGGGACCCAAGCTCTGAGGCCCGACGCTGACCTCCCGTCCTCCCTCCTGTTGCTGAGGCTCATCCCATCTTCCCTCCCTTACCCAACCTAGAGGCAGGCCACCTACAGCTCCACCCCTGGTCACGTGCCCTTCACCACATTCAGATGCTGGAATGGCTCAGAGCGCCCCTGACAGGGCCGACCATGACCGTGGCCCGGCCACAGCTCCTTTTCCATCCCCTTCCCTCCCGATCCCACTTCATCCGCGCTCCCCGAGCACAGTTGCAGAAGCTCCTCTTGGCGGGCGGTCCCCCGAGGACTCCTGTGCGTTCCCAGGAACGACATTCATTAGTCTGCCGTCTGCGCGGCTCTCGGGTTAATGCGTCTGACTTAATGAGGCATTTTTTTGGGTTAGAAAACTCCTGAAGAAGCATGTTTGCTCCTGCTGGGCCAGGCTGATGAACAGATTAATACCGGGCTCGAAAAGCCAACCAAGGAAACGAATCTAACTGGCTCCCTTTTCTTCTTCAGGTATGGACTGAGTTTGAATTAATTCCAGTTAAAATGGCCGTTTCTTAGAGGAAGGAACAGGGTAGACCACCCCTCCTTGGCGTGCTGAGGCGTCCTGTTTCTCTGTCCCATCCCCAGCGTGTGATGGGGAGAAGGCCTGGGACCGAGCGGAGAGAGTCAGGGGTGTAAACCAGAAGCTCTGGCGTGAGACGGAGCAGCCGTGATGACAGGGCAGAAGGTCGGTGGCCTGTCTCTGTGGCTGCCAGCTCTGTGGTCATGGGGTCACCCCATGCCTGGTCCCCGGTGGACACACATAGGTAGAACCAGCAGAGCAGATGCCCAACCATGGCGACTCTCGCTCTTCCTCATGCAGTCCCATGATGTCCCCAGGGAGAAGATGCCTAGTGTTCCAGGCACATCTGGGAGGTGAGCCAGCGGTCAGTGACTCTGGAACACAGTCATAGATGACCCAAAGTTAATTTCCTTGGATGACTTGACCAGTGGCTTCTCCCACATCCCTCTCCCCACAGGCACTCAGAACCACTGCCAGCCATGAGCCATGGGTCTCTTCCCAGGATTGGGTTCCAGGCCACCCCAAATCAAGGCCTCTCTTTGACTGAAAGTGGAAGAGGGTCCGCATTCTTTTCATGCCCACTCTGCTTGCTAAGGACCAAAATTCACTCTGACCAGGCCCAGCCGTGTCCCCACTGCATTTGGAGTCAGGGTGGGGAACTTGCCCTGGAGCAGACGAGTGTCTCCCAGCAGACAGGTTGTCGTCTCTGCCTTCTAAGTTTCCCATCCCAGTTGCAGATTGGTGCAGTCACTCAGAAAAGCAGTGCGGAGATTCCTCAGAAAACTTGGAATGGACCCACCATTTGACCCAGCTATCCCACTCCTCAGTTTATACCCAAAGGACTTAAATCAGATACTACAGTGATGCAGCCACATCAATGTTCAAAGCTGCTCAATTCACAATCACTAAACTATGGAACCTACCTAGGTGCCCTTCAATTGATGAATGGATAAAGAAACTGTGGTACATATACACAATGGAATAATACTCAGCCATAAAGAAGAACAAAATTAGGGCATTTGCAGATAAATGGATGGAGTTAGAGAATATCATGCTAAGTGAAATAAGCCAATCCCAAAAAAATCAAAGTTTAAATGTTTTCTCTGATAAGTGGATGATGATACATAAGGAGGGGAAGTCAAGAGAGGAATGGAGGAAATTTAGATGGTGTGAAAGGAAATGAGGTCTGGGAGGAGGAGGAAAGATGGTGGAATGAGACAAACATCTTTACCCTAAGGACATGTATGATTACACAAATGTTGTGAATCTACATCATGTACAATCATAGAAATGAAAATTTTTACCACATTTGTGTACAGTGAATCAAAATGCAGTCTAAAAATGAAATTTAAAAAACAAAATAAAATAAATTTTTAAAAAAGCATTCCACCCCTCTGTCCTCTCAGGTAGAAGATTCCTGAACAATAGCTAATCAATATGGCCATGTTTATCAGCACCAGACTAATTAAAAGATCTTGTCAGAAACTTCTTTATCAGAAACCCCATGAAACGTTGAAATGGTGTTCAGGTCAAGAAAGCAAGACCCTCACTCCTTAACAACTTTGAGACTGTGTTGTAAAACGGCAGGTACGTGGTGTTCTTTATTAGATCGTTAAAATGAATTAAATAAAACCATATACCGTATACCAGCCAGGGACTGTGTGCAGAACTGGATTGAAAGGAGGAGTTGATATCACTGCAAAGTGCCAGGGTTTTCTCTTCCAGGTTCTTCACCTGTGACTTCCCTGCCTCTGATCTGCTCTGAAGGCCAGGTGGCATGTCTGACCATGGTGTCCCCTTGCCCTTCCTGCCCCACCCCTCCCCATTCCGGTCTCCCGCCCTAGAGGCTGCATCTGCTCATAAAGTTCACAACAGCAGCCATCTAAAGTCTTGGGCAATAATCCGACCCCAGCTCATGCGTACTTCCTTTACTACATCCAAGAGTCTCCTGTCCGCCAGCGTGTGGAGACATCAAGGCTGAGGCAGAGAGGATGGCCTCGGGTTCCTCTGCCTGACTGCTCAACCTGCAGTAGCCACAGCCTCAGAGTTTCCTCAATCAGAAAACCAAACCATCAAGTCACCACCCACCATGCTGACCTGTCTCCGAAGGCCCCTATCACGTGTGGTGTCCAGGCTTCCCTGGGGAGGGTACCAGGAGTCTGGCGCGCCTGGTGGACTGGTACCCATAGCGATTCTAGGGTGGATGGAGTGAGCTCTGAAGCCACACGCACCCTGGTGCGGCTGGCCGTGAAGCCCTGGCAGCAGGGCATGACCTAGTCTCTTTTTCAGGACCTCGGACAGCAGTTTTTCACCGCCCTAGGTTCTAACCCCAGGTCCTGAGTCTCAGGACTCAGGAACTGCAAGTTGGCACAGTGGAAAGAAACCTCAGAGACCAACTCACTTTAGCAGCGTCCCTTCTTTTCACAGGTGAAGAAATGCCAGGAGAGTTAAATAGTGACACAGTTTAATAAAAATGTCACTGGGCTAGAAAATCTAAGTCTTGGATCCATTACAAGTTGCATTGGGTAAAATATTCCTCCTGTCCAGGCTATAAATCCCTAAATCCTGTGACTTGAGGGTTCCTCATCTCAGGTAAAATTCAAGAGACACTTTGGGTTCCTGCTCCTAGCTCTGTCCCCATGTGGGGGAAGGGACCCCTGTCTACTCACTGCTCATGAATTTTTGCCTTCCAAGTATTCCACCCCTCTGTCCTCTCAGGTAGAAGATTCCTGAACAATAGCTAATCAATGTGACCATGTTTATCAGCACCAAACTAATTAAAAGATCTTGTTAGAAACTTCTTTATCAGAAACCTCATGAAACATTGAAATGGTCAAGAAAGTATGTCCCAGATTCGGAGAATGTTCCAGCTGGAAGTGCCCTAGCAATCAATGCAGCCAACCCTCTTCATTCTGCAGATGCAGAAACAAAGGCCCTGGGAGAGAGAGGGGCCTGTTCAGGGTCCTTCTGTGAGTTGATGACAGAGCTGGAACCGAGATCTGTCCTAGGCCCCAAGCCAATAGCCATCTGGAGAGGTTGGCCCAAGACATTTCAGACACGTACCTAGACTGAAGATCCTAAACATCAGCCCTGCTAGTGTGACGGCTGTCAATAGCAATGATGTTGACATTAACTGATCACGGCTGTGTGTTAACTGATCTATGCTCATTCCATTGACTTCACAGCAGCTCCAGGAAGTGATCCCCAGTATTAGCTCCATTTTAAAGATGAGTAAAATGAGGTTAAGTCACCCTCGGCTGGTTGCTGCAGAATGTGAGGCCCACACCAGGTTGGCATTAGTACCAAAGCCAGTGCCCACCACCATCTTATTCTTAGTCTCTAGAAGTTCCTCTCGGTCAACTCTAACCTCAGCCCTGTTCTGTCCCCAAACCTGACCCTACTGCTGCCCCCAGTCTCTGATTCTCCGGTGGGTGGAGTCCTGGTCTCAGCCCCTCTTGGACTATAAACCAGTCTTCCTAGAACATCAATATCATGTAAAGTTTTGGTGGGAGTCTTTTTGCAATCCAAGAAAATATAAACATACAATGGAATGAACAGACATCAACATGACTTTTTAAAGTAAGTAATCAGTCCTCAAAATGTCCGATTCCCAGACAGCATTTGCTACCCCCTAACCTGAGGTGTCTCTGTAGAAACACTCTCAGGAGCAAGTCCTGCCCTTAACCAACAGGCTTCTTAAAGATCATCCAAACCCTCTCTAACCCAACCCCCGAAGTCCACTTACTCACACGGGGTGTGAACCATGAGTCCAGCTGGGGAGGGTGTCCCGGGCTACAGAAACCACCATGCAGAAGGCCACAGAGGGGGGTGAGCCAGGTATGCTGGAGTGTCGGCAGGGAGGCCCATATGGTTGGAGTAGTAGGGCCAGGAAGGTGAGGTCAGAGGTCACAGGGCCTTGCGGGACAGCCAAGACCTCCAGCTTTCCTCTGGGGAAGATGGGAGCCATGGAGGATGTTCACAGAGGCAGGAAGTGGTGCCCTGGCATTATTCTATGCTGGGAGAGGAGACCACTATGGGCTGGATGGAGAGGACCGGGAGGTGCCGGGAGGCCCCAGCAATGATCCAGGCAGATGGAAGCTGTGACCAGGCCAGAAGCCTACACAAATGTGCACTTTCCAGGGCTGTGATGAGGGACCCAGAGAGTGAGCAAGAATCAACAAAACAGCACCTGGCACAGTGCGTGGCACAGAGCAGGCCCTCAGGGGACAGCAGCCATTGTTACTGGTTAATGGGAAGTGCCAATCAACCTGAAACCACGCGAGCAGCCGCCTGGTCTCATTTGAGTCCAGAAGCTCTGTCCAGGCCAGCAGAGGGAATTGGAAAGGAAAAACAAAACAAAACCACACACGAAACCTCAGCTGCAGAGAGAAACTGCTGATGGCACAGGTGGGTGGGCGGGGAGCCCTCCCCGAGGTCTGCACCCCAGTGGACAAAGACAGGCAAGTGATCAAGCACTCCCGCGTCCCAGGTGCAGCACGGGCCAGGCCGACACGTGCCTGGAGGATTTTTAAGGGGAAGGTAAACTTTAAAAATCATTTTCTCATTGGGCTCTGTGCTGTGCACCTGTAATCCCAGCGGCTCAGGAGGCTGAGGCAGGAGGATCACGTGTTCAAACCCATCCTCAGCAGCTCAGCGAGGCCCTAAGCAACTTAGCAAGGCCCTGTCTCAAAAAATAAAAAGGGCCAGGAATGTGGCGAGGTGGTTAAATGCCCCTGGGTTCAATCCCCAGGACCAAAAAACAAAAGGAAGAAAGAAAGAAAAAATCATTTTCTCTTTATTAGCTTAAAAATCAAATAAATAGTAGGAAGATGCACACATATACGCACCCACACATTTGGATTTCCCAAAGTCAAATCCTTTCTTCTGTAATGACCTTTCTCAACGGGCTCTTTAAAGCAGAGGTGATTACACCGGTAGCTTGCCATGTCTACACAGGCGGGAGCTCAAGTGTGCTTTATTTGAGTGAAACTGACAAGCAGCTTAGATCAGAAAATGTGGCTTTGGGTGGTTCTGAAAGGAAAGCGCAGCCCGGGGTAAATTAGCCTCCAGCTCTTCAGAAGTGGAGATGCTGCTTGTTGGTTTTTGTACCTGTTGAGAATATAGATCAGAAGGTTCCCAGGAAGGGTGGGCAGGCCTGGAGTGTGGGGAGGAGGCGCCCCGAGGAAGAAGGGGCCTTCGCCATCCCGGGCTGGAGCTCCTCAGGGAAACCGGGGGGCTGAACGCCACTGGCAGGGGCCTGGCGCTCCTGGCCCCCTTCTCGGCACCCCGGTTTCCCCAGTGTAAAGACCAGGGGCCACTTTGTCTCTAGTAACTTTCTGAAGCTAATTACAATAAATGAAGTTAAGTGCACGGGGAACGGGGGAGGGGAGTATAACCCAGGATCTTGCAAGAGACCTCACCAAGGGAGCAACCCGCTCTGTGAGCCCAAGGGACAGCCCTGGGGGAGGGAGCGGCGGGGCCCCGCGGCCTCAGTCCTCCACACAGTCAGAAGGTGGGAACCATTATCCCCATTTCATGAAGGTGTCACCTGAGACTCAGGTGACAGGACCCACTTAAGGTCATACTGTGAATCAGAGAAAGGACCGCCAGAAATATGGATTCCACTTCTTTGGATTTGACTCTCCAGAGAGCCATGGAGGTGAGACCACCCCAGGTCTGCCCGCTCCTGCTCCAGGGTCCTTCCCAGCTGCCTCGGGATTTCTGGACATCTGGATGCACAGTCAGTGTCCCGATTGCTGGGATGGGGGCTGACGTTCTCCAGTCACAGGGCTGAAGGTGGAGGAAATGCATTCAGGCCCAGTCGTCTGTCCCACGACAGCACCCCTCCCAGTAAATCAGATCTTAGCGTCTTTGAGTTCTGTCTGTGTGAGGTTCCTCTGCCCATCTCTTCCTCTCAGACCCAGTGTCTGTCTTTGACACATGAGAAGGAAACCCCAGGCCCAATCTCCAACACTCGCCTGTGAGCCCCAGGAACCCCCTCTGATTTCATCAAAGACCCCCCAGTGCTCAGCAGAGTGCCTGACCCACAGATCCAGTCCCCCAGGCAGTAGGAACGCCCTTACCCCAAGGGAGTTCCAGGACGGGAAAGGCAGCCGGGCACCACTGGGCTCAGATGTCATCCCCCGGAGTGACTTGAACATGTGTCTCCAGCGTCAGGCCTGGAAGGAGACAGCAGCCGGGATGGAGACTCCTGCACCAAAGCCTGGGGAGTGGCAAAGACTTGGAGGGAGGAGGGAGCAGCTGGACCAGGGGGCCTGATACAGCCCACAGGTCAGGCCAGGACATGGGAGCGTGGTGGCTCAGAGGCCTATCGTGGACCCAGGGTGACCCGTGCACTGGGTGGGAGTGCGCATGGGAAACTCTGCTTTGCAACACTGTCTGGCAATAGCTGCTGCTGCTGAGCCTGCCTGGGACGCAGAAGGGCACAGAAATTCCTCTCCTAGCGCAGCCCAGCAGGGGCTCATCCGGACAATCACCGACAGTCACACTGGAGAACTTCATAACGGCACTGTTCATAAGAGCCCAAGGCTGGAAAGCATTTCTACTCCATCCAGAGTCAGGTGAGCAAATAAATTGTTACACATTTCTGCAACATGAAAACCCTGCACATTGGCAAGGAGGAGCAATGTTGACCTGCAGGCCCCAGCAGCGTGAACCACGCATGCGCCACGGGGACAAAGCAGAACCAGACTTGCGGGAGCAGGAGACAGTGTGGTCGCCTTTGCGTGAAGTCCTGAGCAGGTGCAGGTCCCACACAGAAGTCAGGACGCCACGCTGATCACTGTCCTGCCCAAGAGCCACTTAGCCCTCTTGACCTGGTGCAAGCCCCGCAGCTATGTTTAGTTTCAGAAATTTCCCGACATGCACTGAAGATTTGTGGACTTTCTTCTAAGTAAACCTCGCTTCACGATATGCTGCAATTAAAAGTTTGCTTTAAAGAAAGACAAGCCCCAGGGCCCTTTTACAGAAAGGCCCAGAATTGGCCAAGAGCTTTGGCTGCAATCACACCAGAGAGACTCGCCCAACACGTTGCATCTGAACAAATCTTTCACTGCTCCGTGGTGAGTGACGGAACCAACTGATGGCCACAGGGACTGCTGGATGAAGGAATGACCAGGGAATGAATGAAGAAGTGACCGTCAGCACGTTCATGCAGGAGCCGTGAGTTCAGATGCACCAATGAACCCCAGTGAGAAAGAATGAAGGCACCCCTGGTCATGGAGGAACCGAGTAGAATACAGGAATGAGCGGGGGAGGAAGGAAATCACCCTCAGTGGACGGAGGAAAGTTCAAACCAAGGTGTGGAACCAGGAATAAATTCACCCACGACAAGTGTGAATGAAAATCAGCTGGTCACAGAGGCAAGTGAATAGAAGCAAAGTATTTTCAAATAAGCAAAGGAATGATCGTGAACGGTTCCAGGCGTTCTGGTTGGACGTGGGGGGCAGTAATCTCCAGAGCTCAAAGCTCCCAGCTTGGAGGAAAGTGTCTCCGCTCCCACATCCGGGTCCCAGGTCTTGGCAAGTGAGCGTGTTCCTCTCAGAGATAGTTCCTAAAGCAACTTCAATTTAGATGTAATAAGAACACGATTGAACAAATATCACAAATGCCATTGGAACACCACTCTCTCCTCGGGATGAACTCTGGATTCAGCCAAAAGAGCTAAAAAGAATCGACTGCATTGTTTTCCAATTATGTTGCAATAATTACCTACTATGTAGCAAAATGCCAGCATGATTTTAATAATCACTATTTAAACAGCACATTCTCACTGTCTCCTTGCAAATTAACCTCAGGGAGATGTCATTAATGTCGGCGTGGGAAGGTTTGCCAGGTGGCCTGGGGCCCTGTGAGTGCCCGATGGGACCCCCAAGACGGATGGTGCTGTGGACAGAGTCAGTTTTGAGAACCAGGTCCAAGACATTAGATAAATCATTCCTTATCTGGGCCTTGGTCACCTCATCATGAAGCTAGGATGGTTCCCCAAATCCTTAAACACAAGAGGACAGCAAGAATAAGCCTGGGACAGGGTCAGTATTGGTCCAAGCCCAGGCCTGCAGACTGAAGGTGGGGACCAGAGGTCACTCCTCAGTGTGCTCTCAACCCAGTGCAGGGTCCAGCACATAGTAGGTGCTCAGGAAATGGTGGTGGAAGGATGGAATGTGACCAATCTCCTTTTCTTGGGCTCACCTTGTACACCATTCCCGTGGTGTGAGTATTCAGTTAAGGGATTGGCAGTTTGAGGCTCTTTCCACGGGACCAGAATCTTGGACTCTCAGGTGTCTGAGCTCAGTACGGTTTCCTTCACAAGTCAGGAAACAAATCCTCCCCTTTCACAGTGTCCCTCAGGGCCCAGGTCTGAGAGGATCCAGAGACAGCGATGATAAAAGGGGAAGAGCTTACTGTTCCCATGGAAGTAACATAGTGTCCTTTATCATCTGAATTAGTTAAAAAGTGTCATAACTAACATCAGTTGAGGGATTTCTAGGTACCAAGCCTGGCTCTGTGTATTAACTTATTTAACCCTTATGATCTCATGAGGAAAGTACCGTTATTATCCCCATTTTACAGATAAGAAAACTGAGGCTCGGATGACTTAGGAAAGGAAGGTGAATGGGTACATGCTTCGACCTGGTGTTCAGGAAATCCAGAGCTCACTTCTCTCTCCATTTGGTGTGGTGTGGCCTTGAAGAGGCAAGTTCATGTTGACATTCTGTTTTCTCCTCTGTAAAATGGGGCATGGGATAGGACTCTGGCAGTATCTGGAGAGTGGCAGGGGCTGGAGAGAGAGAGATGCCATCTCCTTCCTTAGAGCTGAGGTCAATGCCAAGGGCCCTGCCAGTTGGCCCTGGGTACATTGAGGACTGAGCAGCCCAGAGGGGGATGCTGACCCTTTAGCAAGAGATAATTGGCTGAGTCACCTTCTCCTGGTCCATGAGGCCCAGGAACCTGTAATCCCAATATTCCCGGGGCTCAACATCTATTCTGAAAATCATCTTAACAGAAAAGCTGAGACCCCACAGTCAAGCTTGGAGTGGGGTAAATACGGGAGGAGAGAGGGAGGCTGGACCACACAGGGAGCCACGTTCCCGGTGGTTACCGGCCGGGTTTCCGTTGTCATGGCGACGTGTTCCTCTTCCCGGCAGCATGTCTGAGGACCAGTCCCCTGCGTCCTCACCGATACTTGTTATTTCCAGCCTCTCAGTGTTAGCCCATCCAGCCGGGGCTTCTCGCGGCTCGACTTGAATCTGCGTCCGCGTGACCCATGGCCTGCGGCACCCTCTTCAGCACGTGTGGGCTACTCGTGCATCTTCTTCTTTGATGACTTTTTAATGAAAAACACATTTGCATCCAAACCGAAATTATGTTGTCAGCAGTAAATTATCACTTGTCAAACAAGCGTGTGCCCGGATTGCGGGCTTCATCTTCGTGCAGATTTGCAAACGCCCCGTTCCTCTTATTTGACAAGACCTCTCTGAGCAAGAGACGCTCGTGGTCAGAAAGGGTGCTTTCTTAAATAAGTGGGTTTCCTTGGTGTCTGAGTCAGCGCTTTCTGCAAGTAACAGAGAACTGTTCGGTCCAGCTTCGGCAAAGAGAAGCTGTGTGTGATGTGGTGTCTCACCAGGCAGAGGGGAGACGTGCCTCGTGGAATCGGTAGGAGACCCAGCCCCGCCAGAGCCCGAAGCCCCACTGGGACCCCAGACACCCACCTCCCCAGCCTTCATTCTCCCTGTGTATCTCTTCTCTTCTGCTGGGATGGCCATCCCTCCTCCCTGGAGGTCAAGGGCAGCAGAGACGGACCCAAAGGTCAGCCATGTCCTTGTCTGCAAGTCCTTGGCCTCACCAATCTGGACAGGTCACCAGGGCCACATTCTCCTCCACACCATCAGGTGCATGTTGCATGTGGCACACGGTGGAGCTGCCCTTGGCCAAGGAGCCAGCTCCGGGCCATCAGCAGGGTGGAATGCAGGGAGCAGAGTCCATTCCTGCCTCCCGGGAGGACGTGGCCAGGAGTGCTGGTCAGCAGCCGATCAAGTCCACCCTCTTCATCCTCTCCCTCCAGAGGAGAGCCAGGTAGGGCCTGGGGCTGGGGACACTCACAGCCCCCGACTGCTCTCTTCCTCATTGTCCCTACAGACCAGGCTTCTAAAGCTACCTCTGTCTCTGACCTAGGCCAGGTCCACGTATGACACAAACGTGTGTGCGTGAGTGTGCTTTGTGTGCACGGGGTGTCTGTGTGAGTCAAGATGTCAGTGTGTGCAGGGGATGTACCTGTGCAGGCTTGCGTCTTGGTTGTGTGTGTGTGTGCACATGTGTGTGTGCACCTGTGTGTGTGTGTGCGCACATGTGAGTCATGCACAGCTGCACGCCCGCGTGCGAGGGTCCGTGGGGAGCCTAGGGCTCCCTAAGACCCGGGACCCAGCAGAGCCTGATTCCAGGCCTGAGCCCCAGCCAGGGCCCCCCCTCCACAGCTAGGGGCTCTCACCCCGGATGCCTCCCTCCCTCCACCCGGGCTCGTGGAGGAAGCTGTTGTTCTCTTTTAATCACTTCCTGCAATTTACAAAGCGCTTTTTTTGGTTCCTGCAAAGGGGGCTACAAGGAGCCAGCTCTGCCGTGAGTCCCCTGGAGGACCTTCATGAAAGCGATGCGGTGGACAGCACAGCAACGAGGAAAGATCACCACACGTGGGGGCGGGGAGGCGAGGACAGAAGGGGTGGCGGGAGCGGGAGCGACAGCAGGAGGTGACGTGAGCGAGCCTTTGAGCCAGTTATTATTATTATGACTACTACTATGATTAATTTTGGACCGGGGATTGATCCCAGGGGTGCTCTACCACTGAGCAATATCCCAACCCCACCGCAGCCTCACTAGGTTGCTGAGGCTGGCCTCAAACTTGCCATCCTCCTGCCTCGGCCTCCTGAGTGGTTGATTACAGGTGTGTGCGCCTCCAGGACCAGATAAACAAATTATATTCTAACCAAGACCAGTTCTGGCCTCTTCTTGGTTTGGTCACCACCCGTGGTTTTTTTTCTCCTTCCTTCTTCCTTTTCTCCACACATCCCTGGGGCCTCAGCTCCATAATGCCCACCCCCCAGAAAACCAATGGAAAACTCAGAGAGTCTGAGGCAAAGGAGACGCGCTCGGGGGATCCTTCCACGTGGGCTGTGAGCAGAGAGGAGGGTCGCAGCCACACAGGCGCCGGAGCCGCGCTTGCCCTGAACTCCCTGGGGGCCAGAGTGACCCCGCCCTGGCTGACCCCCCGTGCCCAGGACACTGGCCCTTCCCGCACGGTCTCTGTCAGGACAGGCGACGGGTGGATTCTCTCACTTTGACTCCCATTTCACCCTCGGATTTCCACACAGATAACGTTTGCAACTTCCATCCTGATCCAATGGGCTCTTGGGAACCAGGTGCCTCCTTCCCGCTGCCTCTGGGAAGTGTCCGTTCCCTGCACGTGTCCCCGGGATGCTGCGAGGTGCAGGCACGTGAGGAAGGACGGCCCGGGCAGCGGCGCCAGCCCCGCCTCTGCCGTACCACCTGGAGGGGCAGCGCCCACAGTGTGCCCAGCTCCTGCTTCCTGCCAGTGAGTAGGACAGGGACCAACGTGGGTCTCTCTCCACAGAGGCAGACAGGCCAAGAAGTAGCTGACCACCTGACAGCACCCGGGGTCCAGGGATAGAGGCCATCCTGACCCAGAGCGCCTCCCTTAGCCAGCAGCACGTCTGTGAGGATGTTCCTGGTGGCTCCAGAGGACAAGTGGGCCGATTCCTCATGACTGTCCATTAGCCAGGAACATTACTTACTCCATAAATATTAGGCATCAGCAATTTTTATAACATTGTACTATTCCACAAACAGCTCCTTCGAGACTATTCTAACAAATATATAAATTTAGAGGATAACTAAAGAATAAAATATTAATTTGGAGGATAACTAAAGAATAAAATATTAATTGCAGTGTCACTTACAATGGTAAAAAGTGAAGCCATCCAGGTTATATAAATAGAAGATTAGTTAAATAATCACGGAGGATTAATGAAGTGAACAATTTCTAAGAATACATCAAGAGATAAAGACAGGTCTGCCTGGAGCAGAGGCCAGAAGGCCCCAAGTTCACATCTGACCGTGCGGAGGACACAGCAGGGGTCACCAATGATCAGTTCCTCTTCAGGGCCACAGGACACTAGCACGTACCTTGGTCTAGATCTCAAGGTAGCCAGGATTGAGCAGGTGGTGTGGTGTGTCTTCTTCCCAAATGTTTAGTTGAGTGTCTTTGGCCTCAGTTTCTTCCTCTCTAAGCGCAGGGGTGGCAGAAAGGAAAGGCCTTCCTGCTCCCTGGGGCTGGGAGTAGTAAAAGCTAGCCCCCGCGTGGCCACGGGCGCCCGGAGGCTCTGCCTTGCCTGCCCTCTCCCCTCTGTCTTGCAGATGAGGATACTGAAGTTCAGAGAAGTTTAGAAACTCATTGCAGGTCACACAGCTCAGCAGTGGAGACCTGGGCTTTGGACCCAGGCAACCTGTCCTCAGATCCCTGCCCTTTCGCTCTGCCAGGTGTCAGGCCCTTGTTGGTGGCTGGGCCCTCTGCCGGGACTCGTTGCACAAAGGCAAGATGAAAGCGGTGGCAGGACGAACCATAATGATGAGCAACGGAGCCCGGTAGGGAGCGAGCAGGCCTTGCCCCGGACCAGGCACGTCCCTCGCTAGGCCCTGGGCCCCCAGCACCCTGCACAGCACCCTCTCCGTGTTAGGAGGTTCCAGGTACACGAGCACCCTGTATTTTGTCCAGTGTGCCCTGGGTGTCATTTGAGCTCAGGGATTGGCCCCCTGCAGAGGTCCTGGGTCAAATCCCTGCAGTAGCCCTGTCAGTTCTGTTGTGCCCATTTTAGGGGGGACAGCTCGAGGCTCCCAGGGCTCAGGCCGCTGGCCCTCACACCCAGAGTGAGTGCTGTGGCCCATCTGACGGGGCTGTGGGCCTGTGGGGGCCTCCAGCTGCGGGAGGAACCACCCATGGTGCTACCTTGGGGACACAGCAGGACAGCAGTCATTGCAGGGTCCTCCTGAGCTGGTGACATGCGGTGCCACATGCCATCCTGGCTCCACGGTTACCCCCAACTCACACGGGAGGAGGCTGCGCTCAGAGAGGTTAATCACCTTCCCAAGGTCCCACAGGAAGAAAGGAGCAAATGCTGGCCAAAGCCTGTGACCTGACCCCTGGGCAGCACTGCCTCCCCGCTGGGGCTCAGAGCCATGAACGGGAACAGCCTCCTCCTGCGGAATTTGGAGTCAGATTATAAAACCAACAGGAGGCCCCAGAAATACAAGGTCAGACGCTGTCCTGAGAGCAGCAGGAAGTGGCAGAGCTCCGAGGAGGGAGGGAGGGGCGGCCTGGAACCAGCAGCCACAGACCCTGGACCTGCATGGACGCCCAGGTGGAGAGTCAGAGCCGCCCTCTGCCCACCAAAGCCAGGGATGAGTCGCTTGGTAGCCGTGGCCAACGCTGTGTCCGGCTGACCCCTGTCCGGCCTCGCTGGGGCGCTGGCGGCCTCCTCACTGGGCAAGGCCCCTGCTCACTGCGGGTCCCAAACCCAGCAGGAGATCATCAGCCGATGTACGTGGACCAGCTGAGGTCGTCACGGCTGATAGCAGCACGTGACGGGAAGGCCTCCGCGCGCGGTGGCTGGTGTCCCCGGCCTGGCCAGGAGGGAGGTGTCGGGAGTAGCTCGAAGCCCTGGGGACTGACCGGCACCCTGGGTCCGGGCGTCACAGAAGTGACCACCGCGGGTGGAGCCCTGGGCTCGGAACAGAGCTGAAGGGCAATTATAATCGTTGAGGATGAGAAGTGCCGGCCAGGAAGACAGGAGACCCCTTTAAACCCGGGCGATTACGCCTTAGAACCGGGCAGTGTGGACGTCAGACGCCCCCGAGAACAGACCCTGGACGTCTGGGCTCAGGGAGTCCAGGGATCGCGGGAGGAGCTTCCGACCCTCCTGGCAGGGCTGGGGTTCACCGCCGGGACCACCCAGAGCAGGAGTCTGGGATGGAGGTCACCTCCCCACACTGCTGGGACAATGGTCAGCAGGCGCTTGGCCTGCCTGCCCCTCCTTCCCTCACTCGCAGAAACCTGGGCCTGTTCTTCATCCACAGGCTCAGACCTGGAGGCCTCCTCCACCCTGGGGTGAAGCCAAGCCTGGCACTGCGTCCCCCTTCTCCAGACATTGTTTTGGATGGTGGCTCTAAAACAGACCTGGCCATCATCAAGATGAGAGAGAGAGAGTCTGCTAGTAGAGGGAATGCTTCTGGGGAACAATTTTTCTGCCTTACCTCTTCACCTTCTTCCCAACTTGAACGCTTTGGTGGGAGACATGATGTTTGGAGCTGTAGCAGCCATCTTGCAACCATGAGGCAATAAGCTCAGGCTAAAAAGCCAACACAACACGGCCAAGGACAACAAAGAAGAAAGAGAAGGGGTCTGGGTCTTTTGCTGACATTCCTGAGCATCTGACTCAGCTGGAACTACCTCCCCACACGATAAAACTATGTGAGAGTATTTCACATTTCAATTGTTTGAGCCACAATTGGTGAGTTTAATTTAATTTTTATTCAAAATATAGGAATTGAAGTCAGAACTCCAGTATGTGTTAAACACACAGCTCTGTCTGCAGTGGCCCTCTCCCCCTAATCCCAAACCCTAGAGGGGTTGTATCTTGCCGATCTTCATCCCTCCCCTGTCCCTGGAGCTGACACAGGACATGGTACACAGGCCACCTGATTCCACATGGTGAGTAAGAGGAGCGAACAATCAGTCAATGCACAGACGGGTGGGTCAATCAGTGAGTGACAGGCACAGAGAAGGCAAGGGTGCTCTGCAAACTGTAAAGGGCTGGACCCAAATGCGGGACGTAGATCCGGCAGGTAGAAGAGGGTCAGAGTGGACCGCAGACCCTGGAGAAAGCCTGCAGCCCCTGGCCATGCGGGGAGAGGGCCTCACCCCCAGGCGTCCCTCCTGCACAGAGACTGGACCTCCCACCCCTCCCCCTCCTCCGGTTCTCAGGGACCTGACACCCTGCGCCTCCCCTTGGCTGTCACTGAAAGACAGCTCTGTGCCCTGTCATTCTCCCCTGAAAAATTGTCATGAGGAGCCAAACGGTTATCATCACGCAGCCACAAAGCTCTGCTGTGTCATTTTGTAAGCAAGGGGGGTGGGGCGCCAGGCAGGGGCCGCGGGGGAGGGGAGGGCCGCCAACCTGGGAAGAGACTTCACAATGTCACGCCCAGATTTCTCAGGGAGACCTGGTTAAGGATCAAGGCAAACAGATTTTGCCACCAGAGTAAGAGGCCTGTGTCCCCCACTGCGCTCGCCTGACGCTGGCCCCGGGTCGGCAGGGCTCCTTTACAGGCAGACAGGATCCAGGAGGAAAGAGGACGCCCCTACTGCCCTTGGCAGGGCCCCTTTCACCCACAGTGGGACGTTTTACCAAAATGATCCCCCACCTGCCTGGTCTCCTCCCCCTGCCTGGTCCCCTCCACCACCACCTGCCTGGTCCCCACACCTGCCTGGTCCCCCTACTGCCTGGTCCCCCTACCTGCCTGGTCCCCCTACCTGCCTGGTCCCCCCACCTGCCTGGTCCCCTCCCCCTGCCTCGTCCCCTCCTCCACCACCTGCCTGGTCCCCCCACTTGCCTGGTCCCCCCATCTGACTGGTCCCCCTACCTGCCTGGTCCCCCCACCTGCCTGGTCTCCTCCTACCTGCCTGGTCCCTCCACCTGCCTGATCCCCTCCTACCTGCTGTCCACCGGCTGCCAGCCTGGCCACTTCCTTTCCACCCTGCAGAATGACTAGGTCTCTGTGGACCCGTCCACCCCTCCTCAGTTTTTAGGGGACACGCAGAGACGAGGACGTCCAGCTCTTGTGCCTCTGGAGGTTCATAGCTGTTTCTTCCCGGGCACGCCCAGCCTGAGTGTCGGGAAGGAGCTGGTTGGACCCATGCAGCCTCTGGACAGCTGGAGTTGGGACGGGGAAGGGGAGTGCAGGACAGCAGAGTCTGCAGGTTCTGTAGGCGACAGCCATCCCAGCTCCCAACTCCCTTGCTGTGTGTCCCCAGGCAAGTAATCCAACATCGCTGAGCTTCAGGCTCCTCATGTGAAGCCAGAGTCTCAGTGCACGTGGTTCGGTCCCTGTGGGTTCAGTGATACCGAGAGCGCGGCCAGCGCCTGCTGAGGGGAGCCGTGTGCAGAGCAGCCTGCGCTCCTGGCGTCGGGAGCTTCCCGGGAAGCAGCCCGGCGGGCCTGGGTTCAAAGCCAGGCTGCTGGTGCTGCCATGCTCAGCCCCGGGCCTCCGTTCTCATCTATGAAATGGGGTCCCCTTGGGTGCAGAGCGGGTCCCTGGAGGAGGCAGGAAGTTCAGACCCCCAGGGCAGAGCCCAGGATGCAGGTGCCTCCGTCCCTCCTCCACTTCCCGCTGGGCTGGAATGAGGGTTGGTGGGAGTCCCCAGAGAACCGTGTCCCTGTCCCACCCCGTCCAGCGTTTCCAAAGCCCCTATGAGTGTTGGGAGGGGAGGACACGCGGACTGACCAGAGAAGGTGGACAGGCGCTGAGCTGCTGCTGCCCGGTCCACCCACCGAAGGTGCCCTGGCACGCGGAGCAGACCCCTCCGGGACCACTGGCCGCCACGGAGGTCTCTGCTTGCGGCCAAGAGAACGCAGCAGAACGCTTCTAAGAGGAAAAAGAAAGGGCCCGTTTCTCCATTTCTCTTTGAGACATCAAAAAAAACCTCTTGTAAACACAGTTGACCTGTTGGCTCTGGGTGCTGCGGCCGAGGGCCTGTGGGTATAAAGGCCACAGCTAGCAGAGCCACCTTGCCCCGGGAGCTGGCGTGAGCCCCCTCCTCCAGGAAGCCCCCCAGCTTCCTGACAAGACCAGACCCTGGCACGGTCTCCAGCGCCGTGGGAACCTTATCCTTGGCCTACTGATCCTGGGGAAGGTCCTGGCTATTTGGGGACCGTCTCAGCCCCTCCTGGCCTGGGAGCTCTGGGCTGGTCTGCCGTCCGGTCAGTTCTCGGCCGCGGGCCCCAGAGCAGTGCCGGGCACATGGTAGGTGCTCAGGAAATCCTGGTGGGAGGAAGGAGCATCGCTGGAGTCAGCTCTGCTCAAGACAGGCGACCAAAGACACAGACACAGGACACACGGAGGCGGGAGTGGGGGGCTCCCAGCCACAGCCCGAGGACCTGGGACACTGTCTCCAGCTGCCCTGAGGCCGCTTCAGGGACAGAGGGTGAGTCTCACTCTAGGACGCTCCAGGTGGAGGCTGAGGGGCAGGAGCCACAGGGGACAGGCAGGTCTCCTGCTCACGGCTGCTGTCTACGGAAAGACCTGCCGCTCTGACCATGTCCCTCCCTCTCCCCCACCATCCATGGCTCCCTAGCACCAGCCTGACAAACTGTGGACTCAAGCTCGCTGTGCTCCTGCCCCACCCGCCACCCTGCCTTGTGCCCTCCCTGGGTGCCCACCACACCCCAGTCTCCAGACCCAGCCTCACCAGCCCAGCCCCAACCCCGGCCCTGTCCAGGCTGCCCGGCCTGCCCCGCCTGGGCGGCCCCTCCCCTCCTGCAGACCAGCCCAGCGCCCTCCACCAGGCCTCCCTGGGTCCCAAGGTGCCGCCTGGGCTGGTCCCTCCTCTGTTCCCAGCAAACAGCCAAGTCCCTCTTCCAGAGTTGGTGGTCTGTCAACCTCGGGAACACGGCTGTGTGCCTCCTCCGTGAGCGAGGGCCACTCAGATCCCGAGGCTCTGGGGAGGGAGGAGGGCGGTCAGATGGCGAGCAGAGGGACAAGAGGAAGCGGGACGTGGGGAGACGAGTGGCCCTTGGACAGGAAAGAAAGGCGCTCCATTATTTTTATTGCGTTTTTTCTCAAGGGGCCTCGTGCTCAGCTGCCTGCAGCCCCGAGTTACCCGGAGAGAAGGCGCCAGGCCAGAGGAGCAGCAGAAGAGGCAGAAAGCTCCTGCCTGCCGTGGGGACCGCGGGGATCTGGGGGTCGGGAGGGAGGAGCAGCAGCCAGACCTGCAGCCACTCCCCCCGCGGCCCGCCCAGCGCTGCCCGCCCAGCTGACCAGATGGTGGGCACCGGGCAGTGCCAGGGCTCCACTGTCCTGGAGCCGCCCCCCAGCAGTGCCAGGAGATGCGCCCGAAGCCCTTGGGGTTGGGCAGGGGCGGGCGGGAGGAAGGCCATGACCCGGGAGCCTGGTGGAGGAGGATAGCCTGCCTCCTTCCAGAACCTTCTCACGCTGCCCTCCCGCTGCAGCTGAGGGGCTGAGGAGGGGTGGGCACCGCCCGGCACCCAGGGCAGTGTCGAGCATTTGTAGAGAACGGTCTCTGTGGGAAGGGCTTCCTGGAGCCTCCCGCTGCCTGGCCACTGCCTCTGCCCACAGGGGAGGCCGGCAGGACGCCAGGGAGGGAGCCACGCAGGGGCTGGGAAGGCAGCTGCTTAACACCCAGCTTCCACGTCCAGCCGGCTGGACATCCACACCACACAACATCCACACAGCACAATGCAGCACACACAGCATACACAGCACCCCACAGGGCAGCACGCACACCACAGGTACACACACACACCACAGTGCTCCACACACACAGCACAACACTCCCACACACCAGCAGCAGCGTGGTCTGGGCCAGAGGCTGGATTTTGATGCTCCACAGGAGCCGCTCCTCACAGGGTCCAGTTCAAATCCCACAGCTCCCTGCTGTGCGTCCTCAGACATACTCTCAACCTCTCTGACTCCGGCGTCCCCATTTGCGAAGTGGGGAATCCTGCCTCGGAAAGAAGGGAGAGGCTCCGGCAGGCCTGGCATGGAGAAGCACCGCGACGTGTGCTGTGCTTGGTCCCTGAACCCCCAGTGCAGGCATGCCGCACACCACTGGGGGCACCTGCCCCGCTAGACCAGCTCCGCCCTCAGCCCCTGGCCTTGCAAAGAACAGAGAGGTCTTGCAAAGTTCCTGGCAACTGCAGAGCTCGGGTGACTTCTGGAGACCTGGAAGCTGGCTTCCCAGGTTGCCCTCCCTGCGGGATGGGGAACAGAGAGCCCTGGGCTCACTCTGTGATGCCCCCCTTGTTCCACTGTGACCACCTGCACTCCAGGGCAGGGTGGCCGAGGTCAGCGTCCTGGGACGGTGGGGCCTGGAGTAATAAGGGCTGCTTCCTGGGGTGGGCTGTGCATGGAGGGTCAAGAGGACGGTGGCCCTGGGCGGCCCCTGCTTCGGAGGAGGGGTTGGGGAGGCCCCGCTGGGTGCCCGGGAGCCACCGGGAGGAGCCAGCCAGGGCTCGCGGGCTGCAGGGCCTTCCAGAGCCGCATGCGGCTGGAAAACGCTCAGACCCGCGGCGGCTCTGGGTTCCCGGGGTCTCCTCCGCCAAGTTGCAGGGCTCCTGTTTCAGGGCCCTGCTCAGCGGGGGTCTCAGGCCGTCAGGGCTGAGCTGCGCTTTCTTCTCGCCCTTCATGCAGTCTGTCGACCTGCCCGTCCTCCTTATTTAGCTGGTGATCCTTCCACGAGCTTCCATTGATTTCCGGGCAGGAAGTTTCCTCGAGTGCTCTCGGGAATCCCCCCCCCCGGTGACCAGCACCCGGGCGCAGCTCGCTCTGGGCCTGTTTCATGGGAAAGCAGCATCAGTCACCCATCTGTGCTTCCCCCTGGGCCTTGCTGGGGACAGATGTGACTTCCTCCTGGTCCTCACTGGGGACCCTACGTACCTCCTCCTGGGGTGCACACCTCGGACACATGAGCTGACCCGGGGAAGCCTGTGCCCAACCACAGACAGGAGGCAGCTACCCCACGCCAGCTCCTGCTGGTCACCTAACAGACACTCATGCTGGGTGTCACATGGACTGCCCAGAGAGCCAATATCACCTTAACTGGAGTTCCTCACCATCCCTCATGGCAAGTCAACATCAGCAAGCACCCGCTGAGCACCACCTGTATGCCAGGTCTGAATGAACTGTCCAGCTCCATCCGCATGCACCGTGCTTTGAGGAAGAGAAAACGTTCACAGGCAGGCGGACACCGGACGGCTGGGGTTCACAGGGAGCAGGCCTCACTGGGCTCGCCTTGTGTTCCAGGGCAGAGGGAACAGGCCAGTGAAGAGAGCTGGGCAGACAAGGCAGCTAGAAAGCAGGGACAATCTTTGACCAGCTTCCTGCATGAGCAGGATTCTCCACCTCCACGTTGATGATTGTAAGACACTATCTCAAATTCCTTGACTTCTCCGTAGAGAGGCGGAGACTACTTCTACCCCTTGAACATAGGACTGGGACTGAATACAAGTGTGTGGTGGGAGCCACATCACTTCCTGCCTTGCAAGAAGTCCAGCTGCCTCTGAGGTTGCCATGCTATGAGGAAGCCCAAGCCACGTGAGGAGGCCACAGGTCTCAGCATGCTCAGCTGAGTCCAGCCTCCCGGCCATCCTGGCTCAGCCGCCAGGCATGCAAATGAAGAATTCTCTGGACGCTTCCAACTCCCTACTATTTACATTACTCCTAGCCATTGAGTTTATTCCAGCTGAGGCCCTAGACATTATGGAATGGGGATCAAATCATCCTCACTTCATCCAAATTCCTGACTCATAGACTGGTTGTTATTTCACACTACTCAATTTTGCTATGTATATACAAAAGATACCCAGAATAGCAACCTAAGGCACAAAACAGTCTTCAAAGTGGTTTGGCTCTTAGCTTCCATCTTGAAATTCTCAGGAAGTTTATTTTCTTTTCTTGAAAAATCTCACCAATCTTGAGTATCTCAGTTAACTGTGGCTGTGTAACAGATCAACCCAACTCAGAAACTTAGAATAGAGTTACTTTAGGTAGAGGGGAGTGAAAGGAGGGGAAAGGGACTGGGGGTAAGAAGGATAGTAAAGTGAAATGAACATTTTCACTTTACTATCATGTACATGTATGACTGGCCCCTCATGTACATGTATGACCGCATGACCCATGTGATCCTACAACGTGTACAAGCAGAAAAATGAAAAATTTTACTCCACTTATGTATGATGCATCAAAATTCATAAATGTACTCTGCTGTCCTGTATAACTAATTAGAACAAATAAAAATGTTTTGAAAAGCAGCTTAGAAACAACTTACTGTTCCTCATGACACCGTGGTTGTGAGATGGCTCTCTGCTGGCCCATGGGGACCTACCCTTGTGCTGCAGTCAGTCTGGCCCAGAGAGTCAGTGGGCCCAACTCACAGGCTTGCAGTCGGCTGGTGGCCGGAGGCAACTGTCCTCCAGCAGACACGGCCAGGCTCCTCATGAGTGGTCTTGAGCTACGTTCCAAGAGGACAAAATGGAATCTGCAGAGTCCTTGAGGCCTCCTCTCAGAAGTGACATAAAACCTCTTCCCCTGAATCCTGTGGTGAAAGCAAGCCACCGGCCACCCAGATTCAAGATGGACACAGTAGATAGCTCGTCTTCACAAGACAAGCCACAGAGTCTCATGGCATGGCATGCCAATCAAGGTGGGAGGAGTCTGGGGCCAGGCCTTAAAACCCAGCCCACCTTACAAGGCAGAGGGAGGAGAGTGTGAGTTCCCTGCAGAGAGTGGCCGGGTGAGTCTAAGGACCCAGGCTTACTCAGTCCCGAGGGGCAAGACTGTGAGACCTGCCACACCAGAAGAAAGCAGGCCGCGCCACTGGCCGCAGAGCCCTGGCTGCGGGCTAGTCCTGCCCTGGGTGTCAGGGAGCCAGGCCAGACTCTTCCCTCTTCCGCAAGGTGGACACTCGGCTCTCTAGCCCAGGTGCAGGGCCTCGGGCATGCACAAGAGGGCCCTGCTGGGCACCGGTGAGGTGTGGTGGCAAGTGGGCCTGGCGCAGGGTCTGGCTGGCAGCCGAATGGCTGAATCGAACCCAGGATGAAAGGGTGGCCCTGCAGGGTGGGGCACCCAGGTGCCCGGGGTAACCCAGGACGGGGAGGGAAGGAAAAGATGAGAGCAGAGGGGAGCCTGGGGCGGTGCGGCCCGACACCCGGGTGCGGCAAGGGGGCACCCGAGGCCCCTCCGGAAGCTGCCAGAGGTGGGTGAGGCAGAGCCCTCCTGCACAGCCCACCAGAGGCACCTTGGGAATGGCCTTAGTCAGCTTATGTTACTATCACAAAATACCTGAGACTGGATGATTTATAAACAACAGAAATTTATTCCTCACAACTGTGGATCGGGGAAGTCGGAGATTAAGGTGCCCACAGATTCCGTGTCTGCTGAGGGCCCATTCCTGGTGGATGCTTCCTTGCTGCGCCCTTGAACAGGTGCCCTTGGGCTTCATTTATAAGGATGCTAATCCCATTCCTAAGGGTGGCGCCTTCAGGGCCTAGTCACCTCCCCCAGGTCCCACCTCTTTACACCACCGCAGCTGAGGTCAGAGTTCAACAGGGGAACTTGGTGAGGACACAAACACCCAGACCAGGCTGGATCCGAGCACCCGCAGCATGTGGAGCAAGGGTCCAGATCAGACTTCTGAGGACCAGCCCAACTTTAGTTAGGGCCCAAATGTAGACTAAATAAGGATGACCGGGACAGGGACAAGATCCTCGTGGGAGCCCCCATGACCGCCGGGTACAAAGGGATGAGGCCAGCACCTCAGGAGGGACAGGAACCGCGAGGACTGCCTCACCCTTTCCCAGATGAGGAAACCGAGGCTCCCAGAGCAGAGGAACTTGCCGAGGTTGCACAGTGATAAACCCAGGCTACTGTGCTCCCAGGCTCAGCCCTAAGCACTAGGTAGCAGAGCTCGGCCTGCAGACGGAGCAGACCTGCAGAGGTCAGGGGGGCCCTGCTGCAGGGCCCTGGGTCCCTCAGCCCCTCTCAGAAGACCCGGCTGTGTGAGCACTTCCGGGGGTGGGGGATGGAGCGGGACACGCCTCGGAGCTTCCAGTCCTCGGCAGCCAATGCAAGTGCCAGGAAATTACTCCAAATAATGAGGCTGTTTGCTCAGGAAATCGAGGAGGCAGTAAACAGTTGCCAGAGTAATTAAACACAAACGGCAGACGTGCCAGGCCCTGCCGCCAACCCGCTCCCGCAGTGACTTCCCTCCAGGCTGGAGGAAGCCATTGGGCTGAGAGTGTTCAACTGATCCGCTGAGAGTCAGAGAGTCAGAGAAGAGCCAGGGAGAAAAGGGGTTGGGGGCGGGGGACCTTGGGAACCACTCAATATGAACCCGTGGTTCACAGATGAGGAAATGGAGATTTGGGGAAGGAGAGAGATGTGTCCAAGGACAAGGGCAAACTAGAGGTCAAGGTAGGTCAGGGCTGCTCCCAGCACACCTGGCTGAGCATGGAACTGAGGTCCAGGAGGGAGGGTGTGTCTGGCAGGTAATGGAGGAGGAAACTGAGGCTCAGAGAGGGTAGGTAATTTGCCTAAGGACTCACAGCAAATTAAGCAGAGGAACATGGAGTTGAGCCCAACATCTTTTAATTGTGCTCCTCTGCTGCTTTTCTCTCTTTAGTTTCCGGGTCAAGACCTCAAGGAGGGGATGGAGAAGGTCAGGGAGAGGAGAGGTCCAGAAGTGAGGGACGGCAGTACAGGCTGGGGTAACAGGTGAGCAAAGACACGGGGTTGGGACCGTTCCTCGGGGTGGCAGTTAGTCCTCCCTGGGGCAAGAAAAAGGACCACTCACCAGCCTCTCCAATGCCCAAGGGAGGGTATTGGCTGGAGACACTGAGAGGGCAGGGGCAGGTTCTGGTGGCTTCCCTTAGTCACCCAGATCCGCCCCCGCCCTCTCAGTGCCCAGGATGGCCCACGTGGACTCCACCTACAGTGCCCCCTGCTCCTGCACGGCTGGCGTCCCTGTGGGGGCCACCAAGGGCTGAGCCACACCTCTCCACGTGCTCCTCTCTCCAGGCCTAATGACTGCTCCTTCCCTCACCCTTTCTAGACCCGAGTCGTAAGGGCCCCTCTGCGACCGACCCTGGGGTGCCTAGTAATCCCCCTGGGTGTCCCCTCACCCTGCCCACCTTTATGACTTGTTCATTAAACTCTCCTCGAATTACCTGATTTTGTTTCCTGTAGAGACTCAGACTCGTGTGATGGGTGTCCGGTGTGGCTCGACCCAGTGGCTCAGGTGATGTCCAGAGAGAGGCAGGTTCCCGCCGTCTCCCCGCTCTGGCTTCTGCGATGCCAGTTTAACGCTCAGGCTCCCCAGAGCAGCATCCATGCCTCGCCCCCTTCTCTTCCACCCCCACCTCCCGCCCCATCCCACCCTCACCTCCAATGACCCAGGTTCTCCACCTGTCACCTCCCGCATGGCGCCACTCAGCAGGGAGAAAGGCTCCTCAGGTAGCTGAATGGAAGAAAGAACCCTTTCCCTGAAGCCAGAGCACACAGCTCCACACCCCAGTCAATGTCACTGGCCACACCAGACTCGCTGGCCAGTGGCCATCTGGCTCAGGCCCTGGGGCTGCACGCTGGAGCGTGAGTGGGTCGTCCCTCCCGACCTGGTGACTACAAATGGAAAGAGGGAGGGGGAGGCCAGAGGGCTCCAGTGGCTGCAGTCAGGAGGCCACTGGCTGCCGCTGCCTTGTGGGGGAGGGGAGAAGACAGCCACTCCCGCACCCCTGGGCCCGCGGGGCCTGAGTTCCAGAGCTGGCGACTGGCAGGTAGTTCAGGACCTGCCCCCGGGCCTTACCAGATTGAGCTGATGGGTAAACAGCATCTGAGGTGGGGTCAGCAGCCACCCACACCCGCAGCCCCCGCCAGGCACCGAAACCAGACTGCAGATGCCACACAAGTAAGAACCCAGATGGCAGGGGCCTCCGGTGAGGAAGACCAGCTGCCTGCAGGGCAGGCGGGAGGCCTGGGGTGGGTCCAAATCCCGGCCCTGCCACTGACTTGCTGTGCGACCCTAGGTGGTCACCCACCTCTCTGAGCCTCAAGTTTCCTATCTGTGAAAAGAGGGGTTTGACTTCCGGTCAGGGACCAGCCACTCAATTCAAATTCCGGGAGCCACCTGCTTGGGTGGTGGCTCAGATTTGTCACTGAGCCTGGAGAGAAGCTTCCTCCCTGGGCCCACCAGCCCGCCCCATTAATGAGGAAGCCCAGCTCTGCACTCGCCAGCCCTGGGGAGCTATTGCTGGACCTCCCCACACCTTGGCCAGATCTGTGAAAGGCTCCCCCAGACCTGAACAGCAGGTGGCGCTAGAGGCAGAGCGTAGATGTCTCCGCCGCCCTGCCTATGGGACCTGGCAATCCCCAGGGACAAGGACACCATGAACCCCAGGCTTCTGTTGCTGTCCCAGGTAGCCTCTGTCTACAGGCGTTCCTCGAGGTGGGGTGCCTGCCTGCCTGACCCTACTAGCCAGCCACACTCCGTGTGGAGACAGCCGCCAGTTGATGTATGCAGCCTGGGGAACCCAAACTGAAAGCCATCACCCCGTCCTGGACACTACTCCTAAGGACCCAGCATGCTCTATTTTTCCAGCTCTTGGGTCACCTCGTGGCTGGGTATCTGGTCAGGTACATGTGATGGTTGATTGGCATATTAAAGACACCCTTCTGTGGACTGTGAGCTCTAAACAGCCATGCTACCGCCCAGGGCGATTTTGTGAACCCCTGTGCATGCCATAGGCTGGATGGAAAGGAGGCCAGCCTCACTAGGTGGATCATCATAGACTGGGCGTAGCTACCCGGCCACCAGGGCCCAGTGAGCTCAAAACAAGGGGAGGGGCCAGGGGAGCGGTCAGCAGTGACTTCCTACTCCTTGCCAGAAGGGAATGAGCTCGTTGAGTCCTGTTATGATGTTGTTGCTGACTCTTTAAATGCTGGCACCTTAGGCCTGGTTCCACAGTCCACCAGGACCCTCTGCCTGCGCCCATCCCTTTGCCCTGTGGGACCTGGGACAGGGGATCTGTGCTGTGTGTGAGCAGTAAGCTGCCCTGCTCCAATGTCCTGAGTCAAGTCTACTGTGGACACTCAGGAGTTGGTGGCATGGCTACTCTCTGCCATCCTCTGTGAGATTAAACTTCTACCCTGACAGGCCCCCCAGGCCCAGGGAGAGACAGGGATGCCCCTGAGACAGAGAAAAAGAGCTGTAGGAACAGAACTCATCTCTGCTTGCTTCTCCTTCCTGTCTGCAAAGTGGCCTGTTTCTCTCACCACACCCCATGAGGACAGAGAAGGTGGCCCCAAGCAGCTGCTTCCTGGCTTCGAGATCCCAAGTCATGAGCTTTTCCCATTAGCTCCAGCAGAAGATCCCAGGGAAGACTCTGATTGGTCCATCTCTGAACCAATCCCCGTGGCCCAGAGTGTAATCTGGTACTCTGATTGGCCACGGCAGGGTCACTCATTTATCCCTGGGCTGGAAGGGGTGAGGTGAGGTTAAGGAATTGAGTTCCCTTGATCACATGGAGTCACTGGGAAGTTTTCACAAAGGGGTAGAGGTGCTCTTACTAGAAAAAAGGAGGGGTAAAAAGAAGTAGAAATTCTCCCCACGTTACCACCGGCTCACACCCCCAAGCCTGTTCCACCTGGGTAAGTCCCACTCACCTGCTAGACCCAGCCTGCCTTCACCACTGCCAGAACCTTCTCTGACCACCTGAGGAAGCCCCTCTTATGGGTCCCACCTACCACCATCACAACCCTAGTAGCAGGTGCAAGTACGTCTCCCCACTGGACCCTGCCCGCTGCGTGTCCACCCTGCCTACGAGCAGGTTTGTGAAGTGATTTCTTGCACATCCCCCCAACCTTCTCGTGGGCTCCCTGGTAGTCGGGGTCAGCCATCACCCGTCGTGGGAAGGAAGGAGGTCAAGAGATGTGCAGGGCTGAGCCCACAGGTGGCCCACAGGGCCCTTCCCACAATTCTGCTCAAATGGCTGCTCGGCCAGGAGCTCTGTCACCAGGAGCTGTCCGAGGACATGGACATGGACAGCAAATACCGGATAGAGAGGACCCCTCCATCTTACCCAGTGCTGGCTTTCCGTGGGTCCAGGACCTATAACACCCATCCTCCCAAGCCTCCCGAGAGCACAGACGAGCCCTCCAACCCAGCAACTTCACTCATGAGCAGGGGTGCTCAAGAACTCTCACGGACATTCAATGCAGCACTTTCATAGAAGAAAATGGAAACATCTAGCAGGGATAGAGAGGAAAGAAGGAAGGGAGGAGGAAGGGGGTCACGCCTTGTGAGCAAAGCTGTAGCAGCTCTGTCACACGCTGAAGGCAGTCAGGGAGTTAAATGATAAGATACAAAACAATACCTGTAGCACAATACGACACCCTTTGTGCTTTCAAAACACGCAGAGAGGCAGGGGGCAGTGACACACCCCTGTCATCCCAGCAGCTCGGGAGGCTGAGGCAGGAGGATTTCAAGTTCAAGGCCAGCCTCAGCAATTTTGTAAGACTCAAAGTGACTTAGTGAGTCCCTGTCTCAAAAAGTAAAATAAAAATGGCTGAGGATGTGGCTCAGTGGTCAAGCACCCCTGGGTTCAAACATTTGTACCAAAAAAAAAAAAAAAACCATACAAAGCAAACATAGCTCTGTGTGTGTGTGTGTGTGTGTGTGTGTTTGTGTAAAGATCACATACCACACTGATAACACTGTAACACTATTCTGCAGGGGAAGACTGAACATTGGAGGTTATTGAGGCTGTCCTCCATAATAACAGAGGCACTGTTCCTTTGTCTGAATTCCTGACTAAAACAATGAGAACGTCACCGTGCAGTCCTTGTGCCATTAAAAATAACTTTAAATGAATGAGGGAAATGGCAGGAAAAGCTTACTGAAACACTGTTGTAATCACAGAAAAACAAAAACAACCAAACACACATATGGGGAACTCAATGATAGTGCCTATGGCAACAGAAGCCCGGGCTGCCAGCAAAAGACGCACCCACATGGGGACAGCAAGGGAAACACACTGGAAAGAGGCATGGACGGCATGCATGAGCCCATTTTTGAAAAGAAAGAAAATTTAGGAGATATCTGTGTGTGTGCGTATGTGTGTGTGTGTGTACATGCACGTGCCATCTTATAGAGTATGGGCTTCGGAATCAAAGAACTGGGTTTGGATCTCTGCAGTGACTATTACGATGGGTGGGTCACTCCACATCTCTGCGCCTCATTCGTCCATCTGTAAAAGGCCACAACAATGGTGTTTACCTCCCCGGGTGCATGTGGGACGGGTTGAGCTAATGTACCCAGAGTGCCTGTTAGCGCAGATGGAGGAGAGAACTCAGGATTCTTGTTTTTGTTGTTATCTGCTGGGCTTCCTCTGGGCACTGGAGAGAAGATGAAGCTTTGATTGTTTCCTTAAAGGATCTTTTGAGATATAGTCGACATGCAATACACTGAGCATCTTTAAAGTATCAGACTGGCCACTTTTCACATAGCTGCCTACCCAGAAACCCGCCGTCACCACAGTCTAGATAATGAACGTATCTGTCACCAGGGGTAGCTTCCTCCTGCCCCTTGGCATCCCTCCTTCCTGTTCTCCATGCCCAAAGAAGCCCTGATCTGCTTCCTGTCATTACATGTTAGCTCACATATTCTAGAATTTAATATCGATGAACACATACAATATGTGAGCTCTTCCGTCTGTCTCCTTCTGCTCAGCATAATTATTGGGCTATTTAGCCACGTTGGTGAAAGCATTGAGTTCATTCCTTTTTACCACTGAGTAGTATTCTGTCCTAAGGTTTATATAAAACTTTTATCAGAATTATCTCTAAGTAGTTCATATGTTTGTGCCATTGTTACTGGGGAATTTTCTTAAATTTCTTATTATTCATTGCTACTTAAACAATCTGTTTGTTTTACATGTGTTAATGTGGGGATCACATTGACATTTCTTTAAGAGCTATTCAGATTATATGTTTCTTTTTAAATTTAAGTTTATGTTCTTAATTTATACATACAAATATAAAAAATGTACACCTATTTCTCCTTGAATAAGGTTTAGTAGTCTGTATTTCAGGGAATCATGTCAGTTATTGAATATATGCACATAGAGTTTTCCATACTATTCCTTATATGCATGATGTCTATGGGCTTGAGACCCACATTGGTGGATTTGTGTTTTTCTTCTGTGCCTTCTCTCCCTATCCCTCTCTTGCTGGCTTGATGAGAAATTTACCAATTTATTTTATTTGCCAAGAACCAGCTTTCAGTCTGATAGTCTGATCAATTCTATTCATTACCTGTTTTCATTTTTATTTATTTATGCTTTAATTTGTATTATTTCCTTCTTCTGCTTTAGGTTTAATTGGTTCTCTTTCTCTAATTTTTTTAAGGTTATTAATTTTCAGATCTTTCTTTTTAGTCTCTGTGTTCAAAGCTATGAATTCTCCTCTAAACACTGCCTTAGCTGCACCCCACAAATTTTGATGTGTTGCATTTTCATTTTCACTGAGTTCAAGATTATTTTTTATTTTCCTCAGACTTCCCCACTTTGATCCTTAGGTTATTTGGAAGTATGCTGCTAAATTCTAAAGTTCAATGGGAATTTTCCAGACATATTTCTATTACCAATTTCTAGTTTAATTTTATTAAAGTCAGATAACATACTTTATAGAATTTATTTTTTAAAACTTTGTTAAAGTTTGTTGTAGTTAAGAATGGTGGCATGTGCCTGTAGTCCCCACTACTTGGGAGCAGGAGGCAGGAGGGTCACTGGGACCAAGGAGTTGAAGGTCAGTCTGGGTAGCACAGTAAGATCCCATGGCCCTTGGTGGGTTTATCTAGGTGAATGTTCCATGTGTACCTGAGAAGGCTGTGTATTCTCCTGTTGAGTGGAGCATTCTGTAAACGTCAATTAGATCAAGTTAGTTGATGGTGGTGTTGGATTTTTCTGACTTCACTGGTCATATCATTTATGGATTATTTTCATGGGTTGGTTATCTCCTCTCTGTGGGCCATGGCTCATCTTTTCCTGTTTGTTCACATGCCAGGTGATTTTTGATTGGCAGCTCACATTGTGAGTTATATCCTCTTGGGTGCCAGATATTTCTACATTCCTAGACATGCTCCTATGCTTTGTTCTGGGAGGCAGTGAAGGTACTTTAAAGCAGTTTGCTTCCCTCAGGTCTGGCTTAAGCTGAGTTAGGCAGGCCCAGAGGAGAGATGTTTAGTCTGGGGACAATCATGCCCATTCCTGAGGCAAGACCCTGTGTGAATTCTACTCAGAGCCACGCGAGTTGTGAGGTGTCCCTATCTACCCCGTGGGGACAGACCCTATTCCAGTCCTGTGTGGGCATGGTGACATTTGCCCCTGGCCGCAGGAAGAGTTCTCACGTATATGCCCTGATTAGAGCTCAGCCAAACACTGGAAAAGGCTCTGCAGATCTCTGAAGATGCATCCCACCCCACCCACCCCCTTCCTCCTTGCCAGTGTTCTGTCTCACGAACATCAGATGTGCGGGTGCCCTGGATTCTCAGCTCCATCTCCTCAACTCAGGGAACCCAGCTGCTCTTCCAGAATCCCCTCCCTGCACCACAAGCTGTCGGAAGCCTTCTCGAGGCTGTGACAGGGGGAGATCTCACACCCCTCTTGCTCACTGCCTGCTGTCTAGCGCTTGCAAACTGTTGTTATCTTTGTTTTGTTTGTTTTTAGTTATTCTTAAGTGCCGGGGATTGAACCCAGGGCTTCTCAACCCTGCTAAGACCACACTCTACCACAGTGCTACAAACTACTGCTTTATGTATTTTGCCAATTCAGTCCTCTTAGGTGGCAGGAAAAAATCCAGTCCCTGTTAATCTGTCTGGGTCAGAAACAAAGTCCCTCGATTTATCCTGTATGCACTTTCACATTGTGAGAATGTTTACAATGCACTTGGATTATTTTTAAAATTAAAAAGATAGGCACACTCAGATTCAGGTGAGGGAGGCAAAAGCCCTAGTCCAGGATCTGCCCTTGAAGGGCAGCACTTCCTGCTGGGCTCTGCCTCCTTGTACCACCCTGAAGTAGAGACCCCAAGGCCTTAGTGCTGGCCATCTCTGGCCACAGCTTCTGAGGAGAGTGTGCTGGGCCATTTATCTCTCATCTCAGGAAAATTGCCTTCAATTCTGTGGCAGCAATCATAGAGAAGTACACATGAAATGAGTCGGGTCCTCAGAGCACAGCCAGAAAGGCCAAGCTGGTCTCTCCGGGCCAGGGCATGGCAGAGTGGTGGGGGCGTGTCAGGCATGCCCTGGGATGTCACAGGGTTTACAAACATCTCCAGCCATTGATGACTGCGGCTCTGAGTCACATGAAATTGTGCTGATAACAACTTCAGCAAAGTTCAGCACTGAGACCTTGACTCTGACAGTCTGCCATCAGCTCCACCAGAGCCCCGCAAGTCCATTAAATCACAGGAGTCGAGGCTTCAGGACCAAGAAAAAGGGGTAGGAAGCGGGAGGAGGGCGTGGAGCTCCTGGGCTGCTCTTCCAAAGCCACGTGGTGCAGTTGCTGTCTCTTTGGCAAAGGAGCATGCGGCAGGCTCTCTAATGGTGGAGAGGACACCACAGACCGCCAGCGGAAGGGACAACACTGGCGGGACCCACAGGGCGTCAGTTGCTCATGGCCCCATAGAAACACACACGGCCGCTGCATCAGCCTTCAACCTGCAGGGCACAGGGCAGTTTTGCAAAGCAGAAAACATCAAGTCCACTCGGCTGTGTGGGCTCCACCGTCTGAGGGGCTCCAGTCCATGCCCTGAGCACCTACTATGTGCCGGGCCAGGACAGGCCAGAGAACAGCAGCAAGCAAGATGGGAGAGGCTGCTGCCCGGGGGGAAACCCACCTTGTCGCCCAGTACTTCACTCCTTGGCTTCCTGCCATCTGCCCAGCTCCCTGCAAGGTGCCGCCCATGCATATTTTTATGTAATACCCATGGAGACTCTCTGATAGGATTTTACAGAAAAGGAAACAGAGGCTCAGAGAGGTTCAGCTTCATAAAGGCAACATCAGGGCTGGAGCCCAGCTGCCTCCGTGGGTGCTGCTGCTCACGGGGTCCCTCCTCCTCCAGGTCCATGGTGTGCAGCACTGAATGAGCACCCTTGTGCACTCGGCTAGCCGATCCCTGCCCTGGGTACCCCGTGCGAACTCTACCAACTCATCCACTACAGGGAAAGTTTCCTGATCATTATTTTCCAGAATCCTGCCTCTCTCAACCTGGCCCTTCCCAGTGTTCAGATTCCCTCCCCACCTCTCCTACCCTCCCTCTGACCCTGGCTCTGGCTCCAATGGGGCAGGGCTGGGGGCCCCAGCTGGCTGGGCCAGGTCAGTGGGGTCAGGGGAGGCGCTGACCAGAGGCAGGTGGTGGAGAGAGGAGTGCTTTCCTGGTGTTCTCAGTGGAAGTCCTGGGGATCACTTGCTGATCCTAATTATTCCTTTCTCTAGCTGATCTTAAGTGTAATCCACTCTCTTCTAGTTTCTTAAGGTAGCAGCTGTCTACGTCGCCATCTGGTATTATTTTCATGCTACCCAAAGGGCTCCCTTTAATATTGCTCACGGGCAGGGCAGGGACCCGGCTAGGGGAGTTTTAGGTGGGCAAACAAGAGGCCAGCCCAGGGGGTAGCAGGCAGGGACCCTGGCTAGGGAGTTTTAGCTGGGCAACAAGAGGTCAGCCATGGGGTAACAGGCAGGGACCCTGGCTAGGGAGTTTAGGCTGGGCAATAAGGGGCCAGCCCACGGGGTAGCAGGCAGGGACTTGGAGGAAGGGAGGCGTGGGCTGAGCCCTGAGGCAGGCCCGGGAGACTCCTCCAGAACCACCAAAGCTCTGGGCCACCTCTCGCCCAGGTCCATCCTGCCATCTGTGCGAGATTGTCCCGGTTCCCACCTCTCCTGATTTTCTGTCCCTGCCCCTTTCCCATCAGGCTGTCTGGGAAAATGGTTTCCAACCCAGAATGCAGTGAGGGCGGACCCTGCAGTTAGAGTACAGGGCTTGGGTGACAATCAGGAGAGGCACAAAGCTCCTCCCACCCTGGTGAGGGACAGGTGCCCAGAGGAAAGAAGGACACAGATTCCGCCACAAGGCAACAGGTGGGATCAGTAAGACCTGGGGACCACGTCCCTGCAGCACAGGACACGCGAGAAACATGTACGAAGTCACCCAACCAAGGGGCAGCACCCATGTCCAAACCCAGAATGGCTTCAAAAGGTGACGTTTCTGGAGAATTGGCGGGGGACAGGGGACAGGAGGGGAGAGTCACATTTCACATCTCGCTCTCCCTGCCCTGCTAGCTGGGATCCTGCTCTCCACCAGGTGACCAGCACTGACCTGCTGATTGACAGGAGACTGGGCGCCCAGCAGTCCATGGCTGGACCAACACCCCTCCCTCGCTGGCTTCCTCTAGGGACCCTCCCCACCCTCCCTGTGCCTCGGTTTCCTCTCCTGCAGCCCTACACCATCGGGACTGCGGACGTCACGGCGGCATGGGAAGCCAGAAGGGGCTCTGGCACCGAGGCACCCGGGTCTCCTTCTGTGCACGTGGGTGCTGCTGGTCCCGCCCATGCCCAAAGGCCAGGAGGGGTTTCGCGGGTGGGAGTTCTGGGATCGGGCCCAGAGCAGGACCTCAATCAATATTTGTCACATCAATTAACTAATTTGTTAATAGGTTTGAATTCTGACTCCAACATTTCATAGCTGTGTGACCTCCAGCTAAGTGAGGCACAGTCATTCAAATAAAAAACTCTCAGCAACAGGAACCCAACCCACAGAAAGGGCAGCGCACGAGCACAGGACCAGCTTCACACACGGCACAGCGCGTCTCAGGACACTCGGGGTTTGGTTTCCTGTTCTGCTGTCACCATCTCAAAATTCTGAACCATCTTATCTTCAAACGTGTGTTTGGTACGTGAGCTGGACGTGAGCAGAGGGGTCGGAGCAGCTACTGTGTGTGCTGCTTCTCGCTGCCCCAGTCGCACGGGGTGGCAGGATGGCCCAGTAGCTGAGGGTCCCGGCAGCCCCATCCGTGTGAGTTCAGCGGGGCTCAGAGTGGGGACAAGACAATAAAGAGTCGCGTCCAGCACAGAGCAGGCGGGGTGCTGGAAGCCCTGAAAGACCTCACTTTCCACCTGAACCAGAATGTTCCTCTGATTCAGAAGCCAGGCAATGGTACCCTAAGAAACAAAGGCCCGAGGAAACCCACGGATCCACCGTTGCTCTCCAAGCGATGACAGAATTCTTTCTGTCACAAGGTAAGGATCCAAGCTCCGTCGCCCTCCTCAGCAGGGGACCAGAGGAGCAAGCGTTGATAGATAACACACGTCAAGATGCGAGCCCAAAAATTAGTTCGTTTAGTGCAGTTTCCGCCTTTCTGGAAAGAATGAAGCATCAACCACGAACGCGCCAGGAAATACGAATCGGGTACCTCCCGCGCTGTAACCTGCAAGTTCAAAGCTCTTCTGTTTGCATTTAAGACTACCGTGGCACAACATAAAGATGAATGGTAAAGTCTACTCTAATAACTATAGATTCCATGTTAGAACACTATCACACAGCACATCAAAACACCATCACCAGACGAGGATTTTCAGCAGAAAGGAAAAAGCTTTATGTGGTAGTGTGCTTCACGGCACGTTTGCCCAGCTTTTTAAACAAGGCTTCCACGGATTTATTTTTCAATGGGCCCCACAAATCAGGCAGTTGTTCTGCTGGGAGAAGCCGCTGCCCTGGCCAGGGCAGGGGCTGCGTCGAGGCTGCCAAGTCCCCAGCTGTGGGTGTGTCCATTAGGCTCACTCTCTTCAGATGTGAGTGTGGAGGAAGTATTCACTAGCTGTCCTCCAAGGGTCAGAGAAGGTGGGTGGCAGGGACCTCGAGAGAGAGGGGGAGCCAGGCTCCTGGAGGTGGAGGTGAGACTGGACGGGAGTGAGGGAGGAGGGGAGGCTGAGGCCTGCCCGCATGGCCACCGCCTGCCACACCGCTCACTGCGGGACCCACAGCTGTCCACCCACGTCGATGGCAACCCACAGCAGCCTGGGAGGTGCGCATTCTCGCCACTTCTTACAGCTGCACGAGCTGAGGCTCTGGGAGGCCAGACAGCTGCACAGGATCCCTAGCCAGTGAGGCGGGGGCCAGCCGAGCAGCACTGTGGGAGGCTAGCCCTGTGGCCACCACGGGAACCGAGGCTCCACAACTACCTCCAGGCCCCAAGCCAGTGGGAGACAGGCGATAACACACAGTGGGATCTGAGGAAGGGCACGGACGTTCGGGAGCCCAGAGGGACCCTAGCCCAGCCTGGAGGGTCAGAGCCCCCGCCCAAGGAAGTGCCAGCCACTCTTGGGCCTGGGGGCAAGCAGGGCACAAACCTGCCCAGAGTTGAGACTGGAAGGAAGGAGGGAGGAGGAGAGGGTGGGAAATGGTGCAGACGAGGGAAGAACCAGTTTGAAGGCCTGAGGCAAGAGGGGCAGGCCTGAGCAGGGCCTGCAGGCCAGGTGCTCCAGGTGCGTCCCTGGGGGATGGTGGCTGGGACAGGTGTGAGACCCGGGGAGGTGAGCTCAGGGTTAACCTGGTGCCAACTCCCTGCTGGGAGACCGCGAAGCACGCATGTCACTGGGCCTCTCTGGGGACAATGATCACACTCCCCTCCCTCCTGGGGCAGTTAGATGACGGGGTGACACCTGTAGGCACTGAGGACCGCGGGCCGACAGCCTGGTCCCCTGGCCCTGCACCCCAGCCCTCTGGTCCTACTAGTTGAGCAGACCCTAGGACCTTCCCCACCGTCTCTCATGGGCACAGTGATCAGGCTCAAAGAGGGTGACTCAGCCCCCTCCCTGCCCCGGCCCACCCACTTCCTGGCTGTGGTGACATGAAAAGAATCACCAGTGACTCTGAGCTCCCCCAAGGAGCTGCTGTCATTTCCCTCCCTAGGGAGGAAATTCCTTCAACTCTATTGTCACAGGCGGCAGATGCTTCAAGGGCACCCAGACCCATGACCGGCCGGCCATAACCTCCCCTCCCCTGTGGCCACACAGACAGAAGCAGTGGGGCACCTGCTTCCCTACTTTCTGTGATGACCCATTTCCCAGCCTGACTCCTCAACTAGGCCATGAACAAGTGGAGCAGTATCATCCCTGAGTCTTCTTGTCCCCACAACAAGAAAAATGCAGGCTTGGCAGCGTTCATAGAGTTTTGTACAATCAATACATCTGTCAATCAACTCCAGCCCCACCCCTGTCTCTGTCAATCAACTCCAGCCCCAGCCCCAGCCTCTGTCAATCAACTCCAGCCCCACCCCTGCCTCTCTCAATCAACTCCAGCCCCAACCCCAGCCTCTGTCAATCAACTCCAGCCCCACCCCCAGCCTTTGTCCTAGGAGCACCGCTGCCTCAGTGCCCTTCCTGTCTGTGTGCCAGCTGGGTCCTCTGCAGTCACCACAGCCTGCCTCTACAGGGAGGCTTAGGACTCCCCAGAGGCCTCTGTGCCTCTTTTCCTACCTGGAGATGAACATTCTCAGCACCCACCTCACTTGGACCTCCCTCAAAGTGCCTGGCCTCACGCATCACAGGAAATTGCTTGGTGCTCAGCTGAACCATGTCAAGTCCCACCACCCACATCTGCAGGCCCAGCTCCCCCTGAGGTACAAAACCCCATGTCCCTTCACCTGGCGCCAGGGAAGGGCAGGGACTCCAGCAACCAGGCCTTTGCTGTGGCCTGCGCAGCCGCACGGCACACCAGCGTATAGAGGAGACCTTCCGGGCTGTTCCATTTCCACTAAATAAGCTCCCCGGAGGAATGCCCTGCTCAGCAAGGGCCACACTGGACAGGATGAGAGAACAGGGTTCCACCAGGGCACAGGTGCCATTCATTAGAGGACCCAAGGGCCACTTCCTGCGGTGACCATGCTTGCAGCGATCGGGTGAGCTGCGGTCACTGTGGGCCTGCTTCCTGGGCCACCCAGTTCCTGCAGCCACAATGTCATTCATTCCCATTGAAGGACAGGGACTCCAGGCACTGAGATGACAGGGTTGGCCCAAGACCACACGCAGCAGAAAGAGGCGGGCTGGGATTTGAACTAGGATCTCTCTGGTTCTGAGGCCCCTACTTCTCTCCGACTCCCCTCCTGCTCCCTGGGAATTCAGAATTACAGTGCAGGAAAGATGAGCCGAGAAATCAGCCCACTTCGGGCAGATGCTCCCCAGCTTTGGGTTCAGCCTACTCCCCCGCTCATTTGCATATATTTGCATGCCATGGCTCCAGAGGTTCAAGCAGAGGTAATAAAACCAATCAATTAGTGCAACCAACCAATGAGCACTTAGTTGCAGGATATACTTCATTAAGGTCAACAGTGATTCGATTTGAGAATGATCCATTTCATCACCTCCTGGTTCAGTAAAGCCGACCTCACGTCAGGCTCAGTTCCCACATCAGCACCTCCTGATCAGAAGTGAGAAGCTGGGGGGGAGCCCGCCGCACTCCACTTTCTGGAACAACGATTTAGACAGAGGCGATGTGGGCAGACACAGACCTGGATACCCCGTAGATACACCCAGGACGGTGGGGCGTGGTGTGGCGAGCGACCGCTGCTCTCAGCAGACTCACCGGAGGCACAACCTTCCACCTGCCAGAAAGGTCTTTCCAGGACAGAGAAGGCAGGCGGCCTGACCTGGGTCTCACAGAAACCACTGAGAAGGAGCAGGCTCCCCGGCAGATGGGCAGCCTCAGCCCATCCTCCAGGGTCCAGACATTAGTGCCCAGTCTCTGAAGAACCCAGGAGCAGGAGGTGACCCAGGAAGAGAAATGGGTGGGAACTGGGGTCTTGAGACCCAAGCAGGGGACCCATTCCTTTAAACTGCCCAGCTCTATGGCTGGGGAGGGTCCAGGCTGCTCAGAGCAGAGACCAGGGTCATGCACCAGGGTCCAGCTCTGGGGAAGAACTGGACAGGTTGCGGGTGGGAACCAACCTGGACGCAGGGAGGGATAACTAGAGGGTGGAGAGTGAGCCCTGCCTGACGTTGGGGCAGATCCCGAGTGACAGCAGAGTGAGGGGCAGAAGCAGACCACCCAGCACCTGAGGAGCTGAGGTCCCGCCCACACTGCCTCCTTCAATCTGGGCTGCTACCCTACAAAGCAGCTGCCACCACCAGCCCAGATTCCCAGGGGAGTAAGGGAGGCACAGAGAGGTTAGGTAACTTACAACATATCACACAGCTCATGGCGGCAGAACTGAGATAGCAGCCCAGACTCTGGTGGCCCTACGACATGCCTCTGGCTGCTTCCCCAAATCTTCCCTGAACTGGAGCAGTGGTCCAGGCTCATCAGCTTTGCTCCTTTATTCTGCAGTTGGCATCTGAAGTGAACTTCATAAACCCAGGCTCAGAACAAAACCCTGTCAGATCCTTGTAAGCGGCTCTAATGTCCCCGTGCTGGGCTCAGATCAAATCCCTGCACGGGGTCCGGGTGGGCTTTGACTGGCAGCGAGCAGATCTCGCCTCTCTGAAGATTCTCTGAGGAGCTTCCATTTGCTCCACTTCTCTGCCCTGCCTGGCTGGTGGGTCCCAGGAGGTGGCGGCTGCACTGTCCCCAGCTTGTAGGTGGGGTGTCTGCAGAAGGCCACCTGCCTGCCGTGGCTCCCCTGCCCTCCCACCAGGGCCACTGCCTCTTCCAGGCGGGGCCTCCCAGGCCTCACACAGCTGTCCCCTCCCCTGGAACGCCCTCCCCACACCTCCGTCTGGAGAACCCTGCCCACCCCCACGGCCCCAGGCTGGAGGGAGGGACAGACATACTTCGTCCTGACATGTGGTGAATCCCAACACAGCCCAGCACCAACCCCACGGTGGGCTTCACTAGCCCATCTAGCAGGCAGAGAAACTGAGGCTCCGGGACACTGAGTAACCTGCCCAAAGCCACCCAGAGGTCAGCGGCAGGGCCGGGAGAACTGGCGCTGGGCCCGCAGAGCAGCCTGGTGGCATTTCCTGTCTGCTCCCCTCTCCCTGGCTCTTCTCTCCTCCAGGAGAGGCGCAGACGGGATTCTTCTCTTGCCCATTTTGGTGAAAGAAGAGGGTCCCTGTGAGCAGAGTGGTCCCAGCACGTTCCCGTGTCGCAGTGACCAACTCTACCCTGGGAGGATTCAGGCTTCCGGCCACACTGCGCCTGGCCAGCTTTAGCCTCTGGGGAGGGGTCCTGGTTCAGCTCTCGTGGGAGAAGGGTCAGACCAGCGGGCGGGTAGGTCGCGCAGAGTCAATGTAGGCTCAGCGTCAGCAGCCAGATCTGCCCAGCCACGGGACCGGTGACCCTGCGTGGTGACCTCTGTGAGGAGTGACCAAGGTCCCTTCCTGGGCTAATTCCATGTTTTTAAGGGTCAATTCTGGGACTCCAAGGGTGTGTGCTTCCAAGTCCAGCCCAGAGCTTCCTTAATCCTGAGATTCCTGGGTCTGCGAGTCCATAGGTGATCTGTGATTCTAGAATTCCAGAATTCTGTGAAAGGGATCAGACGCTCAGATTCTGAGAGTCAAAGATTTTATAAATGCATCTTTGAGTCTATGAAGCTCTGATTCCAAGATTCCAAGTCGCTCCAGCGTCTGCAGGGGGAGGAGGCTGGGCCCCAGCCCTGGGCTGAGGTCCAGTGTGGAAGGAGCGGGCTGAGGGTCTCAGGTTCCCCTCAGTAGAGACTGCGGGGTCCCAGGGAGACCCCCACTCCAGCCCCCTCCTGGCCTGGCTCGGCCAGGGGCTCCTGCCCACGACCTCCACAGCCGAGTGGGTCCCCTGAAGCCTCAGGGGTCGAAGCCCAGGAGCCCACGGCTGGGTGGCTGGCCCTCTGCTGAAGGCTCTGCTGTGGCCCCGGGTTTCCTGTGTCCCTGACCCGGAGGCTGAGTGGAGACTCCTGGTGTGTCTGCTGGTGTGAGCGGCTTGGGGACGGGAAGCCAGGAGCCCCCGTCATTCAGTCTGTCCCCTCCTCTGAGGGCCGCCTGCTGCACCCGGGCCCTCCCACAGCCACTGTGGTCTGCTGCGTCGCCGTGGGCTCAGCAGGACCGTCCTGCCAGGCCCCAGGCCCCGTTCAGGCCTCTCTGGAAAGAAATTTGGCTCCAAAAAGGGAGAATGAGGAAAAGGCAGGGAGGGGCTGGAGATGGGGGAGCCAGGTGCACACTCAGCGCCCCGGGGCATCCTGCACCGCCAGCCTCGAGGCTCCTGAGCCGGAGGCTCCCGAGCAGGGCCGAGGCCCAGGCAAAGGGAGCTGAAGTCCGGCACTGGCAGATCTGGCCACCAACGCAGGACAGGCCACTACCCTCTCAAGCCCCTATAGGCAGGTCTAGTGGCCTCGGCCTGTGAGGGGCTGCTTCCTGCCAAATGCACTGGAAGCACACCCCCACAAACCAGCTGCTCAAGGTCTGAGGACGCCCCTGGTGGGACAGATGGGTGAAAAACTCTCAGCCCTGGGTCACCTCACCCAGAACAAAGCCCCCGAGGGTGACAGTGACATTAATGCTAATAACAATTACTGTTCCCAAAGCTGGGGCTACCCCGTGACAAGCTCCCTCCAACACTCCTTGTCCCCTTTGACTCTCACCACACCCCTGTGACCTGCTGCTCCTCTTCCCCATGTGACAGAAGAGGAAACTGATGTTCTCAGAGGTGCAGTGACCTGTCCAAAGCTCCTCGACCACAGGCAGAGCCGGACTGGAGCCCAGTCTCCAGTCTCCCCCGACCCTGCCTCCACCTGCACAGCGTCCTCGACCTCACGCCCTTCCAGCTGCCCTGCAATGGCCCCTTCTCCCACGCGGCTCACTCTGGCGGTGACATCCGTGACATCAAGGGCTCCTTGTGCTAACTGCTTGTGATAGCCACTGAAGTCAGTACGTGACTGGTAAATATCAGATGCTTGTCTGTCCTGGCCCGAAGTGACCTCCCGGGTCCTCAGTGAGCATGCTCCATGCCTGGGGGGTTCTAGAAGAGGTGGAAAGAAGGGGAAAGGCAGGAGACTGGGGGAGGGGCTGGGGAGGGGAAGAAGGAGGTGTGGAGAGGAGGGGAGGAGGTGAAGAACGAACAGAGTGAGAAGCTGATTGGCTTCTGTGCCTTGACCTTGTCCCTCCTCAGACTGCTGCTCCTCTGCACCCAGGCACGTGGGTGGATTAAGGCAAGCTCATCTAAAAACTGGGAATTCGCGGTCTCCTAACCCTGAATTACCCACGCTACCCACCCCGCTCTTGCATTAGTGGTTTTTCATCACTGGGATCAAAAGACCTGATGGAGCAACTGCAAAGAGGAGCTGAGGATTCAGAGGTTTCTGCCTGGGATCGGCTGGCTCCACGGCTTTGGGCCAGGTTAGGCGGCACTTCGTGGCAGAAGAAGGTGGCAGAGGAAAGCTGCTCAGCTCGCTGCAGCTGGGGAGCAAGAGAAGGAGAGGGAGCAGCAGGAGAAGACAAACCCTTCCGGGGCACACCCCTGCAACCTACTGCCCGCAGCGGGGCCCCACTCCCCAGCGTCCACCCAGCTGTGACCCATGGGAAGGATCAGTCCACTGAGCGCCACTGCCTTCCAGCCCCGCCTCTGAGCCTTCCTGCGCTGGGGACCAGGCTTTCAACACCTGAGCTTTGGGGACAGTCCAGATCCAAACCACAGCACCCTTCAAGACTGAGGACGCCGGGTAGGAGTAACTGAGGTATGAGACTCCCAGGGACTTCTCAGCCCTCTGCTCTGGACTGTTGGAGTGGTGCCTAGGAATCTCCGGTCATTGCCCTCCACCTTCTGGGAACAGCAGGCTCTTGCTGACAGGTCGCCCCACGGTGACCACCCCCTAGGCAGGAGCAACATCTCATGGGAACTGAATCACCCCCTTCCGGGATCGCAGATCTGATAGACAAACATCCTGCATCCTGCAAAGCAAATGGAGATTGTCCCCTCGAGTGAGAGGGGCTTCTCCAGAGCCAGCTCGCAGAATCAGAACTGCGGCGATGATCAACCAGGTCCCGGAGACCGAGACCCGTGCCCCAGTTCCTCCTCGATTTAAACTGAGCTCGTAACAGTACCAGGAAGCCAGGGTGGCAAGGCTGGGTCTCACTGGGCCTCCCAACAGGGCCCCGTGATCCAGGTTCCTCTGTGCTCATCACCGGCACTTGTTCTGTTCGCTGTTTGGGACAAGCAGCCAAACCTGATGGTCAGGACTCCCAGTCAGGCCTCGGCCCTAGGCCTCTGACAACAGGAGGAGGCAGCCAGCCCAGACCACGGCACCTGTGGGTCTGCTGGTCACACGGGGACTCGGAGATAATCAAACGAGTCCTGTGCTGCACAAGACCCCAGCTGCTCCCTGTCCCTAGTGGGCGCTATCACATCCTCCAGGCTGACCGCCCTCACACCACTCTCTGGACCCTCCCCCGTACACCCAGATCCCTGTCACATAACTGACTAGGGCAGCTACCCACATTTTACACTGAGTGGGGAAGGACAGCAACGCGCCATCCGGGCCCTTGAACAAGCCCTCTGCTAGACCTGGAATTTGAAGTCACCTGCTGTCTCAGAAGTTTCAATTCTACTTGCTCTTTGCTGTTATCCAGTGGCTCTTTCTGGGTCTCAACTACCCTATCTGTGAAATAGGTCCCAGATAGCAGGCAAGATGAGCATGAGGTCACCTTAGGCTTGAGTGGAACGTTTTGAAGGACACTGATGACAGGAAGGGAGGCATTGGACCTGGGGGAGCTTTTCCATGAGGGACGAAAGGACAGCGACCATTTGGAGGAGATACTGCCCCCCCCACCCGAGGACAGGCCTGTCCCCTGGGCCCAGGCTCCACACTGCCACCAGGCAAAGGGCCAGCTGTAAGGTGCAGCCCACCTCACACACCGGCACCTGCCGCGCCCTGCACTTGACACACACCTCCTCCCACAGTCTGCACCCGCCACAGGAAGTGTTCTCCCCACTTCCTAGTGAGCAGCCCACCCAGAGTTGTGGCACACCAGGCACAGGGCTGACACACACCGGGCAGGCTGCCATCACAGTCCTCCGTGGCACCTACTTTTGGGTCTACGGACACCTCTGCGTGAACCCAACAGTCAGGCATGGGCTGCTGCCTCCTGACTGGCAAAGTGTCTGAACATCCTGAGCCCAGAGAGACCAGTGACGGTCCCCACACAGACATCTGGCCAGCAGTGGAGAATGGCCCAGCTGGAGAAGGGATGTCCTTCTCAATGGCGGCCCAGGAGAGAGGTCACTGCAGGCCTCCGGAGCCAGGGAGGGGAGGAGGGGAAGAGGATCAGACACTGCTAACGTGCCTCAAGTGACAGGGATGTAACCAGTTCCTGACCAGGTCTGAGTCCAACCTAGTGCCAGGGCCTGGAGACCCCTCATTCCGGGAAACGCAGAGCCCTGGTGCCAGCCCCTCCCTACGCGCCCACGCCTTCCGTGCCAGGGTCATCCTGGTCCACACATTCCAGGCCAGCAGCCTGATCCCACCGAGCTCCCGTGGCCAAGGCTGTCCTCCCAGAGGCAGCTCCAGAGCAGAGGCTGGTGGTCTCGACTGACAGAAAGCCCCTGCATAGCGCCTGTCCTGTCCTGTATCAACGGCATTCACGCGGGAACAAGATGGGGTACTGGGACTTCCCTCCATTTTTCACAGAGCTTTGGTCCAGGAGATAATTGTAATTAAAAGAAGAGAAATGCAAAATAATCCTCTTAGTGGGTCTCAACCATCCACCCTCCCTTGTAAATCTATTAATGAACTGTAATTGCAAACACAGATCCTTTATGGAAACATGGTAACCAATTCACTGTGGGGCAAAGAGGTTCCGAGACCTGAAGACAGAAAGAAAAATATATTAATTAGCTTAATTCTTTATCTATGTAAAAAATCAAGAAAACAAAATACTGGTTGCAAAGCAATTTGCCGTCTGCCAATAGACCGTGGCTGCCCGGGGGGGAGACACGGCTACTCCTCATTTCTGGGGTTTGTTTGGACCTTCTGTTAATCAAACCTGGAGCAGGGAGACGTGGAAATGATATGGAGAGGCTGGATTTCATGAGGACCTGGAGCGGACGTGGGAAGGATCGAAATGAGTTCGCGCAGGAGTTTGCGGGTGAAAGACCCCGAGGGGCAGCTCTGCCCTCCTCTGAGCCTGGGGACATGGTTCTGGGTCATTCACAAGGAGAACGTGAGCCACAGATAGCAGGTGGGAGAGGGAGGCCACTCTGGGCAGGGACTTGGTGGAGAACGGGCTCCCCAGAGGTGGAGCCAGGTGAGGATTCGCTGGGAGACATGCGGGGTCACTGAGGAGCACCCTCAGGTAAGGGGGCAGCAAGGTGTAGCAAAGCTGGGCTCAGCTCCAGGCTCACCCGTCTGAGCCACCAGAACTCTGGAGCAACGGGGGCACCTCCTGGTTGCTCCGTCTTGGGAGAGGAGGTGGGTCGCTTGTACCCGGTGCCTGTCATTGGCGGAAGTCATTGTGTAGCGAGAGACTTCACAGGGTGACTCTGCAGTCAGCTGATGTTCATACCCACCTTGGTTTGAGAAGAGGTCCACGGGTCCAGTGAGGAGGACCTGGGTGGGCACTGTGCCTGTTATGGGTGAGCTGTGTCCTTTAAAAACCCCTATGCCAAGTCAGGCACGGTGGAGCACACTTGTAATCGCAGTGGCTTGGGAGGCTGAAGCAGGAGGATCACAAGTTCAAAGCCAGCCTCAGCAACTTAGTGAAACCCTAAGCAACTTAGTAAGACTGTCACAAAATTAAAAATTTAAAACCCAGCTGGGGGTGTGGCTCTGTGGTTAAGCACCACTGGGTTCAATCCCTGGTACTGGGGGGGGAAAAAAAATCATATGCTGAAGTCGTAAGCACCAGTACTTTAGAATGTGACCTCGTTTGGAGACTCCGTCTTACAGAAACGAATGAATTAATGAGGTCATTGGAGTGGACCCTGATTTAATAAATTAGTGTCCTAATAAAAAGGGGAAACTTGAGCACAGAGACGTGCATACCAAGGGACACGCCGCAAATACAAAGGTGGTTCCTGGGGTGCTGTGTCTGTAGCAAGGACCTAAAAGTGCACAGAAACTAGGGGAGACGGAGCACACTATCCCTCGCTGCCTTCGGGAGCAACCCACCCGCTGCCGCCTTGATCCAGGACTTCCAGCCTCCAAAACTGTGAGACAGCACATTTCTATTGTCTAAGCCACCCGGCTCTGGGGCTTCTTAAGGCAGCCCTAGAAAACTAAAATACAAAGCCCATCTCTGACTCCAGCGCAGCAGCCTCAGGGATTCTGCCCGTCTGACACCCAGGTTGCACTTCTGATAACAGCCTCTTTATTTCTCTTGGAAAACCCTGGAGCACTCGCAGAAATCCTCCAGCCCCCAGATCGAGGCGTGGCTAGTACCCCAGGACTGGCCAATCAGAGCCTTGCATGCCCCTGCGCAGCGATTGGTTCACAGATAAGCACATGACCCAATCTGAGCCAATGAGGCTTCATTCTGGGACTTCCCGGGCTTTCTACAGACTTGGAGACACAGTTCCAAGGTGTGACCATGGAGCGGGGCCAACAGGAGGAGCTAGGCTGCTGGAGTGTGACCCAATGAGACCCACAAGGCGGTGGAGACCAGAGCCAAGAATGGAGAGGCACCAGAGGACGTGTATTTAACTATAAGCCCTTCATTTAATTACGCTACACTGATGTATAACTATAAATTGCTTCGAATAAATTTTGGAATTTGTAAACTTAAAAATTACAAAAAAATAGGTTAATTGAGACTGCAGACCAGGGAGATAATGCCTTAGAAAATGAGACTGTGTCATTAAGTAAAAATTGTAGTTATCACTTATCAAAGGTTAATTATATACCACATGAGCCAGGCATTGATGAATTTGTTGTACATGAGCTCCCTAAAACTTCAAAACCCTCTCTATGAGGTTGGACCTATTATTCCCCTAATTTCTCAGTTGAAAATTTGTGTTATTTGAACTAGTCACTCCTCTACCCTGATTTTTAAAAATAATATTTTAAAAAAACCTGTGGGTAACTTGTTAGTTATTTTAGGTTTCAGTTCTGATACGTCTATTCTGCTTTTGAAAAGTAGATCTCTGTCTAGCAACCTCAGAGGTTTCTCTAGGTGTTACATTATGTATGCAGTAGTCCCTCACCTGCAGTTTACTTTACTCCACTGCAGTTACTCAAGGTAAACTGTGGTATATACATATTAAATGGAAAGATGTAGTATGCACATATTAAATGAACAGTTTGTAAGTCTTAAACTGTATGCCATTCTGAGTAGCATGAGAGATCTTGTGCCATCTCCTGCTTCATCCACCTGGAATGTGCAGCATTTGTTTGTGTAGTGTATCCATGCAGTATACACAACCCTCCCATTACTCTCTTGGGTTATCAGATCAACTGTCTCAGTGTCACAGTGCTTGTATACAGAGTTTAGTACTATCCAATGTTTCAAGCTGAAATGCTGGGCCCCTTCCTTCTAGCTGCCATGGTTTCCGATGAGAAATCTTTGTTATTCAAATATTTGTCTCCTAGGTGTCAATTCTCTTTTGCTGCTTTCAAGATATTTTCTTGTCTAATTTTCAGGATTTTGACTATGATGTGACTTGGTGTAGATTTCTTTGACATTATCCCATTTGGGTTTCACTCAGCTTCTTGAATCTGTAGGTTTATGTCTTTTTTTCCAAATTTGGGGAATTTTCAGCCATTATTTCTTTGAGTAATCTCATCCCCCTCCCACTCATCTTCTCCTTTTGGGACTCTGATGACATGAATGTCAGATCTTTATTATAGTCCTTTAAGTCTGATTTTTGTTTTGTTTTCTCTCTCCCCAGAGTATTTTCTCTCTATTGTTCAGATTGGATGATTTCTATTGTTCTGTCTTCAGGTTGGTGATTCTGTTCCTTCCAGTTCCATTTGACTGTTGAACACATTTGTTGACTTTTTATTTTAGTGATTGTTATTTGTGGCACAAGATATGGTCTATCTTTGTGAATGTCCCACAGGCATTTAGAAATAAATGTCTATTTGGGGGGTACAGTGTTTGATGCATGTCAGATCCTTTTGATCTTCTATAACTTTGATGATATTCTATCTATTGGTTCCATCCATTCCTGAGACTCTGGTTTTGCCTATTACTCCTTTCAACTTTATTAGATTTTTTTTATTTATGTATTTTGAGTCTTTATTATTTGGTGCATATGTATTTAGGATTGTTATGTCTTATTTGTGGATTTATCCTTTTACCATTATGTGATGTCCCTTTTTCTCTCTAGTAATATTCTTTGCTCTGTTAATAACTTCTGTTATAGCATTCTTGCTTTTTATTAACATTTTCATAGTTGATCTTTTTCCATTTTTAAAATTTTAATCTACCTGTGTGTTTGAAATGAGTTATATGTATACAGCTAGTTTTCAATTGCGTTGTTTTTTTGAGATTTTGTTTGTTAGTTTTTTTTTCTGGTTCACATTGCTAATCTCTGTCTTTTAATTGATTGATGATTTATATTTAACAACCGATATATCAGGACTTAAGTGTGCTGTTTCATCTTCTATATTTAGTGTGCTTCTCATTCTTTTGCATCTCTTTCCTAAACATTATTGAATTACATATTGATCTCTGTGTAGTATTTTTGAGAACAGCACTTTGTACAGTTCTCTTAGTGATTTCTCTAAGTAGTACAGCATATAGACATGACTCATCACACTCTACTGGCATAACTATTTCACAGTGTAAAATGTAGACACCTTACTTCCATTTAGGACCCTTTGCACTCCACACCTTATAAGTAATCATCTTAACTACTTCCTTAACATATATTGGATACTGCATTAGATGGCTTGTAATTTGTGCTTCAATCCCCAAATATGATTTAAGAAACGTAGGTGGAGAAGGGTGGTCTAGTCTGTTCACCTGTACCCATCCTCATCATCTTTGTTCCTTTCTGGAATTCCAAGTCTTCTGTCATCATTTCCCTTCCATTTAGAGAATGTTCAGTCCCTTCAATGTTATTTAAGGATACATTTATGGGCAACAGATTCTCTTTGTTTTTCTCCATCTCAGAACACCTTTAATCTTCCCTTCATTCTTGAAGTCTATTTTCACTCCAAGTAGGATTTGTAGTCTGCAGTTCTTTTCTCTCTGTACTTGAAAACTGATATGCCACTTCATCTGAGCCTCCTTGGTTTCAAAAGAAACATCTGCTGCCATTCAAATCTCTGTACCTCACAAGCAACACAGAGTTTCTTTACAAGTGCTTCCAAGGCGTCTTGGTTGCCTTTAGTTTTCAGAAGTTGAGTCATGATGTGGCCCGACATGAGTCTCTTTGGGTTTCCACGACTTGAGCTTCACTCAGCTTCTTGACTCTGTGGGTGCACGTCCTTCATCAAACTGGGTGTGGGTTTAGCCAGTATTTCTTCAAATACTTTTTCAGTCCCACTATCTCTCCTCTCCTTCTGAGACTCCAATGATATAACTCCGAATTCTTCTGCTCTTGTCTTGCTGGTGGGATTACTGAGGGCACACTCCAGAGGAGGGGGCTGAGACTCTGGTGTTAGGCTTTTCAATCTCTTTCTCCCTGCTGTCCAGAGGGAGTGAGTTCTAGGGTTCCGTCCTCAGATCAGTGGATCCCACCCCTGCACCTCCATTGTGGAGCCCCTGCTGTGTTTTATTTTGGTCATTGCATATTTCAGCACTACAACTTCATCTTGCTCCTTTTTATATAGCTTCTATTTATTTGCAGAGATGTTTTATATTTTCTTCATTTGTTTCAAGAGAATTCATAATTGCCTGTTGAATCATTTTTATGACGGCTGCTTTAAAGTCCTTGTCAGATTCATTCCACCATTTGATTCCGCTTTGGCATCTGTTGATTATCTTTCCTCATTCAAGTTGCAATTTTCCTGTTCTTGATATGATACAATGAGTAATTCTTCTTTTATTGTATTCTGAACATTTCAGATATTATAAGACTGGATTCTCCCCCCGCCTTTTTCCCAACAGTTTGTAACAAGAGGGCTCCACGTACTTGCTCAGCTCCTGCAGCTGGCTGCAAAAACTCCACTCGCACTCTGCTCCTCCTTGCTGCTGAATGGAAGTGGTGTTGAGCTCAGCTTCCCCCTGGGCCCGACTGAGCCCAGGATAGAGAAAGCTGAGGACAAATTCGTACCACTCTGTTCCTTTGGGCTGCTCCCATCTACCAGTAGGAGGGGGCTGGGGGTACTGAGTTCCCCTCCCACCTTAAATCCCACCCAGTGGCGGGGAGGTGTTCAGCTCAGGGTTGGGGCTGCCTCCACCTGGCGGGGAATCAGAGCATCTTCGCCCACTGACATGGGCCAGAAGGGGCGTGGGATGGAAATCAGCTTCCTACCCCACCCTCCTGAGCGTGCAGGGCTGGAGGAGCGGGATGCGGGCTTTCTGTTGGCCTGTAGCAGGAGTGGGGCAGGTTCAGACAAACAGCTCCCTGCTTTCCGGCCTCCCAGTTCCTGGATGTTTGGCCAGAGCCATGGGGTTTTTGTTACTGTGCTTCCTTTGTTAGGTGGTGGCCGTGTTTGGTTTTGCTTTCTGCTCTGTTAGTCTGTGCTGGCAGTTCTGGGCTGGAGTGCTCTGTCCAGGATGTGCGGAGGCCATGAGGAGACAGGGCCCCCCGCCCTTGCACCCTCAAGTGCTGAGGCCCCCCGGCAGACTCCACTGGCCACTGTACTATGACTGTCCTTGATGTTGTGATGGGGAAGGCCTAGGTTCTAGTTAGGATCTGCAGTGTCTCCAAAGGCCGTGTGCTAAAAGCTGGGAGGTGGGACTAGCTGGAAGAGATGGGTCACTGAGCGTGGGCCTGGGGAAGGTGTACTGTGTCCCTGGACCTTCCTCTCCCTCCTCCCCCCTCCTCCTCTGCCTTCTTCTTCCTCTCTTCTCTTTCCCCTCCCCCCCTTCCTCTTCCCCCTCCTCCTCCCTATCCCTTCCCTGCCCCTCCTCTCCCTTCCCTCCTCCTCTCCCCCCCCCTCCTCCTTCCTCTTCTCTTTCTCCTCCCTCTTCTTGGCTGCCAGGAGGTAAGCAGCTGTTCTCCACCACCCGCCTCCACCGAGATGCACTGCCTCGCCAGAAACAATGGAACCAGCCGACTGGGCTAAAACCTCTGAAACCACAATCCTAAAATAAATCTTTCTTCCTCTCTGTTGATTTTTCTCAGGCAGTTTGTCACAGCAACCAAAAGGAAACTACATAGCCTAGGCGCCCTGGGACTCATGTTGGAGAAAACAGAAATCTTACCATTTATAAAGTCATTCTTAGATAGAAACAGGGAAGCCCTCCCCAACCCCCACTATAGGCTAGGTCCCCAGTATGTGTTTCCATGGCAACTCATATGCTTCCTATGTGCCATGATCCATTGTATTTATACACATTGCGGGGGGCTGTGTATGTAACTGATTTATTCTTATCCTTCCTTCTTCTCCAGGGTCGGAGACCGGAACGTATCCTGAGTCCTCCACCCCCGGCACCGTGCCTGCAAGGGAAGCAGGGAGATCGGCTAAGAGCACAGGGTGGGCGGGGGATGGGGAGACCAGAAAGACAGTGGAGCCAAGCAGGTAAGGCTCTGAGCTTCCCATCAGAGAGGTAAAGGGCCAAGACCCATGGTGGGGATAAGTCTGGAGTGTTCTCTGGTGACCAGGGAGAAAGGCGAGAAAAGAGATCATGTGTGTCTCTGTAGACGGCAAAGGAGGATGATGGGAAGGACCGAGGGGCTCGGCCTAGGGACGGGGCATGGTCTGGTCTGGTTTGGGAAGACCTCCTGTCAGCCATAATCTTCGTGGACTGACACAGGGGCCCGAGAAGAGGCTGTTGAAATGCTGGGAGGAGTGTCTCCCTCCGTTGGCTAAGGGAGGAGGTTAAGGAATGACGGGATTTGGGAATGAATGACTTTCCTTTGCAGGGAGGCATGAGGGGAGAGCACCAAGGTGTCCCCCAACTCAGGGCTCCCACCTGCCCTGGGCCCCTGCAGAGAGCAGGTCTGCGCAGGGGGCTCTGGTTGGGAGGGGAGCCGCCGGCCGCTCCCTGCTGCAGCAGACGGTCTCGCCTTCTGCCTGTGACTTCCTGTGACGCCGTCACAGGGACCCGGCTGTCCCGTCATCGTGTGCTCTGAGCTGAGGGCCCTCCGGAGCCTCTTCCCAAAGCCTCACCTTCTAAGTCCAGCCCTTCTCGCTCAGGCCAACTGACCAGCCACTGCCCACCTGAAAAGTGGCCTGTTCTCCAGGGACTGAAAAGGTGACCCTGCTCTGAGTGCACGAGGACGCGCTCGTGCCGTGGAGGCCATCTGAGTCCAGAAGCTCAGAGAACCATGAGGTGGGGACTTAGCTCTGAGCTGGCACCAGGCTGGCCTGCCTGGTCAGCTCACAGATGGGGAAACTGAGGAATAAGAGGGCAAAGCGGGGGCTCAGGCACGAGGGGCGGGCGCAGGCTCACCTTGAACCCCACCCCTCGGTGCTGAGACCCCCTTCCGCTCTCATTGCCCCGTGGGCGCTGTCTTAAGCCCTGCGTGTTCCTCACTTCCTACCTCCTCAGAGCCACCCGGAGGCAGGAACTGTCCTGGCTCCCTCCACTTTGTCTGGGGACCCTGAGGCGCAGCTTGTGTAGCTCAGGAAACGTGGAGCCAGGTTCAGATGCAGCCAGCCTGGCCCTCGGGCCTGTGCTCCCAGCCCCTGCTCCTCCCACGACCTCCTCCAACGTGACCTGGAAGGTTGACTCATGTGTTTGTAGCCGATGCACCATCAGCACTCTGTGGACGATGGCTAAGGTGACGGTCACCACCTTGCAGTCCAGGAAAACAGACTGGCCAGACACAGAGCTGGCCGTTGAGGGGCTTCCAGTCCCCTGGGGAGGGCAGAAGAGTGAACTGCTGCTTACAGGGCACAAGGGCGAGGGCTGGAGGAGGTCTGGGGTCAAGGGAGCCCCCGGAGGAGGAGAGGAGGAACAGCAGGGAGCAGCGAGGTGGCCCAGGGCCCCGGAAGAAGTGGCAGGTGCCAGATGGGCCCTGAGTGGTCCAGAAAGGGACGCAGACTCTGAAGGCTTTTCAGGGTCCTCTGGGACACAGGGTCCAGATGGGGAAGGGGAGTCAGCGAGCAGAGCTGAGCCCGGGCAGAGCTGGCACCCAGACTGCTCCTCTGCAGTCGGGGGCGTGGGGGGCGTGGGGGCTCCAGGAGAGTGGCGGTCCCCTGGCTGCACTGGCACGGAGCGCTCCTGTCTGGGGAGAGCCGCTCGGGCAGACTGCAGCTCCAGGTGCGCAGAGCCAGGCTCCCCCACCCACCGACCCTGCTCCCTGGAGCTGGCTCCGCACACCGAGGATGAAGCAGCCTCATTACTGAGGCCTCTGCTCATTAGCAGGCAGGTGACCCAAGAGGGACTGGAGAGGGGGCAGCAGGCCGCGCGGAGCAGCAGGGCCTGCACGGGAAGGCGCATGCGCCCAACTCTTGCTTCGAGCTGAGTTGGGTGCACACGGACCGCTCTACAGCTAGACTGAGCTTTCTTCTTTTTTTGTATCACCCATAATCCCATTTGATCTTCACCACAACCTGTGACACCATTGTTATTAGAATCGTCTCCACTTCAGGTTGTGGATATGAGTTCCGACAAGAGAAATGACTTCCTCATTTAGAAGAGCTGACAGGGAGAGCAGGATGCACACCCAGATCAAAAGAGATTAAAGCACATTTATTGAGCTACCATTATCAGCAAGATGGGACACTTATCCTTTACAACAATCCTACAAGGAAGATAATGTCATTACCCCACTGTACAGGTGAAGAAAGCGAGGCACAGAGAGGTTGAGGTACTTGCCCAAAATCACACAGCTTCTGACCCAGAGTTCCACCCAGGCCACCCTGTCCTCCCTCCATCTTCTTCACAAGGCTCAGAGTACCTGCAGGATACTCCTTGGTCCTGGGTAGGCAGTCACCTCCCCTCTTCGGCCACAGGTGTCTGATGGTGACTGCCATGACGTTGTCGGATGAGTCCAGCCGCGCCAGTCCGGCAGATCTCCACCCAGACGCCTGCAGAAGTGAAAGCTAACTTATTCCCAGCATTTCTCCAGCGGGTCCGCCCGGGGAGACACAGGGATGGGCTTTCTGGAAGGTCAAGGAGCCAGCCGGAGGACCCTCCCTCCAGGATGGCCAAGAACTCGACTCTCCTCCCCTCCTCTGCCTCCTATGAAGGCTGATGGCTATGGGGGCTGCTTCTGTAGAGGAGAAGGTGCTGGAGGAGGAGGCTGCTGGGAGCACAGGTGTGCACGGGCGTGGGTCCGTGCATGTGAACCTGTGTGCACGGGCCTGGGTCCACGTGTGAGCCTGCGTGCTGCAGTGGGCGGGTGTGCGTCTCAGCGTGTCCAGGCGGCTGCCCAGCAGCTTGCACACCAGCACGGACCTCTCACAGTCCTGGAAGCCAGGAATTCCGAGATCAGGGCCCTCCGACTGGGCAGGCGAGGACCCTCCTCCTGCTTCACCAAGCCCACCGCTGGCTGTGTCCCGGTTGACGGGCGCCTCCACCTGCGGTCTCTTCTTACAGGGCACTGACCCCATCGGTGAGGCTCCACCCTCATGCCTCGCAGGCCCCGCCTCCAGGTACCCCTCGGGCATTCCCCTCGTGGCCCTGGGGGACACAAACATGCAAGCTGCAGGAAGTGCGTGAGGAGGAGTGTGTGTACGTGAGGTTGTGTGTGTACGTGACCAGGGGTGAGGAATGTGTGTGTGTGTGTGTGTGTGTGTGTGTGTGTGTGAAGTGGGGTGTGACCCAGGAAAGCCAGTGGCACTTTCTTTGACCATTAGTGTCCCTAGGGCAGGAGCTCAGGTATGGAAAGGGACGCAGAGGAAGGAGCCTTGACAGGGAAGGAGACGAACCCAAAGGGAAGAGTTAGGGGCTCCAGGGTCCAGAGGAGCTTGCTGTGTGGTCCTGGCATCGCTCCTCCTTTCTGACCCTCTGTCTCCTCTTCTGCATAACGGGGATAGCTCCAGATCAAGATCCGCTTCATTCATGGCTAATGTTAATTATTATAATTATTATAATTATGGCAGACTCGGGGCTGGGAGTGGCCTGATCTCATGATTATCATGGACTAGGAATGGGTGTAAGCCTGTGTGGCCCACATCCCAAATTACTGGGTGATTTTTCTGGCAACAAAGGAGACAGCTGGAAGGCCAGGGACGGGCCACCGCTCCCAGTGTAGGACCACACTCCAGACTGAGGCTGTCCCGGGAAATATGTAAATCTGTCTTGTCAGCGCCCGCGTGTTTACTCTGGGCTTTATTCTGTGGAGGATTTGGAGGCGCTCACAGCAAGAGCCCATTCAGGAAAGTGGTCAGGCAAACAGAAGCTGGGGCAGGGTGGGCGGGACCAGACAGGGACCAAGTGTCCTGGTGACCTGGTGACAAGGGCCTAAAGGCCTCCAGGCCTGCCAATTGCCTTTCCCGCTCCTAGGGTGGCATCAGCTACTCCGCCCACCCAGGACCACCCACAGACCAGACCTGCTGATCTGGTCCCCAGCCCCCTGGGGTGGAGGGCACACTCAAAAAAAGGGGGAAGGAGAGCTGGCCTTCATGGAGCTCCGGCTGAGTGCCTGCTTAGCATGACCTGAGTTTCCCACCAGCCATCTGTGGGCAGAGTGTACGTTCCAGAAGAAGAAACTGTAGGTCAGAGAAGCAGAATTCTTTCCTTCAGTCCCAGCTTATTTAACAAAGAGTCACATAATCTTGACAATCATCCGGGTACCATGCTGGACAAGGAGGATCCAGCGTAGGGGAAACAGGCAGCTTCCTACTGGGAGGTAGCTCAGAGCCTGCAGAATGAACTTGTGTGTTTTTACCTTGTTCATCTGCCTTGTTGTAGAAGGTCCCAATTGTGAAGGTATCAGGGTTAAAGGACCGTGTATCCCCCCGCCACCCTTCACAGGGGAAGTGACATTAAACAGCAAGCGCTTAGATCAAGATTGTCACCAAGCGTGGCGGGTGCTAGAAGAGGAGCAGGGGCCAGGGAGAGAGGGGCCACGCTTGGTCAGCGGATGGAAGCGGGAGTCAGGGAGGCTTTGCTGACCCGTGAAGGCAAAGAGAGGAGGGAGAGAAGGTCCCAGGTAGGGAGGGTTCCCTGCGCCAAAGCCCGAGATGGAGCTGGCCTCTGTGGGGACGTGTCAGTGAGGCTGAGCTGAAGGAGCAGGAGCAGGCACCTGAGCCTAGGCGGGCAGGGCACAGCCTGCCCACTTGACTCTAAGACCTCCAGGAATCCAGGGAAGGGATCTGGCCAGGGAGGAGACAGGAGCTGGGTTTTTCTTTTATCAAAATATGTTCTATGGAAAACAAAATCGAGTAGAATAACTTGTGTCAGTTTGAAGCAGAACCAGGACTGACCCAGGTCTGCCAGGCCTCCAAACTCCTGCCCACGTGGCGTGTGGTGTCCATTTTCTACCCACCCAGGCCTCTATGACCAGCCCAGGCTCTGGACCCCATCTTTCTCCCTGGGATGGAGGAGATGGGCTGTGCCACCTGGAGCAAGCTCCTGCCCTCTCTGGGCTTCTGACTTCCTCTCTCCTCTCTCTCCTTCTCGCCCTCAACCTGCAGGGTTTGCTTATACACTGGGGTCCCTGCTGACGGGTAGTGCGGGGAACATGAATGGAGCACCCTGGAGCCTGCGAACGGGGAGGTTCCAGAGCCCGGGGGGCCTGCTCTGGACCCTGCCTGACTCCCTCTGCCGTGAGAACCGCCTGGCTCCGCCTTCTCACTGGGACGGGAGGCTCCTGATCCAGGCTCTGCTGGGGCCTGTAAGGGGTCACCTGGCTCTTTTAGGGACCCCACCCCAGGGCAGTCGGTGGGCGAGGGTGTGCCCTGGGCATCCTGCGGCTCCTCTGCTCCCTCCCCTGGGCTCTCCAGCCGTCTTCCGGTTGAAGTGTGTGCAGAGGCTGCTCCCTTGGGGCCCTGGGGCCTGCAGGGGTGAGGCTGGGTGGCCCCAGGGCAGGTGTGGGGCGTCTGAGTTGTGTGAGCTGCGGCCGTTGAGCGCCTCCGCGTGAGACCCTGTGCGTGTCTGCACATGTGAGTCTAAACGCAAGTGTGTAAGAGCGTGTGCAGCGTGTTTCTCTTGTGAGTGATGCAGGCATGTGCTTAAGCGATCCGAGTGTGCTTAAGCGTGAGTGTGCACATGTGTGTGTTCTCCTGTGCTTTGCACGGACTCATGTGTGGCCGTGAGAGCCGTGCATCCCCAGCCCTTTGCCCACCTCCCGCTCCAGCAGCCCCGGAAGGGCCTCTGGTCTGGTCCGGAGCCCGGGCCAGCCCTGTGAGCCCCTCCAGGGCCAGCCTCTCCTCAGGGCCCCTCCGCCGGGCCTCCTCTGCCGTCTCCCATTGCGTCTCTCCTCCAGGTCATGGTCCCCACGCACTGGTTCTGTAGTCAGCTGGCTCTGCTGGTCGCCCCTGGGCAAAGTTGCATCACCTCTCTGAGCTGGGTTCTCACCTCCTCCTGGACCTGCTGCTACCTTGTCTCCCAGCCTCAGCTTCTCCAGCCTTCAGGTCTCTAGCCTCATGCTGAGCCTCCACTCAGGGGCTACAGGGGTTGCTCGCAGGCAGGTCTCCCTCCCTGTGATGTGTGAAGACAATTTTGAACCTAAATGCAGAACTTTGGAAGCGTCTGTATTAAATTCCATCTGCCTAATCTCACTGAGACCAGCCAGAGGCCAAACAGGGTTAGGGTCCTTCTGCTCTTTTCTTTGGGGAGCTGGTGGCTTGTTTCTGTAGTTCTTCCTGGTAGGCTAGGGGCCCTGGGCTGAGAACAGAGCCCTGTGGTGCTCGGCTGGGACGCCTCCGGGCCAGTGTCCACTGGGGTCACTGTTCAAGTCAGCGTGGCCAGCTTCCTGCTGTCCAGGGCCTCTCCCTGGCTTCCTGTGCTTTTCTGGGTTGTCCCATCTCCTGCTCTCAAGATGGCTCTTCCCCTCCGCCCCCTCCTCATCGCCCTCCGTCCCCCACAGCAGCCCAGGTCACAGCCACGGAGCCCTCCCACCTGATTCCCAAGGGCTCTTGTGTTCCATGTGGGTCACCCTGTGGGCAAGGCCCAACACCTGTGGGAGGAGGAGCTGGGGTCATCCCTTCCAACCCTGTCCCTGGAAGCTCTGAGTTCCAGGACAGGCTGACTGGAAGATGCCTCAGTGTCCTCCTTGTCCCTATAGATGGTCAGTGGCCCTGAGACCCTCATGACTGAAGCCCTTGATCAGGTATACCTCATACTCCGCAATGCTGCAGGGCCAAGCAGAGGGCAGGTCTCTCCTCGTCGACCTTCCGTGGCCAGTGCCGTGGGCTCTTCTCAGCCTCCACAAGGTCCTGGGTTGTTTCCCCACTGCCAGCTTCTTGGTCACTCAAGCAAGGAGCCGTGTCTGCCCTGCACCCCATTCTCCCTCCGTTTTCCTCCAAGTTCCTCCAGAGTCACAGAGTGCTGTCCCCACCATGAAGCCGGACCTGCCCCGGGGTCTTTCCAGAAGCTCTGCCCCCCTGCAGGGTGGAGGGACTGGGCCCATCCCCCCTCCTCCCTCTGCTTCTGGTGGTCAGATGGGCTGATAGGAGCTGGCGTGCAGAGAGCTTGCGTGAGCGTCCACTTGGGGTCCTCGGTGGCGAGCGACGGACCCAGGCCCGCGGGCATCTGAGGGGAAGCGGCACAGACTGAGAAGCGGAGGGTGGGGCTTGGTCCCTCCTGAAGCAGCTGCGGCTCAGCTGAGCACTAGCCAGACCCACCATGAGGTCGGAGGGAGGTGGCTGCTGGGGTAAGAGCTACAGTTATAAAACCCCTAGAAGAAAACATGGGTGTGAATCACCTTGAGCTTGAATTGGACAGAGAATGCTAACTACGACAGCTCAGGCACAGAAATGAAGAGAGAACTTAGACTTCCTCACAATGTAAAAACCTTCACGATTCAGAGGACACTCTCACACAGAGGAAAGACCCCTGAGGAAGCAGCAGAGGGTATTTGCCCGTCAGAGGTCGGACAAGGACCTAGTATCCAGAATATGTAAAGAACTCTTATGACTCAACAATATAAAGACAACCCGACTTAGAGCTGGACCAAGAGTTTGCGTAGACTTATGTCCAGAGAAGATATACGAACGGCCAATAAGCATATGGGAAAAAAAAAAACACCACAGAGCCTTAGCCACTGGGGATACGCAAATCAAAAATCAATAAAAACCACTGCATAGCCACCCATGTCATTATAATAAAAATATGGGGAAATAAAAATATGAGGATATAGGGAAATTGGAGATATATTGCTCAAAGAAATGTATTGCTTTGAGAATATAAAATTACCTAAGGCCACTTTGGGAAAAGTTTGACAGCCCCTCAGAAAGTTGAGCACAGAGTTGCCGTAGGACCCAGCAGTCCCAATCCCACACCCCCCCCCAAGAGAACCGAAAACATATTCAAACAAAAGGCTGTGCACAAATATTCATGTTAGTATTACTCATAATAACCCCACAGAAGAACGAGCCAAGACTGCCTCCAGGTGATGAGTGAACGCGACGTGGTATGTGCACATTTATGCAGCCGTACAAAGAAGAAAGACCCCCACGCCCACCAGAGTGGGCACAGTGAAAGTTTGTTTGTTTTAATGAAAATGATGACTGTTGGCCAGTGTTTTAGTCAGCTTTTTCGCTGCTGTGACTTAAAAGGGTCTGACCAGCACAATTAGAGAGGAGGCAAAGTTTATTTGAGGGCTCAGGGTTTCAGAGGTCTTAGTCCATAGAAGGCCGGCTCTATTCCTCGGGGCTCGAGGTGAGGCTGAACATCACGGTGGGAGAGGGTGGCAGAGGGAAGTAGCTGGCATCATCGGGAGGCAGAGAGAGACTCGCTCTCCAGATACAAATATATACCCAAAGCCCCGCCCAGTTCCCACCTCCTGCAGCCACGCCCTCCACTTCAGTTACTCTCAGTTCAGCCCATCAGGGGATTACATCACTGATGGGTTGAGACCCTCACAACCCCGTCATTTCTCCTCTGAACCTTCTTGCACATGTGAGCTTTTGGGGACACCTCATGTCCAAACCACGAAAGCCAGGATGTGGAAAAATTAGAAAACGTCACACTGTTGTTCAGAATGTAAAATAACATCCCCCAGAGGCTCATCTGTTGAGGGTCTGGTCCCCAGCTAGTGACCTTGTGGCAGAGACTTTAGTAGGTGGTTCCTAGTTGGAGGAGGTGGGTCACTGGGGCGTGTCCTTGAAGGACATATCTTGTCCCTGGTATGTCTCTGTCTCTCTCTCTCTCTCTCTTTCTCTCTCTCTCTCTCTCTCTCTCTCCCTCACCACAGGCCCCAAAAGCAACAGACCCAAGTGGCCATGACTGAAATCTCTGCAATCCTGAGCTAAAATAAATCTTTTCCTGCTTAAAAGTTGATTTTCTTAGGCATTTGTCACAGTGCAGAAAGTTGACTAACACAGACAGTTCCTCAAATAGTTTAGAAATAGAACTAAAAAACAATCCTACCGATTCTATATCTGGGTACACAGAATATCAAAAAGGATTGAAGGCAGAGGCTCAAAGAGATATTTGTACAGTGTTCATAGCAGCGTTGATGTAATAGCCAGAAGTGGAAGAAGCAACCCAATGATCGCTGATGGATGAATGAAATACGGGAAATGTGATAGATGCATACATCACATGACGGAATGTTATTCAGCCTTAAAAGTGGAGGAAATTCTGAGACACGCTACGTGGATGAAACTAGCAGGACGTTATGCTAAATGAGATAACTGGTCACAAAAGACAAATGCTACATGATTCCAATGATACAAGGTTTCTAGAGGAGTCACGTTCATGAGAAACACAGTAGAATGCGGTCAGCAGGGGCTGGGGGAAGGGAGAGAGGGACTTGTTGGTTAGTGGGTGTTGGAGTTCGGTTTTGCAAGAGGCACGTGCTCTGGAGATGGTGGCCAGCCATGCCAAGGCACCCGTCACACGTCCTCGGGTGCACACTGGGGAAACACCGCTTATGGCGAGTCATTCAGATGGCACCCTGGGCAGCTGGGGACAGCGGTCCCAAGAGGAGAGCCAAGCAAGGTGAGTCCACGACTGCCTTGAGCCACGTGCCAAGACGGAGGGAGGGCAGTACGTCTCTCTCCATCGCAGGTTTGACACAGGAAGGTGGGATGTCCCGGGGGATGCTGACCCAGGGAGCCGGGGAGAGATGGGTTGGGGAAAGAAGCCGTTAATACCCGCTGGATAGCAGGCCCCCCCACAAGCTCCTGTGTTAAGAGGCAGAATGATTGGCCCGTGGAGAGCTGCAGCCTCGTCTGTCCATCCCAGTTGTGAATGGACGGACTGGGTGGTAGCCGCAGGCAGGCGGTGGGCTGGAGGAGGGTCACGGCAGGATGACCTGGAAAGGCTCACCTTCCCTGTGGCCCCTTCCCCGCTCTCTGCCTCCTGGTCTAAAGCAGAGCAGCTTCCCTCCACCACACACACCCTCCGCCACACGTTCTGCCCCGCCTTGGGCCCAGAGCCATGCAGCCAGCGCCCGGTGAACCCGACCTCTGAAACTGTCAGCCAAAATGAACTTTCCCTCCTCTCAGTTATCCTTGTCAGGTATCTTGGTGGCAGAAACAAAAACTAAGGCAGGCGTCTGTGGGACAGGCAAACCTCTCAATGTCCCCCCTGTCCCCCTGTCCCCGCCCCCTGCATAGGCTGACAATGGAAATGCCTCAGAGGAGAATTGTGCCCCCCGTTGGGTCCGCAGAGGGGCAGAGGCAGCTGACTCTGCTCCATGGCTGGGAGTGTTCCAGATTGTTCCCTAGTAGAGAGAGGGAGAGGCCAATGTCCAGGGCTCTGCTGAGGTGCTGCCCCCTGCAGGCCACATGGAGAAGCCTCCTAAGTGGCCGGCCACAAGGCCCCCGGAGTCACCGATCCCACCGTTCATTCCAGCTTTTTTTTTAACTTTTGCTTGACACACCATATTATACATATGGGGAACAGTGTGCTACTTCTCATGTGTACACCATGTGTGAAGATCAGATTGGGGGGCACGTCCTTCACCCCACACAGTCACCATTTCTTGATGGCCACCATAGCTCCTCCTGTGTGCTAGAGAGCATCGGAAGGCCTTCCTCCTGCCAGCCCCCCCTGCACCCCGCCATCCCTCTCCTACAGACTTGGCCCCCTCCACGGGTGAGGACGGCGGTACCACCCGGCTCCCCGGGGCCAGCTTGTTTCACTCAACACAACGTCTCCAGGCTCAGCTGTGTCGCTACAAAGGACGGGGCTTAGTTTCCTGATGTTCATATTCCGCCATATTTTCTGCCACATTTCTTTGCCCATACTGCCCTGAGGGAGCCCGAAGGCCCAGTCCTTTCATATACGGAAAACCTGAGATGCAGATGGGAGGAGACTCGTCCAGGGTCCACACAGGGTGGGCCTAGCTAGGCCTCTTGGCTCCAGGGAACAATCCAGGCGTGGGTCCTCCACGTTGGCCATATTCCCCGCCCCTGAGTCCAGCTGGGGCTCCGAGGCTGGGGCCTGTGCATCTCAGGAACCCCCTCCTTCCTCTGACTGCAGGAGACCAGCGCAGCATCGGGGTCGCCAAGGCCAGCAGCCCTGGGGGCTCACCGCGGTGGTCTGTGTGGCCGGAAGGGGCTCCCCGTACCAACATGGGGCAGCTGCACCCTGAGGTGTGTGTGGCTGACCTCCTGCAGCACATCAACCAAATGAATACGGCCGAGGGCTACGGCTTCAAGCAGGAGTACGAGGTGCGTGCGTGGCCCGGTCCAGCAGGACCCCTGCCCCGGGCCTCGCCTGTCCTCCTCACTGTGGACCCTGACCTGGGCTGACCCTAACCTGACTCCAGTCATCAACCTAATTCCTTTGACCTTGATCCTGACCCTCACCCTAATCCTAGGCTGACCTGAATTCTGACTCCTATCCTGCTTTGAACCCTGACCTTGAATCTCACTCCAGCCTCCAATGAGAACATAGACCATGACCCTTATTCTAATCCTGCTCTGACCTTGACTTCACCTTCTGGATTTTGACCTTGAGTCTTATCCTCATTTTATCTGAATTTTGACTCTAAACATAATCTGACCTTCATGCTATAATTTCTTTGAACTTGACCTCTTCCACGCAGCATCACTTCCCTTCTCTACCTCAAGCCTTCGACTTAACCCCTGGCCTCCCACTGATTAGGGGTAAATACAGTCACTCTACCTCACGCCCCCGTTGGCCCTGACCCTAGCCCTTACCAGACCCGGTTACACAGCCTGCCAACCTTGTCCCAGCTGAGGGTGACCACCTCGTTCTTCCTACAGACGCAAAGGCACAAACAGGGAGCAAGCTCAGGGGCCAGCCTGCCTTTGCGCCTCAGGAAGGTCCTGGAGCCCAGGGCAGCGGGCAGGGGAGCAGAGCAGAGCAGGTGTGCAGTGCGTGCCTGTGCAAGGGCGAGTCTGTGTGTACAGGCCTACACACCTTGCACACGCTACATGCACACGTCTTGTGTTACACACATGTGTATGTGCCTGGGACAGGATGTCTGCATATGTGTGCCTATGTGTGAAGGAGTATGGGGGCCATGAGTTTTGGTCCTCAGAGTATGTGGGGTGGTGTGTGTGTGTGTGTGTGTGTGTGTGTGGCGGGGGGATTCCTAGACCTGAGGCTCCCTGTGTGCCAAGCATGAGGCCCTGACTGAGGTCACAGCCAGAAGGATCAAGTCATGACCCTAAGAAGGATTTCCAGACAGTAGAGGAGATGGTGCAATAAAGTAGTTTAAAGCACAGGCTTTGAAGCCAGATAAATCAGGGCTTACGTCCTACTGTGCCTGGGGTGTCCTTTAGCAGCTCACACGACCTCTCCAAGCCACAGTCTTCACAGCTATGAAGCAGGGATAGTGACGCTAGCTTCACAGTCATGTGTGCCTAGCCCGTATTACCCCATTCCAAAGCCGGGAAGCTGAGGCTGAGAGGCTGCACAGCTGGGCAGGAGGCCGACTCCAGCGTCCACGGTTCCACGCAGGCCTGTGCGACCTTACCAGGGAGAAGGCATGGATCTCCAGCCCAATGAAGTCTCCAGCAACCCAGATGATCTCTGGGTCCCAGAATGGGAGCAGCAGCCCAGGGTGGAGTTGGGTGGGGAGGCCATGAAGCAGCCGCAGGCTCGGGGCCAGCCCGGGTGGTGTCCGTGTTGATGGCTGTCTCCACGGTGTGAGCTGGGCCAGGGCCCCTCCCTCTCCCTCGACCTTGATTTCTCCTTCCCTGAACAAGACGGCAGCCCCACCAGGCCTCCCTGGTGATCCTGTCAGAGGCTGCCAGCCTTGTTCTGTCCCCACTCCGTATGGGCACTGAGCTCTGTCACCTGGTGCTAGATGTGGAGGAGCACAGAATGACCTTGGTGCCCCAGAACTGTGACAAGAGCAATGACATGGACATCCTGTCACCCCAGGCTGCCGACTCTTGCTCACCTCCACCCAGACCCTAGCAATCTTGTCAACTTGGTCAGGCCTGCTGCGAGGACTCGGGAGGACAAAGCAGCCGCGGAAACCCACACTTCCATCGGGGAAAACCCCGGAGTCTGAGGGAGAGAATCTGGGAGGTTCCCGTCCATCTCCTGGGGACCGGGCCTGTGGGTGGGTCCCTGCTTCAGTGCTATCCATCTGGGCCTCTGAGCCAGAGCTGCCTGCTCACTGTGGCCAGCTGCACCTTCGGGCTGGAAGGAGGCTTTCCCAGGGCCCTGACGTCACCGAGCTGGGAGGAGGCACACCAGGGCTCCCTGGCCCTGCGTGGGAATGGTCCTGTCAGGTGGGAGCGGCTGGCAGGCACAGCCCTGCCCACCCCAGGTCCTCGATGCCCAGACACCTGATCCCAGGCTTGTGGGATCAGGAGCCAGGACCCTGCCAGGGAGGGGCCAGCCTGGCTCTGTGTGGACTGGTCAAGCTTCAGGGAGCCCCCGGGGCTCCGAGTTTTGGAGCCTGGCTGGCCCTGGCCCTGAGGAGCTGCACTCAGTCAGCCTCAGAGAGTCCTGAGACGGGCAGCTGGTGGCCCAGGGAGGGGGCCTTCATTCCTCTGCCTGCCCCATGCAGATGTGCGAAGGGCAGGTCGGAGTTCACTCAGGATCAAGGTAAGAGGAAGCCAGATGAGGGCCAGGGTCCCAGGAGCTGTGCCAGCCTGTGGGGTCAGGAGGAGGGCTGGGGTCAGGAGGCTGTGGGAGAAGAGCTCAGGAGAGGGAGGGGCACGGGCAGAGGGTGGGACAAGGCAGGACATCAGGGGAGACTGGGGGCTGGGCTCTGGTGGGGACAGAGCTAGGTGACAGCTCATCTGGCGAGAGAAGGCCAGGAATGGAGGAGAGTCAGTGCCAGTCACTGCCCAGGGAGCCCAGAGTGAGGTCTCCGACCCTCCCAGTCAAGGAGACGAACCTGCAAAAAACCCAAGAGATTTGCCCATTCATTTCAATATTTTGATTGGACCCCAGCTGTACACTGGGTGCCGGGGGTACTGAAGTGAACAGGGGGACAGAAGCTTCTGCCGGCCCCGACCTTACGAGGGGACAGCAATAACAGACAAGGACAGGAGCAGTGTCCACGGGGAGCCAGCAGGCGGAGCGGCAGCCCCGGGGAAGTCAGCTGCCCTCTCAGGGCCTCCGTTTCTCATCTGCAAATTTTAAACCACGCCTATCTCCTTGGATGGTTCAAGCCAGTGTGGAAAGTACCCGGCTGTGCCTGGCACACAGAAGGTGCCCGTTGTTGGGGCTGCCGCTGGCGAGGACGATAATGGTGACGAGGATGTGCACGATGCACGCTGCTCTTGCCTTTGGCAAGGGCCGCTGGGGAAGAAGCCCCAGCTCCACACGAGATAGAGGTAGAAGACCCCTGAGGGTCTCTTCAACCGCTGAGACTTGCTGAGAAAATCTGTGGCCATCATGACCCCTCTGTCAGCTCTGGGGGTGTTAGAGATGGCTCAGCCTCCGACAGGGACTCGCTGACCCAGCTGGTGGTGAATGCGGTGCTGCCCCTGGGTCAGCAGATGGAGGAGGCAGATGGTCAGCTTGGGAGAGAGGTCACTTCCCTCCCCATTTCCTGGTCTCCCTGGGCTGTAGCTGCCCACCCAGTTACAGCCAGAGTCTAGACTCTTAGGTCAGAAGGAAACTGAGACCCTCTTTTCCCAACTAACTCCTCCCACTGAACTTGGGAAACCAAGGTCCAGAAAGGGAAGGAACTTGCTTATGGTCAAGGTGAAGGCCGGGCCCCGACTCCTTGTTTCACTTTCTACCTCAACAAGCCCATGTATTTGTGCCCGTTATCTGGTTACCAGGCCGGCTCCATTCATCTACCTCTTTTTTACACAGATCTGTTATCTAGAGGTTTCTCTGTTCAGTTCGCCTCAATCTGAACTGCTCTCCCTTATACTGAGAAGACTGGCCCATTTTGTACCCATTCCCCTGAAGTCCCGGGGTTAATCCGATTTCTCTTTTGTTTTTCTCCACCATTCACAGTGGTCCATGACTTTTATCTAAAGGTTACCTCATGGTTATGTGCCAGCTGCTGGAGTTTCAGCCCAGGAGAGCCCCATTCCAGGCCGAATAACAAGGGGCGAAAGGGACTCCTGCCAATGTAATAAACTCTAAGCTAAGAGCTGTCCTCATCATCTCCACTCACAGTTCGTTGACCATCCCTATCTACAAAGAAGGCCTGGGACACAAAGCCACCCACAACGGTATCCGCCTCTAGTTACTGAGAAGGGAAGACTGAATTCTGGGAAGACTAATAGCCTCTCCATCCTGCAACCAGAGATTTCGATACAAAGAGAGTCTAACGTTAGCACTCCAACTGCAGCAGACCTTCCTACAGGGAGTCCTGAGGGTGGGCAGGGGGACCCCTTCTTATCTGAACTGCTTTAAAAAAAATAGCTCAGTGGGTGCCACACACCTGTAATCCCAGTGACTCAGGAGACTGAGGCAGGGGATCTCAAATGAAAGACCAACCTGGGCATTTAGCAAGATCCTATCCCAAAATAAAAGGGCTAAGGATGTAACTCAGTGACAGAGCACCCCTGGGTTCCTTTCCCAGGAATAAGACAAAGACAATAAAAATAAGACAAAGAGAATAAAATAGTAATCAATGCTCGGTTACAGGGGGAAATGTTTTATAAATAAAAATAGAAAAGAAAATCAATAATCCCATCATCCAGAGATTACAAACTGCTGATATTTTCTGTGTACTCTCTTCTGAGGTTTCTTTTTCTGGGAATATTTAGAAAGCACCCTATGACCAGACCCTCATGTCGCTTTTCTCTCTTGACAGGAATTAGTTCTTCACTTCTCCTCTCTAACATCTGCACCGCACTCCATTACAGGATTGTTCCTTATTGACCTAAATGGCTACCATCTAAATTCTGCCATTACAAATGATGCTGGGACAATGGACCCTTCACATAGACCTCTGTCTCCATCTTTGATTATTCTTTAAGGTAGATTCGCGGTCTTCAATTGCGGAGAACAGGCATTTTTGAGGTGTTGGGTGGATTTTGTTCTTCCAGAAGGCTGATGTGTGTTTCTCTCTTCCACATCTTCTGGGTGTCACTCAGGGAGACTCAATTTTGATCCCCCCTCAGCCTGCAATCCCTGGACCCTAGGAAACACAATGGAAATTTTTGCATTCTGAAATATCTAATCATGTATTTATCTCTAAGTACTTTAAAAAGTCAAAAGTCAACATAATTACTTCAGTCCCCACAAGTTGAATTTGCAGCAAATCACGCAGTCCGGGGGAGCGTTGCTGGGTGCGGCGGAGCTGCTGAGAACAGGAGCAGCCATAATGGCCCAGGCTGCTTAGGCAGCACCAGGTCCCTCCAGAGGAAGGCCATCTTCCCAGCTGGGGCACCCAGAGCTGTGGACGCCCCACTTTCCTCCCTGGGACCCCTCTGCACTCACCTGGTCAGGTGCAGACTCAGCATATCTAGTGCCTCACCCATAGCCTGCTCCCTCCCTGCTCCATGGGGGACACTCTCCAGGGTCCTCAGAATGACCAGCCCAGGGGCAGGGCAGCCCAAGTGCCAGGACCTCGACACCACAGGGACCCCTCACCAGGAAGGACGGAAGCCAATGTATTGACACCCAGCCTCCCCGTGGGGACACCACGTTCTCCAGGGTCCCCTACAGGATCCAAGCGAGACTGAGCCAGCAGCGCCCCGTCCTGGATCCAGCCTTTCCGGATTCTCCCTGCGCCTTCTGCCCTCTCCCAGCTGTGCCTCCCAGGATCACTGCCCAAGGAGACCACCTGCCCGTGGGGGGCCACCCTCAGACCCTGGCTCCCGCCCCAGCAGCCACAGTGGTGGAGTGGGGGAGGGCCAGGAGGTGCTGGGGGAGGTCAGGAGGGTTTTCCTGGACGGGAGGGAGCAGGGAGGCCAGCACTGACTCGGGCTGCATCGAGTGAGTGGTGGCTCGTCCCCTGGTAAGTGTTCTTGGTAATCCTCCTCACAGCCATTTTTGACCAGGACAATATAGCCCTGCTCATGCCCTGAGTAATTCCCTCCATTGAGTGTGGGCTGGGCTGTGAGGTGCCCCTCACCCTAGACGAGTTGGCAGGCGTGGCTGCCATGACTGCGTTCTGAGCGTGTGCGTGTGTGTGTGTGTGTGTGTGCGCGCGTACGTGCGTACACACCCACCTTGCCGGCACACACAGAAAAGACTCTCCACGTTGGCTTTGCAGAAGTGAGCCTCGTGTTCTGAGAGAGCCTAGAGAGGGTCACACAGCAAGGAACTGTGAACAGCCACCAAGAACTGAGATCAGCGCCTGGCTGACCTCCAGCAAGGAAACGGGGACCTGGGGTCATGCCGATATAAGGAGAGAAACTGTAGGCAACCAACCCGCAGAGGCTTGAAAGCAGACCCTCCCCACTCAGGCCTCCGGAGAGACTGCAGCCTCTGGGATTCTGAAGACCCAGCTATCCTGTGCTCAAGCTCCTGACCCTGGGGGATCGCGAGATAGCAGAGGCATACATTTGTAAATCACTTGATTTGTATAAATTTTTTTTTCAGCAATAGAAAACTAATACACCAACAGAAAGCAGTTTGGGTAAAAGGTCTGATCCGGTGGGTTCAGGGGATCCCTACCTCACACCGTACACACAAAAACTTGTACTCAAAGATTTCATAGCAGCATTATTCCTCATAGTCAGACACTAAATGATGCACAAAAAAAAGTCATTAACTGGTGAATGGATGGAGAAAATGTGGTCTAAGCATACAACAGGATACTCCCCAACAAATGAGCAATGTACTGATACATGCTACTGCACAGATGAACCTCACAAACATTATGCCGGGTTTTTTAATAAACTCATCATGGCCATGTATTACACCGTTCCAGAAAAAGCCACAGAGACAGAAAAATTAGTGGAACAGGAGGGAAGGGCAGGGAGTGGATGCAAAGGGTCCAAGAGATCTTTCTGGAGGGTTGAAATGTTCTAAAGCTCATCGTGGGGCTGGTTGCCCACTCTGTACACTTACTAGAAATCACTGAATCGCGGGGTTAACATAACTGGATGGATGGTCTCTCTCTGTGCCAGGTTGCTGCACCCATAGGGCACAAGCCCCCAGTTGGGGAGTATCTAGCCACTTGGAAGAGCCTATAAGGGAAAGTTAGGCCCACAGAGGGTTGCAAGATTCCCCTGCAGACAAGATTTAGGAAGCTGGATCCAGCCGGGCCTGACCTAGTCATTTTAGTAAATTCCGTTCTGTTTCTAGTTTGTTTTTATCTTCGCCAGTTTGGGCTTCTTCCACCTGTGGACTCCTGACAGACACCATACCTCCTAATCATTATCTCTGGGAGGGATTTATGGATGGTGTTTTATTTCATCACTGTGAAAAGCCTGTGTGATGTGCACAGTGAGCTCACGATGAGGGAGACAAGGACTTCTGAAGGGCACGCGGCTAGTAAGTACACAACCACCCTCTGCGCCGGCTGCGGCTGACCCCACGGCCTGCACTGGGCTCTTGACAGGCCAGCTGTCCCCACACAGCACCTGGCCCAGAGCAGGTAAGCCCCTGGTGCCTGGAAGGGTCCTCAGACACCTCAGAGGAGCCAGGAGTGCACCAGGCATGGCGGAAGGCCTGTCCCCTCTATCTTACTCCCATCCGGGAACTCGACCATTGCCTTCTGCAGATGGACAGCGTCCATTCTGACATGGGTGGGAGGCACTGCTTGGCCCCTTCCCCCACTCCCTGCCTCTCTGGTCTCCATCTGGGCTCCAAAAGCCTGCTCATGGATCTGCCTGATGTCACATGCCAGTCTGGCAGCTGGGCTGTACCTGGACAGTGTCCCCTGTCTTGCCTATTCCATGCCAGGTGCCAGATCCTCCTGGGGAGTTCACTTACCCTACCCTCACCTGACCCTTCCCCCTCTAGATTTTAGGATTACAGCCTCAGTGTACCAGTGCATGTGGGTGAGGTTAACATTGGAATCAGTGGATTTGAGTAAGCAGTTTGCCCTTCACCATAGCGATGGGTCTCGTCCAATCAGTTGAAGGCCTGAACAGAAGAAAGAGACCAGCCTCCCCAAGCCAGCGGACATCCTCCAGCAGACCGCCTTAAGATGTCACCAGCACCATTGGCTCACCTGGGTCTCTGCCCATTGACATGCACCTCAGACTTTATACTCACCAGCCTCCACAACTGCATGAGCCAAATTCTTCTAAACTCCATCCTCTGGGTTGATTCTCTAGAGCACCCTTCCCAGACCAGCAGCCCAAAGTTCCCCCAGCCAGCCCTCTGGGGGCTGGAGACCACGCCGTTGCTGACATGTGGGAGGCACTTCTTGGTCCCCAACTCCATAGGAGTGGCCCTGGGCAGCAGAGGCTGAGGCTGAGCTGGGATTGTGGGGCTGGGACTCCTGTCCCTGATAGTTGAGGGGCTGTGACAGCCCCAGAGGTGGCCAGTGCCCTTGTTCAGAATGGGGAAGGAAGGCGGGGTGAGTGACCCTGGCTGGTACAAGGTCCCCTGGCGCTGAGAAGCATGGGAGGGAGGACCCTGAGGAAAGGGAACGGGGCCATTCTAAGTGCCAGGACATATTGAAAACCAAAGTCACAGGCTCCATCACTTCATGGGCAATGAGATGTCGCACACCTATCAGAAGCACCCAAACTAAGGAAGCACAAAATTCCACGTTGGCAAAAATGAGGTTCACGTGGAGCTCCCAACGCGCTGTGGGAAGTGGCCCCCGCAGGTTGGCTGTTTTACAAAAAGTCAAGCGTGCAAACTCCCCTGTGACCAGCCCTTCCACAACTAGGTGTTTTCCCAAGGGAAAAAATGAGGATATAATTGTGCACAGAGACTTGTCAACAAATGTTCACAGCAGCTTTATTTGGAATATCAAAAAACTGGAAATAACCCTGGCGTCCATCAGCAGGGGACTGGATTAACAAATTGCAGTTTATCCACACCAGCAATTATCGCTCTGCAAACAAAAAGAAACAACTGTTGACAACAACTATGTGCAAGAAATAAAATCAGACTGAGTGAGAGGAACCACATGAAGAGACCATCGACTTTTTATAATTCTAATTACACAAAATTCTAAAAATGCAAAACTCTGTATCGACGGAAAGCAGATCAGTGATTGTCTGCAGAAGGAGGGCGTGGAGAGGGATGTGGGGAAAAGACAGGGCAGTACTGCTCACAGACAGAGACAGCTGTCAGCTTGTGGTTCACTGGGACCTGGAGCTCTAAACTGAACAGAGAGCACCAGCCGGTCCCACTGTTTTCCCGGGCTGTCTTCAGGAGTGGGAGTCAGAGGGACCAGGCAGGATCTGCGGATGGCAGGGATGAGAGGACCCTTCCCCCACTCAGCTGCCAACCCACGCTCTGCTGGGGAAGGAGGGCCTCTCCTCAATGTCAGCTGGAAGAGGCGCCCCTCCTAATCTGCCGCAGTGTCATTAAGAGAGAAAACGTTTGCTCCGCCAGCTCCGGTGGCCTTTAGAAACTGCAAATTGAACAGAGAGAGCGAGGGCGGGCCGGCCTTCACTCTGCCCTCCCCAGCATGGCCGGGCCTCAGGGAGCTGGACCTGCAGGTCACAGCGGGCCTCCCAGGGAGCCCTGGGCCCGGTTTCCAGGTTCTTCACAGCCTGGCGAGCCAGTAGAGATGAGGGCAGAGGGAGGACAGGGGACAGAATCCACCCTGAAGGGGCCCCACCCCATGGCTGGTTAGAGGGCAGAGCCCTGGGAGGCAGGGTGGAGGCTGGGCACCGTGGGCCACTCCCTTGACCTCTCTGTTTGCAGCTTCCCACAGGGTGGGGCCGGAGGGGCTCCCCGGTCCGGTTCCAGGGTCAGCTTCTCACCAAGTAGAGCCAGGCCTCTTCCCAGAGAGGGTGACGTGTCCCCCCGGGTCCCTGCACCAAAGGCTGCTGCCAGCTTGGACCTCGGGACCAGGTGGGGAGCCCCCCAGGGCAGAGGGCAGAGGGCAGAGGGCAGAGGGCAGCAGACCTGGGTGAGTGACAGGGTAGGGGCAGCGTCCCCTGGAGCCCAGCTCTGCAGGATTATACACCCCACACCCGAGCCAGCCTCACAGCTACACTGGAAAGGGGGGATGCCAGAGGCTCTGAGTGACAGAGGAACTTGTCGGGCTGCACCAGATCCATCCAGTTCCAAATCTAAGCCCACCCACGCACCCTGGCAGAGCGCGGGGGCGTGGTCTCTCTTGGCCTCGCCCACCCCCTTTGCTCCTGCAGCCCCCCCCCGCCTCTCCTCCACCCAAACCTGCCAGCCCCCTGCCTGCCTCCCCAGGAAACCTCCCTGGCATCCCACCTCCAGCCCCCATGCTTCCCCCAGGCTGCCCTGGGTCCACCCCCAGCACCTGGTGGGCTGGCTGCCCCGAGGCCCAGGCAGTGAGCTCATCTCACCGTCTCACCAGGTAATGGGCGTCCACCAGCCCTGGTGGGAGCCAGGCACTGTGGGGCGGCCCAGGGCCCGGGAAGGACATCCGCTGAGACTGCAGAGCCCCTCCTGTGTCCCGGGAGCCCGCAGTGGTCCCAGGTCTGCTCCTGGACAGGTGAAGAACCTGAGGTCAGAGAGGGGAGGAGGCCGCTCAGCTCACCCAGCCAGTCAGTGGCTGGGGTTCAAAACCATGTGACCTGCACTGGAACTCTTTAACCTCCTTGACTGGGACAAAAGTGGCCTCTTAGCCTGAAGCCTCTGGTCCTGTGGTCACATGGGACCAGCAGCCGCACAGAGAAGGGAGCAGAAGAGGGAGTGACCGGCAGGGCCCTTTCATTGCCTTCAGCAGGCGAGGTGAAGAAAGCGGGGCAGCCAGGGTGCAAGGTCTTAAGGGGACCTGCAGGCCAGGCAGGTGCCAGCCCTGCTCCCCAAAGGGCTCACAGGCCTCTGTCACTCTCCGTTCTGTGGCTCCACCTAGGGACTCCAGGCCCATGGCAGTACACTAGTCCATTGTGCCCTGGGCCTGTCTGAAGCCTGTCCGGACGTGGATTGATCTCTCTTTAGGCATCTGGCTTCTGTTCCCAGGGCTGGTTATCAGCTAAATCCTCAGACGGTGGTCCCAGGTCCCCGGCGGGGAAGGTGAGGAAGGCCTGCCCTGGGCTGCTGCTGGGCGATGATCCCCTCGCTTGGCATCCCGTGCTGATGGAAGCTAATCCTGAGACCCCCTCTCAACTGCTCCTGGGTCGACCTCAAGTTGAAAGAGAGGAGAAAGAAAAAGTAGGGAGGGAAGAAAGAGAATGAGGGAGGAGGAAAAAGAGAAAATTAAATCCAAAGATGCTACAGCCAGAAAGGTAAAAAGAAAAACTGAGTCTAGTATTCTTTTACAGATGGAGATACTAGGCTCTGAGAAGCTCCTAGCAAGGTCACCCAGGGTGGGGATGTGATGAACAGTTGCAGAAAGTAGAAAGAGTTTGAGGAGGAGCTCATGACAGTGTGTGCAAGGTGCCTGGCTCTGAGGCTGAAATCCAGAATTCAGGACTAGGTGCTGACCCCCAGCAGGTGAAACTGCTTCAGGTCGAGGCTGATCCAGGGCCCAGCAGTGAGCCTACGGTGAGGCCAAGCAACCTCAGTCATGAAGGGCAGGGGGAGTCTGCCAAAGATGCACAGGGCAATGTCTACCAGGGCTGTAACAGTGACCTACTTCCGTAGATGCTGACCACAGATGCCTGGGATGTTGGGGCAGAGGGCCAGGTGACTCCCAGGATCTCTCTGAACTCCTGGTAACTTCACAGTGTTATTTCAAACACTGATTCCCAAAGTCGGTACTGCGCCAGTTCTGGTTCCAGGTAATGGTCCCACATCCCTGTTTATGGCAGTGATTTAGGACGTAGACAGGATCTGCAGTTAGAGAGGGACATGAAGGTGTCTTATCCAGGAGGCCAGCTCACTGTCCAGTGGGGGAGCCACACCCTGGCCATGGCTCTTCAGGGCTCCCTGCTCCTGACCCCACCGCGTGACCCTGGGGAGGTCCCCGGGTGGGGAGGAGGGGGCTCTCCTGCAGATCACGTGATGATTGAGAACATGGATTTCCAGATTGGCAGAACCGGGTTCAACCAGCTGGAGGTGTGGCCTTGGGCAAGTCCTACTGCTGCTCGGAGGACAGAGGTCTCCTCTGGGCAGGCCCCACGCTGGCCTGGGATGCTGGGGTAGACCGTGCACATTCCCAGAGGAAGGAATGCGCTGTCCACCTGATTCATCTCATTAGAAGTTCCCAAATGCTGAGGCCATGCCGCAGGGCCGGTGACCGGGAAGTGACCTCTCTGCAAACAGCGTCGGTTAATTTTTTTCGTTCCATAATCTAAAACCAAGTGAAAAAGACAAACCCTCTGTCCCCTGCTCACTGAGAGTCCCCTGGGTGGGGCAGCAGCTCTGGGAAAGGGTCAGGCTACAACCAGGACCAGCCAAGGACAGAGAGGACCTGTTGCTGAGATAAGCACCCAGGAGCTCTGAAAAGCCACCACCCCTGTGTTGGGGACAGCCACAGCCCCACCTTCAGGTCTCTGTCACACATACACGGTCACACTCATGTACACCCACCCTGAGACAAAGGGTGCTGTGCTTTTCTCCCCGGGTGGGGAGGAGGGGCCTCTCTGACCACCCGCCTGCTGGCCGGGGCTCTTCAGAGGAGCTGGAAGGTTGCAGGAACCTCTCCTCTTCCCTAACACCTGTCTTGGGAGCTGAAGAGGAATGAACAGGATGTTGGCCTCAGAACCTAAAGTCCAGAACCCAGAGTCCAGGATCATATATCCCAGAATGAGGAAAGCAGAATCTCAGGTCCCAGAGCTGCAGATCATAAAGCTTTGAGATACAGAACCGAGAGGCAGAGACATCAGAATCACATAACTCCAAGCCCAGACATGCAAAACCCAGAATTAGAGTCCAGAGGCATGAAGTATAGAGCAGGGTCCCCCAAGAGACCCTCAACCCGGAATCATGGCCCCTGGAATGCTAGAGTCCAGGACTTCTGTCTTCCCGGAAATGCCCCTGCCTCTTGCACCTTCGTTAAATGCTTCAAGCCTCTCCCAGTGCTCCTCAAGGAATTCTCCTCCTGCCCCTGCTCCAGGGACCTTCCTCCTCTGTGCCTTCCAGGCCTTCCTGAGCTCTGGGACGCTGTCCCTTCTCCTCCACTCAGGTCTGATCCCCCTCTGCAGCCACACCCAGACCTGCAGTGGGCCTGACCCACTTCCTCACTCATGGTAGATATTCACAGCATGTCTGTGGAGTGAAATCTTGAATTCCTGTCCTGAGCCCTCTCGTGTTCCAGAAGGAGTACACAGGGAACACAGTAAATTTAGGAAATTCTGGACAAGATCTCGATTCTCCTTATGCCAATCCTCGGGCTCCTTTCCTGCCCCTGGTTGCCTCTGAAGAACCAGAGTGTTGGCAGGGAATGCCACCCTATCTTATTACTTTATAATGTCCCCCCATGCTGTCGGTCTCACTCTCAAAAGTCTCAAAAGTTTGGGAGAAGCTACTGTCTGGGAGTGGTGGTGATGGTGGTAGGGATGACAGTAGGCTCCTTGGAAGAGGTGGCACCTGAGCTCAGTGGACAGGCAGGAAGCTGGGACAGAAGCAGGAGACACGTCCTGTATCCAGAGGCTACCAGTGGAGGTAATCATAGAGATCAGAGGTCATGTCAGGGGCCCTGCAGGACTTCATGTGCTATGCTATGATGTTTATAGGCCTTTCCAAGTGTATATTTTGTATATATTATATGCCTAGGTTTCCTTTAGTTCCTTGAGAGCAGAAACTATGTTTTCCTCCCAGAAGGATAAATACAGATCTGACTGAGAGGAAAAGCAAAGAGGGATGAGGCCGAGGAAGAATGATATCACTCCAAGGGATAGTTCATTAAAACCAGAAATTGGAGGGGTATCATTAGAAGTAGCCTGAATCTTCAGGGGGAGGAGTGGGGGGATTGTCAGTAGAGTGGCCTGAAGGCCTAGGTTCCTGTAGTGGCTACACGATCCGTATGTCCGTATGGGTTTCAGCACCCTGGAGAGCTCCCAGAAACATTTAGTTGGCTTTTCTCTTCAGATTCCTGGGAGCACTCTTCTCCCCCTCTATCTTCTATATAGAATTATCAGGTTGATGAGAAATATTTGCTCTTGCAAATTCGAAACTGCAACCAGGAATGAGAAAATGGGCTCTTCCAAACTCAAATCCTGGTTCCACCATCAACTAGTTATGGAATCTTGGGCCCGTTTCTGAGTCTCTGCCAGGGCTGTCTCACCTGTCCAATGACACATACAGTTGTGGTGCAAACTAAATCCAAAGAAAGAAAGTAAAAAGTTTACTATAGGGACTGGCACATAGTGAGTGCTTTTTAAAAAAAAAATGAGTTACTGTTATTATTTCAAGATTTCTTTATATAAAACAGGGAGACTTGGGCTCCTTTAAAATTAAGCCATTTGCTTTATTCATGTCAGACTTTTTAACTATGATAATGTATTTGATATTACTTAGACAATTATTTTGAATAAAACAAAATAAGGATGTTGTACTAAGTGATATTTATGTTCCATAACTGCCATTATGTGCCATGACTATCCCCGTGTCTTTGATTTAAGCTGTTCCATGAGTGGGTAAAGAGTCAAGCATGAGACATGAGAAAAAGGGCCGCTGGAACAAGCTGTGGGTACGCCAATTAGGAAGAATTAGCAGATCCTGTTAATGTTTCCAGTCTCTACATTGTCCCCCTCCACTTTCTGTGTATGCTCAGATTTCTCGGTGCCCTGAGCCATGACAGGCAGACAGTCACCACTGTCCCCTTACCTTCACACTCCGGTCACACTGCAACTCCTTGAGTCTCCAGACTACACCACAAGCCTGTGCTCCTCAGAGGCACCACGAATCCTGTTTTCTTTGCCAGGAATGTGCAGTCTCTTGTCAGATCCATCGCAAGTGGGAATAGAATCAAATTCAACCTGGTTTAAACAAGTGAGTTTTTAAAAGAAAATTAATTGATGCACCTAACTGAAAAATCCAGGAATTGATGGCTTCAGTCACAACAGGATCCTGAGACTTAAATTATGCCATCAGGACACAGTATTCCCATTTCTTCTGCCCTGGCTGAAGCCAGTCACGCTCTCCATCCCAGGCAGGAAATGGGCACCGTTAGCCCTGGGCTTACTCACGCTGGCTGAGCTCTCTTTTCTGGCAGCGTTAGCAGAAGTTCCTGGTATAATTCTCATTGGCCTGGCTTGGGCCATCTGCCCACAACTGCTCACTACACACAGGGTGGAATCCACTGAATGGCCAGGCCTGGGTGGCAGGAGCCAGGAGCTGGGTCGGCCCTTCCTAGATGGACTGAGCGTGGGTAAGGGAAATCAGCGAGTGATCTTACCAGAAGCAACAGAGCCAGGAGCCCACTGCAACTCTGCCTCCTCTCTCCTCGACTTGTGGATCAGACTCCAGGTCTCACTGCACACGCCTCTTCAGGAGAGGCTTGACCCTGGAGCTGAGCCCCAGCCTTGCCATCCTTCCTGTTTTATTTTCTATCTCTTTTATATTCAGAGCTGGACTCCACTGAGTACTGTCATGAGAACCAGGGTTGGACACTAGCTAAAGTGTTTATTCAGAAACTATTACAGAAGGGGAAAAGAGACTTCAGTGTAGAACTGAGCTCAATTCCAAATACAAGACAGGTGGGGAGAGGGGTGAGGGAGTCAGTGGGTGGAAAATCACTAAGAGGAGACATCAAGGGGGTTCTTGCAAATGGACCTACCAGAGTCTTACTGATGGCTGATGAGAATGGTCAGATAGCCAAGGTGGGAGATTCTTCCGAAACTCACTCAGCAGCCTTCTTGCTCACACTGGACTTGGCAAAGATGGACACAAGGTCAAGGCCCAGCAGAAAAGAGGGCTCAAAGGCATCTGCTAAAGTTTGCTAAGTGAGAGAGACTTGGTCAGTACTCACTAGGTACCAGTACTGTTCTAAGTGATTTATGTGTAACAACTAGTTCAATTCTCCCAACTTCCCTATGAGATAGGAGCTTCAATCTCTGTTTTAGAAATGAGGAAACTGAGGCCCAGAAGAGCAAAGGAACTTGGTCAAGCTTGCACAGAACATGGCAGGGCTGGGATCCAAACCCAGGCAGCCATTCTTAAGAGCCCTCTGAAGGGAGGTTGGGGACCACCACTGCTTCTGAACATCACTGTACAAATGACCCAAGTTTGTCTGTGCTCACACTCATTGTTGATGGGATTATTTACCACATTCAGTCCCCTCCACCAGACGGTGAACCCCACAGGGACAGAGATCTTGGCTATGTTGTCATAGTGGGTCCTCCTTGTCACACCCAGCCCCCGGCACAGCGAGCAACAGTGGAAGGACTTGGTGTCCAAAGGGAGTCACCAGCCTACCCAATGCCGCCCTCCTGCAAGGAGAGTTTTGAGAGGAAGTTCAAACTCAGGCCCTTCTCTCCTCTGACCCCCTCCATACCCAACCCCCTTTCCTCCACTCATGCTTGGTCATCCTGCCACCCCCTCAACTCTCTGCCACTCCCCTGGCCCCCGTCTCTCTCACCTCCATCCTATAATATCCTCCTTCTTCCCATCTCCCCTCCAGTTCACTCAATGATCCTGTGGAATATGCTTCCTTTGCAGCTCAGCTCAGAGGCTAAGGAGGGCCCTAAGCATCTCATCCTACGAGACGATTATGTTCTCACTGGGGAAAGTCAGGAACCACAAACCTCAGTGGAGAGTGCCTGGGAGCCGGGCGGTGGGGGGTAGACTCCCAGAGGAGGGGCTCTCCCAGTTCCTGGGACGCTGAGTGGTTTTCTAGTGTGGGGGAAGGGAAAGGTGAAGCCAACCCTGAGGACACCCAAATTCTCGTCACTGCCACGCTGCTGTATCTACACGGGCCGGGAGTCCCCTCTGGCCTTGACTTGAGCCCAGGCAGAGGGGAAGTTTTTAAACTCCCGGGTGTGGATAATGAAAAGGGTCCTGGAATCCATCTGTTGTATATTCAGACCTAATAGAACCAAGGTCCTCATGCATCTGGAGATGCATCTGGAGATGGAGTCACTGGCTCACCGCACAGCAGACCACCCTTGTTAGAAGTCTGAGCTCCTGCGGTTACAATGACAGAGAAATTCATGGAGAGTCTTTCTGAATTCCTGGTAGCTTCTGTCCACCATGTGTTTCCTCGGTCGTTGTTACTGAATGGCAGTCACTGTAGTAGTGATTTTATAATCATAGCAGCTACCATCTGACACACTGGCTACTAGGCTGATTTAATAGATTATCTCATTTGTTCTTCATTTAATCCTCTGGGGGAGAGGGAGAATTATTGTTATTCATCCTCTTTTATGGATAAGGAAACTGAGGTTCAGGAGTAAAGTGCCAAGACTAGGGCACTGACCAGGCAGGACAGCTATTCCTGAGAGATGGGACACAAAAAGGTGAGACCAATGATTCCCCAGATTACAGTCTTGGGAGAATTTCCAGGCTGCAGTGCAAACCTGAGGAGCCAAGAAGAACTGAGTTAAAGAGACAGAGCCAAGAAAACAGGAAGAAAAGACAGTTGTAGGATAGAGAACTAAGAGGGGACATGAAAGCAGAACTGCAGGTCTGCAGAAGGTCCCTCTTGAGAACCTGCTCCTAAACCAAACTCCTTCTTCTAAACATAATTGCACAAACAATCATAAGATTGTACTCCAACTGAGCACTCATGAGCATCTGCATTGGAGGAAACTGCCAACCTCTGGAGAAAGGATGAAAGTAATAGTATCCAGCACTCACACAGAGCTGGAGGTGACACTTGTCCTTCTAGCCAGGATGGAAAAATCTTAGAGTTCATGGGGAATCAAACTATGCAATATGCAGAAGAGTCTGACCTAGAGAGGAAACAGCAATAGCTCCAGATTAAGCATCACTTCAGTTCCACCCAACAAGTCTTAAAAATGAAGCCAGATTCCACTCTGGAATATAACTCAAGAAATTTAAGAGAAATACAAAAATATCCAACATCCAACAAAGTAGAATCCACAATGCCTAGCATTCAATCAAAAATTAGCAGACACACAAAGTAGCAGGAAAATGTAGCCCATCATGAGGAGATACATGCACCAACGAAAACCAATTCAGAACTGATACAGATAAGAGGTTTAGCAGATGAGGACTTAACAGGTTATTATAACTATATTCCATATATTCAAAAAGTTAAATGGGAGCCATAAACAAGATCAGATAAAACACTGAGAGGTGGAAACCACAGTGTGTGAGATGAAACATAGGTCAGTGGAATTGACAGAAGGTCAGAAACTTCAGGGGGAAATTCATGAACTTGACACCGCAGTAAGAGAAACCTTTCAAAATGAACAGAGAGAAAAGAACATTCAAGACACAGAGAAGCAGTGAACTGTGGGGCAAATTCAAACTGTCTAACGAGCATTTATAATTGGACTATCTGAAAGGAGGGACAGCAGAAAGAAATGGTTGAAAAAATAATGGCAAAAAAATTTCACATTTGATGAAAACTCTAATTCAAATAGGGAGTCCAATAAAACCCACACGCAAGAATCATGAGGAAACCTAGGATTTGGGCAGAAACTGATTCTAAAAGTCATATGGAAACACAAATGACCTAAAGTGGCCAAAACAACCTTGAAAAAGTTAGAAGTCTAACACTTGGTGATTTCAAGGCTTAATTATAAAACTTAATTATAAAACTACAGTAATGAAGATGATGTGGCATTGGCATCAACGGGACAGAAGAGTCCAGAAACTGACCCACACATATCTGAACAATTGATGTTCGATAAAGGCCTGAAGGCAATTCAGTTTCATGACGTGATGCTGCTAAAACTCAGTATCTACATTTAAAAAAAGGAACCTCTACCTCATGCCACCTTAAAAATTAACTCAAAATAGATCAAAGACCTAAAATTATAAGACCTTTGTAAGAAAACATAGGTGAAGACTTCTGTGCCATTAGGTCAGACAAGTATCTCTTAGATGCAGTATCAAGCACAAGATTCATTAAAGAATAAATTGATAAATTGGGCTTCATCAAAATTAAAGCCTTTTGCTCTTCCAAAGACACTGGCAAGAGAATAAAGATGGACGGGTGGGGGGTTGCTGGAGTTGGGGAGGGCAAGGCAGACTCCCGATGAAACCGTGGAGACGCAGGGTCCACGGAGGGTTACAGAGGCCAGGAAAGAGAAAGGCAGGACAATATCCACTGTCAAGACAGCAATTAAAAAATAACCTGCCAGGCACATGGTGCACATCGTTAGCCCAGAGGCTCGGGAGGCTGAAGCAGGAGGTTCGCAAGTTCAAAGTCAGCCTCACCACCTTATCAAGGCCCTAAGCAATTTAGTAAGACCTGTCTCAAAAAAAAATGTTTGTGAATGTATATATGCACACACACACATATATGGAAATATATATATATAAAATATATAAATTATATATAACATATTATACATATATTATGTATAAATATATAATATATTATGTATAATACATAAATATATATAATTTGCAATATATACATATATAGATATATGTGTGTATATATATATATGGGACAGGGAGACACAGGACTCCCTTGGGTTCAATCCCTGGTTAAAAAAAAAATTAACTTTGGGAATTGTGCGTCCAGCTCTGTCCTAAGTACTTCATGGGCGTGATCTCATCGAGCCCTCACAGTGGCCCCATGGAGGAGGCACTATTATCAGCCCATCTTACAGACGAGGAGACCAAGGCAGAGAGGGCTCAGGGGCGTCCTCAAGTCTCTGCTGGCCGGGCAGGGACTGAACCCAGCAACCAGGCCCCATGTCCGCACCTTGCTCAGCTCTGCCCACGTGGGGTTGGGATCAGGCTCCACAGCCATCCTCTGCGGGGTGCCTACGGTGTGGGGTGCCTACTGTGTGCCAGGCATGTGCTGGGCTTCACTCGCATTACCTTGTTCCACCTGCACAACAACCAGGGTAGGGAGGATTCACCTTTCCCCAGGAAACCAGGCCCCAGAGGACACAGGGCTGCTGGGACTTGCCCAGCATCTACCCTAACAATGCCAAACTCTCTCCCCAGAAACCAGACAGCTTGAAGATTCTGCTGACCCTTTAGGTCGCAAAGAACCTCTGGTTCCAGAGACCCCCTGGCTCTGCCCAGGGCCCTTCCGAGACTAACCAGGAGCAGCCGCACTTGTGACATCCCTGGACTAGCAGCCATCTGTGCCATGTCCTGGTGACCAGGCAGGGCCTGCGGATGGTCCCTGATGCTCGCCTCCGTGGAGGTGGAGCCTGTGAGCTTGACGTCATGCTCTCCCCAGTGCAGAGAGGTGGTGCAGGAGGGGACTTAGTGGGAAGGGCAGACCTGGAGGAGGTGACCTGGGCAGGGGAAGGGAGGCCTCAGTGAGCTGGAGGGAGAATTCCGCCCCAAGCCAGGCCCTGGGGACTTCTGGAGTGGGGGGGGGAGGGCGCAGTGTGGCCACTGAGGGACCATTGCTACCACATGTCTCCCAGGGATTGGGCCAGACACATCTGGGGGTCCCTGGCAATCCTGGTATCCTGTGTCTCCCTGTCCCAGTGTCTGGGGGCAACTGGGCAAAGGGCCTGGGCTCAGGGATGGAGGTCAGAGAGGCAGTAGCAGCTCGCAACCAAGCTCTGGGCTGGGGTGTTGGCTGGGGCAGAGGGGGCTGGTGGTGACAGAGGACAGGCCCTGCTGGAGGTAGGGCACGCAGCAGGGACTCTGGGCCAGACAGCCAGGAGGAAGGCAGAGGGCAGGACTCAGCACACCTGACTGGGAGTCGAGGCCTGGGTCAGCTCTGGGTCTGCTGCTGACTCTGAGTGACCTTGGGTAAGTCACATGGTCTCTGCTTAATGGAGATGGTTACTCCTGCGCTTACAGGGCTGCTGGGAGGACAGAAGCAGCCAAGGTGGAAAAGTGGATTGGGAGGGGACAAGAGAGTGCAGGGGGTGGAGCCAGGCTCTGGACTGGAGGTGGGGCCTGGCCCTGCTCCACCCACCTCTGTTCCTAGCCTCCTGGTGACTGGCCAGGCCCTGGTGTCTCCACCCCTGAGAGCCCAGCTGATTGGAGGAGGTGGGGCCTTTATGCAAAGAAGGCTGTCCCCTCCCCCACCCCTTCTGCCCAGGCCTCTGCCCTGGGCCTCACACAGACTGGCTGGGTTTCCCAGGTGGCTGGAGCCTGGTGAAACATTTGATCCATCGCCTGAGTGCAGGTGGCTCTGGCTGCCCCTACCAGTCTCTGAGCTGCTCCCCAGCCCCAGCCCTGACCCTCCCCTGCCTCGTCCCTGCCCCCTGACCAGCTGGGTGACTTCTGGTGAGTCTCTTCACCTCTCTGAGCCTCGGTCTCCTCCTCTGTTGAATGGGGATAGGAACGCCCACCTTGTGGGCAGGTCCTGTTTCCTACACCCTCTTGCAGTCTTTGAACGACTGCTTCTTGGGAGCCTCCTGTGTGCCAGGCCCTGGTCTGGGCGCTGAGGACAGGTGTGGGTGGCAGTGGGGACGGGGCCCTGCCCTCTGAGAGCACCCACTGTGGAGGGTGTCAGGTGGCCGCATCCAGGAGCTGGCTGGGGAGGCATTTAGAAGTGTCAGGGAGCCACACCAGCAGAGTGGCTGTGTGACTCAGCCAAGGTCACCCTGTGGATCAGGCCAGGCTGGCCCCAGAGCAGACAAGTGACATACTCTGTGACGGGACCCACGGCTCAGTAAAGTGGTTCCCTGGAGGGACGTCAGGCTCCCACCCAGGTGCCAGCCCAGGAAGGAGGTCCGGCCCTCCGTGCCCTTCAAGGGCTCTGAGGCTAAACAGGTGAGGGTCTCGTGTTTCTGTGCAGCCCCCCTGGAAGAGTGACCCTCTGGTGGGTACCTTTCTGGTACGCTGTCACTGCGATGGCTCCGTAGTGCCCAGCAGACTTCCCTTGGCACCTGGGAGGGCGTCAGAGCTGTGTCCCCAGAACCTGCACGTTGTCCCGCACCTCCAGCCCTGCAATGGCACCTCCCCCACGGACGATCACAGAATCTGCAATCGTCATCATCGTCACCCGAACCATTGCTTTCCTGCCACTGTTTAATAAGACGAGATGGGGCACCGCTTTCCTTCCACTCCAGATCTGCTGGGAGCCAGAGACAGTGAGCCCGGCGGTAGAGCATCTGCCCAGTGTGCTCGGGGCCCCGTTTCCAACCGCAGCACCTCAAAAAGGAAAGAAGCGGAAGGAAGGTTCCGTGAGAGGAGGCCCCTCAGGCGGACTTTGCGCAGGGAAGAGCCACACGCTGTGTGAATGCGAACAGCGAGGCCGGCGTGGTGAGGCCCGCGTGTGTGCACAGGGTGGGGTCCTCCGCCAGTGCGTGCCTGTGTGCGCCTGCAGGTCACCTCGTCAGGGGCAGCGCGCAGAGGTGGGGTCCGTGGTACGTGATGGCATGAGGTACCTGGGGCAGGTGGGCCGGGTGCGCGCTTCCTGGTCGCTGACTTCACCTCCCCCAGCCTCTTGCCCTCATCTCCTGCTGGACAAGGTCAATGACCCTCAAGGGGGTTGGGGTGCACATTCAGGTGCGCACCCAGGAAAGGTGAGCTGGCAGCATTTTTGACATCCTGCCCCTGCCCCCAGCAAGCAGCCACCACCTGGCTTTACAAGAGGGTAAACTAGGCTCAGAGCAGTGGGTGACTGTCTCGTGACCACGCCACTGAGTGTCGGGGCTGGAACATGAGTCAGGTGCGTCGAAGACCTGAGTCTCCTCCTTTCCTGAGACCCTTCCATGACCACTCAGGAGCCTGGGGCAAGCCCTGGAGACCTGTCCCCTTGCAAAGGCCTGGGACTGTGGCGAGAGCTCAAGCAGGACAGGCAGTGCCCTCTCCCTCTGGGGAGCAGACGCCATCATGGGAATTCCCAGTGTGACCTTGGAGGTCACTGTCCTCCTCTCAGTCTTCTCGCCTGTCAAACGAGGACAATGATCCCTGCCCTATAGGTCAGCTGGGGTCTACAGAGACAGTGCAGAGAAGTGGTCAAGCACGGGGCACTGAGCCTAGCCTCCTGGGTTCAAATCCTACCATTAGCTCCTTTGGGCTACATGATGTTAAGCAGATTGCTTAACCACACCATTTCCTATCCATGAGGATCATAATAACAGCAGGGACTTACAGAGATGTCATAAAATTAGGTGTTGTCTGAGTCTGTTTTCCATTGCTATAACAGAATGCCTGAGGCTAGGTAATTTATACGGAAAAAGAAATTTATTTGGTTCATGGTTCTGGAGGCTGGAAATCCAAGATTGGGTGGCTGCCTCTAGAAGGGTCCTCAGGCTATGTCATAATGTGGCAAAGAAGCAGAAGGGTCACTGAGCATGTGCAGCAGCCTCACTTCATAACCCTCATGGTAACTAGTTCCCCTGAGACCTGTGGTGGTTCCTCTTATGACCTAAACCTCTTCAAGGTCCCATAAGCTCTCAAGACTGAGACCCTGGGGGACCACCTTTCAACATGAGTTTCAGAGAGCACAGACCATATTCAAACCATGTCAGAGCAATTCAGAGACTTGGAGAAGTCAGAGGAGGGCTGGGTGTAGGCTGTACTCAGTGAGCAGGTGCTGATTTACCGTGAGGATGAGTCATTGTGAAGACTGAGCATCGTCGTCACAGACGGCACGGCACCGGGGAGAGAGATGTGGTGTTGGTGGGCTCTCACTCAGGGCCAGCTCAGCGTCCCTGCATGTCCCTCAGGGCCTGCTCCTCTCACGGTCCATCCCAGCCCCCTGCCCCCAGGTGCTCAGACTGTCCACGTCTCTGAGGAGCTGCACTCCACATCACAGGAGCACGGAGCAACTTCTCGTCTCATCTGCAGTCCAGTCCTGCGTGGACCATGTCCTGCTCCTCTGGGGTTTAACTCCTCAGAGGCTGAGGGGATGATAGTAGGCAGGCCAGGCTGGGCGGGGACCGAGGCAGCAGCCTGGCCCCTGGAGGCCCAGGAAGTTTGTTTTAGAATGACTCATTTAGAGGATTGAATTCAGCACTCTCTCCCCATTTCTCAGATGGGGAAAGTGAGGCCCAGGAACTTCCCCAAGGTTATACTATAAATCCATGCCAAAGCAGGATCTAGAACTCAGGCCGTCTGTCTTGCGAACCAGAGCTCTTTAATCCATTCAGAGAGAGATTAAAGAGTTGTTTAAGGGAGGAAAAAACTGATTAATTTGCTGCTGTGTGGGAGAGAGGACTTGTAAGATAGACCCTTGCTGCCAGGGTAAGGAGGTTGGAGTCTATTATGATTTACCTGACAATGAGTCATTTTGAAGACTGAGCATCGTCGTCACAGACGGCACGGCACCGGGGAGAGAGATGTGGTGTTGGTGGGCTCTTACTCAGGGCCAGCTCAGCGTCCCTGCATGTCCCCCAGGGCCTGCTCCTCTCACGGTCCATCCCAGCCCCCTGCCCCCAGGTGCTCAGGGCTGAGGCTCAGTACTACTCACTGAAAGTCACACATCTATTAAATAGCAGACTTCAGGCCTGAACCGTGGGCCTGGCCTGGCTGTGGAGGGCTGTGGCAAAAGATCTGAGAAGACAAACTGACAGGGGAAGGACTTGGCAGGGTTGGAGGGGACCTGGAGAATCAGCCTGGGAGTGTGAGCTTCGTAGGGAGTGCTGGGATGGAGTCTAGTTTTGGATAAAGAGAGCGAGCCCACTGGCTGGGTGTGTAATAGAGACAGCCAGGGGCCTGTCTCTCCCTGCTCTTGCCCCCACGATTTTGTAGTCTGAAAAATAAATAAATAAATAAATAAAATGGTTTTAAATCAATCACTCAGTCAATGACTCCCCAAATTTTATCAGTACTTGTCTGAGTTCCAGACTCAGAGCTTTGTATCAGTCAGGTTAGGCTAAGCTATGCTGTAGTAACAAACATCTCCCAGATCTCAATGGCTTAAAACCACAAAGTCTTCCTCGTTCATGCCACCTGTCCTTGTCAGTTGGCTGGAGTCTGTGATCCACATTATTCCTCCTCCAAGACAGGCTGTTGAGTCTGAATGGAATGCTGCTGGTCACACAGGCACCTGTTCTGAAGTTTCCACCTGCAGTTACTTCCACTCACATTTCAGGGAGCAAAGCAAGTCACAGGGCTGAATTGCAGGGCAGAGAGCCTGGTCCCACCACCAGGCTGGGAGGAAAACGACTGGGTGCAGAGGATAAGCATCCACAGTATGTTCGCCTTCACTGGGTGTCCACACCAGAGGCGGCTCAAACTCAGCATAACAAGAATTTCCTGTCCCTCAAATGTGCCTGCAAATGGTGTCTCCATCCACCAGCAAGTGGGAACTTGAGACCACCCGTGGTGCTCCCCTCCCCCACCACCCACCCCTCCATCTGCTTCTTCTACCTCTCAGGGCCTCCACCCTGGTCAAGCTGCCACCAGCTTGGCACCCGCAGCGGCTCCGGCCAAGTTCCCCTTCTCCTTCCTGTCCCCCGACGATCCGTTACGCAGAGCAGCAAATATAATCTTTTTAAAAACATCTGCCATGATATTGCTGGCCTGCTACAACCCCAGGGACTTCCACCGCTCTCGGGATAAACCCCAGGCCCCCAGGTCGTGCCTGAGCCAACCACCGTCTCCAGCCCCCCGCAGCCTCATCTCCTCCCAACGCTCCTGCACCTCCATCCGTCCCCCCGGATCACTCCTGGATGGTCCAGTGCCTGGGACCCCCTCCCCATGGCTCCCTGTAGGCAGGAGATTGTGCCCAGATCTCAGCGTAACCCGTGAAGCAAAAGGACCCCCACGGCAGGCACCTCTTCCCACGTGGTCCTGCCGATCTCCGTCACGGCATTTCCAGAAATGATCTCGTTCATACATTCGCGGGTGGTTTATCAGCAGCTTCTCTCAGAAGGACGTACACTCCATGAGGGCAGGGACCTTACCTGCTGTGTCCTCAGTGCCCTGCACACTGGCGGGCACCACCAAGACTCTCGATGAGCAAATGGATGGATGAAGAATGAATTTATGGGCGAATGAGCGGACCCAGACCTCCGCCTCCAGGGCTGGGCTCTCGGTCCACAGTTGTTGAGAAGGAGGGTCTAGAGCATGGCCAGGCGTCTGTCCTGTCTGTGCCTGGGCCCTCCCAGGTGGGTGGACAGAGTGGGGCCTGTCCCCATGAACGCTGGGCCCTGGCTCTCCTGAGAGGAAACCTGACTTGTATTCAGGAGGCTTAAGACTCAACAAACCACTCCCACCAACTTTCTGCCCACATCTGCCAGCTCAGGACAGAGCCGGCTTGGCCACTGGGACACCAACAGACTCCTCCACCTGGCTGTTAAGAGGACTAAAGAGAAGACATCCAAAGGTGAATTTTGTCCCCGGTCTTCAGGGGGAGCTCAGGCTGGGGTCAGGGCAGTCCTGACTACAGGAGACCCTCACCTGAGGGAGGAGACACACACCTGCCCACAGGCGCTGCTAACCCAGGGAACATTCCCAGATGGCTGAGGGACACTGTCTGTATTTAGAAACATCCAGTCTGTTGGGGGAATTTTATTAGTTACCTTTTTACTGCTGTGACAAAATACCTGAGAAAATCTGCTTAAAAAGAGGAATGGCTTATTTGGGCTCATGGTCCCAGTCCATGGTGAGTTGGCTGAATTGTTCAGGGGCTGCGGTGAGGCAGAACATCACAGCGGGGAGTACACGGTAGAGCAAAGCTGCTCACCGCGTGGTGGACAGGAAACAGAGATGGAAGGGGCTGGGGTCCTGATAGCCCTTTCACATGCACACCCCCAGGGACCTAACTTCCACCCGCTAGGCCCCACCTCAGATGGTTCTGCCACCTCCTAGTAGCTTCCCAGGCTGTGACCAAGCTCTGGACATGTGGACCTTTGGGGATTTTGCATCCAACCTAGAGCTGCAGTCCTGGTCCTCACTAGGGTCAGGAGGCATTTGGGAGAGCCGGGCTGCAGAGGCCCCTGTCCTGCAAACTCAGAGACCCCAGCTCAGCTCCCACAGTCCTTCATGAGGGGCGACCCCTCACTGTCTGGTGGGCCACTCCTCCCGAGGCAGAGGGGCAGATGGGGGAGGCGAGGTCCCCTCCCCAGGTGGGACCCTGGGTGGAGCAGAGCCTGCCCCTCCTCAGGGCCAGTGCCCATCAGCGTCCTGCCCTGGCCCAGCGCTGGACGGAGGGAGGCCTGGGGTCCTGTAGCATCGTGGGCAGGGCCCTGTCCCACTGGGCCATCTCTCATCAGTGACCAGGGTGGGGCTGGTGACTCCCGATGCCCCCAACCCCACAGGGACCCTCTCTGCTCCCTCCCCATCACCTGGCTCTGACCCTGCGGTTCTCTGGATCCAACAGAAACTGGGCTAATTTCTTGGGCCCATAAACCACCTAGTGGGGAGGCGGTGGGAGGCCGCTTCCACTCCATCACCCACCCGAACGCGTCGTCTGACACTTTCAATTTATTTTTCAATTCCTTCACTATCAGAAATGACGATTAAATTCCCAGCGTAAACGCCGCTTTACCGACTGAATTAAGCACGGGGGAGGGGCGCCCGCTCCGCAGCCCATCAGAGTGGCCGCGTTAACCCCTCCATCCTCACAGCCGGGAGGACTCCCGGGGGTCGCCCAGAAGACCCCACCCGGAACCGCGCTGGGGTCACCGAGGCCTGACCCCTTTGCTCCTGGGGTTCAGGGGTGGGGAGGGGTCTCGCCAAGGTCACCCACCCCATCAGGGCAGAACAGGGGACACCAGCCTGGCTCCACCTGACCAGGTCTGGGGCATGTCAGGTGGCTGCTCCCTGTCCCCAGATGGCACGGGACCACACAGGGTTTACATTTCCCAGGACACATGTGGGACCAAGGATCCTGCAGACATGAGGCTGGGGGCACCAGAGGGTCACAGAGGGTCAGCAAGGGTCCTGGAAGGACCCAGGGGTCAGCTTCCTCCACTGCCCTCCCGCCCCGCACACTCCAGGCCATTGCCCCTGTCTGCCGGGGCCACGCACCCCCCCCCAACAGCGGCCCAGGCCAACCTCAGGCCTCCTGTCTCCAGCCCCAGCCTGGCCCTGGGACCCCCGCACTCCCTGCCCCTGCGACCCCATGGCATCTGCTACTCTCCCCATGTCCCCACTTGTCCCCCCTCTGGTCCTCATCTGTCACCAGTGAAGTCCCCAATGTAAATATGACTCCATCATTTCCTGACTCAGAACCCTTCGGGCCTCCCTCTTCTTTCCCAGATCAGACCCCAGCCCTTGGCAAGCTGCAAGGACTGGGTGACCTGCTCTGGCTTCACGCCCCCTCCCCTAGGGCTCTGCCTCCCAGGCTCCGCCCCTCCAGATGCTCCCTCCCCCTCAGATGGCTCCCCACCTGGAGGCCCTAGACTCCCATATGACATCACATTAGATGTCACCTCCTCAGAGAAACTCTCTGGCCACCATCCCTCCATCTAAATCCTAAGATTCTCTCTCGCATCCATTTCCTCTCCTTCAGAGTACTTAATGTGAGTTATAATTATGTATTAATTTGTGGGTTTATTGGTTTCATAGACCATCTGTGAAGGGATTTCTGTCTCATTCTCTCAGTGCTGCAGATAAAACTCCTGGACAGGAGCCTGGACAGGGGCAGGTGCTCAGTGCAGAACTTCGAATACATGACATATCCTTCCTGGTACCAGGCTGGGGTCCCTTACAGTCCTCACAGTCTGATAGGATGGCAAATACATACATATAGTGACAGTTCAACAGGCCAGGGCACAAGAAAGGGTCATCAGCCCTGGGGCTGTTGGTGATGGCTTCAGGGAGAACCTTAAACCCAGCTGGGCTCTGAGGGATGAACAGGAGTCTGCTCAGCACTGAGACCAGGGAAGGGCATCCTGGCATAGGGAACAGAATGTGCAAAGACCAGGATTATTTAGGGAATGAGGGGTTGAGTGAGGCTGACCTGTGGGTGGGTGGGAGAGGCTGCATGATGCTGGGAAAATTGGCAGGGCCAGGCCTAGAGGGACCTGTACCCCCAGGTTACAGTATGTGGACTGTACTCCAAGGGTGATAGGAGGGAGCAGGGCTTGGGAGAATTTTAGGCCAGGAAATGATCAGAAGGCTGGAGGTCACTGAAGATCGAACACTAGAGAGGAGGCCACTGCAGGGCTCTGGACAGAGGTGACAGAGACCTGAGGGGGGGTGGGGGAAGGGACATGTGGGGCAGAATCCAGATGCTGCAGTTCTGAGAGGACAGCCCCCAGCTGGGCGGCTCCTCCCCACCCGGAAGGGACCAATTTAGCAATTTTGACACGTCTGTGTTTGCAGAGACTCAAGGAGCCCAGGCCTCAGAGCCAGACAGGCCAGCTTTCAAGTCTGGGCCTGCCCTTCACGCTGTGACCCTGGGCTCTCTCTCCCAGGGTCTGGCCGGGGATAATCAAGGTGAAAATGCCACCATCGCCCGTCTCCCACATGCCAGGCATGAACTAGGGGACACCAGACACAGAGGTGTCCCAAGCCGGGACAGGGAGACCCCTGGAGCACGTCAATCAGGAGGCTTCTCAAGGAGGCAGCGCGTGAGAGCTCCCCCCTCCATGCCCCTGTGACTCTCTTGGTCTCTCTCCAGCTGCCCCTGCCCTTCCCTGGCCCCATTTCTGTGCCTCCCTCTCTCTGTGCCCTGATGAGAGGACCAGAGGAAAGGGACGGGCTCGGGTCCCTCCAAAGGGGTCGCTCGCTCCCTCGGAACAGCCTCCCCTCCCTCCAGGGCCCCTCTGTCTCTCCTACAGCCCCAGCCTCTGCCCTGGGGACAGCCATACTGGAGCTGGAGATCCGAGCGGCCCGAGCAGGACCTGCAGGCAGGGACCTCGCCGCACGTCTGAGGACACAGGAGTGGCTGCCTCACCTGGGGCACGTGGCTGCCTTCTCCAGGTCTGGCTTCACTACTGGGACCCTCGAGGAGCTTCTCAGGGGTGGCTTCCCAGCCCGCCTCGCCCGCCCGCCTCAGCCTCTTCCCCAGGTCTCGTCCGCAGGGCTTTGCGGAACCTGTTCCAGGGCTAGAAAAAGATGGAGGATCAAGTGACCCGAAAGATGTGAGAAGGTTTCCCAAACCGTGAGGCCAGCGCCCACGTCAGGGCTGATCTCTGGTTGCTGGCATCTGGATGCACCAGGCTCCTCCTAGTTGGTCACTAACACACCAACCCATTTCAACACGACTTTCCTTCGGTCCTCTCATCAGGGCACAGAGAGAGGGAGGCACAGAAATGGGGCCAGGGAAGGGCAGGGGCAGCTGGAGAGAGACCAAGAGAGTCACAGGGGCGTGGGGTGGGGGAGCTCTCACGCGCTGCCTCCTTGAGAAGCCTCCTGATTGACGTGCTCCAGGGGTCTCCCTGTCCCGGCTTGGGACACCTCTGTGTCTGGTGTCCCCTAGTTCATGCCTGGCATGTGGGAGACGGGCGATGGTGGCATTTTCACCTTGATTATCCCCGGCCAGACCCTGGGAGACTTGTCAAGCACCTGCTGTGCGTCACGCTTAGTAACTGGTAACAGCCAGTGCTCAGAACCTACCGTGTGCCGGACGTGTGCTGCACACGTTGTAGGTGACATTTCATTGGCCCTCAGACCCTCTGGATGCTATGGCTGGCCCTGTCTACCAACAAGAGGACTGAGGTGCAGAGAGAGAAGTGGCTCATCCAGGGTCCCCCTCAGAGACACAGAGCTGGGGCGTTTGTGCGAGTCGGGGTCCCTCCCTAACCACTGCACTGTTCTGCCCCACCAGTGGTCACAGGTGGAACTGAGAAGAGTGATGATAATAGAGATGATGATGATCATGCACTTCCTACCGGAAGGCAGAGGACACTTGGAAGCAAGTGGTACCTAAGAGCCCCTCCACTGTACAGGGGCAGAGCGAGCCTTTCCCGGGTCCAGACTGACAAGGACGTCACAGCAGAAGCACTCAGTGAGCACCTGCCCTGCACCTGTTCTGAGAGCTTGCATTATTTATTCGATTCTATTCATTATTGCAATCCTCACATGCTCAGTGGAGAACCTGGGATGTGACTCACCTCTAGTCCACAGATGGGCGACTAAGGCCCAGAGAACGAGGAGACGCCTGTGACCAATCTCTGAGCTGGGAGCCAAACATCACATTAGACAAGCTCTCTGGGTAGTGCTGATGCAGCACAGGTGAACCTGGCAGGTGAACCCAGCCAGACCCAGCCTCTAGCTTCTGCTGTGTCCTTCACCAGGGGTGACCTGGGGAAGTGACTTCACAGCTGCAAACCTCAGTTTCCCCATTGCAAATAAATGCTTAGGGTAGTTGAGGTCATGCATGCAGATGGCCAATACAGTACCTGGCACAGCAGGGAAGGGAGAAATGACGGCCTCCGTATTACCATCACCTGGTGACAGGGAAGAGCGCGCCCTCGTCAGGGCCTCTGCACGTGCGGGCTCTTCCGTCTGGAATGGCACCGCTCCTCTTTGCCTGGCTAAAAACTTCAGGTTGTCAGGTCTCAGTGGGATGTCACATCCCTGGGAAATCTTTCCTGCCGCCTCCCTTCCTCCCCCTCCTCTGGTCTTCTCTGGAGCCCCTGCGTCAGTGACTTATTATCCATTGGCATGATTATTTTATTAACATCCATCCCCAGTCTAGCCTCTGACCTCTAGGTGGCCATACCTGCTTCCCAGCACCCAGCACAGTGCCTGGAAGCTGGAAGGCGCTCAGGAAGCATTGGTTGCTCCAATGGAGCAAAAGTTCAGGCAAATAGATCATGAAGTTCTTTAGAGAAAGTGAGAGAGCCAGCTGGACTCCTGGCTACCATGTTGCTGCCTCCCACTCCCCACGTGCCCTGCCTGCTACTGCCAGGTGACTCACTGGCTCAGAAAGGGTTAACAGTCCAAGTTACTGACTTCTGCTGGGCCTACTGGGTTGACTGAACTCAGTAATTAGGCCCTGCACAGGGGATGAGCAGGCTGCAGGAGGATGGGTGAGCGGAGAGGGACCTACTGAGGGACCATCTCCCATCTCAGGAAATCTGTGCACTCTAGGGAGACACAAAGGAGCCCCTTCCCTCCCAGAGCCCCATTCATTGACTCAAAGCACCACAATATCCCTCACTTCCCTCACTTTCAAAGTGGCCCTGGGACAGGCTACGGTCTTACACATGAAAAAGAGGCTCAGATGAGGAAGGTGACAGGCCCAAGGTCATGTAGCTATTTGGTGGCAGAGCTGCCCCACAGGGAGCACTACCTAACACCAGTGTACCTCGGACTTAGCAGTTTAGCCCAGGCCCCAGCTTTGTTAACGGAGTTACACAGGCTCATGAGTGTTAACTCAGCAGGAGTTCAGTACATGAGCGCTGTCATCATCACCATCACCACCACCACCACCATCACCACCACCACCATCACCACCATCATCACCACCATCACCACCATCACCACCACCACCACTAAAATCACCATCACCACCCATTACCATCACCATCACCATCACCACCACCACCACCATCATCCCACATCACCATCACCACCATCATCACCATCACACCATCATCACCATCATCATCACCACCACCACCACTAAAATCACCATCACCACCCATCACCACCACCATCACCATCACCATCACCACCATCACCACCATCATCACCATCATCACAAACATCACCACCACCACCATCACCACTAAAATCACCATCACCACCCATTACCATCACCATTACCATCACCATCACCATCACACCACCACCACCACCACCATCACCATCACCATCACCATCATCATCACCATCATCACCATCATCACAAACATCACCACCACCACCATCACCATCACCATCATCACCATCATCACCATCATCACAAACATCACCACCATCACCACCCATTAACATCACCATTACCATCACCATCACCACCACCACCACCACCACCACCATCATCACCATCATCATTGCCATCATCACCATTATCACCAATATCACCACCACCACCACCACCACCATTAAAATCACCATCACCACCATCATTGCCACCATATTTGATTATTGTTACCCTGAACATACAAGTGCTTTCCAATCACTTCCTGTTTCATACTCTCAGAAACTTTGCCCAGGGGTACTTGGGGTGGGTGCTACCTCCCCAGATGGAGCTGCCACCCCCCCAGGGCTGTCAGGGAGCCACAGAGGACCCCATACCCCCTGGAGGATGCCCAGGCGTGGGGTGGATCTATCCCCATCCCCATCTTTGCAGACTCCATAGGCAGCTCCTGGTGGACCTGAGGGCTCCTGCTGACAGACCGTGTGTCAGGAGCCTAGGAAGGTCTAATTAATCATGATAATTGGCACCTTCACAGATGGCTGCCTTGTGTCACCCACTCTGGTGATAAAAGGTTCTGGTAATTCTGTTTGGACAGCACTGTCCACGCAATATGTTTGTCATCTGGGCCATAGAAAAGCAGTTGATTTCTGAGGATGCTGCCCGTAGTGGGCTGGCTGGGCTCTTGGCCCCACTCGCACTGCTTCCTGGAGGGCCTCAGGTGAGGCCGGAGCTGAGGACAGGGCTTGGGAATCAGACTGTCTCACACAGGACTCCAGGCACGGCTCTGACAGCTGGTTCTGCCAGGCTAGTTGAGCCAGAGCTTCAGGCAGTTCGCCTTAACTCTCCCCTCCGCCTGATTGCCAGGGGTCTGGGGAGTCACGTGCCTAGTGGTGGGGGGTTCACCAGTTCTCAGTCCTCCCACCCCCATCCTTCTGCCCCCTTGCCCGTCACACACAGATCTTGATCTTTTTATTCTCAGTGTGATCCAAGCTCCAGGAACAGTATCTGGCACATAGTAGGTGCCTAAAGACTGGCGTGTCCTCAAGAATATGACTTACACACCAGAAGTGCCTGGCACAAGCCTCGCTCTTCACGGGCTCTCGCTGCATCCTCACACCCGGGTGACGATGGGGTGGCACCCTGGCGTGTCCCTCAGTCAGAGCAGCACCTGGCCCGGTGCCAAGCACTTCAGAGGGACCCACTTCGAATGGCAGGGCTGTGGTGGCAGAGGAGACGTAGCCTCAGCTCTCATGTCACCCTCCCAGGGCTGCGGTGCTGAAGACGCCTCCTTACTCACGAGGTGGCACCTGGCCTGGCGTGCCTGGGGTGGAGGGGCACCTCGCTTGTCAAGTCACCTCTCCCTTGGTGCTCGCTGCTGGAGCTTCCTCGTGGCCGAAGTCGGAATTCTCATGGGGGTTGGCCCAGGGGCAGGAAAGGGAAGGGCCCAGACACTGGTGGAGCGTCACTTCCTTCCGCCATATTCTATTGGTCAAAGCAGTCGCAGACCATTCCCCTTCCGATTTGAGAGGACGGATCCCACAGAGCTGCCCGCGGTGAAGCTTGCCTTCTGGAGGACGGGCGTTATCCAGAAGGCGGTGCCCCTCCCCGCCAGTCCGAAACACCAGTCGGTCCCTCGCTGCCTCTTCAACAGAGCCCCGCCCTCCCCGCCCCACCAGCTCCACCCCACCCCTTCATTGTCACCCTAGCCAGGAGTCACTCAGTGACCTCCAATTCCAGCCTCCACTTGCCCCCTGCTCTGCACCCACCTGCTGAGACCCTTAAAGGACAACTAAGGGTCCCCACTGTGCAGTCAGTAGTTGCCAGCCCCAGAGTGAAGGAGGGCAGATTCCCAGGACCCGCCACGACCCTGGAACCAGAACCTGGGACAGGCAGGGAACCTGTTTTTACCACCTCCCTGGGCCATACTGTCCACTCCAACGTCTGGGCACCACTGCCATAGTAGTTCTTAGTGGTAACTTGCCCACCTGCCCCAGGCCCCGCCTGCTAGCCTGGGGCTGACCCCCACCCAGGCTGCCCCTGTGATCACGACAACACAGGATCCTGAGCCACCACCTGGCTGTGGGGAAGTGGGCCAGGCTTCGATGGAAAGGACACAGCTGGGCTCCTGTCCCTCCCACTGGTCCCCACCCAGCAACCCCCACAGGGCACAGATAGATGCAGCCTCTGGAGGGGCCTGGTGGGGTCTGCTGAATCTCTCACCAGCTGGGCTGCCCTGGAGGGCCTGGAGGCTGAGCTGTGAGTCCCCACATTGGGGAAGAAATCCAGAGCCTCTCCCCGTTTTCAGCCAACCCCAACAGTGACTCACTATCCCTCACAGAGCATCACCAGTCTTCGACCACGCGTCCCCAGCTGAGGAGGTCTGCCATATTGTGATGGGCTGACAGATCTTACTTCATGAGAATGTTCTAGGCCAGACTCTAAGGGAAATGACTAAACAGCCTCTATTTTGCTCTGAGACTCCATGTTATGTAGGCTTCTCCCATGGGAACACCCCGCCTCTGTGCCCATCATCAGTTACTTGGTGTGACATGTTTAATAATATACAATGGCAATTCCTATGTAGTAAAGAATTGCTCTCTTTTGAATCCTATTGCTCCTAAACAATGTACCATGTGAACAGTGATTGTGTGGATGTTAGTAACCATTCTTTAGTTTGACCCACTTCCCCCTCTGTCGATGATCTCATGATGTTAGTTTGTAACTTTGAATCATAGCAACAGACACTTATGATTGATGAGACTTTTGGTATAAGAACCCCTACAACCCTGTGATCGGGGCTGTTCTCCCAACAGCCATATTTTGGGGCATTGTGTGAGACAGTCAGCCGGCTGGCTTAATAAAGACTCTCAAATTTGGACTTCTCAGTGGTGATCGGTCTGTTCTTAAGTTGCGCCCCATAACAATATCATCAACCAGGGTGCAGTCTGTTGGTCCCATCCCTCGTCCTTACCCAAGACAGCAAAAATGAAGTGGGTACAGGGCGACCCCTGCCGCTCAGGCAGCAGTACAAAGCCCACCCATTCTCCCCTCAAGGCTAAATACCTGCCGCTCACCCAGGAGGTCCTATCGTGGCTCCTTCCTGCGGCGCCCCCACCACCAGACGTCCTTCTGTGTCCTTCATAGAAGATATCTGCCAGTACCACACTGCTGTCAAATGCCAGCCTTGATTTCATCGAGCAAGACACAATTTGATCAAAATAAGAAAAAAAGTGAATTTCAATTTTGTAAAAATGGCAAATGTATGGTGTGAAACATTCAAGCAACGGGGAGTATGTATTACCCCACTATGGTTTGGATATCAAGTGTCCACCAGAAGCTCCCTTGCTAATGCAGAAGGTGGGATGGTCAGATCAGGAGAGCCGTGTCGCCTATGTTCCCATATGAACACACAACCCATGCAACCTCACACCAGGTACAACCACAAGAATGGGAAATTATACCCCACGTAGGTACGACATGTCAAAATGCATTCTACTGTCCTGCAAAACTAATAAGAACACATAAGAAATTATTTTAGAGTGTCCCCCAAAAGCTCCCTTGCTAATGAAGAAGGTAGAATGATTAGATTTTGAGAATTGTAACCTAATCAGTGGATCAATGGATTAATCCACTTGGGGTTTGTAATTTGAATGGACTAACTGGGTGGTAACTGTAGGCAATGACAGTGTGGCTGGAGGAAGTCAGTCACTGGGGTGTATCTTGGGGGTTTATATTTTACAGCTGAAGTCTTAGACTCTCTCTCTTTCCCTCCCTTTCTCTCTCTCTCCCTCCCTCCCTCCTCACTTCCTGGCTGCCTTAAACTGAGGAGCCTGCCTCCCTCCACCACGATATTCTGCCTCATCTCAGGCCCAGAGCAATGGAGTCGGCTAACCATGAACTGAACCTCTGAAACCATGAGCCCCAAATAAACTTTTCCTCCTCTAAGTTACTCTTGTCAGCTATTTTGGTCACAGGAATAAAAAGTTGACCCACATGCCAGCTGAAGTTGGCTGTTTTTTGTTTTTTAACTCAGTGAATCTCATCTAGGCACCCCTGTGTACATCCATAGAATAGAAAAGATAGATAAGAAGAAACCAAAATATATTATATAGGTTATTTTAAACAGAAGAGGAGGACTGGATATCATTTTACTTAATTTAACAGAAAAATCGAAAATTGGGGTAAAACCGAAATAAATATTAACTTCATATAAATGTTGCTTTGCAGGTGTTTTTCCTAAAAATGCTTCTACAATAAAGAAGTAAAATTTTCCAAAATATTAAGATGTTGTGTTCTTGCTCTTTTTAAAAAAATGAATGCATGTTTGGGTTTTAGTGGATGCCCTGGTAATAAAGGTCAGTGCGTTTGCACGCTCACAGTCTTCCTTACAACATTATTACCTCACCAGGCTCATAACTGACGTGCATGGTGTTCTGGAAGCAGTTCTAACGGCAATTTAGGGTGGATTCTGCATTTAAATAGAATTGCTTCTCAGCCGCAGTCCTGCCTGCCTCCCTTCTTTCCTTCCTTTCTTCCCTTCTTCTCTCCTTCCTTCTTTCCTTTCTTCCTTCCCTTCTTCATTCAGTCTTCCTTCTCTTCTTATTATTTATTTTAATTTTTAACCACATCTTCTTCTTTCCTTTGTTCTTTTTGAATTTCAATTTTTAGTAGATAAACTTTTTTTTTTTCTGGAAAGATTCACAGATGTCTATTTCCTGAGTTCTGCACACCACCAAACCTGTCCCTGGCCTTTTTACTGGGAAGGCAACCTGGAGGGATGTAAAAATAGAGACTTGTCTTGTCTTTCCCTCAGAACTCCATTGCCCTCTGGTGTGACCGAGGAGACCTTTGGATCAATCTTCCTGTCCCTTACCTTAGGATTCCGCTCTTTTTTTTTCCACCTAAATCACCAGATGTGTCCTTTGCAACAATTTTCTCAGAATCTTTCAGCAGCGTTTCCTGCAAGACTGTGCACTTTGACCTGAAGAGTCACGTCTTTATTTCGAGAGTGCTATTTTAGTACGACTTGGAATATTTTTGTACCCCTTGTCCCACAGACTGCTCGTTCATTGGAGAGCCCTGGCCTGTCCTTTATGCCTCTCGGCTATGACCTAAATAATTTTTTTAAATCAAGTTTTTTTTCTATTTAATGGTGCACAGCTTTCTCTGACTTACCCATTCTGTTCCTTCCTCTAAACACACTCCTGTCCTTCGTTGGTGGGTCTTTTGGTCTTGTTGTGTTTTTGTCTGGCTGGCTTTGCTGTTTCTGCAGTGCTGGGGAGGGAACCCAGGGCCAGGCGAGCTGGGCAGGCAGCCGCCCTAGGCTGCGTCCCCAGCCTGTTGGCAATTTCTTCCCTTCCCTCCCTCCTGACTCTCTATTTATCTATCTTTAATTTCATTGCTAAAAGCAGCCAGCTGGATTTTCATCTCACGCTGTTATTTCATAATCACTTCTTTCCATCCTCATATTTTGTGGGTCTTTTTAAAGAGACCCGGTGTCCTCGGAAGCCAGTGGAGTCGCCCAGGAGCGGCTGTTTTTCCCTGTGTCTTGGGCGGCTCCTCTCGACACATTTTCTTCATCCGCCTGTGCTTACCTTGGCTCTCCCTCTGCCCACGTCCCCGGGTGTCCCTGTCCTGGTTCTGATTGACTCCTTTCTGGAGAGGCTCTGGGCGGGAGGACCATGGGGGTGGCCGCAGGCAGCGTGTCCCTGGCATTTGGGTCTGTCATCTCCGTTGTCTCTCGGTCACCGTGGCAGGTATTCCTTGACCGTGAGAGCACAGCTCAGGGGTTGCTGTCCCAGCTCCACGGTGGCCCCAGCAAAGCCCGGAGGGAGCTGGGGCTGGCTCTCTGTGCTGTAAACCGAGGATTCTTGGCTGAAGTCTTCAGGCCGGGACACTTTGGGGCGGATCCCATAAAAGCTCCACGTTCCTACGTGTCCAACATACAGGGGATGTTTGCCTGGGTCCTCCGCGGCCTCTCTGCTCTGCTCTAGATTCCACAGTGTTTGGGAGAAAGGCTTCAGGGTTTGTGGTTTGGAACTGTGATCATTTCTGGTTTCAATAAAAATTAAGAAAAAAATCCTTCCTCTAAATTCTTTTTTTTTTTGCTTACTGACTTCGGTGGCTTTAGAGAGAGGATTAGGATTCGAATGTCAACGTCACCATTTTTAGCTGGAAATTCAGTGCTCTCTCATTGCATATCTCTTCCCATCCTAACATCACCTTGGTATGACCGTCACCACGGGCTGGAGAGTCGAGGCAGGAGAGCTGACCACTAGAGGACCGCATGGTCATCCTAGGTAAGAGCAGGCACCTGCTCTGCCTGGGGACAAGTCCAGATATGTCAGCCAAAATCCTGCCATGCTTTGGGTTTTGGTATACTGGAGACTTGGTGGCAAACGCCTAGCTCTCCCACTGCTGCTGCCACTCTGCACCACGCAGACAGCACTAATCAATCACAGTCGTCTTTTCCCCCTCTTGCATCTTTTTGCAGGGTTACGCTACAGGAAGTTTTCACCAATCCACTGAGCTTGGCGAGCGAAATGCAGCCACCTGCCCCTGGCACAGAGGGAGTCACAGAGAGAGCCTTCAGCTACATTAAACACTGACGGAGGAGTCAGAGAGACCCGCACTGAATTTTAGTGAGGCCCAGCAGGGTGACCCCAGCCACACCTTTACTTCACAGATGTAAACTCGGTTTTGCCATCTGTAAAATAGGAGTCATTGTGATCACATGGCGCGCTTGAGAGAAATCCAAGAGACAGTGCATGTTAGTCGTGGCTGCATTTAAGAAAAAAACTCCAAAATCTAACAGTTTAAAACAATAAGCACGTATTTAGCTCCTGGTATGGCCGAGCTGGGAGTCCTTCTGATCTAGACAGGCTCATGCCATCTCAGCTGGGCTTGGCCCCTGTCTGTGGTCAGCAGCAGGGCAGCTGGCTGAGTGGTGAGCTGGCTGTTGTTTGGGCATGGGGGCCTCTCGTCCCCCCAAATGTTCGCTCAGCTCATTCCTGTGACAGCAGCAGAGTTTCGAGAGGCTGGGTGAAGGGAGGCAAAGCCCTCAGTTGGCACGCTGGCACAGGCCGGCGGGAGACAAGGGTGGGAAAGATACTCCACCACTTGATGAGAAAGCCGGGGACTCCCTGCACGGGGCTGGACTCTGGGGAGGAGGGCAGGAGAGTGTCACCCTTGCAGTGAGTCTGCCATCGCACACTAACGACCACGGTTGGTACCCAACAGTAGATTCTGTAAAGATTTTAAATCCCAGATTATTTACTTTTTCTCTTAGTAGCGCTTATGAAAATGGGTATGGCAAGTGGGTTTCCTCCTGAGAGCTAACTCAGGTACTGAGCCAGAGGGCGAGGCCCACACTGCAGGAGAACAATGCCAACGTCAACCCACACCCCACCCCTGGGCAGCGAGGCTGGGGCTCTGTCACCTGCTCCCTGCCCTTTCCCATGGACCACGCAGGTGTTTGGGAAGAAGGCTTTTTCTTGTTTGGCCAATATGGCACTTTGGGTCAATCTGATGACAATCTGATGGCCCACATTTTGCCACCTAGTCTGTTAGGGATGAGAATTAATTGATGCCTGCAAAGGTCACTGGACATAGTATCAGAGAGTCTATATTCCAGTCCCAGGTTCCCAAGGACCAGCTGTGTGACCTCGGGCAAGTGTCTTGCTTCCTAGGGATGAGAGGTGGTGGGGAAGGGGTGATGGAGGAGGAATACTGTCTGAAAGTGGGGTGAGTGAACTCCCAGAGATACCAATGAACTAATCTTTCAAAACAATCTGCTACCAAATCACCACACCTGACACCTCTCTTCCTCCCCAGTTTCCAAAGCAAATTCTAGACGGTCTTTCTCCCCACCGAGTTGATGGGGCTGGGTCTGCCTCCTAGCTTAGGCAGATCCCAAAACCTCCTTGTGCAGGAGTTTCATCTGGTTGGAAGTTTCTGGAAGACACCATCATCTAGTCCCATTTCCTATCCTACAATTTCCATAGTAATTAATCTTAAAACTCTGAAGCGCAGAGGCTGTGTGTCCCGTCCCTGAATTACACACGTTAGCGGAGCTTATTAGGTGTAGTCTACAGGAGGTGGATTCACTCTGAGGCTCCAGAGGACAAAACAAGGACAGGTTGGCAGAAGCCGCCAGGAGGCAGCCTGGACTCAAAGGGAAGAAGAATTCCAGAAGGGCAGGGATGGGTGGCAGGAGCCAGGGCAAGACTGGTCAGCCCCAGACTAGATGGGGTCACTGCAAGAGCCACGAAGAGCAAGGGGTTTGGGTCACACTGGGTTCCTGGGAGTTCAGGCAATCCAGTTGACTTTCCTGCCCCTCTGTCCCCCTGGACAGGATGGTGACCGCCACGCCAGCACAGAGCGAGGCTGGGTGAGTGGACCCACTGCTACTTCATGATTCAGAGCTGAGGCGCTCCCCCCTCCCAGCTCCCCAGGAGGGGTTCCCCAGGCACATGGCCTTCCCTCCCGCAGAGGTGCGAGTCCAGGAGAAACGGGACACCTGTGCCGCCATCTTTTCAGCCTCCCTGGGACCCGCTGCCCCCGGAGCTGCCCACGCCCTGCTCCTCCCCACAGGAGTTTCACAGTGACAGCCCCCACACTCCGCCATGGGGGAGCCTGGGGTTCAGCCCCCTCTGGGGGTGGGCTCTCCTGTCACACTGGGATGAGTCATCCTCCAGCGTCAGAAATGGATATGGAGAATAAAAATTGTAACAGCCACACCAATGTTTATAGCAGCTCAATTCACAATAGCTAGATTGTGGAACCAACCTAGATGTCCTTCAACTGACGAATGGATAAAGAAACTGTGGTGTATATATGCAATGGAATATTATTCAGCCATAAAGAAGAATAATATTATGGCATTTGCAGGTAAATGAATGGAATTGGAGAATCTCATGCTAAGTGAAATAAGCCAATCCCAAAAAAACAAAGGCTGAATGTTTTTCCCTGATAAGTGGATGATGATATACAATGGGAGAGTGTGAGAGAAGAAAGGAGGAACTTTAGAGTATGTAGAAGGAAATGAGAGGGAGGGGGTATGAAAAATGGTGGCATGAGACAGACATCATGACCCTATGTACATGTATGATTACAAAAATGGTATGAATCTACATCGTGCACAACCATAGAAACAAAATGATGTACCCCATTTGTGTACAATGAATCAAAATGCAGTCTGTAAAAATAAATAAATAAATAAGAGAATAAAAGTTCCCAAATAGTGAAACTGGGGACAAGAAAAGTAAAATGAGGGCCATGCATTGACAGCTTTCATCTCCCAAAATGAATGTTTTCCAGATGTCGGTTGCAGGCAAAGAGGATGTTTTATCATCCACAAAAGAAAACAGTCTCTAGGAGGCGTTATCTCCTCCAAAGTAAATCCTTTCTGGCGCTGTCCACAGACCTTGACCGAAAGGCACACATTCCTGTCTAAGCAAAACTGACAGATGTTCGCTAGACTACCCCTCAAAATAACCTATATAAACCCAGCCCCTTTCTTTGTCCAGTGGCTCATTTTCCACCAGGAGCGTGGGTCCCCGGCACCATCTCATCCCCCCGAATAAGGAGCTGAGATGACGCGCGAGGTTTGCATTCTGCCCGGTCTTTTTGTGCTAACAGTTAGCACCGTCCACGATGAAAGAGCCTCCTCGTTCCCTTCTCTCACGCCCGGATCCTGCTGATTGGACTTGGGAAGGAAACCATTGCTTGTTCAGGGGCCCCCAAGCCTCAACGTCACCATCACACTAAGAGCTTGGCCAGTACAGAACAGGCCTCTGGTGGGAGGAGTGAATCCCAAGCCCGTGAGTGGACAGCCACCCTGATTGCTGCTGATGTGCCCTGGCCAGGCAGGCACCAGGGGGACCGTGTCAAGGGACTGAGCAACGACAGAACTGGGGTGGGAGTCTGGGGACAGAGGTCACAGAGGGAAGAGTTAAGAAGCAACCGTGAAGGGAGGAGGTGTCGCTGGGAGCCCCGGATGTCCCAGAGGCACGACTTCAACATCCCAGGGCCCTGCCTGGGGCCCTGGTCCTGCCCTCCACTAGCCATGCACCCTGAACAGCTCCCTGAGTTCCAAACTCCAGCTATTTGTCTAAAAAAAATGGGGACCACAGGGTCTAGTGATCAGTGAAACAAGATGGCGCACGCAGAGCCCAGAGCCTACACTCAGCAACTGCCCCACAAACGTGGGCTGCCACCTTCGTTCCTGATTGAGGGGACATCTGTCACCAGCTGCTGTGGCACTCTTCAGGCTCCTCTTCCACCTCCTGGCCCAGTTTGGGTCCCGTCCTATGTGTCCCCAGCACCGCCTCTGCCTCTTCTTCAGTGCCCATCGCCCGGGTCCATCCTGCCTCCACCTCCAGGGCCTCTGCTCGAGGAGTCAGGGACAGACGCCCCCACCTCTCCCCCGTTCCTCTATGCCTGGAACAGAGCGTGGGCTCAGTAAATATTGCCAAATGAGGGGATTTTGCCACCATATGGGGGTCTTGTTAAGAATATGCATGGGGGCTGTGGACTCCTGGTGGGGTTGAGGGAAGTCAGGTCGCAAATGGAAGAGTCATAAAGGGTGTTACGGGCCGAACCATTCTGTCCCCCCCTAAAAAATTCATATGTTGAAGTCTTAACCTCCAGTAACTACGAATGCAACCAAATTTGGAGATAGGTTCTTTAAAGAGGTGATAAAATTAAATATGGTCCTTAGAGGGGGCAAGAAATTCTTAAATAGGCATTTCAACATGTCATAGAGAAAAGACCAAGTGAGGACACAGCAAGATGGTGGCCACCTGCTAGTCAGAGAGAGAAATCAACCCCGCTGACACCTGGATCTTGGGCTTCGAGCCTTCAGAACGGTGCATAAATGAATTTCTGTTGTTGAAGCCCCTGTTGTGTAGTGTTTGGGTATGGAGTCTATGCAGAGGGCTTTCTGGGAGAGGTGTCCCTAAGCTGAATCTCCACGGTGACATAGGGAGAAGCAAGTCCAGGCAGAGGTGACACTATCTGGAATCAGTTGAGCAGTGGGAAGGTGAAGTCAGGGAGCCAGGGAGAAGATGGGAAACTCAGCCAGGACCCCCGGCAAATAGCCTCAGACACCAGGCCAGAGAGACGTTAGCCTGAGATCCTTAAACTACCCTCTCCCAAACCTAATCACCTTGTGTGTATTAACTTGTATGATCCTACAAGAAGCCTGAGAGGTGCCACTATCACCTCCATTAACAACTGTGGCAACTGAGGCAGAGAGAGGTGACGTGGTGGGAGAAGGATCTGAACTGGACTCAGGGTTTCGAGCCAACGTCGGTAGCCACAAGGCCATTCTTCAGTAGAAGAGGCACAAAGTCCAATTGGATTCTAGAAAGAGTCCTCTGATGGCCAATCTAGTAGGTTGATTTGGGGACGCAAAGCTAAACCCTGATGATGAGTTTAGAAGCAAGCGACACTGTCCAGTGAAGGAGGACCCGGGGGCATTGGTTGACCTATTGACCCAGGGATGGCTGTGAGGCATGGGCTGGGAAACCTCTCGACCCAACATCAGAGTCAGAGTCCCATGGTCGCCTTAGACCAAAAATACTGGGCAGCCCCCACACAAATTGATGAGGGAAGATATTTCATAGGGAACAAATGTGTCCCTCAGGAGTGCTGCTGATAAAGACTCAGCCTTAGGGCTCGGTGAGGCCTGCGTCGTAAGGAAGTGACTCAGGAGACAGCGGGGTCTCCAGCAGGACAGCAGAGACTGCAGAAGGCAAGGACCCACGGGACTGAACCAGACAGGACACACAAGGTCCCTGTCCACGGGACTGAACCAGACAGGACACACAAGGTCCCTGTCCACGGGACTGAACCAGACAGGACACACAAGGTCCCTGTGCACTCAGAGCTTGTATTCTTGAGGGTCCCTGGATGAATCAGTCAAACTGACGCTGGCCACCATCCAGACAAGCCCCACATCTCAACGACTGAACGTAACAAAATGTCTTCCCTCTTCATCTTATGGTTGCACCATCTGGAATGGGCAGCCCCCAGGGTCACCACGAAATGGAGAAGTCACATTAGCCCCAACCGCCTCCATCTGGAAGTGACACGTGTTGCCCCTGCTCACAGCCCATTGGTCAGAACCAGTCACATGGTATAACATCAACTGCAGGGGAGGCTGGGAAATGTGGGGCGGGGCAGCCCACTGGCTGTTTGGAGTGATGTTGGCAGTAACCTGATGGCCACAGGCTCTACCGAGTATCATTCAAAGCTAAATTTAAGCTAAATTCTTAAATTTCCTGTCGGGGAAGCAGCAGCGGCTCTCTACTGATCAGTTCACCCCAGATTTCACAAGGAATCGTCCAAACGCTGTCCTGAAGCCCTGCCTGGAGGTCTCCTGCAGGTGGTGCTACCCACAGCTAAATGTGGGGCAGGAGGGTGGTGTCCAGGACCACAGCCAAGAAGCCAGGAAGGGCCACACCAGAAAGGCAGCCCCGTAGGGAACGTCCCCTCAGTAAAGCTCACCTTCTCCGCTGGCTGATGGACAGCTCGCCTTCCACCCCTCCTCAGTGCGACAGGAAGGGCAGAGCAGCAAGGCAGGCCAGCGCCGGATCTCCAAGGCGCTTCATCAGTGGGAAGCAGCCAGGTGTGAGCGCCCAGGGACGCGGTGGCTGACAGTGACTGAGCGGCCAGGCTTGGAGCCTGCACGAAAGGTGACAGCAGGCAGCCCTCAGAATTCTCACCTGAGAGTGTCGGCATTCCCAGGAGCCTTCGGGAACCAGGAAAGCAGAGCCAGAGTCATGACCTGGCCGCCCCAGAGCCGTGGGCAGCGTCTCCTCCCCGTAACAGGGACCAGGCTGTTGCACTCATTGTCTCGTTTCATGACCTCGAGCGCCCGCGGGAGCTGGGGAGGTCGCGGAGGAAGCCCTTGATCACCCCACAAGTCCTCAGAGAAGATGGGGTCATAGAAGGGGCAGCGCCTGGCCCAAGGCCACAGTGCGGTGCATGGAGGTGTGGGGAGTGGTCTCCACGAGCTTCCGCCTGGCCGTCCCTCTCCAGGCAGAGAAGTGACAGCCGCTGAATTCAGTAGATTTTGTCATTCGGCAAGCCCTGCTCTACCCCACTGTCCTACAGTGAGAGTGAGGCTGTCCTCGCCAGCTCCTGTCACTGTATCAGACAGGCAAGGCCAGTGACAAGGACCAACAAGCCCCAGTCAGCAGAGGCTTATCACTTCACTTGGAACCCCTTGAGCTCAGTGGGGCTCTGCCTCACATCATCTTCACTGGGGGACCTGGGTCAGGGGTGTGGCCATGGACTGGTACCTTTCTGTCACTGTAGCAAGTGGACAAAGAACTCCCGAGGGCTTCTCGTGGACAGTCAAGGCTCCACTTCAGGGCTGGACGGTGCCACTCTTTTTTTTTTTTAATTTATTTTTATTGTAAACAAATGGGGTACAACTTGTTTCTCTGTTTGTACAAGAAGTAGAGGCGTACCATTTGTGTAATCATACATCTGCATAGGGTAATGATGTTTGATTCATTCTGTTATTTTTTCCTCCCCCCCACCCCTCCCACCCCTCTTTTCCCTCTATACAGTCCCTCCTTCCTCCATTCTTGCCCCCCTCCCACCCCCCATTATGTGTCATCATCCACTTATCAGTGAGATCATTCATTCTTTGGTTTTTTGAGATTGGCTTATCTCACTTAGCATGATATTCTTCAATTTCATCCATTTGCCTGCAAATGGCATAATTTTATTATTCTTTATGGATGAATAATATTCCATTGTATATATACACCACAGTTTCTTTATCCATTCATCAATTGAAGGGCATCTAGGTTGGTTCCACAATCTAGCTATTGTGAATTGAGCAGCTATGAACATTGTTGTGGCTGTATCTCTGTAGTATACTGATTTTAAGTCCTTTGGGTATAGGCTGAGGAGTGGGATAGCTGGGTCAAATGGTGGTTCCACTCCAAGTTTTCTAAGGAATCTCCACACTGCTTTCCAGAGTGGCTGCACTAATTTGCAACCCACCGCTCTTTTTTTTTTTTGGTACCAGGGATTGAACCCAGGGGTGCTTAACCACTGAGCCACACCCCCAGCCCATTTCATTTTTTATTTTGAGACAGTCTCACTAAGTTGATCAGGGCCTTGCTAAATTGCCGAGCCTGGCCTTGAACTTGGGATCCTCCTGCTTCAGCCTCCCAAGTCGCTGGGATTACAGGTGTGCGCCACCACGCCCAGATGGTACACACCACTCTTGCTCACAACAGATTGACTAGGATTGGTCACTCGGTCTCTCCGCTCACAACCACAGGGGCCAGGAAATCCATCCCACATTGTTCCAGGAAGGACAGGAGCAAGATTACGGGCCAACAACACTCATGGCTGCCACAGTGAGCTTTCCAGCATGAGTGACAGGGTGGATAAGGGCACCTTTCAGCAAGTGACAGAGTCCTGGGGGAGGAGCACAACTGAGTGAAGATAAAGATAATGCCATATTGAGAAATGGCCTCCGTGGGCCCCATGAGAGGATCTGCTAGGGGGGGTTCCATATGCATATGTGTGCCTGCCCTGGGTGGGAGAGGCTGAGCCTGGTCACCAAGAACCCAGAGGCCAGTGGGGCTGGAGCGGAGTAAGGGGACGCAGCTAGAGAGGAGGTCAGAGAGATGGGGACCAGATCAGGCTGGGCCTTGAGGTCTGAATGGGGCCTTGGACCTCATCTGTGGGGTGACCTGGAGGGTTGGGCTGGGCTCCAGGCAGCTATGCCACTCAGCAAGCAGGTGAACGAGTGACTTCCACCCTGTGTCTCAGGGTCCTCGTCCTCAGGGAGGCCAGTTGTTCCTAGTTTGCATAGTGTTCCACTGAGAAAGAGCCGGTAAAATGCTCAGCGCCCGGACAGGCAGGAGGTGGGCTCTCAGGGGGGACAGCTACGGGGCCACCCACCAGGACCCCATTGCAGGTGTCTCAGAACCACACCCCAGCAGCCTTTGAATGTCTCTGGCCACTTCTGTCTGCAGAGTGACTCCCTCCAATGCTGTTCCCCAGAGCTGGCCCCAGTGTGTGCCGGACACAGGTTACCACGTTCAGGTTGGTAGAGATCAGGAAAACTGAAACCCAAGGTCATCAAACACAACGGCTCAAAGAGCATCAGAAAAATGTGCCAAGGTCAGGCCCACTTGTCACTTGTACTAGGCTGTCCTCTGCTGCCCACCTAGCAAGTCGGTGACTTGTGGTAACCAGGCTGTTCTGAACAGCAGCACACAAAAAGATTAAAGGGAAACCATGACGAGCTTGAAGACGCTGCTGACTGTGAGTTCAGATGTGGACCCGAGAAAACGAGGGCTGGACTATGGGCACGTGACTCAGCACTAACTGGTGGATTTCTACCTGAGATTTTCCGGGAATTACTTAGCTAGTGAAACCCTATCTTCTGCTAGAATTGTTAGGGACTTCCAGTAAGAACAGCCTCCCTCAGAGAAATGAGAAGGAGAAAAGCAGAGAAAAAAAAAAGAGAGAGAGATGGACTCCTGGAGACCTTATTTGGGCACCTGGATCCAGCCATACCTGAAATCTCCCTGGACTTTTCACTTAATACTCCTAGAGTTCTCCTTTTGCATTTCTTTCCCTTATAACAAAAATGGTCCTGACAGGTACAACCATTATGCCCATGAATTATTGTCCCCGTGAAGCAATATGTCTATGTCATACAGGAATATAAGCCCAAATCCAATTGTCTTTAATGGTGATGGTCTTTCAGGAAAGCTCTAAGAGTCGGGGCCAAGAGAAACAAAGTTAACAGCTCCTGCTCAAGATGCAATTTGCAGTCTGAAAACACTCACCGAGGTGATCTAATTTGAGGTGCCCTTGTTGTAGGCAATCGCCACAATTTCCTGGAATCCTCCCCGTCCACCTCCCAGGGCCAGGGCGTCCACACACCATGACAGTTCTGTTATCGAGCTTGGCAGGACGCAAGCTGTTCTGCGGCCGCCAGTTCAAATACATGGCAAGGTGTAAAGAAGGTAATTTTCCTCTCTCTCACTTCCCGGGACAGCTCCTCTGCTGCCCCTGGGCCGTCGTCGGGTGGGGACTGGGAGGCCAACGGCTCCGATGAACCTTGACAGGTAATCATTCCCAGAGCCACAGGAGAGTGGTGATTAGCGCTCCGGCTGGAAGCCTCGGCCTTGTCTGCAGCTCCCTGGGACTGTCTGCAAGTTGCCTGCACAGGTGTTGGGGGTCCTCCAGGGACCACTGAGGACCCACCTCCCTTCCACCCGTTTTGCTCATGGGTTGAGGGTTAAAGGTCAAGATGAAGCAGAGACCCGGATCCCTGAACAGTTCCATTATCTGTCTCTGTTTTATAGGGAAGGCCCTTGGAGGTGGGGACATGTCTGTCCTGGGGCTCCTCAGGGACCACAGAGGGTCAGCAGCCAGGAGAATTTTGTGGCCAACTCAAAAGTTGAACAAATAAAGAAATAACTGAACTCAGAGACACTCAGTTCAGGAGGGGAAACGGAGGCCGACAGCGGACCCATAACTCATTTGCAGTCTGGATTTTGAAAAGGTCACCAGCTCAACAGTGAAGGGGTAAGGTGACCAGGTGTCCCGCTTAGCCCAGGACACACCAGTTCACGCCTACTGCCCGGGCATAATCATGGGCAGTGGTTCCTCTCCTTCTCAAATTCTAGGACAGTAATTCTAGGGTGGCCAAGAGGTGGCTTCTGGAGGGGGTAGGGACCAGCAAGCCAGGGCCCACCTCCCTTCCTTTCATCCACACAACCTACCTGGCTCTCCCTGCTCCCTGGGCTGTCAGATGTTCCCAGATGTGCCATGGCCAAGTAGTTTTGGAAAAATTAGTTTAAACCAGAAACCGGTTTTCTTGCCACAGACATTTTTTGACGTCCTTTACCTGTTAACGTGAGCAGCAAGAACAAAGACCATGCCCTCCCCCAACCCAACTCCAGAAAGAAAGGGTTGGTGGGAAACAAATCTTTAAGCTGGTTCCCTTTAGTTTATCCCTTTACCAAACAGGTAGTTTACCCTGCCTCCGAGTGTCTCTGAGTTGAACAGGAGGCAGGGAAAAGCCCACACACGAACACTTTCTATTGCCAAAGAATAGAAGCTCAAAATAGATGGCTTTTTGCTCAGCTGAGCAAAGCAGGGGTTCTGATTATGCAAATGTAGGCCTCAAGTTCAGTGTCGGTGGATGAGGAGGGCAGAGAGGTACAGACTCAAGGAGAGGGACAAAGTCCAGCAGGAAACAAAAGTGACAGAATGCAGTGGACACCCATCTGCAGACCCCCTAGGGAGTCCCCAGCCAGCCGTTGTACAGTGCAGAAGATGGGCCCAAGCCCTTTGAAAGACATTAAAGGAGATGGTGACAGCAAGGTGCTGGAGGACTCGGGACAGCCCAGCTGCAGACATCAGAAGCCTGCGATGTGACTCAGAGTCTGCAGTGTTACCATGGCTGACTGGACTTCTGTCCCGCACTCTTCACGCCCTCCCTGCCTCTGTCGTGGGAACTGTAGCAGGCAGGATAAGGTTCCCGGCCTCACTGATCTTCGACTTGGTCGTAGGTCTTGCCTTTGCCAATGGAATGTGAAGAGAAATGAGCTGCAGTTCCAAACTGAGGCCTTAAGCACCAAAGAGGGTGTCGGGAGTTGTTGGAGAAAAGAGCAGGGAAAGCAGAGCCTGAGAAACGCACCCAACAAGCCGCCACTGACCACACCGCGCCCCAAGTTGAGCATGCGCAGAACTGACTGAACACATAACGCTCAGGCTTTGAGACCTACATTGCAATACAGTGCACCCTGGGAGACACACACGTGGGAAATGTCCTAATAATGCTGCAAAGTTTTTGAAAACTGAACAGAAATTAAAACCACAGCCCACAGAAAGTGGGTCAGGACCTTACAAGCTTGAATGCTTGCTTAGGAAAAAAAAAAATTAATCTGTATTCTTCACAAATTTAACAGAATCCAAAATTTTAAAATGTCCAGGGCATAACCCAAAATTACTCAGTATACAAAGAACGAGGGAAATCTGAACAACTACTGAGAAAAAAGATCACCGTGGATGGCAACCCCAAGAGGAAAGAAATGTTGAAATTATCAGATTTTTAATGTTCATCGAAATAAGAACAAATATCCCTGAAACAAAGGGAAACACAGAAATTCTCAGCAAAGAAATAAAAACTATTAACACAGAAACAAATGGAAATTTTTGAACCGAAAAGAAAACCCACAAAATTTTGAATTTCCCTGACTGGGCTCAGTGAATAATTTGGAAATGGATGGATAGAAATTATCCCATCTGAATAACAGATGCAGAAAATGACAAAATAATATATAGAACCTCAGGAAACTCTGGAACAATATCAGAAGGTGCAGTGTTTGTGTTTTCAAAATCCCAAAAGGATAGGAGAAAGCTTGGTGGAGAAGAGTATTTGAAGAAATAATGGATAAAAACTTGCCAAATTTGAAGAAAGATAGTATTTTATGGATTCCAGAAGGAGGGTTTGGCAAACCCCAAACAGGATAGACTCAAAGAAAACTATCTAGACACATCAGAATCAAACTACTGAAAACCAAATATAAAGAAAGCAAGTTTTGAAAGTAACCTTAGAAAAACAGCATGTTACATATATAGGAGAAAAAATCATACAAACAATGGGACATTTCTAACCAAAACCCATAGAATTAGAAGACAATAGAAAATGTTTAAGGTATTGAAAGAGCATAACTGTCTCCCCAGATTCTACATCTAGAGTAATATATCCCTGAAGGGCGAAAAATATCCATTAGGAATGAAGGAAAAATAAAGGCAATCTCAGATGAAGGAAAACTAAGGGATTAGTCACTCGCAGATCTTCTCTAAAAGAAATGCTACAAGGAATTCTTCAGACAGAAGGGAAATGGGAAACTTGGAACCTCAAAGATTGTATTGTATTGTACAATACAGTACAATGTCATTGTATTCATTACTATAATGAAATAACAGAGGCTGGCCACTTTATAGAGAAAAGAGGTGTGTTTGATTCACAGTTTTAGAGGCTGGAAGTCCAAACAGCACAGTGCAGACTCCAGTAAGGGCTTCCCACCTTGGCTATCACACCTCATGGCAAACGGCAAAGGCAGAAACACACAAGGGAGGAAGAACTCATACAACCAAACGGGAATCCAGAGACATTTAGAGGTCAAGTTCAAGCTTTTACAGTAACTCACTCTCATGAGAACTTACTTTAGAAGACCACCATCCCTCTGAGGGTCATGCCTCCAGTGACCTAAGGACATCTTATTCAGCCTGCTCCTTATAGAATCCATTACCTCCCACATCACCATTGCGGACCATGCCTTCAACACATCAATCTTTTTCGGGGGGTTGTGGGTTGCCAGGGTCCAGCCCTAGCAGCGGTCAGGGGTCCTAGGTGGATGGGAGGCGTCCGCACAGTGGAGAAACAGCAGACAGAGACACCAAGTGTTCTGAGGCTCAATCTCTGTCTTTATTTTTCTGTCAGCCTTTTTACACATATTTTTTTCTTTAGTAATGATTATATCATCTTATGGTTAGTTTAAAACAAGAAAAACCTTCAAAAGTACAATCTATGCTTCTTCTCAAAGTTCACATCCCCTCTGTATGACAGCCCAGGCCAAAACAACCTTATTTCCCAGCTTGACCAAAACAACCCCGTCCCCCAACCAAACCGAGGGCACCGCGATCTGCCAACCTCCAACCTCCAGAACAAACACGTCACTGAATTTTCTGAGAAGCCACCCCCACCATAAACTCCAGCGTTTAACAGTGAAAAGCTTTTACTATTATTAACAAAGGACAAAGATATCAACTTATAGTTAATATTTAGTCTATTCTATTTCATTTAGTGGCGAACTACAATCTTATTTTGATTCTCAAAGAATTAGACTAAACATAAGAAAAACACCATTTATATTTATGACTGACCTAAATATTTTTATTATGTAAAGTATCTCTAGAATCAACTATTAAAACTAGGAAAGCAACAAAGGCTAAACACCGCATCCAAGCTCAGAGGAATGCCTCTGTATCATCTATATTTAGAAATTATTATACGAAAGTAATCACAGGCTCCTTTTAACTCGAGCATAGCTACACTTGTTTATTTTCATATATTTAACTATGTATTACTACTAAAATTTTATTGTGTACTATTTTGTGTCTCAATACAGTAAAACCTTCCCAATGTTTTTCCAATCAGTTTCTAATGATATATTGATTATTAATATTAAAAAGCAACTGCACATGGAGACATGCCACGCCTATGGCCCCCAAGAGGGAGGATGATCTTTCAACAGAACCGTGTCAAGCGTCGGAGTGGTAGAAAATAGATGTGGCAGGGGCGGGGGTACCCTGAAACCATGTCAAACCTGTGGCCAAAATGAGGAAAGAACAACAGAACAGATAAACATGTTTGTAAATGTAATGAATTACTTTTCTCCTTTTAATTCTTTAAAATATTTATGACAGTTGGAAGTAAAAATTATAACATCTGGTGAGATTTCAACATAGATCCATGCAACAGATGAAATCCCCAACACAAAGCCGGGAGGAGAAAGGAGCTAATAAAACTTTGCAAAGTTTTAAAATTTCACTTGAAGCAGCAAAATATTAATTGTAAGTAGACTGTGAGTATGTGTATCATGAAGTAGGTATGTGTATGTTAGCAAGCATGCTGTAATCCCCAGAGAGCCATTAAAAAATAATAGCTATCCAAAGGCGCACAGTGAAAAGACCAATATGTAAATTAAATAGAATGATAAAAATGCTTAATAATCCAAAAGAAGTGAGGCAAGGGGAAATCAAGGGGGGGGGGAAACAGAGGGAAAGAGTGAAAAAGAAATAACAGAATGGTAGTCCTAAATCCAACCATATCAATAATTAGATTAGATGCAGATGGTCCCCAGAGACTGTGCGACTCCTGGAATAAAATGCAGGATCAGTTCTCCAGCATGCAGGCACAGGCAACGGCTGTCGCGACAGGACCCTGAAGCTCAGGAATCATGCCAAGAGTTAATAAATGGGATGGAATCAAATTTAAAAGCTTTTGCACGGCAAAGGAAACAATTAGGAATGTGAAAAGGGGACCTACGGAATGGGAGAAAATCTGTGCTAGCTGCTCTTCTGCCAGAGGATTCATATCTAGAATATATAAAAGGCTCAAAAACCTTAACACCAAGAAAAAAAAAAAAGACCAATCAATAAATGGGCTAAGGAACTGAACAGATGCTTCACAGAAAAAGGAATGCAATCGATCAACAAATACATGAAAAAAAATGTTCATCATCTCTAGCAATGAGAGAAATTCAAATCAAAACGACGCTAAGATTTCATCTCACTCCAGTCAGAATGGCAATTATCAAGAATACAGGTAACAATAAATGTTGGCAAGGATGTGGGGGAAAAGATACACTCATACATTGCTCATGGGAATGCAAATTGGTGCAACCATTATGGAAAGCGGTATAGAGATTCCTCAGAAACCTTGGAATGGACCCACCATTTGACCCAGCTATCCCACTCCTGGGTTTATACCTAAAGGACTTAACATACTACAGTGACACAGCCACATCAATGTTTATAGCAGCTCAATTCACAATAGCTAAACTATGGAACCAACCTAGATGCCCTCCAACAGCGAACGAATAAAGAAAATTATATATATATATATATATATATATATATATATATATGATGGAATATATATATATATATATGATGGAATATTACTCAGTTTTAAAGAAGAATGAGATTCTGGCATTTGCTGGTAAATGGATGGAGTTAGAGAATAACATGCTAAGCAAAATAAGCCAAACCCAAAAAACCAAAGGTCGAATATTTTCTCTGATCTGTGGATGCTAATTCACAATACAGGGGACAGAATAGAGAAGAATAGAGTTACTTTAGATTAGGCAGAAGGAAGTGAAGGGAGGGGAAGGGCTATGGGGGTAGGAAGGACAGTAGAGTGAAACAGACATTATTACCTCATGTACATATATGACTGCATAACTGATGTGATCCTACAATATGTATAATCAAAAAAATGAGATTATACTTCATTTATGTATGATCTATCAAAATGTAAAAAATGCATTCTACTGTTATGTACAACTAATTAGAACAAATTTTTTTAAAAAGCCTAACACTAAAAAACCAACTACCCCAATTAATAAGTGGACCAATAAATTAAACAGACACTTCCCAAAAGAAGAAACACAAGTGACCAACAAATAAATGAAAAAATGTTCCACATCATTAGCAATTAGAGAAATGTAAATCAAAACTACACTGAGATTTCATCTCACACCAGTCAGAATTGCAGTTGTCAAGATTACAAATAATAGTAAATGTTGGAGAGGATGTGAGGAAGAGGAACACTTTGACACTGTTGGTGAGATTGTGAATTAGTACAACCACAATGGAAATGAGTAGGCAGGATCCTCTCACACTAGGCACGGAAGCACCATAAGACCCAGGGATACTGCTCCTCAGAATTTATCCTAAAGGATTGAAGTCATTACACTACAGTGACCATGCAGACCCGTGATGTTTATAGCAGCACAATTCACAATAACCAAACTGTAGACCCAGCCAAGGTGTCCATCACAGATGAATGGATAAAGAAAATGTGGTATATATACACAAGGGAGTTTTATTCAGTCATGAAGAAAAGTGAAATTATGTCATTTGTAGGAAAATGGATGAAACTAGAGACCATTATGCTAAGTGAAATAAGTCAGACTCAGAAGGCCAAGGGTCATGTTTTCTCTCATGTGGAAGCTGGAGAGGAATAAAGAAAAGAAAGGTGGTAGGGGGTCTCATGGAAATCAAAGGGGATCAATAGAGGAAAGGGACTAAGGGGGGAAAGGTGGGGAGGGAGGGAGGGGGGAAGCACTGGGGAGTGATATTGGCCAAATTCTGTTGTTATAGTGAATGAATATATAGCAATAAATCCGATCTTTATATACAACTAAAGTGCACCCACCAAAAAAATGTGGAAAGAGATAAAAAAAAGAAAAAGAAAGAAATGCAAATGATCTAAACACAATTTAAAAGACTGAGATTGCCAGATTTTTTTAAAAAGAGTCAACTACATGTTTTCAATAAGAAATCCATTTCTTATATAATGATAGGTTAAAATTTTAAAGTTGATTAAAGATATACCATGCAAATACTAATCAAAAGAAAACTGGAGTGGCCATCCATATTAGAAAAAGTAAGTTTCAGGAAAAGTAAATTTACCAAAGATAAAGAAAGAAATTACACAATAACAAGAAAGTCAGTTTAACAAGAAGACAAAGAAATTGTAAATATGAAGGGAGCTAACAACAGAACTTCAAAATACATGGAGCAAAAACATATGGGACTTTAAGGAGACACAGACAAATCAGTTATAGTTGGAGATTTCAACACTACTCTCCTTATAATTGATAGAACAAGTAAGCAAAATCAGGAAAGACACCTCAATAACACTACCAGCCTAATTATCATTTAGAATTACACTCTAACCAATAACAGCAGAAAATACGTTCATTTTAAGAACCCAAGGGGCACATTCAACAAGATAGAGTATATTCTCTGTCATAAAAACAAAGTAACAAATTTAAAAGAACTGAAATAATATAAAGTATTTTCTCAGATCATAATAACACTAAACAATAATCAGCAACAGAAAATATATGAAGAATCCCAAACACTGGGAAATTTAAAACACATTTCTTAATAATTAAAAAGAAGTCTAAAGGAAATTCAGAAAAAATATTTTAAACTTAATTAAGAATAAAATTAAAATTTATGAGATATAGCTAAAATTGTGCTTATAGGAAAATTTACGTTAAATGTTTATATTAGGGAGAAAAAGAAAAGTTCCAAACCAGTAATCTAAACTTTCCTGTTGAGAAAGTAAAACGTGAACAAGCAAAATAAACCCAAACAAAGCATAAGGAAGGAACCAGGAAAGGTAAGAGCAGAAATCAATGAAACTGAAAACAGAAAAGCAGTAGAGAAAAACAACAGAACCCAAACTTTGTACATTGAAATAATTGGTTAATTGACAAATTCTGCTCAGATTGACCAAGAGGGAAATCACAAATTACCAACATCAGACATGAAATCAGGGACTTCACCACTGGCCCCACAGACATTAAAATGAAAATGAAAATAAATGAACAATTTCATTCCCATAATCTTGACAACTTAGATGAAATATACCACTTCCTTGGAAGAAACAAACTTTCAAGTTTACACAAGAAGAAATTGATGACCTGGGCAGCAGCCCTATATCTCTTTAAAAATTAAATTTCTAATTAAAAAAAACCTTCCAAAAAAGATTTCAGGAACAGATGGTTTCGCTGACAAATTGTACTAACATCTAAGAGACATGATGATATGAATTCTACACAATCTTCCAGAATGCAGAAGAGAGAACACTTCTTAACATGTTTTAAGAGATCAATATTACCATGATTTTTAAAAATCGGATGAAGACCATAGAAAAAACGAAAATCAAGTATTAATATTCATTGTGAAGATAAATGAAAATATCCTCAACAATATATTAACAAATCACATCCAAGAATATATAAGAATATATCATAACCAAGTGTGTTTATTCTAGTAACACAAGATGCCTGAACTTTGAGAATGAACCAGTGTAATCCACCATACCAACATACTAAAGAAGAAAAAACACAATCATCAATACAGAAAAGACGTTTGACAAATAAAAATTATGAAATAGCTGCTTATAATATAAAAATATTTTTTAAAACTCTTAACCAACTAGGAATAGAAAGGAACTTAACTGGTAAAGTGAATTTATAACTAACATCACACTTTACAGGGAAACACTGAAGGCATTTCTGCTGAGCCAGGGAACAAGCAGGGACGTCCTCCCTCCCTGTCACACTGTTCATCACCGTACTAAAAGCCCCAGCCTGCGATAAGGTAAAAAAAATTTAAGACATTGAGATTAGAAATGACTACATAAAACTGCTCCTGTTGCCAGGTGACATAAGTACCTATGTAGCTATAGCTACAAAACCTACCAAATTTTTTTAAATAGTATCTTTTACAATAGCACTAAAAATTAGAAATACTTATATATAACTTTAAAAAAATGTACAGGATCTACATGCTGAAATTACAAAAAAACAAAAAAAGAAACTGATGAAAGAAATCAAAGAAAACCTAAATAAGGGCTGGGGTTGTGGCTCAGTGGCAGAGCACTTGCCTAGCATGTGTGAGGCACTGGGTTAGATCCTTAGCACCACACAAAAATAAATAAATAAAATAAAGTCATTCTCTCCATATACAACTACCAAAAAAATTTTTTTAAAGAACTAAAACATAAATAAGTGAAAAGATATACTATGTCCATGAATTGGAAGTGATAATCATGTTAAGATATTAATTCCCCTGAAATTGGCCTATAGATTTAATACAACCACAGAGAGGCAAATGTGTTCAAGGTTTTGCAATTGCTGATAGTTAGAGATGGGATTGAGCCCCCAATTCCTATGCTTCCAATTCCTATGAGCCCCCAATCCCTATGCCACTAATTTTTAAAGTTTTCCATCTGGAAGACACGAAGGCAAAAGGGGAGAGATCAATAAGTCTGAGGCAAGTGGAAACTTCTTTAAACTCCGGTGTTTATCTTTAAAATTCATGTAATCCCATGGGTGGGGGGAACCTCACCAGTGCTGACCAGAGGGGGACAGTGTGGGGCTCTGTTTTGTAGGAGCTCATAGGTCAGGAAGGAAGGAGAGCAAGTCCAGCTCCCCAGACCTGCTTGGCCACCTCCCTGCTGTGTGACCTTGGGCAGTGACCACCTCTCTAAGCCTGGGTCCCATCCACTCTGAAACAGGCACAGTCATGTTGGGTAAGAAGGGGGTGAGATGAGGCAGGTGGGCACTCACGCGGTACCTGGCAGGGAGACCACTCTGCACAGGTCACCCATATTTTACCTATGGTTTTGGGTTTTGCCTTCACAGTCCTTCCCGGAGGAAGACTTGGGCTGACGAGGGCCTGGAAGGAGCTTTGAGCCCAGCGAGGGCTTGTCTGGCCTGGGTCCAGTCAGGCTTGATGCAGGAGCTGCATCCTAAGCACATTGGGCAGGAAACAAAGACTTCTGGGTGCCAAGGGCAGAGGGTCCAGCAGACTGGAAAGTCCTTGCTGGAGAGTGTGGCAGGGAGGGGCCGGGCACAGCCAGGAAGTCAGCCAAGATGCCAACCTGGTCCAGCTTCAGTCCCTTGCTTCTTGTGTGCAGTGTGTGGTCTCCTCTGCTGCTTCCAGGAGCCCCAGGAGGCAAGTGTCACACAGAGAGAGTCTCAGCCCAGAGCAGCGAAGTCCAGGCATAAATCTGAGCTGTTTGCCTCCAGGTTGTAACTCTTCCCTTAGAAATCTAGAGCTCTTTCTACCCTCCTGCTCACTGCAGATAGAACACCTGGAGCAGATCCTGCCCCCCAATTAATCTGCTCGATACCCACAAAATCATAAAAACTGGAATTGGGCTGGGGTATGACTCAGTGGTAGAGCACTTGCCTAGCATGTGCAAGGCCCTTGGGTTCAGTCCTAAGCACTTAAAAAAAAAAAAAAACTGCAAATTTCATAGAAATTAAAATCTCTAATTTCTCTTAAAAAAAAAAAAAAAAAAAAAAAAAAAACGGACCCTGCATTCTAAAAGTCTTACACAGCAGCAGTTACTTCAAGAGCAATACAGGCTTTGGACCAGATTCCTGGGTGAATTTGGGCAAATGACATCACCTCAGGCCCCATCTGTATGATGGGTACATCAGCAGCCCCTGCCCCACAGGGTTTCCTGAGCAGTAAGTGAGTTATCGCAGGTGAAGAGCCATGAGCGGGGCCGGCTGTCAGTCAGGGCGATCACTGTGCTCGCTCTTGTCCTTTAATGGGACTGCCCTCCCCTCTGCCCCTGTGTATTAGCCCCCTGCCTCTCCCATTTGTCTGTGTGACGTGCCCACGCCACCCCACCCCATAGAGTAGATGATCCCTGCATTTCCACTTGTCAGCCCAACATCAGAAAGATTCGGGCTAAAAGAGGGCAGGACTCAGACATGGGTCAGGAGTGCCCAGGCCAGAATGTTCTAGCATGAGCTCCAAGCTAGATTCTGCTTCAGTCTGTGTGTCCAAAACAGCCCACCTGCATCTGGGTGCTCTGTCCAGTCTGGAAGTTATTCACAAGTGGTTTGAAGGTCCCTCGGTCCCCAAGATAAACAGAAAGGTCTGAAAGGGCAGGGTCCTGGGAGGACCCACTTGTGTCCTGCAGTGACATCAATGTGACCATGAGGACAGGCCCAGCACCTGCCTTGTCCTGCAGCTGGGGCCCTCCAAGCTCCCTGCTCTGCTCCACTCGTGCGATGTCAAGGCCTCTTCTGAGCCCTCACTGCCAGGAGAGGAGACGGACCCCCTGCCCCACTGTGCTGTAAGTGTCTCTCACCACCAACGGGATGGAAGGAACGGTCTATCAACTCCCATGGACGCTGTCAGTGAGCCAAGCGGGAGACCTGGGTGAACTTGGGGAGAAAGATTGATTTTTAGATTATCTCGCAATCCATAGCTGTCAGGCAAGAAAAAAGACCTAAACAATCATGAAATTAAATCAAATGAGCTTGGGATGCTGCATAGATTCCCTCCCGCCTGGCCTCCTGCCGCTCGCCCCGGGGGAGGGGATGATGGACGAGCTCGCCGCACGCTTGCTCACCCACTGGCCCCTCTACCCACCCATGCATCTCCACAGTCCACAGAGGTTTATTATGCTCCTACTGTGTGCCCAGACCTGTTCTTGGAGCCAAGAGTCTGAGGATGAAGAGGACAGAAGCGTCCCTTCCTCCTGGTCCACCGACTGGCAGGACCACCTTCAATGAGCAGGCAGCCCCAGGCCCGACCCTGTGCTGGGGGAAGCACAGGTCTCCAAGGGCACAGTCCAAAGACAGAGGGAAGAAGGGCTTCCTGGAGCAGGCTGAACTCGGCTATTTAAGCCCCAGTAAGCAGGCCAGGGCTGAGTCAGATGGAGACTCGGGCTGCTCCAGAGAGGAAGGTTTGGATCAGAGCAGCTCAGGACAGGGCAGACAAGAGCATCTGCGTCTTTCACAACAGGCAACCGAGGCCTGAAATCGGGTTTGGAAGATCCCCTAGCACAAAGCTGGGCATCTGCTGGGTGATCAGCCGGTGGGAGGGCACCATCAGGACCCATCCCAAACATGCACACCTCCTGCAAGTCTTCCTGGGAAGCCTCCTCCTCGAGTCTTTGAACATACAGTGTAATTTTCACATTTACTGTGTTAATTTTTATCTGTCAGCAGACTCACAAACACGCATGCGCACACACACACACACACACACACACACACACACACACAATGTAAATGCAAGAACTGCCCTGGAGTTTACATTTATCTGTCCTTTAATTATCTGTCCTTTAATGCATTAACACACCTAGAACGGTGCCTGGTACACAGTAGGTGCTGAGTAAATATTGGTTGCATGAATGAGCCCTGACCTGGTCGCCGTCATCACCATTGCCCACCAGGACAGTGACAGTCCCCCTAGGCTGTCTGCCTGAGGTCAGCACAGGAGTATGAGGTCACCTTTCTCAGCTGCCACCTGGAGTCAGTGGTGAAAGGGGCTGGCAGCTCCCAGGGGAGGGGAGGACCAGGGAGGTGGCTTTAGGGCCAGAGACACAACTGGGAAGGAGAAGAATTTTCAAAGAGATGTCTCCCAGGAGGGGGAGGAGAGAGTGGGGCCAAGCTGAGAACAGTCCTGAAGCTCCTGGTGCTGGGGTTTGGGGAGGTGCCAAGTCTCAACAAGGTCCAGGCAATGAGGAGGGACAAGTAGGGCCAGGAGAGAGCAGGAAACACCTGCCCCGCCGTGGGCTCCTCCTTCACTGGGTGACCTAAGGCATTGCTTGTCTTCTCTGGTCCTCAGTTTCCCCAGCAAGGAGGCCTGGCCCTGCTTAACCTGCTGACTCGGCCCTCACTGGGCTGGGCACTCCCTCCTCCAGTTGAGTCCCCAAAGCTTGCAGGAATATGCAGTTGGGGTCAGCTTGTTCTAGAGCGCCTGAGACCCCTTTGTCTGAGCCACGCTGCGGAGCAGCCTCCTGTCCAGGAGACGCCAGGGCAGGAGGACCTCTCCGCAGCTCACCAGCAGCTTCTGCTCTGGTCCAGGATCCCAGGGCCTCCGCTCTGCCACCCCAGGATCTCCCCTCGTGGTCCTGATATCGAAATGGAGGGGAAGGAGCCCTGGCTTCGGAATTTGAATCCTCCACCAGGACACAATACAAGGGGTGACCTTGGCAGGTCAGGTTACTTCTCTGGTCCTCACTTTCCTGACCTGTGGGGGTGCCAATGCGAATTACCTGGCAGAGTAGTGAGAGAATGGGTGATGGTGGGAAAGCTCCTGACTCATCTGCTCATTTATCCAAATTACCCACCAAGTACCTGCTCTGAGCCTGGCACTGGGGACACGGCTCTGAATTAAAGTAGCTGGGGGAGCTCAGAGTCGGGGCTGGGGGCCAGGGGAGCATATCATGCCAGGTGCCGTGATGTGGTAACATGTGTCATGAAGGCTCATGAAGCAGGGTCAAACCAAGGAGTGACAACCGGACCTGGCACTCTGCGGACAGGGTGGTCAGGGATGGCTTTCCTGAGGAGGTGACAGCTGAGCCAAGACCCGGTGGGCACACAAACCACATGAGTTTCCTTCTCTCCCTGGCGTGTCATTTGTCCTGCCCAGCTGGACGCCCCCTGCCTGGGTACAGTCCAGCAGGGGGTGGGGAAGTGCCCCTGCAATCCAGGGAGAGTCACCTGTGGCTGTCAGAGGCCCCAGGAGGTTTCAGAAACTAGAACAGATAAATTTCATAACAGTTCTACATACACACAGGGGGTCTGATGTTACTAGGCTCCTACCTGCTGCCTCGCTAACCCCTAGGCCGGCCGCAGGTGGGAAGGGGGCATCATCTCTGTCTTAGGGAAGGAGGAGCCGCAGCTCAGAGGGGACATGACATGGTCAGGTCACGACGGCAGTAACAGAGCCGGCATTCGGCCTCAGGCCAGAGCGACTCTGGTGGTCGCCCTGTGACTAGAGGACATCAGCAGCCGCCACCACCTGCGTGCTTTTGCCAGTCCTGCAAGATGGGCTATGTGGGCACCAGAATCCCTGCTATGCAGACAGGAAAACAGCCCAGGCTGCCTGGGGACAGTCTCAGGTACCGCGGTTTGCCGGCAGCAGGGCTTCCTCCAGAGCCCAAAGCGCCAAGGTCATTGCCGGAAGCGCATGAAATAGCTTGTAACCAGCTTCACTGTGCTCCCAGTTCTGGTGCCCAGACCTTAGGTTCCCGAAGAATCACCTGAGGGACACCATCTGCTTAAAATGCAGGTTTCCAGGTCCACCCAAGACTCTGACTTTGTAAACTTGGGAGCAAAGTCACAGAATCAGCGTTTTAAACAGGAAAACCTCCCCACCCAGGTGATTCTGGCAAATCTGCATACACAGCCCACCCTGGGAGGGACACTGGCTTAGGGTCGTCCAGGTCCCTCAGTACTGCATGGGCATTTTACAGTTCAGAGTTAAAGATGGAAGATTCTGGATCCATCTGGTCTAGAGCCACAGACCAGCTCCTCCACTCGCCAGCTCAGTCCCCAGGGAGGTAACCTCACCGTGACCTGCCGGGAGTTAACACTGACCTGTCACGTGGGCAAATGGGAACCCATGTGGTGACATCACTGGCAGCTCCTAATCTTCGTCCCCCTCCTTGTCCATTGTTGATTTAACCTGTTTCTATGGTGAATCATCTCACCGTAAATCCCTCCTTTTCTCTCTCATTGGGTCACCCAGGTTGTGTTTTTATTAGGAAATAAAGAATGCCGGCACCGTGTGCCACACTGCAGCCAGCACTGGGGACTTGGAGAGGCTGGACCGGCCTGCAGGAGCCTCAAAGCCCCGCAGACAGAAAGGGACAAGAATAATTACAAGGTGACAGGTGTGTGGCACAGTCGGTGCCAGGCTCCAAAGCCATCATAAAATCGGCTTTTCCTCCAAAGCTCTAGGTGAGATTTTAAATGAAAGGGATCAGCTCAGGGCCTCTGGCTGCGCTTGGAGAAAAGAACTCGAAAGTCCTGCGCTGCCGTTTACGGCTGAGCCACCAAAGGCCGGCCAGGCCTTCTCTGGGCCTCAGCAACCCCATTGTCAATGGGGTGATCTGCCCACCCCGCTGATGAGGTCCAGACCACAAGGAATCCCAATACGGTAACTCCTGGGCTTATGGCCCTGAAGAACCTGGGGTGGCAGACCTGCCCCAGCTTCCTCTTCCCCTGACTTTCTAAGGGGAAAGTCCTGCACACGGAGTTGGGAAATGGGCCTTAGCTCAGCCTGGACGGACTCGAGTGACCTGGGACACAGGTTTTGTCCTCACGGAGTCTCATCTTTACACTGAGGAACGTGGCTGGATGCTAGTGTCCCTGCAATGTTCCGGGTCCTGGGATCTGCTCGATGGGAGGAAGGCGCGAGGGGCCAGAGGGACCTCTCTGCCCAGCCACCCGCCCCCTCACCCCTGCCGCTGCTCCTCCAGGCCCCTAGGGGCCTCTGCGGGCACCATCCCTCCTGAGCAGAGCCAGCGGAAATGTTTCAGAGCATCCCGGCCAAATGCAGAGACCGGAGCCCCTGCCCGAAGACGCCACGTCCTCCCCGGCTCCATGCCACGCTAAAGAGGAGCGCTCCCGGCCCGAGTTCTCATGACTTTCCTGCGGCTGCCAGCCTGCGGCTCAGAGACTCGCCATGGCGGCAACTCTGCCGCTCAACACCTGCCACCAAGTCCCGGGCCCCGCTCTAAGTAACTCACGCGTTGGTTCATCTACCGCTCACAAGTCTGAGGAGGAGACTAGAGGCGCGTCCCTACCTAGGACGGAGGCACTTCCTGATAAATGCGCCGTAAGGTGAAAATACCATCAGCCAACCATCGTAGGTCAGGGACCGTGTGTTTTACCCCCACTTTACAGATGAGGCGCAGAGGTCAGATGATAAGTCAGACACTCTGACACTTGAATTCTCATCATGACCCATGTGACAGGACTTATTAACTCCAATGTCCTGGACTTTTCATGGATTTGTCCCAGGCCCCAGGGGCAGACATGGGGGGAGCTGGGGTGGCCAGATGTGGGTTCCATAGGAGGAAAAGGACCAGCCCTGTGAGCCCTTCCCTAAGGTCTCCAGAGCTGTCCCCACAGAGAGTGAGCCACACCGAGTGTGGCCAGCACTGGGGGATCTGGCTGGCAGGGCCCAGACTCGGGTGACAGGTAGGGTCTGTGTCACATGGACCCAACGCAGCTTGAAGATTCCATGACCTGAGGAAGGACGTCACAAGAGTAGTTGCTCTTAATGAAGGGAACAGTCAGGACTTTGGGGGTCAAAGAAAGTTCTGGGGTTCAGATACCCTCCGGGAGGCTGGAGGCCACTCTGGCTGAGCCCAGGGAAGTCGGATGTCACAACTCCTTATCTTGCAACCCAGGAGAGTCATCCACATCCGGGAGTGGCTAGCAGCGGGGACTGGCTTCCTTCCTGTGCCCCTTATTATTGTTTTACAAATAAAGCAGCTGAGTTAGAGCTGGCGGAGGAGGGCAGCAGGAGGCGGGCGGGCCTTCAGTGGTGGCATGAACTTGGGGCCTCACACACCCACTCGGCCCCTCTGAGAGGCTTGTGGCTGTTGGTGGGAACAATGACCCCACGTCACAGGCGTGGCCAGGACTAAGTGTGGTTACACTCCGGGGCTTTGGCACTTCATTCTGTTCAGTCCTCTCTTTGCTCTTGATAGAACGTCTGTCCGTGACCTGGGAGGGAGGGAGGGGGCAGCCAGGGAGAAGGAACAAGAAAACACTGCCTCCACCCGGCTCAGGTCCAGCCAGACCCCCATCCGGTCCTGCTCTCTGCCCCTGGTCCCACCCTCAGGGACTGCAGTTCTACTTCTGTGGAGTGGCCAAAGCAAAATGGACTCCTGGAGGCCAGCCAGCTCCAAGCTGCTGCCCAGAGAAGGGCCAGGCACCTGGGGAAACAAGAATGACCGGGAGAGAGGCCAGAGTTCAGCAGGGAAGATGTGAGATAGAGAGAGAAGAGACACAGACACAGAGGCTGACTCGGCCTGTGTGCCCTCTGGCCACTCCCTGTCCTCTGCCCTACCCCGTGGCCTTGGGCAGCCCTGGGAGCCCCGGTTCCTCATCTGGGAACAGGCTGCCCACTCCCCACCAGGAAGATGGAGGGTCAGAGCCGAGGGCTGTGGAGGGCCTGCTGGGACTCACCCTGAGAGGGTGGCTGGCCGTCCTGCCCCGTCCACTGGAACCGCTCCGCGTAGGCTCCACAGCCGCCCCACCTTGCTGGGGCCCTGGGCATGGCTTGGCCCGAGACCCGGCTCCTCTGTCACACAGTGGCCACAGCCCCGCCCTGCCTCTGTGGACGGAGGCTCCGCACTCCCACACTCAGGGGAAGGCCTGGGGGACCAGGCGGCCGTGGGACTGTGCCCAGCGGGGCCAGAGGAAGCTTCCAGAAAACCATGGCTGCTTGGAGTCGCTGGCCTGGTGAAGCTTCAAGTGTTTCCTTGATGGAAGGCGACTTCCCGAGGCCCCCGCTGTGCTTCCCGAGGCCCCCGCATGCTTCCCGAGGCCCCCGCTGTGCTTCCCGAGGCCTCCTGCCTGGTGCTCGGGCCTGTGACCTCTGAACAGCTCCAAGGCCGCCCTCCTGAGGCACAGGCCACAGGGGGCAGGGACGGTCCCCCACTACAGGGACCCACTGCACAAGGTGAAATGGAGTCACCTCGATATGCACAAACACACAGCAGCTACGTGGGGAAACGGCCCAGCTTTTCAAAGCACAGAGTCGGTGCACATGAAGATTTGTTGATAGGCTTCGAGAAGGAAGGAGGGACAGCACGTCCACAGAGGACTCGGTTTCCAGAATGCCCCTGTGACTTGGGGAGGGAACTGCCCTCATGCTACTTTCTAGAAGAGGGAGTGAAGGCTCAGAGATGTTAAGTGACCTGCCCAAAGACACACAGCAGCAGCTGGTACTCCTGACTCCTGGGGCGCACTGAGTCCATCTCTGACAGACAGGGGAATTTGGACTCAGGGAAAGAATGATGAGCCCAAGGGCATGAGCCAAGGGGTTCCAGGGATGTCAGGACTCTGAGATCCAGCAGAGGCTGTCTCCTTCTCTTAGGTCACTCTGTACCCTATGCCCCTGCTCCTCCCACCCCAGAAGTCGTGCCTGCCAGGTCCCCAGACCCACCTCACCTTCAGCCTTGGGCAAGTCTGGAGCTTGCCTGGTAAAAGGAGCTGCAAAGTTCCCTCAGCTCCGACAGCCCCAGGGAGATGTTCCCTCCTCTACTCATTCCCCATCAAGGCCAGGGGTCTGGGGACGCCACCACCCCAGGTGTTCCATGGCACCCCAAAAGTGGCCACAGCCCCTCCTGACACCAGGACTCCATAGCCAAGTCCAGTAGTGAAATGCTTCTGAGGCAGGGCCACCAGGCCTCACTGCCAGGCCTCAGCTTACACAACTCCCGTGACAAACAGCATCTCCGGCGGCCTTAAGTCCTGGCTCGTTTGTCGTTTGTCTGTTTATTTTGCCCCACTCTGTGCACTGGGCTTCCAGTTGTACAGTAATGAACCCATTTCATTTTTTTACTAGTGAGGAAACAGATTCAGAGAAGCTAGGTGACTAGTCCAAGGTCACGCAGGAAGTGGAAGAGGCAGGACTTGGACTTCAACACTCTGGCTTTGAGTCCAGTGTTTCCGTGACTCCGTCTGGACCAGGTGACTTGGAACCTGGGATTTGCAGCATTTTCCTCCCTGAGGATCCGCTGAGAGCTCCCATCTGCCCCTGATGGCCTTCTCCTTCCTTGGAACTCAGGACCTCTGACCTGAGTCTCCTGGATTTTCCATGCCCGTGCCAGCAGCAAATGTGGGTGGGAGGAAGGAGGGAGGAAGGGATTAAAGGATTCACTGAGAAAAGAGAGCCAGACACTGAGGCCGGCTCGTGCACGCCCTGCAAAGGAGGCTCACGGGCACTCACACGCTCTCACACACACTCACACACTCACACGCACACACACACACCCATAGAAGGAAAGCAGCACACTGGAAAGGTGCGAGATTAGGTTGTTGGATGGGCACAAGATGATACAAATGCAGAAAGGAGACAGGAAGAAGGGAAAAGATCCTCTCAGGGAAGGGAAAGCAATGAAAAGGACTGGAAGGAGGGAGCGTTAGAAAAACACCGAAACAGAATGGAAAGACACACAAGCAAACGTGTACACAAAGACAGGGTCACGCACACACACACTCGCACACACGCACACATCCATTATGAGATGACATAAAATTAGAAGAGAAAGTCTCAGGGAGAGAGACTAACAGGACCACCCCCAGGCAGAGGACAGGGAAGGAGACAGCCATTCAGAGAGAGACAAGCTACAGCAGGGACAGGCAGGGGATAGAGGGACAGGGCAGAGGGGCTAGGAAAGGCCATAGCGAGGCAGAAGAGAAGGGGAGGAGAGAGCGCTAAACGCAGAGAAAGAACAACAAGGAGAGGCCCTGCGGGAAGTTGGTGCGGGGCTGGAGGGAGGCGGGGCCGGGGAGGGGCAGGAGGGAGGCGGGGCCGAGGGAGGCGGGGCCGAGGGAGGGACCGGAGGGAGGCGGGGCGGGAGGGAGGCGGGGCCGAGGGAGGGACCGGAGAGAGGCGGGGTGGGAGGGAGGCGGGGTGGGAGGGAGGCGAGGCGGGGCGGGGCGAGATGAAGGCAACGCCTCCCAGTTTACAGTCTGGAGCTCACACCTTCTCCCTCCTGCCCACTCTCCCAGCTCCTCGCACAATAGCCTGAAACTTAAACCCCGGGGGACAATTAATACTCCAACCATCCACATGCGCAAGAGCTGGAGGTGGGCATAGTCCACATCCTCTAGTCAAGCATCTACCAGTGCCCATGAGAGATGGGACGCTGCCCGTGCCCCAGGGAGCCTCTACACGGCAGGCAGTCTAGGGTCCAAGCACCACTTACTACCTGCATGCCTGGGATGAGACCCCTGACCTCTCTACTCCCTGATGTCCACCTCTGTGAAATGTCTGAGGAAATCAAAAGTAGATGTTGGTAGAGCACTCCCAAAATCTGGCATACAGTAGGTGTTCAGTAAACACTGGATTTCTCTAATTGGGAAGGTCAGGAAAATACAGAGATAAAAGTGGAAAATGAAGCATAGACAATATTATTGACCCAAGAGTTGGGCATCCTGGGAAGAGAGAGGCCTTTCCAGTTGGATCAGGGGAGATTTTGAAGGCATTAGGACAGGGCCTTGGAGCACAGGGGTATTGACAGGTGAGAGTTGGAGATGTGGTGAGTGTGCTCTTAGGCGCGGGACTGGTGTGAACAAAGGCAGAGAGACAGAGGGTCTCAAGTAGATTCCCCTCTGTAGTAGCTGCAGTGCAGGACACAGGAGCCCATGGGAGGGACCATCCAGAACATACTCACATTTCACAGATGGGCCTATAAATAAGAGTGACTGGTCCAAACCCACACAGCTGGCTAATTCTGACCTAGCATTTGAATCCCTTTGCCAAGCTGCAGATCAGCCCCTTGTGGGTAAAGCAGACTCAAGAGGAGAGAATACTATATCTTCAGAAGTTTATTTTTCTGAGAAGTAAAGTCCCAGAAAAAAGCCACAGGCAGGAGAGTAGGAGCAGGTCCTGACTGTTGATGTCAATGTCAATGTCGGCCACAGAAGCATGTGCAGGGGCATCCTGCAAGCCTACGCTTCAGCTGGAAATGCCACCTGAGTGACCTTAGGAGACCTCGTTAGGCCTTGGTCTTCACAGGTGGGCTCCACCTCAGACTCTGAAATCCAGCATCTGTGAGGTCCAGGAGAACTTCCCATGAGCCTCTGGGAGTTGTCCAGTCTCAGACTAGAACTGGAGTTACTTTTCTGTGGTTCGTGATTGAGAGGATGGGACTCGGGGAAACCAAAATCCTGAAATTCAGACAAATTTAATATTGCAAATGCATCCATATGTAATGCCTAAGCATACAACTCTAATTATATTCCCACACACTAAGGAGGTAGATGCTAGCCAATGAGGCCCTTCACTCTGCTGGCCTCGTGGTTGGGTTTGGAACTATCCAGTGATAGGAGCATTGAGCTGGAGCTCCCAACGGCCTCCAGTGAGGAGAACTGGGAGAAGGAGAAATGATAGAAGGGAATGCTTCTAACTCAGGTCAGAGTATGAAATTGGCCGTGACTTGAGCCAATAATTCCTCAATCTGAGGGTAAAAAAGAACCCAAGAAGGGTAGCCCACATTTTATGATTATGGGCAAGTGCGCATTTTCCTATGGAGAAGATCTATAGTTTTTACTACATTCTCAAAGTAGCATTAGTCAGGATGGGCTCAAGTCCTGCTGCAGTAACAAACAACCCCAAATCTCTCCGGCTAGTTGTTTATCTGTAGGTCTCACACACTGCACCGTGGGTCAGGTGACTCTCCAAGGCTGCTGTCCTTTGTGAGACAATCAGTGATCCAGGCTGCTCTAATCTTAGGTCTCAACCTTCTCAACATGCTGCCTTCATGATCTCCAGCAGAGAAGAGAAAACTGGGCAATCAGGCAGGGGTTCTTCACGGCTTCTGCCCAACAACAACTCACATCACTTCTACTCACTACCCATTGGCCAGAACTCATCACATGGTCTACCTCACTGCAAGGAGAGCTGGGAAGTGCACACTACCTGTGTCCTCAGGAAGGAGAGCAGAACCGGATCATCCAAGAACAGCGGTTCTATCTCCCGACCACAAAAAAAAAAAAAAAATCAGAAACATTAGAATTAGATTAGTAATTCCCAAATTCTGCATTATAAATTAACTTTATCAGTACTGTCCTGAAAACTTTGGGGAAATGCAGATTCCCAAGTCACCCACTTGAAGAGTTATATTCTGTGGTCCAGGAATCTGTAATTTTGACATATTTTTATTGATTCTTTTTAGTTATACATGACAGTAGGATCCATTTTAACATAATTATACAAACATGGAATATATCTTGTTCTAATTCAGACTCCAAAGCCTCTTCTTCCCTTTCCCTCTCCCGCCTCCCTACTCCTTTCCCTCTATTGACCTTCTGCCATTTACCCATAGTTATTTCTTAATTAATTTCTTATGGGTGTACACGATGGTGAGATTCACTGTGGTATATTCATATATAGGAAAGTTATATGTCAGATTCATTGATATATCTCACAGGTGACTATGCAGACCAGGTTTGGCTTCCCCTGGGGTGGAGGGTCCTCTGATCCTGAGGCCTCTCTGTCTACATCCTTCAAGCTGCCAAAGTGGAATTACAAAGCCTTCTGTCAAGGTTGGTAGCAGCCATCACTCAGAATTCTAGAAGTTGGGCCTGTGTGTTTCATGCCAACAGCATAGGCCCATTTCCCTGATGGGACAACTGAGGCACAGAATGCTCTACTGGATCAGGGATTACTAACTCCCCAAACAATGTCTTACATAAGGAAGAGGCAAATGTCTGACCCAAATATCCCACACTAGACCCCAGGAGATCTGGTCAAGTGGCATGTTCCAGGGGAGTGGGCCTTTAAGATGCAGGGTTCTCAGAAGTACATGAAACTCCCCTCCCCTTACACCAGCTCCCTCTTCACCAGTGTTGTTGAATTCCTCCTGGAGAACAAGATTGGAAAGACACTGCTAATTTAATTTGCCAGAAAGAATAAAGATAAGACAGGAACGGAGGCTGATGAAGGGCTGGGAGCATGTCATTCACCCTGAAGCCCAGACTCCTTCCGTCACAACTGCCTCTCCCACGTAGGAGCCGATTAGCCAGAATGATGGCAGTTAATTATCTTTCTCTGTCACTGAGGAGGCTGGCTTCCCCTGCCAGACAGTGGGCATGATGGGGGTAGTAAATGGGCAAATCACATTAAAAGGAGGAACTAACAGGGGCTTGTGAGTCCCTCTGGGGCTCACGGGTCCCTTTGTGGCAGACAGAGGGGACACTTAGAGAACATGTCGTTAGTTAGAGGTTATGTTTGTCAGTTTTCCGTCACTAAAACAAATACTTGAGCTGAATCAAGTTATAAAGAGAAAAGATTTGTTTTGTAAGTTCGGAGGTTTCAGTCCATGGTCATTTGGCCCCACTGCTTTGGGGAGAGCAGTGGCACATCATGGCAGGAGCACAGAGTGCAGCCAAAGAGCTCAGCTCAGGACCCAGAAATTAGAGAGAGAATAAGGGATTGCTCAGTTCCCCTCGAGAGCCCGCCCCCAATGACCTGAAGCCTTCCCATGAGGCTCCACCTCTTAAAGGTTCCACAACCTTCCAATGGTACCACTCTGGGGACCAAACCTTAATACATGGCTTCTGGGGGAAGTCTTAGATCCAAATGGTAGCAGAGTCCAGCAATCAACCCCCAAACCTTCAGACTCCAATAGCCCCGAAGATGTTTATGGGTGTGGCCAGGTTGTATCCCGAGCACGGAGAAGCAGGATCAGCTGTGTTCATAGGGACAGCATCACCTGTACCCATGGGCCATCCCTGTGCACAGTAGGCTTTTGATCAGTGCAACAGGGAGGTGGCTCATCAGCAAAGCAAGGAGCATTCTCATGGTGTGTCCTGGGGTCCCCAGGGGTGTGACGGCATGGAGGTACACTGGGCACTGGTTCAGCATCACACACACAGTCATGAAGGAGTCAGTCCGAATCTAACATCCCTCACCCCATGGCTAATAGCTGCAAGATGCTTCTCTGAGCCTCAGTGACTTTGGTGTGCAGAATGGGGGTCGTGGTGGTCCCCACTTGTGAGCTCCAGTGAGGACTCAGAGGCAGTGCTGGCAAAGAGCTCAGCTCCGTCCCCAGCCCACGGGAGGGGCTCTGTGGTCATGAGTCATGCTCAGTTATTGTCATGATGTCGTGATATCATGTGGCTTCTCCTTTCCAGGTGAAGGCGCAGAGTGTTTATTGGTGCACGTGGCGATGGCTCCCTGGGCTGTTCACTTTGTGGAACATGCATTGTGGTCACAGGGAGAGACCTTCCTGTCACTCTCAAGGTGCCATTTCCCCTTCCTCTGTGCCTCAGACCATGGGACAGGGTGGTGGGGAGGAGGGAGAGAGTGGAAAGCCATTTCACCAGGGCCAGAAAATTGGGACTTTCTGCAAAACCAGAGACCTACTTTGCTGAACCGAGAGCAACTTGCAGTGACGCAAAAGGACGCAGAAGAGGCCAACAAGGGGAGGCTGCCTGGGGAGGAGCAGCAAAAGAAGAGGGAGGAGCTGCCCAGGGAGGAGCAGTGTGAAGGCACCCGGAGCTCAGAGCTCGTGGGCCGGAGGCTGGGTTTCCACTGCGGGCGCCCAGGGCTGGTGCAGGTGCCTCGCATGGCTGACAAACCGGGGAGGCCAGTCCCTGCGTTGCACAGGGCTGGGTTTTACTTTCCTTTTTATGGAGTCTGGAATGGACATCTGTTGGGGGCTGGAGGGGGACCCTGGGAGCAGGGCTGCCTGGAGACTGGACTTTCTCCTGGGGAGAGGGAGGGCAGAGGCAGAGGAGGCGAGGTGGGTGTGGAGTTCCTGCAGGGCGTGGTTCAGGAGCGCACTCTGGCTATGCTGGAGGGTTTCAGGAGCAGGTGGGCCTGAGGAGAGCAGGGTGGTTTGGAGTGGAAAGCTCAGGACCAAGGCTATGAACCGTGGGGCGCTGGGGGCTGGTGCCAGGTTTGTGACGGGTCCAACAACATAAAGGAACAGGAGTCTTGACTGTGACCCTCCCACCCCAACCCCAGCTCACGGTGAGGCTCTAGGCCCCCAGAGTTTGGGTAGTTACAGGATGCGCCCCGCTGTCACAGAGCTGGAGAATCATGGAGAACTGGGGCTGGGGAGGCTCTGGAAAATAACCCAGCCCCGTAACCACACGTGGGCCGTTCCAAAGCCGGAGATGGGAGAGGCCCGCTGAAGTGTCTGGAATAGCGTGGATCCTTTCCCAAACGCTCACCACCGGGTGCATCTCTTCACCCCTTGACGTAGATGGCGGTCAGGTGACTTGCCTGGGCCAACAAGAACGCGAGTGACCTGAGAACTGCTGGTGAGGGCCAAGTCCTCGGGGGCACCCTGCCTTCCTGCTCACCCTCTCACATTTGGCCATTTTCACTGAAAAGACCAGGTCATCTGGAGCCGCCAGTCCACAGAGGATGAGGCACACGCGGAGCAGAGCTGGGGCCAAGTCCGTGCGGCTGGTAACCTGGAACAGCGCTGCCCCAGCCAAGTCACAGGCCCACCAACAGGAACTTAAGTGCATCCTCCTGGAAGCTCGTATGCTTTAGGTGGCGTTTCACACGGCGCTATGAGGGCAATTGCTGACAGAAACAGTCATTTGGCAAGTCAGGGATGCTGTGGTCTGCATGCAGTTCGTGTGCTAGAAGTTTGGACCCCAATGTGGCACTGCAAAGGGAAAGTGGGGTCTTTAGGAGGTGGAGCCTAATGGGAGGTATTTAGGTCTTTGGGTGCATTGCCCTTTCAAAGGAATTGAGATGGTTCTGTGGGAACCTGACTTAGTTCTTCAAAGAGGGTGGTTATTAAAAACAAGAATGAGCCTGACCCCTGAACCTCATTCTGGCTTCCTGTCTTACCATGTGATCTGGTCTTCCCACATGCACTCACACCTTCCTGATGCCACCCACATGAAGTCCTCACCAGACCTAAGCTGACCCTGGTGCCATGACCTCAAACTTCTAGAACTGTGAGCTACATAAACTTCTTCTCTTTATAAAGTATCCAACCTTGGAGATGTTGTTATAGTAACAGAAATTGGACTAATACAGAGATTAAGCTGGACTCAATCCCAGAAAGCCCACAGCGAATGAAGGACTTTTTCCCCACCACCAAATGTGTCCCCCACAACTCTGGATGATATCCTAGCAGAAATTCAACTCTTAAGAGGCTGTGTTTGGACCCTCAAGCTGGGTACGCTGTCAGTGGGAAGCCCCTGTGGAAGCTCACACTGCCTGGAAGGGATGTCCGGACACCAACTCCATCTCAGACTAGGAGTGACACTGTGGTGGAGGTGGTGGAAGGGGAGCTTATCGGGTGCCTGGGAAGGAGAGTGAGTCCAAGAAGGGCCTGATGTGTGCTGCACCGCAAGGCCACTCTCTTGCAGCATAGAGCTCTTGGGGTGTGGAGGGCACAGGTGGAATTGAATCTGCTCCACACATACATCTCTGTGGCCCCAGGCCAATCACATCACTGCTCTGAGCCAGGGAATGGGGATCAGAACACCCGCTCCTATGCTGCAGGAGGAAACTTAAGACAGGGACCATGCCCAGCACCTGCTAGGTGGGCTCCCTCATGACCATCCTTGGCCTTCTCAGCCCAGTGGCCAGGGGCATGGACCCCACAGTCACACATGTGGAACCGTGTCCTGCTTCACGGCTCTCTGGCTGTGTGACTCTGGGAAAACCCATCCCCTTCCCTGAGCCTCGGTTTCCTCATCTGCAAAATGAAAGTCATAACAGCACCTCCCTCCAAGTCACAGTGAGGACTCTGAGACCCTCCTCGCGCAGGGCCCAGCATGGACGGCTCCTCCACCCCAGGCAGGGGCATCCCTGAAGCAGGAGGCGCAGGGGAGCATTTCAGGTGGAAGCCCAGGACCCACGGGAGGGAATGTCATTCCCACAGCTGGAATTAGCTCGGATGTTCCTTCCGGAATCCCACATCGTCCCTCTCCCAACCCCAAGGCTTCTCTCCCCCTCCCCATCCAGCTTGGACTGGGCAGGTCTGGCTCCACGTGGAGATGGATTTTCCCTTCACGTGGAAATCTCATGAAAAATGACCCCATCCTCTAGAACGCAAGCAGCCATGTCCCAGCGTTCTTCTGTTATGTCCTTAGAACAGACAAGCTCATTGAGAGCTGCGTGGGAAACATGGTCCCCTCTTAAGTCACATTACGTTCAAAGCAGTTTCCGCCCCAGTCCCTGTTACCTGGCTTCCTTTTTTTTCTTTTAAATGAGCGGAGTCCTTCTTCATTGCTCTGGAATGCACTGCATCCCCTCATTGCATATATTGGTGCCCTAACCCCCTGGGTGACAATATTTGAAGAAAAGGTCAATGGGTTTAAATGAAGTCACCGAGTTGGGCACTCATGACAGGCTCAGTGCCCTTATAAGAAGAGACACCAGGACCCTTGTTCCCGCCCCTCCTCCTCTTCTCCTCCCCTTTTTCCTCCTTCCCTCCCTCATCAGGACAGCGCGCGAGCAGGGGGCTCTTCTGCAAGCCACAAAGAGAGTTCAACCTTGCTGGCACTCTGGCCTCAGACTTGCAGCCTCCACCATGGTGAGAAAATGCATGGCTGTTGTTTAAGCCTCCCAGTTGATGGTATTTTATTATGGCAGTCTGAGCTGACTGTGACATTTGTTCTTGTGAACGATCTGTTAAAGGAGATGAATCTGTTAAGGGAGAGGAATTTGCGAACTCTCTAAAGATATAGCTCTTTTAAAAACTATTCATTTGTGGAGTTCAATGTGGCGGAGTGTGAGTGGATGAGTCCAGGCAAGTTCGTGGGGCGCTTACAGCCAGGGCTGGAGAGTCCGCCTCAGATCAGTTCTGCAGCAGATGGGTCTGTAATCACCTGCTCCTAACTGGTGCACATGGCTGCGCTTTCCAGTCACCTCCTTCAGGGAAGCAGCAGAGGTTCGGTTGGGTGTGTCAGCCCTGCTGGGTCCTGTCAGGCAACCAGCTGGGGCCCCACCTGTATGGTTCCCTGGCCCAGATTCCTTCTCTGGTCAACTCCAACCTTGGGTCTCCATGCCCTGACTCTGGTCTTGTTTCTGGACCTTTGACCATGGCCTTGGTTTTGATCTGTGAGTCTTAGCCTCCCTAAGGTCTTGGTCCAGCTCTGGGGTCCTTCCCACTGCAGAACTGGACAGACAGCCTGGCAAATAGAGCACCACCCTCACACCTGGGTAAGATAGAGCCCTGTCCCACGTCGGGGACTTAGAGGGCTCCCGCCCTCCTCTAGCCATGTCTCCTTCCCTAGGTTGAGGAATCTACATAGACGTGCCCCTTGGGGACTAACCTCCAGTTTAGACAATGGCTTGAGCAGCGAAGACCCTGGGATTCCTTGCTCTGCATCTCACTTCCCAACCCAGTGGGCCTCTCCCTGGGTTGTCTCCCTGAGGATGGACTGCACTGTGGCCGGCACCCTGTCCCGGGGGATCATTCTCCTTGCTGTGTGCGTGGGGCTCAGACCAAGTGTGCTCAGGGATGAGGAAACTGGAGCTCTTCCAGGCAGGGTAGCTGAGGAAGGTGGCGGGCCTCGTCGCTGAGTTTCTGGGACCTCATCCTCATCTGCTCCTCACACGCACCCTGTGATGGTGGCACTGTTACCTTTCCCACCTTTGGGTGAGGGCACCTGCCCCGGGTCACAGTCAGCTGTGCTCTCCACCCCTCAGCACCCCTCAAGAGTCAGCAGATCATCAAGAGCCAACAACAAGGTGCACCAAGAACAGGCTCAGAGGCAGGGACCTGGGAGAGCTGAGGGTTAGTCTTTGTTACTCAAATGTTCATCCCCTGGAGGTTTAATGCCCAGCAAAGAATGTGGAATAAATAGAACATTCCATGAGGCTACAGTTGATGAGGGGTAATACAGGTGTGGAATGAGGGTGGGGAGGCCCCCCAGGTGCCCCTCAGTTTGACTATTTGGCTTCTCTATTCTCTGTTTTTCAGCATTTAGGGCCTTTTCTCAATCTCCCAGAATGCACCAGTTCCCACTCACCACTGGGCCTTTGCACAAACCCTTCTCTCTATCTAGATCACCCCCTAGTCCCCATGGCTTTTCCTCAACTCCTTGGAGCCAGTCAAGTCACCATATTCTTCCCCCTGTATCTGATGCTGTTGTGTCGAAGCATCAGAGTCTCTTTTCCATGACCTTTGTCCCAGTTGTGATGAATTAATGAAATGCACAGTGATCCTTTCAGGGCGTCCCTCTTCCACTGGCTGCAAATTCCACAAGAAAGTCTGTGGAACAAATTTGGTGGCAGCCTTCAGAAGTCCTGGGAGAGAGATGGGAAACAAGATGGCACCTAGGAGCTGGGGGGCTGGGCGTGGGGCCATCTAACTTGGAGTCTTGATGAAGCTTGGTCTTTCATTTCTCCTCTAATAAGAAACTACCCTGACATACCCAAGATCACTGTCCAGTGGACGGAGGACTGTGGAGTTGGTGGAATCTGAGAGGTACTGGTGGAGTAATAGCTTCTAGCTCAGCTCCTTTCCCTTGAGGTCTGACATCTTAAAATTCATAGAATCACAGAATCTCAGGGCTGCAAGGATTTTTCTAGCACTTCCTGATAACCTGCCACAGCAGGAATGGATTTATTACCATGTGCATATTTGCAACCATTTAGACACACACACACACACACACACACACACACACACAGGCACGCACGTGCGTGTGCGCATCCACACACACACAGGACTTTATCTTTCCCACTCTGCTTCTCCCCTTTCCCTGTCCTCTAAATGAGAATATTATCTTTGCAAGATGGTTTCTGATGTGTGCGTGCGTGCACATGCCTGATGCCAAACCAGGAGAATCAATAGTGGAAAGAAAGCAAGAAAAGAATAAGTTGATCTTTCCATAAAATAAAGGCTGGGGGAGGTGGAGGAGAGAGGAGACAGCGAGAACGGCTCTGCAGCCTTTTTTTCTGGGGACACTTTGGAGCTCTGCGTTTCCCTGAGGGTGAAGAACAGGCCTTCGGCAAGGGTTTGAGGGTACAAATTGTCTCCCCTATAGATGGCTTCAGGAAGTGGATGTCAAACAGGACCTCCTTCTTAAAGCCCTGCTGTGACCTGACTGCTCCTATGCATGTAACGTGGAGTGGAGACTACACCCGGTTACCAAGGACACAGGCCAGTGAGCTCCTCAGGCGCAAGGTGGTGCATGTGTGTTGTTCTAGTGCCCAGGACCTGGACACAGGAGATGCTTAATAAATACATGAACAAAGAGGAACAAACAAGAGTCCGTGCTTTTAGGAGTTTATTTCATAGTCAGAGTTTGCAAACAAAAGTAATGAATAACAGATTACCCAAAAGGAGATCATAAATTCACATGTACCGAATACCTTATTGGGAGTCAGGCAGCTATCTTGTCAGTTGAGATCGACATCACCCGCATCCCACAGATGTGGAAACAGATTCAGAGATGGTAGGAGATGGGCCCAAGTGTATACAGCCAGGCAATGTGCAGCTGGGTGCAAACCCTCACCTCCCTGGCTTTACCTCCATTCTCTTTCCACTCACCCCAGAAGCACTAGAGGGAGACATGATATGCAGCTGGGGGGGACCTGGGTAGGGATCAGGAGGAAAGTTACATTTGAGCAAGGACTTTCAAATGTATGTGGCATATCAACAGATAGAGGTGATGGGATCTGGGTCATAGGAAGGAAAGGGCATTCCCGATGGTATTAGTCAGCTTTCTGTTACTAGAACAAAATACCTGAGATAATCAACTTAAAAAGAGGAATGGTTTATTTTGGCTCACACTGACTGAGGTGTCAGTCATGGTCAGTTGGCTTGTTGGGCCTGTGGCAAGGCAGCACACCGTGGTAGGAGCATATAGTGAAGAAAGCTGCTCCTTTCATGGTGACCAGGAACCAAAAGAGACAGAGGAACAGACTGGTTTCCCACAATGCCCTTGAAGACATGCCCCCCCATCCCGGTGACCTAAAACCCCGACTCTAAGCCCCACCTCTTTTATTTTTTTAACCTTAGCTAAGTCACATCTGCAAAGTCCCTTTTAACATCAGAGGTCACACATTCACAGGTCCTGGGGATGAGAACATGGACAGCGTTGGGGGCCCTCATGCACCCTACCACATGGGGGCAGTGGACAGTCAACAGGATTGCCAGTAAGTGTACAGGATCAACTCCGGAGGGAGAGAGGGGGCCTAAAGGAATCCAGCAAGGGGAAGTGACTGGGGAGCAACTTCTTCCACTGTGTGGTCAAGAACCTCTCCAACGAGGTGATCAAAACATTGTTATTGGTGCATATTATTTGTACAGAGTGCCGGGTGTCATTATAGCATGTTCATCCGCACATGAAAACATAATTTGATCAATGAGTCACTCCCCAGTGCCTCCCTGGCCCTCCCCTCCTCCCTCTACCTGCCCCCCTTCCTGCCCCCCAATGGTCTGCCTCCTACTGTCACGGTGTTCCTGTTTTCCCCCTTTTTATCCTGTTCCTCCCCACCCCAGCTTCCGTATGCAAGAGGAAACATGGTACTTTTCTTTGAGTCTGACTTAGTTCACTCAAAATGACCGTCTCCAGTTTCATCCATCTTCTTGCAAATGGCATAAATTTGTTCTTCTTTCTGGCTAAATAAAACTCCCTTGTGCATAACTACCACATTTCCTTAATCCATTCGTCTGCTGATGGACACCTATGCTGTTCCATAACTCAGCTGCTGGGAACTGTGCTGTGATAAACCCCAGTTTGCATGTATTTTTAACGTACACTTTAATTCTTAAATTCTTTTGGATAAATTCTAAGGAGTGGCATCACTGGATCATATGGTAATTATATTTTAGCTTTTCAAGGAACCTCAGTACTTACTCCTGTAGTCACTGTGCTAACTTACTCTCCCACCGACAGTGTATAAGGGTTCCTTTTCCCCGCATCCTCGCCAGCATCTGTTATTACTTGTATTCTCGATGACCGCCATTCCAACTGGCGTGAGATGGAATCTCAGGACAGTTGTCCTTCGCAATTCCCGGATGCCTGAAGATGATGAACAGTTTTCCACTTAGCTCTTGGCCATTTGAACTTGATCTTTTGAGGAGCGCGCGTCTGCAGTTCATTTGCTCACTTATTCATTGGGTCATTTGTTTCCTTAATCTTGAGATTTTCTTAACTCTTTGTATATTTGGGATATTAATCTTCTGTCAGAAAAGTAGCTGGCAACGATTTTCTCCCATTCTGTGGGTTGTATCTCCACTCTGCTGTTTCCTTTGCAACGCAGAACTATTTTTCATCTGAGTTCACCCCATTTATTAAGGCTTTCTCTAATTTCCTGAGCTGTAGGGTCCTATTCAGGAATCTTTGCCTGATCCTCTGTGTCAAAGTGTTTCCCCTGTTTTTTTCTTTAAACAGCTGCTAAGTTTCTGATCTTATACTTAGGGCTGTTATTCATTTTTAGTTGACCTTTGTACAGGAAGATAGATGAGGATCTATTTTCATCTTTCTGTATGTGGATATCCAGTTTTCCCAGCACCACTTATTAAGAGACTGTCTTTTCTCCAACATAAGTTTTTAACATTTTTGTCAGGAATCAGATGACTGCAGCTGTGTGGGCTTGGCTATTCCTTCTATTCGGTTCCATTGGTCTACACGGCTGTTTTTATGACAGACAGTACTGGTTTTGTTACTAAGGCTCTGGGGTAGAACCTGAAGTCAGGTACTGTGATGTCTCCAGCTTTGCTCTTTTTGCTCAGTGTTGAGTTGGCTCTTCTGGGTCTTTTGTTCTTCCATCTGAATTTGAGGATTGTTTTTTCTAATTCTGAGAATAATATCATTGGTATTTTGGTGGAGATTGCATTGAATCTCAAGATGGCTTTTGGTATACAGTCATTTTAACAATATTAATTCTGTCTCTCCATCATGAGAGGTCTTTCTGCCTTCTTGTGTCTCCTTCAACTCCCAGCATTCTGTAATTTTTCTTTTAGAAGTCCCTCACCTCTTTGGTGAGATTTATTCCTAAGTATTTTGTTAGCTGTTGTGAATAAAATTGTTTCCCTGAATTCTTTCTCAGTGGAATTGTCATTGGTGTATAGAAAAGCCATTGCTTCAAAAGTACAAAAGTATGTTGATTTGTATCCTGCTACTTTGCTGAAGGTATTTATCAGCTCTAGAATTCTTCTGATGGAACATTTAGAATCTTCTAAGCATGCGATCATCACCTCTGCAAATGGGAAATTTGACTTCTTCCTTTCCTATTTGTATGCCTTTTATTTCTTTCTCTTGCCTACTTGCTCTGGCCAAAAATTCAAATGCTATATTGAATAATAGGAGTGGTGAGGATGGACATCCTTATCTTGTTCCTGATTTTAGGAGAAATGCTTCCAGATTTTCCCATGCAGGATGATGTTAGTTTTGAGTTTGTTCATACATAACCTTTATGATGTTGAGGTAAGTTCTCTCTATCCCGTGATTCTTCAGAGTTTTTATCATGAAACAGTGTTGAATTTTGTCATGTTTTTCTGCATCCATTGAGACGATCATATGATTTTTGTCCACGAGTCTATTTATGTGGTGTATTGCATATGATTTGCATGTTGAACCATCCTGATGTCCCTGGAATGAAAACAACTTGGTCCTGGTGTATGATCTTTTTAATGTGCTGTTAAGTTCAATTCATTAATGTTTTATCAAGGACGTTTGCATTTATGTTCATCAGCGATGTTGATCTGTAGTTTTCTTTCCTTGAAGAGTCCTTATCTGGTTTTAGTGTCAGGGAGATACTAACTTGTAAAATGAGTTTGAAAGTGTTTTACCCATTTCTATTTCATTATAATTTGGGGAGCATTAGTGTTAGTTCTTCTTTAAAGATCCAGTCGAATTCAGCTATGAACTTATCTAGTCGTGGACTTATGTTGTTGTTGGAAGATTTTTTATTACTGCTTCAATTTCACTGCTTGGTATTGGTCTATTTAGGTTTTCCATATTCTCTTGGTTCAATTTTAGTAGGTCATAGGTATCTAGAAATTTGTCCATTTCTTCTAGATTTTCCAATGTACGAAAGAATAAGTTTTCAAATTAGTCCCTAATGATTCACTGGATTTCAATAGTGTCTGTTGAAATATCTTCTTTTTATTGCTAATTTTAATAGTTTTGGTTCCTCTCTCTTGATTAGTTTGGTGAAAGATTTATTAATCTTGTTTATCTTTTCACAGAACCAATTCCTCATTTCATTGATGCTCTGTATTCTTTTATTCTCTATATCATTAATTTTAGTTCTGATCTTTATTATTTATTTCCTTCTCCAGGTTTTGGGAATAATTTGTTCTTGTTTTTCTAAGACCTTGAGGTACAACATTAGATTATGTATTTGGGATTCTTCTGATTTTCTTTTTTAACATAGGCACTTATGGGTATAAATTTTCCTCTTAGAACTGCCTTTGCTGTGTCCTAGAAATTCTGGTATGTTGTATGTCTATTCTCATTTGATTATAAGAATTTTTAATTCCCCCTCCAATTTCTTCGATGACCCACTCATCATTCAGAGGTGTATTGTTCCAGTTCCATGCTTGTAGAGTTTCTGTAATTTTTCTTGCTGCTGATTTCTAACAGTATTCCAGTAGGATTTCACAATAAAACAAGGAATCATTTCAACTTTTTTATATTTGCTAAGACTTGCTTTGAGGCCTAATATGTGATCTATTTTGGAGAAACTTCCACAAGCAGCTAAAAAGAAAGTGTTGGTTTCACACAACTGTTGTTGGGTGAAGTATCGTGTAGGTGTCCGTGAAGTTCACTGGATGGGTGGTATATTTTAACTCTGTAGTGTCCGCATTGACTTTACATCTGGATGTGGGTGTATTGAAGTCACCCACTCTTGCATGGGGAAGGTCCCACCTCCTGAAGGTTTCCAATGGTGCTGAGCAGAGGAACAAGTCATTAACTCGTAGGACTTTAGGGGACATCCCAGATCCAAACTACAGCACAGGTGGAGAAGGAGGGAGTGGGAAAAGCCCAGGGTATCTTTGGGAAATGGTGAAAAGCGGCCTTTGATAGGATCAGGGAGAGGAGATGTCACTGGAGGGGCAGAGGGTGGCTTGACCAAGAAGCTAAGTCACAGCTTCACTCAACCCTCCTGGCCAACTAGAGTCCAATGCGTGGACTCGCGTGGATGTGGATTCTTAGGCCTGTGTATTGAGCCTGCAAACTCCAGGCACCCCACTGCTCTCTCAGTAGCTGACTTGCCTGGGGGGCCCAAACCTCTCCTCTAAGCTGCACATCCGGGTTCTGTGGGTCCTTGGACTCCACCTGCCCAGCCCCGAGTCTACCGCTCACCACTCTTCCTCAGGTTCTGCACCTCATACGATTCTGAGCCAAGTCACAGCTGGGGTCAGTGACAAGAATGGCTAGCTGCAGATGCTGGACCCTCCTGCTTGTCTGGATTAATGCTGCATCTGCCTAAAGCACCCATGGAGACCAGCCTCTGCTCTGCTCACGGTCCACCAGTGGCTCAGCATCTCCCCCATGTGTGGCCACAAAAGCCACCCACCAATGCCACCACCAGTGTCCTATTATTCCTGCTGTGAGAGGAAATTAATTTTCAGGCTGTGCAAGAATTCACCTGCCACCTGCCAGCTCCACGGCTGGGCACAGGATGAGGCTGCAGACAGCACCCCGCCTGAGCACTTGCTGGACATTTCATCATGTCCCCGATGGTCCTGTCATTTGTGGCCTGTGCTTCCTCCTGGGAACCAGGCTTTGTGTCGTCCTGTAGAGTTTCTGAGGGGCACAGCCATTGCTCACTCTCTGGGGACCCAGCACAGGGCTCTCTGTCTCTGTCTGTGGCCAAGTCAAGGACGGGGTCTCAGAGGCCATCCTCAGCATCTCTGGGAAGAGGAGGAGGGTTGGGGCCCTTTGGCAGTCACTGTGTGCCAGACGCCTAGGTTCCACCGGGAGCTCACAAGGAACTCACTTGGCAACTCAGCCTGCTTTCCCACTTTTCTCTTCCTCCCAGTGATCTGGGAATGCTGAGCCTCGGAGTCCCAAACCACTCTCACTGGGGATCAGGTGACCAGGACTTCATGTGACCAGGAGCACCTTCTCTGGCTACTCTGGACCTCAGCCTCACATTTGTCCTTGGGACAAAAAGAGTAAAAAACAGCTTCAGAAGAGGGAGGAGAGGATCCACCGGGCTGAGGCCTGTGCGCACCTCGCCCCGTGCCTGGCTCACAGAGGGAGCTCGACACAGGTGGCCGCTGTCACTGTGCCGGCCGGTGGAGGGCTTGGCCTCTGGAGTCAACCCCGTGGGGTTGGAGGCTGGGCTCCCCGACTTCCCAGTGCATGACACGGCAAGCTGCTTCCCCTGCTGAGCCTCAGGACGTGCTTTTCAGTGGGGACAGTGACCGTGCCTTCTCCTGGTGGGATGGCTATGGGAATCAAACTCCTTAACAGGTGTGAGGTGTGTGGCCCAGCTCTGGGCACGCGGCACCTCTGCTCACCACCACCTCACACTCCCCTCCCCACCGAGTACAGTCTGGGGGACCGTCAGCCTCGCCCCACCCCAGGCTCCGGGGGTCTGGCCTGTGCGTCCATGAGGGTACCCGCCCCGGCCCAATTGGGATGGTCCAGTTTTAGCATGGAAAGCCCTGCACCACAGGAAAACTCTCACCCCTGGGCAACCAGGGACAGCTGGCTACCCTGGCCTTCATATTTGTGTCCCCCAAGTCACCTGTCACCTCTTGAGGGAAACTGGCTCTGACACCACTCAAACCAGCACGTCTCCCTCAGCCCTCTGTCACCGTCACCCAGGGTTATCTCAAGTCTCTATCAGGTGTCTTCCCATCCACATCTCCTCCATCTTCTATCCTTGTCCTCCACCCCGGGAAGGGAATTCCTATGGGACCAGGGACGCTACTCCCTCTTCTCCCCAGGATCCCATAGGACAGGTCCTAGCATGCAGTTGGTCCCTAATACATCCTTGTTGAATAAACAAATGTCATCCACTCAATAAGCAGCATGTTCTGAGGCCCTGCCCTGCCCCTGGGAGGACAGGACACGGGGCACAGGCTCAGGTTCAAGTCCTGGTCCTGCTTCCTGACCTGCTGCTGCCTGCTTCAGATTCACCCTCCCCATCTGTACAGCGGGCTCTTTGTCCCTGCCCCTCTGGCTTGATGGGGACACTCAGACACATAAAGAGTGCCTGAACCTGCAAGCCCCACACTGCACCCTGGTTCCTGATGTTCTTGTTACTTTTTCCACAACATCTCTGCTGCTGGTTCTCTCTGAGTGTGGGAGCCGGTCCTCAGGGGACCCGTCCCTGCTCTCATGACCCTCCCCCTCTGAGCCCTGCGTCCTGGTCACCAAGGTTTAATCCACCTCTTCCAGCCTGAGGTTCATTCTTGTCTATTTGTTCATGGATCTGGAGCAGCATTTATCTTAGAGATCCCTTGATCCAAATCCTCCTTCATCAGATGGGAAATAGGGTCCTGGGAGGTCACTCAAGGATTTGAAATTAAGGGTAGACCCGGGAAGCCCAAGGTCAAAGCCAGCGCTGTTTCTGCCTCTCCAGGCAGCCTCCTTTTGGACAGCCCTCTTCTGAGACCCACCCACATGGCATCTCCTTGCACAATTGCACTTAGATCAAGAGAATGCAGGTCCGCCTGCAGCCCTGGGGCCCAGCCTTGCCCCTGGTGGGAGGCAGGTGAAATGGGGGTCGGGGGCACAAGCACAGTTTTCCCATCCATGAAAGAGGCAGAGTGTTTCTTTCTCTCAGAGGTGCTGGGAGCAGAGGCTTGCTTGGAACCCATCCCTGTCAAGGGACATTGCCTGGCTGAATATAGCAAATTCAAGAACCGGTTGAAAGGAGCAGGGCTTGGTTTTCAAGAGAACTGATGAATAAATTGCAAGTCATTCAGAGATTTTGAAGCTCATCTGCCTTCCCTGAACTGATCTTTCTAACTGACTCTCTCCCTCTAACTGAGGATGGAGTGAAGAATAAGCAGTAGCATCTCTCCTCCCACCTGCGCCCCAACACACACACAGACTAGCTAGCATCAGTTACAGACATCACACCCCCCGGGGGGGCCACAGTAGGGCACCCAGACCTACCCCCTTCCTGGGTTCAACCACATCCAAATACTATCACTTCTGTTTATTGAGCACCTACTATGTGCCAGGCACCATGATAAGTATTTTACATACAGTATCTTATTTCTATCTCCAAAGAAGGCCATGAGTTAAGCCTCATAATTAGCCTTGTTTCATAGAACTCTGAAAGGGTCAGACAGGTGGCATGGAAAAAAGAGATTTGATCTCCAGCTTAAGCACTTGACCTTTCTGAGACCTTAAACAAATTACTTGGCCTCTCTTCAGTTTCCTCATCTAAAACATGCAGAGTGGAAATCTCACCGGGGTCTTTGCAGGAACTCATGAGCTAAAAGTTCCACATCTGGCATATAATAATTATTCAGCTAAGAGTGGCTTCTGTGATTCATGGTTATTGTTGTTTAAGCAACATTATCTCCTTCCCCTGTGCTAGCTCAGCTGTTTGTGCTGGAGAGAACTGCAGAGTTGAGATCTCTCATGAACCTCACGTGGTTACAGAGAGTCAAGACTTCCCAGCCGGGAGGTAGCACACAAGCTAGAAGCGGGGAGTTCCTTCCAAACGACCGCTCTGGGCCTTCTGTAGCTCTTGGTGGTTTCAGGTCCAGGCTCCTGGTGTGTCTGGACATGGGCCCTATTTGCTGGCACTCAGAGGGTGCATGAAGCCTGAACAGGTAGAGGAGGTCACTTAGCCCAAGGATCCTGGCCAGCTATCACCACCTCCTCGTGGATCGCCAGCCTCCAATCTGACTTTATGACAATGTATTCTGGACCCGAAAGCTGCAGAATCATCTCTGCATCCAGCATCGAGTCTGGCACAGAGTGAACATTCAGAAAATATGTATCGAGTGAATTAATAAATTCTAAGATTCTGTAACTCAAGGTGTGTAGGACTCTGATTCAAAGATTCTATGACTTCTTGATTTAAGAACCTTCCACTGCTATTGCTTTTAACCAAGGATTCCACTGGGAGGGCCGGGAGCACCCTACCCATGGCTGTTTTGGTGCCCATTCCAATTTTTCAGACAAAACAAACCCTCTCTCTCTCTCTCTCTCTCTCTCTCTCTCTCTCTCTCTCTCTCTCTCGTTTTTTTTTCTTTTTCCTTTTTTTCACGAATTTTTAAAGACTAGCATTTTTAAAAATACAATAATAATAGCAATGAGAGCGGAGCTAGAAGGGATTTAAACAGCGCAGGAGGTGGAGGCGAGGGGGCGTGGCCTGGACTGGAGGCGGGGCCAGTTCTGGGCAGATGCAAAGTGCAGGGGACAGCCCAGTGAGAGGGGTCAGTCTGGCAGTCATGGCGAATGCAGAGGGTACTTCTATGGGACCGGGTGATCTCACCTGGCAGGAGAACATAGATGGAGGGAAAGAGATGGGTGGAGGACTGAGCCCTGGTTTCTCCCATCTTGGGAGGATAAGAATCTCTGAGCAGGAGTAGATGAGCCTGGAAGACTAGAGGGACTGGGGACTAGGATCCGCCCCCTCACCCCAGGCCCCATGACCCCTGAAAGAGGAAACACCCCACGCCAGGGCAGAATGAACGCGCCCTAGAACTGAGGAGTGAAGTTATTTATCATACCAGCAAATCACAAGAGGAACCAATCAGCAGAGACCGCCAGCCAGATGAGCCAATCAGTTGAGTCCATTTGTTCAGCCAATCGCATGTCGAGAGCTGCTGTGAGCGCCCCCAGGCCTGCAAGTGGTGTTTCTTTCAGGTTCCTAATGACCTTGGGCCTCCACCTGTCTCCCAATCAAAGGGCATGTCCTACCCAACAAGCTGAGGACAAATCGTCTTCCTAGGGGTGGGAGCCTTTGGAGGTACGCAGGAGTGGCGGCTGCGGGCGAGTGGTCTGACATCCTACTGGTGCACACATACCCTGGGTTCCCCAGGCCCCTGATGCTCTCAAAATGTTACGATCTTCCTGAGAGGTGATGAGTGGAAGTGAGTGGAATTAAAGCTAGTCCTTCAAAGGAATGTGGGTTCCTGGGCGGCTAGCCAGTGCAACAGCATCCTCTCTGACTGCTCCGCTCATCGCAGGGGACACAGGCAGTTGGAGGAGAAGCCCCTATCAGGGCCTCCTGGAGACCCTGCACCAGTACCTCTGTCTCACTCAGGAGAATGAGGACCTCCAACTCTGTTTATTCATTCACTCACTCATTGCACGTATTGACTGAGCACCTATTCTGTATTAAACATCAAGAACATCACAGCGTGTTCCCTGTCCTCAGAGAACACACAGTCGAGAGGAGGAGGGAGCCATAAGCAAACATAATTTAAAACTGGGGTGCTTATTGTGAAGTGAGAGAATGGAACAACAAGAGGGAAAAGAAAAAGGGGGCTCCATCTGGGGGATTCAGGAAGGATTCATAGGAAGCATTTAAACTGAGACCAGAAGGTCAGAGAAGGTATCAGGCAAAAAGGAGGGGGAAGGGTTTTCCTGGTGGCAGGAACAGCCTGTGCAAAGGGCCTGAGGCAAGAAGGAGCTTGGGCATCCTGGGGACAAAGGCTCTGGTGTGTTTGGAGCCAGGCTGGAAATGTCACCACAACTGGGTCGGCAGGACCACAGAGGCTGTGACAAGGCCTAGCAGCTTATCAAAGGCAGCAGGAGCCGTGGGAGAAGTTTAAGCTGGGTTGTGAGGCCACCAGTCTGTGTTTTTTTAAAGTCCTTTTGTCAATAGTGTGGAGAGGGGCCTGGGGAGGAGGAGCAGAAGGGAAAAGAGTGTTCCAGGAAGAAGGAGCAGCCTCAGACCAATCAGACTGGGGCATGAGCAGGTGTGCTCCAGGACCTGCCAGGAGCAGGTGGCCAGGAACCAAGCAGGTGGCCAAGGGGAGGGGAGAAGGCATGAGAGGAGGATGGGGTTTGGGCTGGACCAGGCCACATGGGGCTTCACGGGTGCTGGCTCAGAGCATGGCTCTTAAGTGGGAGATAAGACATGATCCAGGGTTTCCCAAGTTCCAGCCTTACTTTGTCCTACACTCAAACCCAGCAAAGTGTCAGGAGCTCCAAATCCTATATGTAAAAGAGATTAGGGCCCTGCCTGGCTCTATCCTTTCCGGCTGTGTGGTCTTGGCTGAGCTCCTGAACCACTCTGAGCCTCTACTTCCTCCTTAGGAAACGGTGCTGAGACTCCCCACTCCGCAGGGTTTCTGTGAAGGCCTGGTGAGCTTGTGTGTGTGGCTCAGGACTCAATGCATCATCCAGGTCATTATGAGGTCATTATGAGGGGACTTCACAACATCCTGGGAAGCAGAAGGGCCAGGGATTGGCATGTCCACTTTCCAGATGAGAAAACTGAGGTCCAGGGAGAACTCACTGGTGGTAAGCAGTATCTGGGAGACCCAGAGGTTTGGGGTGGGGGGTATAGTTAGAGTTGGTCCAAATCTCCTCCCCCCTCTCAGCAGGTGACGCCTTCTTTGGGTGGCCTGACCTCTCTGGAACTCAGTGGCCTCGTCCGTAGTGAGCATCGTAACCCCCTGCCTCCTGGGGCTGGAGGGAGACGGTGCAGGGAGGGGCTGCACCTTCTGGCACCTTCACTCTGAGGCTGGGACCAAGGCGACTGCAGGGTGGCGGCTGGGACTTTCCCAATCTGGCAGAGGGCTCAGTGACCAACGCTGCCCCACATCTGGGGCTGGGGACAGTGGAGACAGTGGCAGAAAGGAGAGCATCAGGGCCAGCGGTGGGGACGCCACCTGGTGAGACTCACCCCTGGGGAAGCAGCCGCCCTGAGCCCCCCAGGTGGGCTGCATCCTCCACTCGGCTCTGGTGGGATCTGCTGTCATTTCTGGTAGAGATGACGACACCAGCAATGATAGTGGTCCAACTCTCCTTCCTCTCGGCAGAGGCCCCCCTCCTGGCCTGACAGGCCCCGTGAATTGCTCTCCCCCATTCTTATGCTGAAATCCTGACCTCCAGCTCCTCAGAGTGGCCTGTATTTAGGAATAGAGTCTCTAAAGAGGGGACTGGAGAGAAAGGTCAGGGTGGCCTGCACTCAGAGGAAAACCACATGAGGACATAGCCAAAAGTGGCCAGCTGCTGGCCAAGGGGAGAGAGTGCAGAGAAACCGAGCCTGCTGGCACCTTAACCTCGAACTCCAAGAAAAGACACCTCTGCTGCTCAGGCCTCCGTCCGCAGCATTGTCCCGGCCTCGCTAGCCAAAGAAAATACCTCCCAACCAACTTACTTTCCACAGCACTTACCAGCGTCTAACTCTACATATCATTTGCTATCTGTCCCCTCTACGCATCATCCTCCACGAGGGCAGTCACTTCGCCTGCTCTGTTTTCTGCCGTGTCCCCAGACCTGGTACCTAGTAGGCCCTCAGTAAATGAAAAAATGCAAGCCAGACAGCCCTGATTTCCAGTTCCAGTCCTTTCACCCCCGCCACACACACAATGTGACCTTGGATTGTCCTTAACCTCTCCGAGCCCGATGTGTCCCATCTGTAGAATGGTCATTATCATCGTGCTAACTCCGAAGGGGCTCAGGAAGCCATGGGGGACAAACACAGGCAAATCGCCCAGTGCAGGGCCCGCCACAAAGCACGTGCTCCAGAAACGAAGCTCCGAGCATGCTGTTGAGTTGTGACAGGCGCGAGTCCATTCGCTGGCTTGCTCCCTCCACAAAGGCTCCATGACAGTGACGACATCGCCTCTGCTGCCTATGCTGGGCACACGGAAAATCACTCTGGCTTCTGACGGAGAATCGCACCTGCTCACAGCTTAGTGGAGGAAGTAGACCAAGAGATGGTAAAGAGAGCCATGCGCACAGACGGAATTAGGCAGGGCTAGTGAGTAAGAGCTCGCTGGACCCACGGGGAGGAGAGGCACCGGGCAGAGGGCAGGGGCTCGAGCAGAGGCAGGACTTGCTGGGCGTGTTCCTGGCTGACGTCACTGCCCCTGCACGGCCTGGCGTGTACCTGGCTGAAGTCTCTACATGGCTGGTGTATCCCCAGTCAATGTCCGTCACTCTGAGTGCTCTGTGACCCAAAGGACTCAGGTACCTGGGAACGGTTTCCAGCTAGGGGGCCCCAGCCCGCTGTGTGCTGCTGGGGATGGCTCTGGGCAGTGTGGGGTGAGCTGGAGGGGGCAGGCAGGAGGGCAGAGAGACTGGTCAAGGTGAGGAGCTAAGACTGAGCGACTCTTGCTCAGAGGACCAGGAAAGGCACAGGCCCAGTTCACCTGGGAGACGCAGCCGGGCCAGTGGGCCTGACGTGGACATGTCTGAGCTGCAGAATGAGGCTTCTTCCAACTCCCAGCTAACCCTGGAGTGCCCATGCTGGGCAGAGCTGGCTGGCAGGTAGGCTGGGTGGTCAGAGAGTTGAGAGGGTCAACCGGGACATCACCACCATAACTCATGAAGATTTCCTGTGCGTCAGCCAGACCTGGGGCAGGAAACCTGATAGGACTCAAGAAGTTCCCTCCACCAGAAAAACAAAGGGAAGCATATTTGTTTCCATGACACACTGTGTTCTCAGGAGACAGTGTGATTGTTTTTTGTACCAAAGAGGCAGGAATAGAAAGTTCCACCTGCCAAGATAGCCTTCCTCCTCCAGGCACTACAGGACCGAGGACACGTCTGTCCCCAGCCTACTGGAGCCTGAAATTCTTCCACTGAGCTCCTTTCCTATGGCTTGAGGCCTTGTTGTTTCTTAAAATATAAACAACTTCAGAGAAGCCAGGTCTTCAACCCAAACTTCTTTTTATTAATTTTACAAATATTTACGGAATTCTTCCTCTAAACCAGGCAGAACCTGGAGTCTGGGAAGAGGGAGATTAATTTAGACTTTGCCAGAGCCAAACCTTCAAGGACAGGCAAGCTGTGTGTGGGTATGGATGGGGAACATGGGGGACAATAAGAGACCCTGGCCAAAGGGGTGTCGTGAATGACCACCCTGGGGGCAAGCGCTGTCGATCCTCTTCCTAGTTGAAAAGGCAAAGCTTTAGCTGCCAGAAGGATGAACAGGGAGGGGTGGGGGGTCTCCAGATAGAGGGCACAGCAAGGTAGATGACAAGTCACGAGCCAGTGTGGAGGGCAGGATCCCGTGCCAATCAGCAGGTTTGGGCATAAAGCATGGTAGGGAATGAGGTGGGAGCAGCCAGGGGAGTTCCCATGGATTGAGATCACAGTAATAGGTTGCTGGAAGTGGTGGGCACGCCTGGAATCCCAGTGACTTAGGAGTCTTGGGCAGGAGGATCACAAGTTGGAGGCCAGCCTGGACAGTTTAGAAAGAACCTGTCTCAAAATAAAATTGAAAGACCTGGGGATGCAGCTCAGAGGTAGAGCGCCCTGGCTCCAATCCTCGGTACTGCAAAAAAAAATTTTAATAGAGATAGAGATAGAGATGGAGATGATATATATACATATAGAGAGAGGGTAGAGATGAGATGATAGAGATAGAGATATAGAGATAGAGATGATAGAGAGAGATAGAGATAGAGATGATAGAGATAGAGATATAGATAAAGGTAGAGATGATAGAGATGATAGATATAGATAGATAAGTAGATAGATAATGATAGATTAGAGATGATAGAGATAGAGATAGATAGAGATGATAGAGAGATGGTAGAGATAGAGATGATAGAGATAGAGATGGAGATAGAGATATAGAGATAGAGACAGATAAAGATAGAGATGATAGAGATAGGGATAGAGATAGATAGAGATAGAGATGATAGATATAGATAGATAAATAGATAGATAATGATAGATTAGAGATGATAGAGATAGAGATAGAGATAGAGGTAGATCACGGTCATAACCTCAGCCAACAGCGTCTCCATTCTTTGCTCTCTCCCCAGCTTCCACTTCACCTCTTCCCACCTGGTTCCCCATTAGTTGAGCCGCTAAACTCCCCTATTTGCTGAAGGCAAATTGACCTTACTTTCAAGTAAAAAATCCCTACCTGGTGCAGTGCCATTTTTCAAGGACAGAATTTGGTAGGGTTGGAGCTGGGAGCCACCAGCGGGTGACTAGACCTTAGGCAGAATGTGGTTGGCCGCATCCCCGTCCTTTCCGTTCCATCTCCATGAATACTTCTTAAAACCGGAATGTTTTCCCGAAGACATCCTGTGACCCTGTAACACCGGTCTGGAGCTGGACATCCCTCTCGGACAGCCTGGGGGTCAGGAGCCCCGGGTTCTGACCCATCCCTGCTGCCACCTGACTGTAGAGCCCGGCTGAGTCACACCCACTCCTTGGGCTGGATTCATGATCCATCCACCAGTCCAGAGGCTCTGAGCCCCCCATGGGCAAAGGTGACGCCCAACCCATCCCTGCAGACCCGGCACCTGGGACAGGCCTGGCACAGAGCAGGTGTCCATAGGGCTTTGGTGACCAATGGAAATTGCATGTGTGATGCTGACAGGGAGATCAGCAGTGCCATCTGTCCACCCTGAGAACCTCCTGAGGCAGACCAGCCCCACGCTAGCGTCCCATGCAGGCAGCCTCAGCTCCCATACCACCCTTCTCTCTGCTGAAGGGTCGCACTGTAGGGTGAGAAAAATCCCCCTGGAAGCCCAACCCCTTGCTCTGCCACTGCAGCTGACGCAGCTGACCTGGCTCTGGGACACCCTCCCAGTCAGCTCACTGGGGTGTGTGGCAGGGGAAGGGAAGGAGCTCGTGAGGAGCCACCGTTCCAAAACAAGAATCCAAGACCGGGGCTCTGTCAATCAGTGAACGTCAGCACAGGATTCTTTCTTGAAAACAGCAGAGCTCTGCTCCGTCCTGCTGGCTGGCGTGAGCTGGGCCTCAGCGCTCAGAGGACCGAGACATGGGCCTGTGTTCACAGACAGGAGCGGAGAGGGTTGAGGAGCCCACTGTATCCCCTGGGAAGAGGGTACAGTCCAGAGAACACGGAAAATGGACCAGGAGCTCACAGGGACCCGGGGCGGGTGTTTCTAGTGGGGAACGTGAAGGTGGGCAGGAATTAAATGGGAGGAGGGAGGGAGGTCGTGGTCGGTGATGCTGAGGAGAAGTTAGGAGGCTGAACGGAAAGCCCTGAACTCCAATGTAAGGATCTTGAACGTCAGCCTGCGGGGAGCGTGCCTCACAGCCACCCAACCCCTCCTTGCAGTATGCCCAGGAGGTCAGGAAGCCATAAGGTGGGCATGGGGCATCCTCGGTGTCAACCTACTCTGAGATCATGGGAAATGCCCATTATTTCGTATTTTGCATCAAATCCATCACGAATCTATCACAGAGGGCAAAATACACAGGGTTTCGAAATATCAGGTTGGGGAAGTCAAAGAACCTGTGAGCGTGTGGCTGGGAGTCTAAGTGCAGCAACATCTGGATGCAGACCTCTCGGTGACCCGGCCGTCGCCCCGATTACGCCTTCCTAAACTTGTCAAAACCAAGCCTCGTCCTCCCCCAAGTGGGGAGGGGGCAGGTGTCTGTCCACGGTGCTGAAACTGGATTAACCCATTTCAACAGGCAAGTTCTGATCTGAAAGCTTCTATTCTGCTTCCACTTCTTTGCAGCTGGATGAGGGTGGGAGGTTCAGAGAGACCCCAGGAAGCTGAGCACCCAACAGGACGGGGAGTGAATATTCCTTGTTACTTGTCCTTCAATTCAAGGACATAATCCTCAGGGCGAGGTAGGGCTCTGGTTAGAGAGGAGAGCTAAAGGGAGACAATTAGGCTGCCTGACATAACAAATACTACAAATAACATTCCCGGAAATGGTCCCAGGAAAGATATTTTCTTGAGTTTAGAGATTTTATTCCACTTCCTCAGCACTATTCTGAATTTTCGAAGAAGGAAAATAGTCCAGAGGACCTCGTGTGTGTGTGTGTGTGTGTGTGTGTGTGTGTGTGTGTGTGTGTGTAACTGCTTCTATTTGCATGTGTACAGACTCTCTGTGATGACACATATTTCATACTAAAACAACTGGCATCTCATAATTCAACTCCCCAGGAGGGAAAATCTAAGACATATATTTAGCTGGTTTTTTTTTTATCCCAATTCAAAAATGTGTGCATCCTGAGTTGTTTCATCTCCACCCCCAGCCCTGTGGTCACAGCCACCCAGGTAACATCTGCTAAGAATAGAAAACCCTGGTTTCCATGTGGAGGGAGGAGGGTGCCAGTCGTGCCGGAGGCTGGGGAGAAAGCCTGTCAGGATGTCACAGTTCCGGGGAACGGAACGCTCACGCGGGGCTCTGCCCTTGCAGGCGTAGTCCTTGGTCATACTTCCTGTCTAGCCCTTCAGGACTAAAGGGAGACCCCGCACCCGGGGGTTTTTGTACTCATCAGCCCTGGAGGCCCGGGAAGGCCCAGCCGCAGACAGTGCTGGTCAGCTGAGCAGCGGGCAGAGCCTTGGCCCTGGGCAGCGCTGGGCTGGAATCCAGGTTCCACTGCTCACCACCTGTGGGGCTTGGGGGATGGTGTTGCTCCTGCTGCACCGCATTTGATAGCGAAGCCCCCCCGTAAGAGCTCCGTGGTGGCTGCCACCAAGCCAGTGCCCCGTCACTGCACATCCCCCCCCTGTCTCCTGGAGACTCGACAGCCATTTGCTTATGGTTCTCCACTCCCATGCATTCCTGATCGGATCTATCGATGTGAACTCTGCCACCTGCTTCTCACGTATTGATCAACTTCGCCACCATCAGCACACGGATTTTTGTCCCCGCCAATATAATTGCCATCAGCGTAATGAAAATGGGTTAGCTGCCTTCCTTTCCAGGCGTGGTCTGCGTTTCCGTGCCCCTTCAGCGTCCCTGAACCGGCACAAGCCCGTCAGCGCCTCGGCATGAGCGAGCTCCCCGGTCTTCCTCCATCGTGGTCAGAGGATGGACTGTGAAGCCCCGCCCTGAGGGCACACCGATTTGAGGACCTACACCTCCTGCTGCTGCCACTCTAGCTACTGTTTATTGGGCAGAGAACTTTGCCAAGACTATCCCTGAGAAGAGGCAGCGCGCTTGTTCCCATTCCATGGATGTGAAAATGGAGGCTTAGGTACAGCGATTCGCCCAAAGGCCTCCTCATACTGTGGCGGAGGCGGCCTTTGACCTCAGGTCCTTCTGGTTATAGAGCCCATGGTTTCTGCTTGCGTTTTGCACCATAGAATGGTGACAGTCCTCCTGCTCCAGACGCTTCTTTTCATTCTCCTTCTCCTCACCCTCCTCTTCCTCCTCCCTCCTCCCTTCTCCCTCCTCCCTTGTAAACCTTTTCTGCCTCTTTTCTTCCTCCAGTTCTTTGCCCTCAGCCCAGAACTGTGGACAGGCAACCTGGGAGCTGCGATTCCATGTCACTTGCTGGGACAGTGAAAGGAACCTGGCTTCAGCGACATGCCACATAATGAAGTCCAAGGCCTCCAGATTTACGACTCCCCCGGGGCCCTCCCGGCTCCAGCTACGTGGCTGGGAGATGACACATTGGCTTCCCCTTCAGTCCTTCTAGCAGCTCACAGGTGGCCCTGTCCCCATCCCAGGGTCACGTCACTGCCGATGTGAGTGACGGGCTCTCACACTTGCCCAGGAGCTTCTTCTGAACCCTACGCCATCCTCACCACATCCTGAAAAGTGGAGTGTGTTGTGCTCCTTGAATGGGAATCAGGTCACAGAGCCAGTGAGGGACAGAACCAGCCTCAGATGCAGGGTCCCTAATCTCAAGCCAGGATCTCTAACAAAATGGCAGGCATACCCTGGGTCAGACTAGGATATCAATTGTTTTTTGATTTTTTGATTTCACACACGTCTCGAGTCTCACCCTTCCTGTTCCTCAGCCTTGGGGAGGCGGGCGAGCTGGCTGGGTTGAGGCTCAGAGCCCGGGAGGCAGGCGAGCTGGCTGGGTTGAGGCTCAGAGCCCGGGAGGCGGGCGAGCTGGCTGGGTTGAGGCTCAGAGCCCGGGCACTGGCTCAGCAGACCATCCCGAGCAACCTCTCCTTTGCGGATCCGCTTCTCACCTGTAACATGACCTTTCACAGAGCCGGGGTGCTGAGTTCGACTCCCTGAAAACTAGATGCGGCAGCGCGTCCCGTCCCCCGGGGTTTCCCCCTGGCCTGCAGGACTCTTCCTGGCAGCAGCTGCCTCACATCCCCAGTCGAATTGTATTTCCTCTTGCTGGAAACTGGACCCGAGCGCTCGGGGGAGAGAAGCGCATTTGTAGAAATTACCATTTCCTGGGGCTGCTCACATCGGAAGCAGGGGTGGTGGCCCCGGGTGCTTCCCAGGGAGCTCCGGAGTCCAGTTGGGACAAATCCCTCCCTCCAAAGCGACATCTGCTGGAAGGTGGCATTGAATTTCGTCACATTACGGCACATTTCACTCCATCCTGTGGCCTGTCTTCAGCCAGATTGAAATCTCCCAGCCGGAGGCCACGTCCCTGTTTGGGGACCTTTCGTGGCAGGAGGCATCTTGGGTGCATGAGGCAGACCACGTTACAGAGAGTGGACAGGGATCAATGGCAGACCGACACTCTTCGGGTCAGGAGCGGGCAGCAGGCCTCGGAAGGAGGGGGAAGGTGGGGTGGAGCACCGCACCCATGGACAGTGCGCTTTGCAGGTCCATCACCCAGCGTGGGTGTCCGTGAAGACTCCTACTACTCGCCCAGTCACTTTCTCACCCACTGGACAAGCCTTTGCTGGCCCTCGATGTGCCAGGTACCGTGATAGGTGAAGGGGGTCCAGAGGTAGCAAGGAGCCTGCCTCTACCCTCAAGGGACTCGCAGCCTGGCACGAAGGACAAACTGCCCCAGGAAGTGGAATAGCACACACCAGGAAGCAGGAGGAGGGGCATCTACCTCCTTCGGGGTCAGGGGACAGGTGTGTCTTAGGGTAGATGCCCCAAAAGCAGACCCTGAGACAAGGGCTCTGCAGCCAGCAGTTGATCTGAGAGGCGACCCCAGAAGCATGAGTGAGGACGGAGCCACTGGGCAGGGAAGATGGACAGTCAGTGCCACCTGTACTGTTGAGTGACTACAGAAGCACACCTGGGCTCAGTCCTGCTGGGGACCCTCTCTAGTCACCCCCATAGAGGATGTGGGGCATCTCCCTGCCCCCCGTGCTTCCAGCTGGCACCTGCCACACAGACAAGCAAGATCTCCAGGTGCCAGAGAGAGAGGAAGGGACATGCAGGCACTGGGTGGGAGGACGTGACATGCTCCCCGTCGGCAGCCGTAGGACACAGCAGAGGGACCCAGAGTGGGGCACTGACAGCACCCGCGATGGCATCTACACAGTCTGACATTTGAGCCGGGTGCGAAACACGAGTAGGAGTCTTGCAGCTGGCGCGGGCATGGCGGGGGCCAATCCAGGCAGCTGCCACGGATGTGGATAGCGGGGGAAGAGATGCAAGCACTCGGAGGGAGAGCACGGGAGGAGAGGAATGGAGGCAGAGCGGGGAAACAGACCCGCCTTCCACCGGGGCAGAACGGGTGTCCTGCGAAGGCTGAGTTCTCCTGAGCTGGCTGAGAACAGGCTCGGCTCCTCTGCTGGGGGAGCTGAGAAGAGAGGGGGATGTGAATGTCCCTGAAGGTGAGGGAGTCAGCAGGCTGCAGCAAGGCCGGAGGGAGGCAGGATGGCGCTGGAGCCAGCTGGCTCAGGCACTTGCCCCTTGACAACGTTGCCAGCACCGAGTGCAGTTTCTCAGCAGCTTCCCAGCAACTCGGAGCAGAAGTTGGGGAAGCAGATGGTTGCATTGGAAAAAGGCTGGGGTTTGCTAAGTGCCATGGTTCTGTTATGGTTGACTGTGTCCCCGAAGGCACCGTGTGTTGAAGTTCAATCCCGTGGTGAGGTATTAAGAGGGTGGGAACTTAATTTCCCTGTGGGGGTGGAGGTGGGGCCTTCGGTAGGTGATGAGGGCTTGGAAGAGGTCATCAGAGTGGAGCCCTGGGGTTGAATCCTGGTAGCACACACTGTCCCCTTGTTCCCTTCTCTTGCCACGTGATGCTCTGTACCTCCTGGGGTTCTGCCTGCAAATAGGCTGTCACAGGGTGCAGCCCCTCCACTTTGGATCTCCAGAAGAAACCTCTATTCCTTATAAGTTATCCAATCGATGGCGCCACTTTATTAGCAACAGAGAAGACTAATTGGAAAAGGCAGGGCAGCAAGAACCTGCAGGCCTCCCTGATTCCCATTTCCTTTCCTACCCGTAGTCCAGGGAGAAGAAAGGGAAAGGGCTGAAAAGACCATAGCTGGGAGTCTGGGGTCCTGGGCTCCCAGCTAGCTCTGTGGTTTACTTTCTGTGTGACCCTAAGCAAGTCACTTCCTCCCTTGGGACCTCTGTTTCTGCACCTATCAGCTCAGGATGTGACCTCAGCATTACTGACACCATGAACCACAGAACTCAGTGCTGCAGAAACTTTCCTGTACCTTGCAGGATGTCCAGCAGCATCCCTAGCTTCTGTTGGCTAGGTGCCTGTCCCCTAGAAGGCAAAACTGCCCCCAGTTAAGAACCATTTTATTAACTGGAATAACAACACAGTTGAAATAATAAGATCTATTCAGCCAACCCATGAAAAGAAGAGTTCTCATGAGAGTCACATAAAATAATGGAAATTAAGATGGAGGGAAAATCTTTTTTAGCTCATTACAGCATCTTGATGTGAATAGTCATCTATTGTAACTTCTCCTCAGCTTTCCCCCCTGTAAAATACATAAGTTAGGGGGCTACAATGGGCCTGGAATCCAAAAACCTTGATTCCAAGCTGGAGGCTCACTCTTTGGGAAACTCCACCTTTTGGCAAAGCATGCTGGGAGGAGGTCACATCTTTATCTTTGCAGTTTCAGGGCCACTCCCAAGACAGATCTGAAAGAGGCTGAGGTGAGGAGAAAAGCCAAGATGAGAAGAACCAGAGGCCAGATGGCAGGGGACCACACCAGTTACCTGAATAACTGTGAAGAACTGTCCAGTAATCAAAGGACATTAGCTACCGATAGGGGTAAAAGAGGACTCCAAATAGCACAGAAATGGGAAACATTACTACCTCTAGCAATGACTGAAAGTGTGCCTGAAACGGGTCTGTGAAACTGGCTTCCAGGTAAGGACTGCCTCACCTGAGGTGTGGTGGAGTTGGTCTCTGGTGTCCCATCAATGTGGACAGCTCCCTTATTGAATCAGAGAAAAACAGAAGGAGGTTCAAGCCCAGAAAAGGAAGGGCATCGGCTGCTGTCACCTAGCAATAGCCCTCCAGTGCCCTCTATTGGCAGAGATTAGCATTGCAGCAGCCTGCAAAAAAAAAAAAAAAAATGTTTGCAGGGTCCTGCTGCAGGATGGCAAGCAGGGTAAAGAAGGGTGACCTGGAGCTAAGAGACATTAAGGTGACAACTGTCACAGTCCTGGCCTTTGGTTAATTATCTTATATACATACCTTCAATACATCCTTGAAATTCCACCTACAACAAGGCAACTCTAGTTTTCTACCTCACAAGATGCAGTATTCCTTTGTGCAAATAAGGAAGTTTTCTTGCTCGACCTAAATTGAAGAGATACATAGTTTCGACATCATTGCATCCATTGCTGGCTTTATGAATTACTCCTAAAGTCAGGTACACTGGATTTCCTAAAGCTAAACTGTAACGTTAACCTCCAATAACGTATATAAATAATACTTGGAGGACAGAAGGAGAAGAAAATAATTGACGTTTAGATATAAATTTATACACATAACAAGCAAAGAGAAAACATGCAGAGCGACCACAGTCCTCATTTCTGTAACTGGCCACAAGACCATAATTTCTATCTATGGTTTCCTTCTTCCATTCCCCCTTCCACATTTCCCCTACCTCAACCAGAAGCTCAGGTAAATGGGTTTTTTCACTGAGAGGGAACCACAATTTCATTCCTGAGTGGTAGTAGTCTTCAATTATCCTGCCTTTTTTGGATTGCTGAAGTTTTCCATTAACCTTTACAATTGGCCATGAACTACTAAGAGGCAGCCACAGAGAATCCTCCAAGTTCCAGGCACAGCCCGGCTGGGCCCCATTGTGTAAAAGCAACCCAATTTCCCCCCGGGTAATCAGGATCGCTCCTTCAATCCACTAGAGCAAGGCGTTTTTCTGCCTGTTCAGTGAATGACATAAAGACCTCAAATGGCTAGATGGCAGTCTCCTCCTCCCGGTCAACTGGAACCAATGCTGTGTCACTGGGTTTTGTCACCCCACCTGGGGAACAAAGATCTCCAAGTCAGAGAACTTGTATCTGCTAATACAAGATGCAAAAATTCTACAAGTGGATGATAAAGAAGAATAGAAGAGCTTTGCCAGTTATTGTTTATTGCCTCTGAGCTCCAAATCCACCCTGCAAGGTCACTTATGACATGACAAAGTTTTCTCTTGCAAGCTGGCATGAGGTTAATCTTTGTCAACAACACTGGTAGGACACTTAACTTCATCCTGCTCCTACAGCACAAGGTAATGTGCAAGACACACAGTATGCACCCCACCCCCAGGGATAGCAGCAACACGCCCATATCTGACTTCACAAAGGCAAGATCTATGGAAGCCCCAGCTTATCTCCGCTCATCTTCCCAACGATGGCTTCCAACGTGCTGGGAAACTTCTTGAAAACCAGTGCCCCATCTAGCTTCCCAGCAAGTTCAACAGCAAACCCCACAAGCCACTTTTCAAATTTCACCTCAGCAGGTAGTTCTCTGCCCACCAGCCTTGGCCCACCACAAGACCATCTCTGGCCTGCACAACCCAACCCAACCCAGTGAGTTTTCCCACCATCCAATGGGCTGTAACTACCCACCCTCCAAAGATCTGAGTCCCAGCCATAGGGAAGATCCTCCCTCCCTTCCAAGTTCTAGTTCTTGCACACTCTCCTCCAACCTTCAGAGTATTCCTTCAAGTTCTTTATTTTCCTTTAGTTAATCCAATGTGGTTTCTGTCTCCTGGATGAAGCTTAATGACAGAGAATGACACCCACTTCCATCCCTTGGTTAGTGGGCCCATGTATTCTAACAAGAAGAAAGGCAGCACTGAACAATGGTGTCTGAGTCAAAGCACATACTGCATCCTTCCAGGGCCTGTCTCCCAACTGGCGCCACACCCAAAGCTTCAGTAAGTCTTTCCAACTTTTAATTAGACCATCCATTTGCAGGTGATGAGTTTCATGGTAGGAAGAGCTAACTCCAGGGATGGGCTCATTGCTGTGTTTCCTTTGTTGTGCAGTAAGTTCCCTGAGAAGAAGAAACTGAAGAATATGGTGGGACATGAGGCGATTCTATGAGCCCGTGGACAGTGTGTTGGCAAAAACATCACATGCAGGGCCAGCAAATCCAGATCCAGAAAACGACTTTATCCTCATAAGGAAATATCTCTACTCCCTACAGAAGGGGACAAGTACAATGAAATCGACTTGCTGCTAGCAGATGACTGGTCCATCCAGGGAACGGAGCCTCGCGTGGACCCATGTGCTCCTTTTCTGTCGGGAGACTGAGCATCCAGCAGAAGCACTATCCAAGGCAGCCCTTAGTAAGGGAAAAGGCATGGTTTTGAGTCCATGCACATCCTACATCCTCACCACTAGAGCCGCTTTATTCATGAGCCTACTGGACAAGCACAGGGATAGCTGGGTAAAGAGGTCAGCTGGCAACCATAAGGCACATCATATTGTTCACCGGATCACTGAAAATCTCTGCTGCAGTGGATGCTCTTCAGTGAGCCTTCACGATGAGACATGGATCGTCACAGTCTGTGCCCATTCCCAGGTGTCCATCTCTATATCTCTTCTCCATAACTCCTTGTCACCAATCTTCCAGTCCTGTCCCTTCCAAGTCCCTGACCACCCAGCCACATCTTTAATAACTGCTCTTAAATTAGTGGGTATCCACACTCCTGGCCATCTCGCTTGAAGTTACACTTCCTGATAAGAGTTTTCTTCACCGCTGTCTTTCAGGGTTACCCCTATGGGACTAGAATACTTCCCTCTTCTATTTGGGGTGGTATATTGGCACCATCATCCGTAAACCAGGCTTGAGTTTTTCTCTTCAGTCAACAGATCATAAGAAACACTCATGAAGGCACAGGTGTGATTGGAGGAAGCGGCAGGAGCCAATGGTAAGGGAATTGGAACCACTAACTCTTACAACTTCCAGCTTCCAAGTGAAGTCTGATGTCATTCTCACTTGATGTTAGATGGCTGCTACGCAGAGCTAATCTTATAGCTAGTAGTGTCAAGAGATTCCTAAATGGAAATCGAAACTGTGTGGTCACTGGATGTCCCATAGTTTGGCATCCAGTCCGTACCGCATTCAGTAGTAAGATAGAAGCTGTGTCTCTGAAGAAAAAGGGTGTTATCTGCATAAGAGGGAGTAAATTTACTTTAAAATCCTAGCGGTCTGCACTGAGTTCCCTTTTGGGACTTGCCTGAGACTTCACACAGCAGTCCTACTTGCCATGGATACTGAGAATCATTAAATCTACTGGATCATAAGGACCTAGCGATTAGAGGGACTTGTACTGAAACCTTCACTTGCTGCAAAGGTTTCCTGTGCTATGGTCTCCACTCAAAACTGGAAGCCTCGGGGGATTTTTGTCAATGAGTCAAAGTAACACACACATACGTGACAGGTATTGCCTGAGAGAGAGAAGTGCTTCCAGTGTCCAAAAAAGTCCACCTAGGGCTGTGTCTCTCTTCATGGTACGAGGTGTAACATGCAGCAACTTTCACCCATGTAACTTGACTTTCACCCAGAGGAGATATCTCAACCTGTGCCAGGCCACTGGACTCACACACTTCCCTGAGATCTCAGGCCTCTTAACTTTTGTGGGATTTATTTCCCACCCTCTCATCCACATATGTTGTCCCTGCTACTTCCTGTTCATCAGGTGGAACCAGCTTGCCTTCAGTACAGTGCACTGTGTGATGCTTTGCAGATGTCGAGATGATCATACAGATGTCCATATAATTACAGAAAGCAAAATAATGGGTTTAGCTCTGAAGCAAGACTGTGGACGTGTACTGTTGGCCCTTCCAGGTAAAAGCAAACTGGTTTAGGTGGTCATCACAAATTAGTAGAGAAAAATGGACAGATAAGTCAATGGCTACAAAGTGGTCTCCTGGGTTACTCCAGTCAAGATACTCTATCTGGGACAGCAGTTGCCATCGGAGTCACCACCTGATAAGTGTACAATATCCAATCTCTGAAATCGATATGACTTCTACATAAGCCAAATATGCAAGTTCAATGGGAACAGGCTAGGGATCACCACTTCTGCATATTTCAAGTTTTCATTAGTCTCGGCCATTCCCTCCCTCAAGGAGAGAGAAGTGCTTCCAGTTCACTATCACGTAGAGCAGCAGCTCCAGAACTTCTGCTCAGGCCCTTCCTTCTGTCACGGACCTCACTCCATGGGCTGGAGACCCGAAGTAGGGACTCCTCCAGTTCCCAAATAGGTCCAGTTCAATATCTAATCAGAAACCAGACACATGGGCTAAGTATCTGTCACCTGATTACCTACATCAAGACTTTGACTGGTAGGTCACAGTGGCACTTTGTATCTCCAGGAATCATCATAAATTCAGAGTCCATGTCTAGTGACCCCCAGAGACCTAAGTGCCTTCTTTTCCCAAGTGCAGTCATTCTTGTAAATGGTCACAGGATCTGCAGAAAAGCTTACAGGGAGACATATGGAACATAATTATAGCACCGCTGCAGGAACTTTCTCCACATCCTCGTCAGTCAAGAGGCTCTGATCTGTGAGCTGGCTGAGGACTGGAAACTGGATGAGAGGCTACAATTCTCCAACATGAGATTCAAGTCAGGTTTGTACTATAGGTTGGCTGCTTGGTTTTTCTATAATATAGATCAATCATTAGCCTAGTAGGCTGTCCAACTAATTCCTTCCTAGGGACACAGCAACCAGTGAGCCATCACAAAGGATGCCTGTGGGTCAAGGCATTCTAGTTACTGGTCATCTGTGCTGCCCTTTATAGTAAAGGCACCCTTGCTTTTGGCTACTAAGCAATGTGGTTTAGCCTCTGTGGCTGCAGAACACTATCATCCACATGCAATTGGGAAGTCCATATGAAGGACAGCACACTCTCAAACCTGGACAGGTTCTCCCCTCAACAGTGCATTCCTCCACACCTTAGTTAAGAGTGTCTTTTGGAAATTTCCATGAAACACTGTTTGGGGATAGCTGTGCAGATCACATGATAAACCCACCCCCACAACTACATCCTTAAAACTTTGGATCCCCTCTTCTATATTATACCACAGAAGCTCTGGCATCTCAAGTTGATTAAATATAAGCCACCTTTCAAGTTCAAGTTTCAGCCAGACAACCAAGTAAGCTCTTAGAGCCAACTTCAGCTGTACAAGTTAACACATTAAATACCAAATCCACCTCCATGAATTCAGAATAAGCGCGTACTCTCTTCCACCTTTAGAATCAACTCCCACGTACATTCCCCAGGATTATGCCAAATCTTGCCATCAGCAAATGCCTTCCTTTCTTCTGTTGGGCAAACTATCTCCTCTTGGGTCCCAGTGTGTACCTGTCCCCATGAAGCACATTTAGATTAGATGCTGTGAAGGATCGAGGGGCATCAAAAGGGTCCTTGTGATATATCTCAAGGAAACTGATCATCCCCTTTCGAAGCGCCTGTCCCATATAAGTTCATCACAGAGTTTTCAAACAAAGGAAAACCAGTCTTCTCAGACCCAGGAGAGAAATTTATTTCCATTGGCAAGAGAGGCCCCGGGTGACTCAGGAATTCAACATTCTCCACTTCATCTGCGTCCAACCAGATGTCCCTAGTCCAAGTTTCAGAATACCATTCTTCCCTAATTTATGCACAAACTTTCTCTTAAGAAACTTGGTGAGGCTATAAATTTCACTGACGTTTAAACTGTCCAACCCACACAATTAACTTTCAGGTTTCATTTTCGGCAATATCGGCCCTGTGGCCACATGAAACAAGAGACTCTTTTTACAAATTTTATACGGAAGCTCTCTGGTTCTCAAACTATGGTTTGAGCAGAGAATTGAAGAACCTGAACTTGTCGTTTCCTTTCTAGTAAGTGCTTTAGTGCGTTCAAGGATCCACGCCACACCAGTCCCCGCAGTCATGACTGCAGATGTAAAGGTCAAGGGCAGCTGTCATCACTTGGCTCCCATGACAGTGGCTTCAGTTGGCATTGCACAAAAATCCATCACAGGCGATGGAGTAATTATGATGCCACTGTGCTGCAGGTTAGAGCACCCCGTGTCCCACTGGCAGAGAGCTCGGCACTGCACTCAAACCCAAAGCATGATGAAACTAATCAAGATCCCATCCTTGAGGGTCTGTCTCCTGGGACCACCTGCCCCTAAGTCTGTATCAGTCAGCATCCAGTGAGAAGACAGAGCCCACCTCTATAATATGAACACGGAAAATGTAAAGAATTTTTATCTAGCAAATAATTACTAAAAAGGGACTCAGGCACAAGGGCAAAAAAGTAGCTACCATGTCTGTGGTGAGGCAGAGTGACTAACGAGGGAAGAAGGTCTGAGGAAATGGTCCTCCCTCGATTCAGACCTCTTCTGTGGCATGACAACCACCAGAACATGCAGCCCCCGGTGGGTATGAAACTCGCCAGGCAGTGTAGCCCAGCCCAGTCTACACAGCGGCCCCTGGACGGGAGCCTGATCCAAAGGGGTGAGCAGGGCTGGGTCTGCAGAAGAGCTTCCAGATTGGGAGAAGGAGGCCCCAGGGTACAGCTGGAGCTGGTCCACTGAGGTGATGGGCACTGGGCCTTGGCTCCTGTGCTGAGGAAACAGAAAGAGGGAAAGAGGACCGGACCTGGAAGGGAGGTGCCTTCCTGCTGCTATCGTCTCACAGTGTCCCTCTAGCGCCCCCTACTGACCACGCTTAACATCGCTCCAGCTGACCAAAGAACTGCTCCCAGGTCCAGCTCCAGGATCACAAAGCAGGGCAAAGAAGGGCGTGTTCAGAGCTCAAAAGCGACACACTGGAAATGACATGAGAAGAGAGAGGTGGACATGGAGGAAGCCAAGAGTTTATCAGGGAAGAGGCCAGAGGAGCAGGAGCCTCTGTGCCTTTTGGAGGGGGAGAGGCTCCATGGGCTGGAGCCATGGGGAGCAAACATTGTTCCCAGCTCTCTTGAAAAAGAAAATATAGTCACATACCAAACACAGCTCAAGAAAGCCACATTGTTCCACTTTCAAATGAACAGAAAATAAAATTCCTGGACAGATTCCCTCTTCCCACCCCTGGGAATAAGTGGGAAGTGAGTTGAGACACATTTCATTTTTCTTGAAAAGGCTTTCTCAGCTCCCTGGCGCTCGCTGAGTCAGGCCGCCCCACCATCTGCACACTCAAGACGTCCAACCATTCATTAAGCAGCACTTTCTGAAGGCCGACAAGGTGCCAGGCCCTGAGCCCAGGAGGCTGTGTGATTATGGGCCTCCGCTGAGCCTGTTTATGGCATTTGTGGCTGAGCTTGGCTTCAGCAAGTGTTAGGAGAGCAGATGGACCATGGACAGGGAAATTTCCAGTAGTTAATGTGGTTCAGGTTTCGATCTGCCAGTATTTCTACAATGATTTTGAGAGCAATGGCTCTGGAGTCGAGAGACATGAGTGTGAATCTTGTCTTGGTTCTTCTCTGGCCACGTGGCTTTCAGTGGTTCGCCTCACCTCTCTCAAAGCTGGTTCCTCTCTAAAAAATGGTTTGGGTAATGTCTACTGCTCAGGATTTCTGGGAAGATGAGGAACCAGGTCTGCAGTGGGCATAATTCAAGGACTTGCCAAAGGAGGTGCACAGGCACATCAACCAAAGCCCAGACCACAAAGCTCCCATCTCTCGGAGCCCAAGATTTCATGGGGCTCAGAAGGTAGATGCTTAGGCCAGTGGCCTGGGCACCAGTGAGCAACATTGGCCCAATGTCACTGAGGGATGTTGAGCCCAATGCCATCCCCCTTGGAATACCTACTCCCACTTAATCAGGAGACGGAGCCCCACAGAGGGCAGAGGCTTGCTAAGTATGGTAGCGGCCCAGTGAGCATTGGAACCTAGCCCCATGGCATGAGTCTGGGACCATCTGGAAGCCTGAACGTGATGTGCCTGAGAGGTGGGCTTAGAGCCCAATGGACCCAAGCTGGAGTCCCAGCCCCACAACTTGCATTCATTCATCAAACACTCATTTGGTGCCTGGCATGTGTCTGGCCCTGTGCCCAGTGCAGGGGACATGGGGACAAGATCCACATGGCACCAGCGCATTTGATGCTCCCAGTCTCATGGGGGAGGCAACAAAACAACCAACGAACTAAAAGTTAATTCCCCTGGAGAAAGCAGTGAGGCAGAGACACAAGGAGGGCCCTGAGTGAGAGGGATGACAGAGGCAGAAGGGCCATTCAGGGGACTCAAGGTGGAAATCTCAAGAAGGGAACATCGAAGCTGTGACCTGGGCACCAGGAAGGAGTCTGCCATGTGGAGAGCGGCAAAGCGTGTCCAGACAGCATCAGAGTTATGAGCAGGAGAGACGAGACCTCTTGAGCAAAGGTCTCGAGCCCACAAGAGGGACCTGGTCAGAGAGGCAGAGGCCAGGTTAGACCAGGGAGGTCCTGGTCAGGAGCTTGGTCCTAGGCACAAGCAGCTAGAGTCCACGGTGGGAGGGGGGTCCAGCAGGCCCTGGCAGGCTCTGGCCTCCTGATTTCACAGCTGGCTCTGGCCACTGCTGTTCCTAGGAAGCCCCATGGCTCTCTGACCTTGGGCAGCTGCTTAAGCACTGATTCTCTGGCTGCTCTTCTGTAACATGGGAGTGATAAGAGTATCTCCCTCCCAGAATTCACTGGAGGCCGATAGGTGATGACCAGAGTAATTGACAGCGTGTCCCATGCATTTTATGTGCCCAATAAAGCACTGCTTCTTCAGGTGGCCTTGTCCAAAGCCCTCCTCCCACCCACAGGACGTGGCCTGGCCTGGACCTGTTGAGTCTACCCAGGAAACACTACAATTTCTGCGCTGCCCTCAGGCATGGGATATCGGGCCAAAGCTCATGAAGCTCCTGTCCTTGAAGGTCAGTGGGCAAGGTCAGTGGTACCTAGTAATAGCAAGTAGCCAGGCCCCTCTTGACCAGGGCTTGCAAGTAGCCTCTGCATCCATCAAAATCATGGCTCTATCACCTGAGCACCTGTATATATAACGGGCCCCAAACAGTAGCCAGCAGAGAGGTCATGAGAAGTGACAACAGCCTGGGAGCTCCTGCAGCCAGATTTATTGTGGCATAGAGACAACTCAGCTCCTGCAGTGATGGACAGTGGCCTGCTGTGCTGGTGGAAACCCTGTGATCGGGCTGGGATGGGAGGTGGGCGTCTGTCCCACTCCTGCTCAGTCCCAGGGGACTGGACAGAGCAAGCGAACACAGAGCCCTGTGTTCCAGGGCACCTTGTCAAAGAGGCCACCACCTGACCCATCTCACAGCATCTGAATCCAACACCTGGCCCCAGGTCAGCCATGTGGCCTCGTGTGGAGGAGGTCCTCAGGCTTTGGACACCACCCGGGTGAGTCCCCAGCAGAGCAGCTCAAGGCCCAGGCTGGGAGTCAGCCTGAATGCAGGTTCAAGTCCCAGCTCTGCCACATAACAGCCAAGTGACCCTGGGTGAATAAACTCACTCCCTGAACCTCCATTTCCCCATCTCTAAAAATAAGGGGAGAAATTCCTACTTTAAAGAGTTGTGTGGATTAAATTAGAGAAAACGGATGTAAGGCAATGAAATAGCAAAACTCACCAAAAGGTAATGGTCACGATTTTAACGTCCACGGACGTTACCACCTATGCTCCTCAGTTTAACAAGTGTTGCCCCAAAAAACCCATGGTAAGCTGAAAATATCCCAAGCCAAAAATGCATTTAATCTACCTAACCTACCCAACATCCCAGCTTAGCAACAGCACCCTGGAGAACACCAGTTCTTTCCCCTCGGACCACGTGCTGGGTGGGAGCTGCGCTTCCTGCTGCTGCCCAGCCCTGAGAATGAGCATCACGCAGCCTATCAATAGCCCAAGAAAAGATCAACATCCAGAATTCAAAGCATGGTTTCCCCTGAACACGTATCACTTTTGCACCATCATAAAGTCAAGAACTCCTACGTCAAACCATCCTAAATCAGGGACCATCTGTATTATGACATGAGCTATCCTGCATTGAGGGCTGATTATGTCACCAGAGACTACGCTTGCTCTTTTTAAGTATTTTATCTCTAGACCTCACAACCAATCCTGTGAGTACATTTGACTGTTTAGCACAGTGTTTAGGGGACTGTGCAAGGTCACTCTGTTGGTGGGTTGTGGGACTGGGGGTGGTGTCTGGCTCATTGACTCCGGAGGTGGTTCTCCTGCTACACAGCCCACTCCCCAGCTCCTCTGAAAGGCCACATGAGGTCAGGCAAGGAGGCGCACACCCCATCTTCCTTCCCTTCAAATGCTAACATTTTCCCAGCACCAGCTCCAAGACAAGCCCTTTGTTAGGCAAAAGATAGAGCAAGATGAACACAGAATACTCCCTGCCCTTGAGCAGCTCACACCTAATGAAGCAAAGAGTAAAGCTGTATCCAGAACACATATGTATCAGTTAGTGTTTGGTACGTAACAAATGATCCTAAAACTTAATGGCTTAAGAAAGAACTATTTACTATCTCTCCCAATTCTGGAGGTTGTTCAAGCAGTTTTTTCTAAGCTTAATCATGTGGCCACACTCACCCGATAGATCAGCTGGGCTGGAGGGTCCATGACAGTCTGATTCACCATCTGGCAGTTGATACTGACTACTCATGGGATGTGCGGCTTCTCTTCCATGTGCCCTCAAGCCATCCAGCAGACTGGACAGGCTTCCTTACGTGGCAGAGTTCCAGGAGGACAAGGGCAAACACTGCAATGCCTCTTGAGGCCTGGGATCCAGGACTCACGTGCTGTCACCCTGACACATTCCACTGGTCAAAGCTCGGCCAGTATCAGTGACATACACAGAAGGCCCATCAGGTAAGGGTTAAAGATAGTTCAGAGTGTGGGCAAGGGAGTCAGTCTATGCCCTAGCCAAGTGGGGTCGCAACTGCCCAGTAAATTTTTAACTCAGATTAAAGGAAATTTGATTGTGAGGTCATTAGAAGGGGTCCTATCCTTTGACGCACAGAAATCAATTCCTCATAGAACCAGTTTTCATAGGAAGAAAGAGGTCCAGAAATAAGAACTGTCTTGCCCCCAAATCACACAAATATGAGACAGTCAGGAGTGACTCAGGTCCCTCCTAGCCAGCCCACTCCTCCTTCCACTCCCCACATGAGGGATCTGGGTCTGGGCTGAGTGACCCTGTCCCTGGCAGGGATGTTCCTCTTCTGTTCCTGTCCTTGCCACATGTCTGGTACCATATGAGACCTGTAATCACTATCTCAACGGATCCTAACAGGACTGTTTCCATTTTACATTTGAGAAACCAAGGCCTCCAGAGGGAAGCCGACACCCAGGATCTCACAGCTGGTGGGGTCTGTCTCTCTGATGCCAAAGCCTGAGCCTCGCGTGCTGCCCCTGAAAGAACTGAACCCTGAACCAGGCCTCCAGAGGCAATGACGGGCAGCTATGTGGCCAGAGCAAGCTCCCTGCCTAGGGGACTGCTTCAGAAGCATGTGTGGACAGCACCACGGCCAGGGTACCCTGCAGCCACCTCTGCAAGTAGAAGAAGCCTGAGCAATGCCCGGTCACACCACACCACACTGTAGAGAGAAAAAACTAAGAACAGACTAGGACCCAGGCCTCTGACTCCCAGCGCCCTGGAGCTGGGGGCAGGCGAGCAGGCCCTCGACGGTCTCATCAGATATACACAGGGCTGCCAGGTGGCATTCAGAGAGCACGTTTATTTACAAAGCGCTTTACAAACATTACCCCACAGCCCCCTGCGAGGTAGGTCAGTAGTCATAGCTACAGTTTACAGATGGGGAGATCGAGGCACGGAATGGGGGTGTGGCCTGCCCCATTTGAAGTAGACCTTCCCACCCACCCATCAAAAAATAACAAAAGAAACACAAAGCACTGATCCTCCATTCGGTTCTTCAGAACTCGAGGGCATGTGACCAGTCAGCTCTGCTCCAGCACATCCCACCCCGGGTGAGCAGCCTGACCAGGAGCCAAAGGGACCTCAACCCCAGGGACTGTGGGTCAGCCTTGCAGACTGTCACTGGCCAAGCTGAGCATGACCAAGCCACGAAGGCCTGAGGGCTATAGGGAGAGAGGGCTGAGGCGACTTCACTCTGCAGATGTCGGGTCAGGGAGGGAAGGAGCCCACGTGGGGCCGGAAGCTCAGAGCACACGTCAGGAAGCAGCAGCGGAGAGGGGTGGTGAGCGAGATACCCCAGGGCTGCAGGAGGCAGTGGGGTGGAGGAGGGCACGGCAGGTCCCCTGAAGAGGATGGTCAATGTGTCCCACTGGCAAATCAGGGCAGAGCCCTCCGGGGCTGGGCCAGGTGGGCTTCTAGATGTCAAGCCCAGCACACCCTCTTCCTGCGTGCAGAAGGGCTGCTCCAGGAGGAAACTGGCTCGGGACACTCACTCTGCAGGGCCTCCCTCATCTCTGACAAGGGCTCGTACGGAGCCAAAGGCCAGAGCTGGCCGTTCTGAGCCCCAGTCACTGTGCCGGGGCACAGGCCCTTCAGCACAGGCCTGCAGGACCCTCTGGAGTCGGGGCTGGACTGTAGTCTTGCTCAGCTCCACCTTGGCCAGCAGCCTGCCCACAGTGGAAGGGGCCACCAAGATGGCCCAGTGTCCACTCCAGTACTTTCCCTGTGGGGCTATGGCTGAGCAGAGTTGGGGGACAAGTCCTCCTTGCCAGTGGGCCTGGCCCTGAGTGTGCAGTGGGTGCCCCAGGCGAGAGGCCCCGCTATCTTGACTCCAGAGCCTCCAGGTACTCCAGGGCCACATCATAGCAAAAGTGGTACTGATCCTGGGGAGAGGGAGAGAAGGGGTCATGAGCCCCACACTCCCCGTGCTGGGGAGAGGGCAAGCATGAGCCCCGGCCCACCACAGGGGAAGGGGAAAACCGGACAACGTTCTGGCTCCACAAGACCAGAACCAAGGCCCACAGGTGGGGACCAGGTAGGGAAGGATGGGTGCTGCAGAACCTGGCTGGGCACAGACCAGGAAAGAAGAGGCTGGGCATGGGATACGTGGCCCCTCACCATCGTCTCCACCATATTGGGCTTGTAGTTCCGAAGCGTTTTGGCAGCAAAGAAAACGTCCACCAGGCTGTGGCAGCGGATCATCTCCAGGACCGTGGCGCAGGCGCAGAAGGTGCCGCTGCGGCCTCCTCCATTTCTAAAGGAGACACAGGAAAGGTTTGGGGCAGGGCTTTGGGAACCCGAGTGGGTACGTCCCTGGTACCCAAAGGTGGAGGGGAAAGCCAGGCAATGAGAAGGTGGGGCAGGGTCAGAGAGGTCAAAGGTGAGGGGCAGGGGTAGGGTCAGGGAGGGGCCAAAGGGCCCATGGGTTAAGGTGGGGGTGTAAGGAAACAAGCAGGGCGGGGCTCTTGATCCCAGAGGTGAGGGGCGTGGCTGGCGAGCAAAAGAGGGCGGGGCGGGGCGGGGCAGGGCGAGGGAAGGAAGTGCCCACAGGCAGCAGGCCCAGGTTAAAGAGGCGGCTCAGAGGCTGAGTGACATCCAAAACTTTGGGTCATCTCAGAAAACACATCCTTGAGGAGGAACGGACTGCAGCCTCCTTGAGAAAGGAGGCCATACACACTCCAAAGGAATGCCACTGAGACACAAGGGCAGCGACAGAGAAGGGCAGCAGGGCAGCGGACACCGAGAGCAAAATGGAAAATAAACATGGGAAGCCCGTTCAACTGGGCAACGCAGACACGTGGCAGCTTCCTCCAGAGACCCTCCTCCTCCCTCCCAGCAGCGCTCTCTGTTCCTGCGACTGCATGGTGTGGGGTGCCCCCTGGGGCCTCAGCCCCCCTCTCCAGGGGTCCCTCCCACTAGATCTGCAAGCCCTGAGGGTCCAGCCCAGCCTGCCCCAGTTCCCTAGGGTGCCTGGCCCAGAACTGGGAGGGCTCAGGAAATACCAGAAGCAGGAAAAAGCCAGACGCAAAGAAGTGACTACAGGAAGTCATGGTGTGGATTTATGAATGGGGCATGATGAAGGAGGGAAGGAGGGAAGGCAGGAAGGCAGGCAAGCGGAAGGGAAGGGAAGGGAAGGGAAGGAAGAGGGAAGGGAAGGGAAGGGGAAAGGGAGAAGGAAGGGAAGGGAAGGGAGAGGAAGGGAAGGGAAGGAAGAGGAAAGGAGGGAAAAAGAAGGAGGAAAAGTGGAAAAGAGAGAAGGAAGAAAGGAAGGAAGGGAGGGAGGGAGGGAGGCACTGCATGTGTGCCTGCAAAAGCAAAGACTGGAATTCTAGTGGCTTAAAAAAGTATGCTCCGATCTCATGGGGTGAAAATTTCTGACAGAAAAACTTCTGAAAAAAGACTCTCTTTAAGTAAATCGGTGAACTCCAATGTCATGTCATACAGAGGGTACCAAGCAATTGTTCAGGGTCCAGCCCCTGGAAAGTGGGTTCCTCCAGGGGAGGAAGTGCCAGCCTTGGCTGGCTGGGGAGAGTACAGGTCATGCCATCTGGGACCTAGGGGTTCCAGTGCCAGCCTCGAGGCCCCCTTAGCTGGCACCTGTGCCCTTGCTCCTGGCCCCCACCCGACCCCGCGCACGGGCACTCACAGGCAGTGAACAATGGTGCGTCCGTCCCCACTCTCCGCCTGCCACCTGTCCACCTCAGCCAGCAGGTGCAGGAAGGCCTTCCTGGAGTCGGGTGTGTCCCGGTAGGCAGACCAGCGCAGGAACTGGAAGTGCCGCACCAGCAGGTGCCCCTCCTGCAGCTGGGGCGTGGGCAGCCAGTCAGAGGGGCATGAGCACCAGGGTTGCGGGGCCCCTGATGAGTGACCTTAAGATGGCCACTCATGACTGCCCCAGCTACCACCCAGGTTCTCTACCTCGGGCTCCTCGGATCACATACCCGGGAGATATTCTGCACACGGAAAACTCGGGCCACCAAATCTTCATCCGCAGTGCCCGACACGAACTCCACCTCCATGAGGCCATACTGCTGCCGACCGGGCTCTGGCCAGTACTGCAGGCAGGGCTGGGGCACGGGCGTGGAGAGAGGAGAGCTGGCGGAGCCGGGCCAGGACCCTCCCCACAGCCACCGACCCAGGCCCACCCACTCACTCCAGACTCGCCATTCCCCCCTCTCTCCGCCACTCACCCCCTGGCTACAGACCCTTCACAGAGTGGGCAGTGATGCCCATGGCCACCTTTACACACTCAACACACACGTGTGCAAATCACACACCTCCAGGAGGCCACCTTCTTCCAGGAATGGGCCCGGGCCTCCCCACTCACCCCAGAGCCAGTCCCTCAGCCTGCTCTCACTGCCTCTGCCCTCAACTCACAGAGCTGGGGTGTCCTTCATGCCGCAACAGTGCTCAGCACCCCACTTCTGCCCCAGGTCCCCCACAGAGTCAGGGTGCTACCCACCTGCCCCTGCCTGACCACAGACTGGAGGCAAGGGAGACACCTGCCCCCCACACACATGGCCAGGAGCCCAGGAAAGGATCTTCCTTTCTCGGGGCTCCAGTTCTCCGTCTGCAAACCAGGCTAAGTTAACTGACCTCCTTGAAGCTCCTTTTCCTCCTCTATCAAACGGGGCCATTGCAGGACCCGTTCTCATGAGGTTACTGTGAGGACCACGTGACAGGAGCGTGGGGACACTGCACTGTGCTGTGCCTGGCATGTGGCAGGTACTCAGCATGTGACAGGGACAGAGTCTGAGGATACCATCACTTCTGAGGCTGGCCCCCAACCTCATCCCAAATGAAATGCCAAGTTCCATCTGCTTCCCTCTGACCACCAAGAGAGGACGCTGCCTCCTCCTTCTGCCTGGAGTCCCGGCAACTCCTCGCATTTGCTGCTCCCTCATCACGGGTGGCTCCTCCCACCACTTCACCTACTGGACCCTGCCCATCCCCCACATCGTGACCCAGACACTCCCTCTTCCAGGAAGCCCTCCTCCACACGCTGTCCCCAGGCCTGAGTCCCCGAGTCAGCTCCACAACAGCCCTTTCTCCTCTGTGCCGTCATTATCTGTTCCTCGGCCTGCTTCCTCCTGGACCATGACATGGACTCAGAGATGCTGAGTCTTCTGTCTGCCCACTGCTCACTGGAGGGTCTGGCAGGGAGTTGTCCCTGGGAAAAGTTGGCGGAATCATTGCAATCTGATGAGCAGTGAGCAAGGTCTACGAGGTCCCTCTCAGTCCCTGTCCCCCACCTCAGCAAGGGTGGATGTCTACTACACCCAGAACTCTCCAGATCCCTACCCTGGGCCTAGGTCGCTTCTCTGCGGTGCCCTGTCATGTATCCAAGAGCCTGACTCATAACAGCTAGGCAGACAGAGTGGTGCATTCCCGTAATCCCAGCTACTCAGGAGGCTGAGGCAGGAGGATTCCAGGTTGGAGGCTAGCCTGGGCAACTTAGTAAGACCCTGTCTCAAAATAAAAACTAAAAAAAGGCAATGGGTGTAGCTCAGTGTCTGTCTGGCCAACCTCAGAATCAACTGTCAGCTGCATCGTCTCCGTCCCTGCCACATTCAGAGTGTCTACACGGGCAGGCACAGCACAGTGTCCCATAAGAAAAGACCCTGTGATGGTCTCCATTTTACAGGGAAGGAAACTGAGGCTCAGAGGGATTAGATCAACTTCCTGTAGGTCAAACAGTCGAAAATAGGAGGCTTGAATTTTACTCTAGCTCAAAGTCACCGTGTCTGGCAGTTGTGGAGATACTGATAAAGTTCCTGAAAAACTCTGAATGAGGCTGGATGCAGGGCACAGCTCCCAGCTATGTGACCTGGGAGAAACCCCCACCCCAAGGTCACTGTTGATTATAAATAAGACTATAAATAAGACTTTGCACTAATGAGTGCAAAGCAGAGTCCGTGCTCACTACAGGTACTCAATAAAAAGGAGCTATTTGCTCCAGCCTGACACCCCTGTTTTACAGATGAGGAAACGGAGGCTCTGGGACAGAGTATGACTTGTCTGAGGTCACACAACCAACACGTGGTGGAGCTGGGCCCCAACTCTTGACTTTGGGGACCATGCCCTTGAACCCACGGAGGCCTGCCTAGGGGCCCTCACCCAGGCGGAGTTGGACTGGTTCAGCTGGTTAAGCATGACGATGGAGGTGCAGCCGTAGTCGTAGACCAGTCGCCAGAAGTCGGGCGTGGTGCTCTGCAGCGGGTGCAGGGTCACGATGAAGGCCGCGCTCCGCGTGTAGCTCTGCAGGGAAACCAGCGCTCAGCGGGGCAGTCCACTGCCGCTGGCGTGGGCTGAGCTCGCCCACCATGAGCTGGACAGCCGCGCCTGCAGCGGCCACGACGTCAGAGGCTGCCCGGCACAGTGAGACCTGAGCTGGCATGTGGGCCGCGGGCATCTAGTGCCCCAGGCCCCCACGAACTAAAACAGCAAAAGATCCCCAGTGTGGGGCCACATTGCCCCCACCTCAGGGTCTGCACCTGCTGTTTCTGCGGCCTCGCCCAACTTCCCAGAGGTCTGGGTGGCTCTCCTTTTTCTCTTTCTGGTGGTGGTGCTGCTGGGGTTGAACCCAGGGCCTTGTGCACGCGAGGCGGGCACTCTACCAACTGAGCTGTATCCCCAGCCTTCTCCCTCATCTCTTTCTGGTCTTTGCCGAACTCCTCATCTTCAAAGAGGCCCTCCCTTGCCACCTCATCCAAAACAGTCACACACACGCCCCCAAAACCAACATTCAGAACTCCTGCCTGTTGTTCTCTGTAGAAATTTCCAGTGCGCGCCATCCCATCATATATTATTCATTTATTGACTGTCCTGCCCTACCCTCCAAAGGCAAGTTTCAAGAGAACAGTTTCAAACACATTTTGGGGTTCAATAAATATTTCTGAATAAATAAATCTCTAGATCAACTCCATGGTCTGAGACCTCAACCCTGGCCTCAGGCAGTGACAGGCACTGGCTCCGTCTCCCACTCCCAACCTCATCTTGTAGGATGAGCTGGCACCCAACCTTCTCCCCACCAGAGCTCCAGCCTCAAATGTCCCCTGGTGTCCTGCCTCATCCCATCCTGTGCCACATCCCCCTCCCTCTCCTGAGCTCTTCTCCCACAGTCTCCTGTCCCCAGCCCTCCTCCTGACCCAACAGGCTAGCACAAGCTCCTGGGACCTTGGCCCTATCTGGCTTCTTCTGGCCTTGATCCTGTGCAAACCTTCACCTGCCCTCTGCAATCCTGCAATCTTGCCAGGGGCCGGCAGAGAAGTAAGAGCCCCCTCCCCAGAGCACCAGCTACCCCTCCTAGGGCTTCCTGGAAGCTCGCTAAACAGCAGCTCCTCAAAGACAGCCCCAGCTGGACTCCAAAACCAGGCCTGGGTGCCCTCGGGGCTCCTTGAAGACTTGACCACCCCACACAGACCCAGGCTAACCCCCAGACAAGCCCACTGCAACCCAAGAACCAGGCCCTCTGGCTCCTGGGCCAGTCTCTCAGGGCCGGGATCAGGCGTCTGGGGCATCAAGGACCCTACGTGGAGGGAGGGCTGTGTCCGCTGCTTCTCCACCTCAAGGGACCATTCTCAGCCAGGGACAGGGAGCTGCAACATGACCTTTCCAGCTCAGAAACCCAGGACCCTCAGAGAGCCTCCTTTCCAGCCCCCAAATGTGCAGAAGAGGCCAAAGAGGGGATGGGAGAGCGGCCACAGGCTCCTAAGTCCCCATCCAAACCACGCCACCCCTCTACGGCCCCTCAGCAGCCCAGACAGCCCTCACAGGCTGAGTGACAGTGACTGCCACCCCCCGCGACATGGCTCATTTCTCCGGTTGCCAGGTGGTCAGTGGGTGGGGCTTCTCCCCTCCCTTCAGCTCACACAGGGAAGCCCCTGAGCCACAGGGCAGGACCCCCTCATTAGAGAAAGCCCCCGAGTCCTGTACCATCCTGCTGAGGGGCCACCCAATCAAGAGTACACCTCCTCGTCCTGCTGGGGGGCCGCCCTGCTCCCCATCTCCAGGCTCCACGCTGTCCTGGGCGGCCCCCTCGCTCACTCTTCCCTGGGCACCTTTGCTCAGCTCAGCCCCCTCCTCTCGAAAGGCATGAAGTCTCACTGCCCGACCCCCACCAAACACGATGGCCTGTCCCTCATGGGAGCAGTGGCCTGTGGGTGTAGAGCTGCAGCCGAGGGCAAACAGCCTGACCGAGGGGCAAGGGCCCAGCCAGCCCACTTGAACGCAAACGTGAAGCCACGTTCTCCAGTTTAATCTGCAACCTTGACTCCACCGGTCTGCCCCTCCATGGCTCCAGCAGGGGAGAGCATCACGGGTGGAACCCAGACTCCTCCCCACTCGGCTGACAGCGTCCCAGCCCCTGAGCCCCCGCACCCACCTGCTGCTCTGCTGGCAGCACCCAGTGAAGGAGGTGGAGCCCCCTGGGTGGGGGCGGTGGGGCAGGGAAATGGACTTCTAAATGATTCACGAGCCCTCAGACCACGCTGCCAGGTAGGGCCAGGGAGCAAGTCACCCTTGCTGGTGCCAGAAGCAGGTCCAGCTGCACCTTCAGGACAGGCTCTCCTGCCTCCCAACATTGGGTTTCAAGTCCCAACCCCAAACCTTGACGGCCTCCCCAGTCAAAGGCCCCAGTGACTAATCGTACTCCAGGCTTGACCTTGAAAACAGCCCTACCTGAACTTCACAACCCAGAACCCCACACAAGCTGGAAACAACACCTGAAGGGGTCACTGGTTTGCACAGCGTCCAGAGGAGGGTCGGCAGGGCTGCCCGGGAGCTTGCTCCCCACACTAGCAGAGGGTGCCCCCAACCAGAGCCCCCGCTCTGCTCCCCTGACTGTGCCAGCCCCTGCTGGGAGGGAGCTTCCAGAGCCCACCGCACCCCCAGCTCTCACGTCAGTCAGGGCGGCATTGATGTAGTTGTTGGGGTCCCCGTCGGTGGAGATGAGGAAGGGCAGGCAGCGGTCGGGCGGCAGGACGTCCATGCTGCGGTTCTTGTCCCGGTTCCGGGGTAGCAGCGCGATGCTGCACTCCTCCACGTCCAGTGGCGGCGTGACCGAGTTCAGCGTCTACAGAGAGCAGGGTGGGGATGGAGAGCCCCGTCCAGCCCCAGGAGCGACACTGGGCGGGGCTGTTGACCCCATTTGGTGGACGGAGAAACCGAGGTCTAGAGAGAAGGGTCTGGAGTCGAGGCCTGGCCGAGCACGGCCCGCGCTGAGCTCTGGAGTGGCGTCTGCCTCCCTGCCCCCCATAACCACTGTAGCGCTTGGCCTCAGTTTTCCTCAACTGTTAAATTGGAAGATAACATGCCTACTTCATGTGGCTCCTGGGAGGAAAAAGAGAGAACGCCAAGCACAGGGCAGAGCCTGGCTCGGCAGGGCGCAGCGTGCGGCAGCAGCAAGGATCGTTACTGGCATGGCGGCCCTTCCAAGGAGACGGCCCGAAACCTCCCATACGGCAGACCCGGGGGCCAGGCAGGGGGCCGCCGTCCGCCATCCTAACAGAACGTAGGTCCTGTGGACCTGGCTCTAAATAAAGGCAGGGTCTGGCTTCTCCCCACCCCTCTGCCTTCAGGCCTCGTGCATCCAGATCCACGGGTCCTCCGTCTCTTTCTCTTGTTTGGGGCTCCCTCACGGGAACTGACCCTAGCTGGACCCCCGAGCTTGACGCCCTTCTCCAGGAGTCCACGAGGTCACCTGGGTGCTTCTAGAGCATCAGCACCTGGCACGTGAGGTCCCCCTGCACCTTCCAGGATCCCTGGAGAGGGGAGGACACTGGGCTCTCTGCTGCCCAGAGACCAGTGGACTGCTCTGGAGGGAGGCCTGGTCCCCTGTCCGCATGCAGCACAGTGAGGTAGAAGCAGGTGACCACAGCCTGGGCCATCAGTGTGCTCCATCTCTCAGGTCCCCGAGAACGGCTCGGGGATGGAAGCGTGACCGTCAGGTTGAGGGTTTTTACTGGGGCTGATGGGAGCAGCAGGGGCCTTTTGCCGGGTCCCCTGACAAGACCGACATGATCCTGGCACAGCTGAGGGACAGCTGTGTGCCTGAGAATGAAGCCAAGAGCAGGACAGCAGAACCAAGAGTGGACAGAGACCACAGGACGTCAGAGCTGAGCCCCTGGATCCTGCCGCAACTGAACCCGCACCATCCTCAGCGTCTCCAGTTACAGGAGCCGGGCTTTCATCGCAACCAAAAGAATCCTGACGACCACCAAGCTGCGAGGGCAGCGTCAGCCATCTTTCTTCTCTGGGCAATAAAACTGAGGCTTAAAGGAGCACTGTGACTAGTTCAAGGCCGTCCACGGCACCACCTAGACAAGCCGGGATTCGAACCGGGGTTTATCTGCCTGCCGAGGTGAGCTCCTAACCACCCGATGCACCACCCCCGCACTGTCCCAGAGTCCTGGCCAGTAGCCCAACTCCTCCCTCCACCTGTGTCCCCATCTGGTCCCTCTTGCTTGGTCCTCTGTGCCTGTGGTACTGAGAACCTCCCAGCACACACACATACACACACTACACACACACACCACACACCCCACAATATCACACACCACACACACTACACACACACACCACACACCCCACAATATCACACACACCACACACACACACCACATACACACACACACAATCACACACACCACATGCACACACACACCACACGCACACCCCACAATATCACACACCACACACACACACACCACACACACACACCACACACACACACACACACACACAATCACACACATATCACACACACCACACGCACACCCCACAATATCACACACACACCACACACACACGCACACACTCACCCCACCTGGAACTCTTCCCGCAGCTGGGAGGAATTGCTCTGCGGGTCGATGCGGGTCATCTCCCGGTAGGTGGCCTTGAACTCGCTGACAGGGATGGTGGTCTCCCCACACAGGCAGGCCTCCAGGATGGCATCGTGGATGAAGACGTACTGTTCCTGGACAGAGGAAGAGACCCTGAGAGTCGGGCAGAGGCTGGCGCTGGCAGGGTGGGGCCGTGAGCGCAGGGCCGGGGGGCCTCTAAGGGAGCCGCCCAACCTGAGGCCTCCGCGGACCGTGAGCTCCTCGCACGCCGCACCCCTCCACACCCCTGGGCACCCCTCCACACCCCGGGAGATCCTGAGAGGTGAGGACAGCCCAGGGTCACAGATCTGGTGAGGACACAGCCCAGCCATGTCCCTACACCAGCAGCCTTCGCTGTCTGACCCCGCCACACGCAACCCCAGGGGCTGAGTCCTAAGAGGCTGGCGCCCACCTCGCCTCCCGATCCTGGGGAGATTAGAGTCTGAGGACACGTGCCCCTCGCCCTCAGCTCCTCACAAGAGACCCCAGTCCCAGAGGGAGTGGTGGGCACAGGGTGGGGTCCCCGCACCTCGGTCTGAATCATGTTGACGCGCCGGGAGCAGAGGGTCTTCACGCAGTTGTAAATGTCCACGACGCCCTCACACTCCGCCATGTCCAGCATCACATCCAGGACGATGTAACAGCCCGTGCGGCCCGTGCCAGCGCTGGGGGGAGAGAGGCCCCTGGGCACGTCAGAGCCTCCTGGTCCTCGGGAAGGGAGCCCAGGACAAGGCAGAAGACAGGAGACGGGGCTGGGGCACAGAGAGAAAGGACCCAGCAAGGAGGGGCCAGGGAGCAGGCTGCCCGAAGAGTTCTGGTGCCACACGACAGGGGACAGAGCCAGCGAGGGGCTGGGGAAGAGGAGGAGGGAAAGGGGGAGGCAGAAGGCAGAGATGAAGCCAGTCCAACTTAGCAACTAGACAAAGAAGACCTCAGAGCTCCGAGTGCTTTCCTCCTGGCTGCCCCCAAACCTCCTGCACATCCTTCAAAACCCCACAACTCATGCCCACACACACACTCAGCGGGCCCTCCATCGCTTCCAGGCAGACGTCGTGGATCCGAGCTTCTGGAGCAATTGGCCTGGCTTCCATGAAATGCTTCCTGCCACATGGTCATGGCTGGTGGCTGCCCCCCTAACCCTGGGAGCTTGCTGAGAGCTGCCCTGGGTTCCTCACTGACACCCCTGCCCAGTACCGGGCTGAGCGGAACTAAGGGGGAGCACGTGTAGACAAAGAGGACACCAAGATTTCGAATCTGAGAATGATAGCCCCAAAGTGTCAGTGAAGACACACGGCAGGTCCCTAGGCCTCCCCTGATTTCAGCCCCGCCCCTCTGGAAAGCTCCTCAGCCGAAGGTTCACACAGCCGGCACTTCTACTCCTGTTTCTCGACCCAAAGACATGCCCTTGGTGGCAAAACTGGAACCATCCCAAAGGCCCAGCAAGAGCAGAATGGACAGACAGGCTGTCGCTGATTCACCCAGGAGACAATGACATGATCTAGAGGAACCTTCCAACATGGGATCCGAGGAAGAAGTCAGCACAGAGCCCCTGCCCCAGGACCCCAGATATGCCAAGTTCAAACACATGCAAGACCATGGTTGAGAAGTCAGGGTAGAGACGGCTCTGGGAGGGGGGCACATCCTGGGTTAAGGGGCCTCTGGGTTCTGTCGACGTTCTGTTTCCTGATCTGAGTAGAGCTCCCGGCGTGTTCAGTTTGTGAAAATCCACGACGTTACGTGCACACTTAATGATCTGTGATTTAAGTACGCTTTACGTGTCTATCAAAAAAGTCTAGCTCGTAAAGATGGCACTTCAAGAGATATAAAGAAATCTACGAAGCTGGCTTGGAGGGGGCAGGGCAGGGACAGGAGAGAGTCTGCCACAACATTGGGGAAGCTGACAAAAATCCAAGTAGAGGAGCCAGGACAAGCTGGAGAGGCCATATAGAGGCCCAGGAGACCCGCGGAAGCCAAGAGCCAGAGGTTAAGCTCTCCAGGGGGAGAGAGGCAGGAGAAGTGGAGCGAAGGAGGACTCAGAGCAGAGACAGGAAGGACGGTTGGGGTCACAGGAACCAACCCAGGCAATACCAGGAAGGACAGAGGCGGGGGAAGGACAAGGGACACGCAAGGCCCACTGGGCGAGGGGAAGCTGGGGCGAAGTCCTCTCAGTCCCTGCAAACCCAGAACGCCAGGTGGACAAGAGCAGGGTGGACTGGATCACGCTGGGTGCCCTGCCAACCCTGCGGCCTCAGGGTTCAGGACCTCCTGGGCATCACACAGGTCTTGGGGCACATGTGGATGCCCACCTCAGAGTCAAAGCTCAAAGACCAAGGGGCTTGGGCGTCATTCTCTTCTGCCCCACCCCACGCAGGCTGAGCCAGGCCCAGTCCCTCTTAGGGGCCCTGAACCTGCCCACCCCAGCTCAGCACCCAGCCCCTCTTCTTGGGATCCCGGCCCTCCCACCTGCAGTGGATGACGATGGGCCCAGCATCCGGAGGGGTGGAGGCCTTCACACGGCGGATGAAGGCCAGCAGCCCGGTGGCATGGTAGGGGACACCGTGCTCCGGCCACGCTGTGAAGTGGAACTGGCGGACCTCATGCCGGGCAGAGTAGCCTCTCTGTGGAGACAACAGAAGCGACTGTCACAGTGGCTGGCAGCCTCTGGGAGGCACTGCCGGAGCATCTCCCGGTGTTCACTGCGAGGTCTGTTACTGGAGAGGAAGGGATTCGTGTCCACGGTACCCCCGAGGGGACCAAGACCCAAAGAGCAGAAACCGCCTTCCTGAGGATGGGCAAACAGACATCACGCAGGACTCGGACAGAGGCCTGCCTGATGCTTACACCCCTGCCGTCAACACACCGACTCTGCCCCGGGCCTGCCGTGCGAGCCTAGGAGATCATTTTGACTCTCGGGTCTTCATTCAAGGGGGAAACTGTCCCTCCTCTGACAATTTCACAGGGCAGACAAATGGGACCGTGCGTGGACAGGGCTCTCTGGCCAGTCGCTGACATAACAACCCAAGCCTCACTTTCCTTACCTGCAAAATTGGGTTAATGGTAAGCGCCTCCCCCACAGGGCTTCCCAGGGCGATGACACATGGCCGCCCGGGCACGGTGCCCCAGAGTAGGAGACAACACCTGGCAGCCAGCGCCATCCTCGTCATCATCTCAAACTCCTCTCGGAGCCACCAGCAGAGACAGCTGCCTTCTCATCCTCCCACGATGCTCCCAGGCACCAGGCGCTGCCCCCTGCGCCCCTCCCGCTCCCTGGGGAGGGGGACATGCGGGGACACTCACCCGCTCCAGGGCAAAGGTGCGCACCACGTACTCGGCCAGCGTCTCCGTCTTCAGCAGCGTGATCTTGATGTCCCCGTACATGTCTGAGTCTTCCGGCCAGTACCGTGAGCACTTCACCTGCAGCCCCACAGGCCGGGACTCAGCGGGCCCCGCCACCTGGGGCCCACCCGCCCAGCTCACCCCCGGCCCCGCTTACCCTGCCCACCTCCACCAGCTTGGTGATCATGACGATGCTCGCGCAGTGCTCCTGCCACACCATGCGCCAGAAGTCGTAGATCATCTCGGGCTTTGGCCCTGGAGGCGCAGGAGGTGCCTGTCCCTGAGCCAGGGTCTGCGGCTGCCCAGCACTGCCGCCCCAGGCCAGGAGGCTCTCGGGGCCCCAGCGAGGGCTTCACGCTCACCCACATACACCCGCCAACCGCCACTCATGCCTGGAGGGCCCCGGGTGGGCAGCATCAGGGAGGGCCTGGCTGGAGAGCCCAGGCATGCCAAGTGGGACCCAGTCAGCAGAGCTGGAGGGCAGCTTTGGTCCATGGGGCAAGTCGCCGCGAAGGATGGACACATAGACAGAGGGAGAAGACAGCCAGATGGGACCCAGGGCCACTATGCCGATGCACAACTCCCACCCACCAGGACTGGGCCTGGCCGGCCCTTTCATGGAGACAGACAGAGGGACCAGAACTATAGAGGGACTGACCGCATCAGGAGACACAAACACAGAGAGAGGACAAAAGCTGGCAGCCAGAAGCTAACAGGCCAAGGCGAAGAGAGTGGGGATCGGACACAGAGACAGACACGTGGGGAAGCAGACCGGGAGCCAGGCCCCCGGGGAAGGCAGGCAGGCAGGCATTCCCACGCCCAGAGGCGCCATGGGCGGGGGCCAGGTACCTTGGGCGGCTATGAAGTGGTTTGACCTGTGGTAACCCTGCAACAGAAGAGGGTGCGGTGAGACCCTGCGAGCAGCCCTCGCGCTCAGCCTCCTCTCCCCTCCCCCACGAGGGGACTGACCGCACTCACGGCCAGGCCCTACTGAACAGGGTGACCTCAGCCTCCTGTCCCCAAGGAAGAAAGGGAGAACTGGGACACCAGCCTCTTGCTTTGTGACCCCAGGAAGGACATGACTCCCTTGGGGGACTGGAGGGTCCCCGTTCACAAGGTGGGGCTGATTAGCTGTTTATCATGAGGCTGCTACTGGGAGAAACGCTCAGGATGACCCTGGCCTGTTCCCAGAGCCCTACTCAACCCCAGGCCCCAGAGCTCTTCCAACCCGTCATGGCAACTCAGGAGAGACGGTCCACAGCCACGAGGCCCCACCACCACCTGCCACCCAGCTCAGGGGCCTAAGGCTCCAGGCTGGGCGGCAAATGGCCCTGAGAGAGTATGCTCAAATCTGTAAAGGCAATTACCGTGGCGGCAAGGACCTTCCTGAGACCCTGTTACAGCCACATACTGTGCTAAGCACTTCACCCACATCACCCTGAGAAAAGAGAAGTCAGGAGCTGGCGCATCCTCCATCCCCAGAGCCCTAGGCTGAGGAGAGGCCCCAGGGCCATAGCCCGAGGTTCCCGACAGGCCCTCGTCTTGCTGGGACAGAGAGCCCATGAGACACCCAGGGCACCAATGCAGGCAGCGCAGAAAGGGGAGGAGCAGAGAAAACTGGCAAGCCCGGCCCCTACCCCAAGGCCGCCCCCCCACCCCAGGCAGCTCCCTGCAACTCTTCTGGCCCCCTGGACTTCCCAGGCCCAAGGAGCCCCTGAGCCAGACTGCCTGGGTTCAAATCTCAGCTCCACCTCTCACTAGCTGCGTGCACTGAACCAACAGCCCTCCAGGGCCCCTCTGTGCCTCCATGTCCACACCCATAGAGAGGAACGGCCACAACTCTCCCTCCCAGGGCTGTCGTGAGGAGTAAAGTAAGGATGTCGAGTGTCTGGCACTATGTCAAGCACAAAGTCCACACTTAAAAGTTGCTACTGTTGCTACTACTGCTGTGGTAAAGGTCCAGCAGTGTCCCTGAAGATCCAAATAGCGTCAACATCAAGAATGCTAGGGTGGGAGGTGATTAACTGTAGGGCTGAGAATCCACGTCTTGGCGTCTAATAGACCCGGTCGCTGTTGCAGCTCTGCCAGCAGCAGCTGTGTGACTCTGAGCCCCACGAGAGGCCTCTCCCTGGAGACCTTGGTGAAAGGCAGGCTGGGATGCAGAGGTCCGGGCTGGGGCCTGGGACTGTGTGCTGCCCACCAGGCCTGGGCGCTGCCGACACTGCAGGGCTCTAACGCCCCGAGTAGCAGCCGCTCTTGACCTTCCTGAGCCACTGTTCTCCTCTGCAACAGGAGGACCACAGCAGGACACAGGCTCAGATTCGGTTGTGACCTCCTGTGACAAGGACCAAAACACAAAGCGACTAGTCCTGGAAAGGACCACTCAGCCCCACCACGGCAGCCTCTCCAGGTCTAGCCTAATTCCCTCCTGCTGCCGCTGTTTCTGCAACAGGCCACAGTGGGCAACGGAGGTGGAGGAGGAGCAGCCTCATCCCACTAAAATCAGGTTAACCTAAGAAGCCCTGAGGGCAGGCACCTCATCCGATTCAGCCACCTCTGTATACTGGTGGCACCACAGGGCCCAGGACGGTGCCAGCACTCAAGCCCTGGTGGGCAGATGATGGAGGAACGGAACTTAATTAAAACTGACCAACTGGGCTGGGGATGTGGCTTGGGGTACAGCACTTGCCAGGCACAGGTATGCACGAGGCCCTGGGTTTTATCCCAACACTGCTTAAAAGAAAATAATTTTTAAAAACTGATCAATTTGACCAATAAGCAGCTGGTCTAAAATTCAGCTCTATCACAATTGTTCTGCTCCATCCCCAGTCCTTCTCTCTTGTTGTTTGGAGGTATTACTTTGAAGAAAATATGGTCCAGGGGTCCATTCTGTCACACTTTGAAGGAAGTGAGCAGAGAACCTCCATATCTGCATATTAAATTCTTAAATACATACGTGTATTACTGCGTTGTTATAGGACAGAGAGGACACAATTGCAAGTTTAAACTTATCAGATTTTAAAGGAAGCTGAGTAGACCACCTCACACAAACCCACCTTAGAGACCAGCATTAGAGAGCACCCGCCTCATGCTCCCGGAAGATGGGCAGGGCCCAGGAGCCTCTCCGAGGCACACGCCTGAACCCTCACTGGAGTCTGAGTGGGACTTGTCTGCATTATAGGCAAGAATCCCTGGCATCCAGATGCTTCCCAAAGAACAAGAACCGCAGTGTGGTCGGGCGTGGTGGTACATGGCTGTAATCCCAGAGACTCTCGGGAGGCTGGGGCAGGAGGATCTCAAGGTCAAAGCCAGCCTCAGCAACTCAGTGCAAGGTCCTAAGCAACTCAGTGAGACCCTGCTTCAAAAAAATAAAACGGGCTGGGGATGTGGCTCAGTGGTTCAACACCCCTGGGTTCAAAAAGAAAAAATGAACCACAGTGTAATTTGAGGGTCAAGGGCTAAGGCTGGTTTGTGGCATTGAGCAAGTAACTTTTCTCATCTGTCAAATGCTCAGTAAATGTGGTCCCCACCTCAGAGTGTGGTAAAGGTGAAATATGCATCTGAAGTGCCTGGCACACAGCAGGTGCCCCTTCAGTGACACAATTGTAAACTGGCTTTACAAGATGTACTAAGCCAGGTCTTCTGAGGGTCTGAGAAGGGACGGAACGGGTATGCACTCCACCACCGTGCTCCACCCCAGCTGCTGCATTTTGTGAGCCTAATCACTCTTCCAAGGAGAACTTCACAAACTAGCTCTGCGACTGCCCTTGAAATAAGGGGTACATCTGGGATAATCGATCATCTCTGCCAAATGTGACTGTGGGGACCTTTCATTTGCTACGTCAGTCTCTCCATATTGTCTGAAAGTCTGATAACATGCAGAATGTTAGCACTGATTTTTAAAAAGCAAGAAATATGCTTTTTATAGGAAAATGGAGATAGAAGAGGTACCCACAAAGTAGCAAAGAATCCTAATCATTAAATATAATGAAAATTATATATATGTATATATAAAAAATAAAATCAGAGGCTCACTAGATGAATTGGGGTTTTGTTTTAATTCTTCAAAGGTCAAAAGATGGTACAATTTTTTTTCCAATGAATACCCAAACCACTCCCCTAAGAAAACATTCAAACTGGGTTACATTGAGGGTGAATTGGTTGGAGCTGAGTTCTAAGCAAATTGATCATGACAGGGTTTGAACACTTGGGAATCTGGTTTTAGAGGGACTGAACAGGGACTGTCTGAAGACCCTGACCCCTAAGTAGCAGGGACAGGACCACCCAGGATAGTTTGCCCCAGACATCCCCCTCTCTCAAGGGTCCTGTAGAAGGTACCACCAGCAAGGTTCATTGGAAATGAGGGGCAGGGTGGGGAACAAAGGTGACAGACAGCGGTGGCCAGTGCAGAATAGGCCAGGTGAAGCACCCACACTGCGGCCTATCTCAAGGTGGGGAGGAGGGGAGGGAGCTGCTTACACAGGGCTACTGTGGTTATCTGCAGCCCTGGGCTACCCCTGGCGGGGCCGCTGAGGCTGCTGACGTGGATACTGGTGCTGGGCACACAAGGAGAGGGGAAGGAGGGGAGAGAGAGAGCCAGAGACAAAGTCTGAGCTACAGCCAGTCAGACAGACAGGAGGAGAAGCAGGAGGAGGGGAGAGATACTTACTTCTCGGTTTATCCGAATCTTAATGATTCCAGTGAGGAAACAGTACAAAGCAAAAGAGACAGATGTTAGGCCAGAGGCAGATAAGATGGGCCCGGCACAGTAGTGGCCAGAAAGGTCTACATGAGCAGGAGAGGTAGAACAGAGATGGTGGGCCAGGCTGGGCCCGAGAGGTGGGGTGGCATGTCCCTGTCAGGGCCCGGGAGAAGTCAGCTGGAACCCTGACATGGCCGCCCTGTTTTCAAAGCTGCCCATGTCTGCCAGGTCAGGCCCAACACTTACCCCAGCCAAGGGACAGGCTAGGAGATGGGGGAGAAGGCAAGGGATTGTGGGAATCAAAGGGTGGCCCGCCTGACCCCAGGAGGAAGAGAGAAGAGGGAGAGGAGAGACGGTGTCCGGAGTCCTGACCACCTCAGCTCCCACTATGCTGTCCCTGCCTGGAATTCCGCTCTAGCCACCCAGAGGAGCGCGATCCCTGCTTCCTCCACGTTGCCTGCCGTTGGGAAAGTCCTTCCTCTCTTCTGGCCTGCACTCTTCCATCCAATCCAAAATTATTTTACTTGTCTACAAGTTTATTGATCTCCCCAGTGTTCAAGGAAAACAGGGACCACGCCTGTCTTGTTCACATCTGTGCCCCCGGTGCCCAGGTACTCAAAATATATTTTGTATACTTTCCTAAATGAATAAATAATGCTCTCCCAAATTTGGTTTACTGCGGGGTGTGGGGGAGCCTGATTAGAGTCCCTGGGCCTCCCCCATTACCTCCCTCAGTCATACCCACAGAGCAAACTCATCGCTTCTTGACACCCAAGCCCAGGCCTCCTGGCTGCCTGCCCTGTCTCTGGATCTTCCCTCTAATTCAGCCAGTTCCAATGACTGCAGTAGATGTTATGAGAGCCTAACGGCTGGCAGATACAGAGAGGCTGAGGTCTGAGTTCCTTCTTCAGCGTTCACTAGCTGTGTGACCTAGGACTGGCAGTTTCACCCCTCTGAATCTCAGTTTGGTCACCTGTAAGGGAGGTCACGTGCTAACTACCTTGTAGTGTGATTGCAGGGGTTATATAAAATGTAATATCGGATATAAAGTGCTTAGCACAGTGCTTGGCACATAGTACATGCTCAACAAACATGCATTACTGTTCTCTCTTTTTTTTTGGTGTGTGATGCTGGGTGGGACCCAGAGGCCTTGCACACGCTAGACAAGCACTCCACCACCAAGCTACCACTCCTAGCCTACACTACCGTTCTTAAAATATCACTTTGATTCTACTCAAAACACTTTTCACAACTTCCTGGCGCCCCTAACAAAAAGTCCCACTCCTCAGCCTGCCACTGAAGCCTCCATTCCAGACCCCACTTACCTCCTCAGCCTCTCTACCTCATGAGAAGCCCCCCCCCCCCAGCTCTTGGGCCCTCAGTGAGAAGGGACCCTTCCCCCTCACACCCAGGTCTCGCTGTCTGCCATCTCTCAGGCCACCTCCAGCCCACCGGGAGCCATCCTGCAGGCTGGGGCCCTCTGTCCTCCCCCTCCTCTGAGCTCCCAAGCACCGGGCACTGGAGACAGGGGTGCTCAGAACTCAGCCCTCTGAAAGCCCCTGACAGGTTTCTGTCCTGCCTGGTCAGTCAGCCAGAAGTGGTCAGGGTCAGGTCAGGAGCAAGGACAGGGGCAAGGCACTCACGTCAACGTAGTTGGCATTAATGTAGTCGGCATTGGGGTCTCCCAGCATCGGGTGGAGCTTCACGCGGTGCCGGTCATCTGTAAACACAGAGCAGGTGGACGGGGCTGTGCCTGGAGCCCAGAGCTGCGGCAGGTGGGGACTGCCTGTGGGCAGCCAGGTCATCTAGGAGCTCAGGGCTGACTGGTAGGTGCTGGGCTTTGGGGGTAGGGGACACAGGCCAGGCCAGGGGTTAGAGCGGGGCTGTGGTGTAGAGTCAGAGAAGCCCCAGGGGTATCCTGCTCAAGCTTGAGCAGCGGTCTTAATCTCCCAAGCCTCAGTGTCCCTTACCTGCAAAATGAGGACTGTACTGAGATAACGGGCATAGTGCTCAGCACTATACCCAGGCCCTCGGTACCCAGAGGCCAAGACCGCGGACGCCTCCAGGCGTGCCCGAGCTCCCTCTGGCCACGCCCCCTGGCTCCCTCTGACCACGCCCCTGGCTCCCTCTGGCCACGCCCCCGGCGCCCTCCCACCCGGGCCCTCCAGGACTCACAGGCAGGCACAGGCTCCGGCCGGACTCCCTTTAGCTTGTCTTTCTTTTTGGTGGCATCCCAGCCTTCAAAGAAGCTCTGCCAAAAGGGAAAACAGTCACCAGTGGGAGTGCAGGACCCCCCCAAGCCTCTCAGGACCCCTGATCCTCAACAGGATGATGTGGGCCGGACGGGGTGGGGCCCTGATAAGAACCAAGCTCAGAGCTGAACTTGGGGCGGGAGATAAAGTCACCTCCTATCCTTTCATCAGCGAGGGATGAGGTTCAAAACCAAGGAGTGTGGGAGGAAGGGACAGGAGAAAAGAGGGGGAAAGAGCCAGAGTTCAGACACTGTAGAATGCAGGTCAGGTTTAGAACGAGAGCCAAATCCAGCTTTCAGAGGGGAGAAGGCAAAGGTGAAGGACAGGGTAAGGATGGTGTCATCCAGATGGAAGCAGGCTGGGATCCAAGTCAGTGCAAACGGATCGCGGGATGACAGTCCCTCAGGCTGGAGCTAGTGATGGTGGCCTGGTTCAAATCCAGGGCAGGGTAAGGATCACAGTTAGGACCAAGAGGGAGTTGAGATTTAAAGCCAGATTTCAAATCAGGATGCAGAGGACAGTGAGGAACCAGGTCAGTGTGAGATCAGGATGAGGGTCAAGGTCAAAAGGGTTAGATTGATTTGGAGACGGTCAGAGTAGGAGTCCAACCAGGGCTGGACTGAGGACTGCCTGAGTCAGGGTCCACAGTGAGGACAGGCGAGGGCCGTGCACGCACCTCATACTCCTGCTTGAAGCCGTAGCCCTCGGCCGTCTTCATTTGGTTGATGTGCTGCAGGAGGTCAGCCACACGCACCGCAGGGTGCAGCTGCCCCGTGTGGTACGGGGAGCCCTTCCGGCCACATGGACGCCGCGGTGAGCCCCCCAGGAGGCTGCTGGCCTCAGTGACCCCGATGCTGCGCTGGTCTCCTGCACTCAGAGGAGGGAGGGGGTTCCTGAGATGCACAGGCCCCAGCCTCGGAGCCCCAGCTGGACTCAGGGGCAGGGAATATGGCCAACGTGTAGGACCCACGCCTGGATTGTTCCCTGGAGCCAAGAGGCCTAGCTAGGCCCATCCTGTGTGACCCTGGACAAGTCCCCTCCCCTCTGCATCTCAGATTTCCCAGTGAGGGAACAAGTAGGTCACATCAGGTGTCCCCTGCCACTCCATGTTCCCACATTCTCACCCCACAAGGCTTCCCCATGCGGCCTGCAGGGGGAGCGCTCAGCAGAGCGGCTGACAGCTGCCCTCTTCCTCCCTCTCTACCAGGGAACAATCTGGAACACTGGCACTCCCAGCAATCACCCCCATTCACAGATAAGCAAATCAGAATTAGCTGCCTCTGCCTCCTCCGCAGATGATCGCGAGGCACCTGAATAGACCATTTCTCCTGCGCAAGCGTTTCCATTGTGGGCCTGTGTGGTGTCCAGTCAGGAGGTCAGGGCCCCACATGCCCCAGTGCCCCTCCCCCAGGCCATCTCCTCCTGGTTCTTTGGGTTAGCATCTCCAAGGACATCCCACCCTGGTTCAGGAGGTCAGGATCTGCAACCTGCTGTCCCTCCCGCCTGGGCACACTGCCTGAGCACTCACCTCCCTCCTGTCCCTCCCCTCCTGTCCAGGTGAGGCTCCAGGGCCCACTGAGCCCTGCCCTTGCGCTCCTCACAGCCGTTTCCCATTTCCCAGCTCGGAGCCAGGAAGGGCCATGGGAGACTCTGGAGGGACTGACTGCCCCTCTTGGCCTCCAAAGCCTCTCCTCTCCTCCCTCCTTCCTCCTTTCCTCCTCTCACCTCCTCCTCTCCTTCCCCAAACCCCATCCAAAACAGGGAGACAGCCCTCTCTGCTTGAGTCCCCCTTCCTGTGCCAAGCATGGTTTGAAAGTGGCCTCCAGGCAGAAAGTTCATGTCCTGGGGCTCCCCTTACTTGTCTCTCTCCTCTCAAGAATCAGTCCTGGGCTGCCTCAAGTTCAGGGTTTGGAAACAACTGTTTCCTATACTTATCTGAATTTCTGATTGCTTACAGCTGGAAGGCAGGTCAAGCACCAGCTATACCATCCAGGCCGGATGCCCCTTACTGCTCATTTTATCGATGGGGAAGCTGAGATCCCCAGAGAAGAGACTGGCCTCAGGCCCTAGTTGCCAAGATGTATTCCAGAAAATACTACATATGCAAGATGAGTAAGTAGTGTTCTATTAAAAAGAAGATGAGAAGGAGGGCGAGGAGGGGTTCTGTGTTTTAAATCAGTCTGTGTGATTCTGGTAAAAGCGAAAATAAATCGGTTTCCCCCGTAAGACCTCTCAGGGCTTTCATGTTTGTGTGCATTTTAAATCTCCGAGAGATGAATGGAAACAGCAGCATTTTTCACAAACATCTTTCACCACGCAGGTCTCTTTTTGTTTGCTTCATGAAACACCCTCAGGGAAACAGTGTAATGTGGAGATTGAGAGACAGGCTCTGGAGTCAGATCTCAGATCAAATCCCAGCTCTGCCTATGACCTTGGGGACCGTTAGTTAATCTCTCTAAACTTCTGTTTTCATGTGCCAGATGAAGATAAAAAATGCTACTCCCCAAGATACGATGATGCAATTATTAAATACGATGACTTGCGTCAGGCATCCAGCCTGGCACCTGGCACATGACGGGCACCTGCACATGGTGGCAGTTGGCATTATTGGTCATTTCCAGGAAAGGGAGGGAGCCCTGAAGTCCCAGCATATCAGGCAGCTGGATGACTCGAGCCTGGTCCTTCTCCACATGAGATCACTTGGTCCAGGGCCTGAACGGCAGCCTGAAAGTGAATTCTAAGGAGCAGCCACAACAAACACAGAAGACAAGTGCGCTCATTTCCAGAAGGAGGGCTTCTGGCTGAGAGGACTCGGGGAATCAATGAGACAGAGCAGCCTCAGTGCTCTCTGTGAAAACCCAGCGAGCAGCTCCACAGAGCTCTCCAGGTGACAAAGAGCAAACATGGGTGGCAGGGATCACAGAGCTCATACCAGAGATCCCAAGGGGCTGGTGGCCCCCACACAGTCCTCACCCAGCCCCAGGAGCACGCCACCATCAGCTCGCAACAAGTGCCACCTGGTTGACATCCTGATAGGAAGCCAGAGCCAAATACAGACAGCTTACAGCTGAGCCCAAGAACATCACGCGATGTTCTGTAAATAAGACCCCCAGAAAAGGATGGGCGTGTGGACCACCAGGTTTCCAGAAGGACCCTCCATTTCCTGGGCCCAGAGAAGCAGGCCTGCCCAGGAATTCCCCTGTGGGGTTTGAGGCAAACTCCCGACCCCACCCTTCACCTCATCCCCCAAGGCTGGGCCGGTCCACGCTGGCAGCCCCTGAGAGGGAGGAGGCGAGGGAGCAGGGTGAGAACCAGCCTCAGCGCAGGGTCGCCACCCAGGAGCTCTCCCAGGCTCCCCTCAGCCCCACGGTGAACCCCCAAAACCTCTGTACATTCAACGGGGGTTGAGAGATCTGGATCCTAATTCTGACTCAAGTCCCCTGATGGCTCTTTTCCTAATCCGGAAAAGAGGATCCTTAGACCTTCTTTGCAGATGGGCCCTTTCCCCAACCCCACCGGGAGGCCCCCAGTTACACAATCTGGCAGCACTTGGGACTCTTCCGCCACTGTTCACAGTTAGTAAGGAACTAAGGACACAGCCTGTAAGAAGAGCCAACCGTTTCTGACCTGTGGTCCAAGCCCCAGAATACGCCGAGGATGTGGGCACAGTCGTCACCCCTTCTGCAAGTAAGGAAACCGAGGCCCAGCGGGGTTGAGCTGCCTGCTCTCCTAGGGCAGCGCTTGGGTTCAGACCCCGCCCATCTGACTCCAGGCCCGTCACCCGCTCTGCCTTTTCTGCTTCCCTCTCCCTGATGAGGGCCGTTTATGCAGATGACAGGAGCTGGCTCTTTGTGTGGCAACACCACTGGCAAGAACCCACTGGCACCCATAGGAGTCCACGGCGCCAGGTGGGCATGGCCCAGAAGGGTCAGCAAGATTTCAGACACAATGGGGGCGCGTGCTCAGCTGGCTTCGTCATGCCAGCCTGCTACCTCTTCCCCAGTGTCACCAAGACTCCATTTAAACATCTGCACAGGAAGGATGCCTCAAAATCTACATGGTTCTCTAATCCGAGTCACAAAAATCTGGCTTCCACTACTTGGGAAGAAAAGAAGAAAGGGGAGCTGGGTCAGCGGTAAGAACACAGGTAAAAAGAGAAAAAGAACTCTCCAGTCTCCTGGCCACACCAGTTTCCCAGCCGTCACCCTGGGCCTGCACTCCACATCCTGACCTGAGAGCCCCCAGTCCCCATCCATCAAATCCTGTCTGTCTCGGTCAAAATGCTCACCAGACCACCCTGTGTCTTCTCAAAACTCCTGACAGCATCCAGGGTCCCCACCATCCTCAAGACAACCAGCCTGGTCCTGACTTCCCTGGGTCACACTTGACTTCCCAACTAGTTAGTTCCCTGGGACCAGAGTTTCCCACCTCTGTGATGTCTCAGTAGGACTAGGCAGCAAGGCCTGCGCCCATAGCACCCTGCCCACCCACGCTTCCCAGCCCCCGCCTGAGGATCAGCCCAGCCAAGCCTCTCCCTGGTCTCTCACATCCCCTCTCCAAGCATCCTCTCCTGCCCGTCCTTCCCATCTGTCTGTCCAAGTCCTACCCCTTCCCCAAGGTTCAGCAAGATGTGGCAGAAACAAGAGTGTAATTCAGAAAGGTTTGCATTTAAATCCTCCTGGCTCCGCCACTTTCTGGTATGTGACCAAGACAAGTGACTTCCCCTTTCTGAGCCTATTCCCTCATTTGTAAGATGCAGGACTGATAAAAGCAACAGAGCAGGGTAAATTGTGAGAATTTCAAGAGTGACTACAAAGAGGACATGGTTAATAAATATGTGTCAATGAATTTGAAAACCTGAATGAAATGGACAAATTCCCTGTCAAATACAACATACCAGTGACTTTAAAAAAAGTTAAAAGTCTAAATATTTACTTCTTTACAATAATTGAATTAGAAGTTTAAAATCTTTCCATACAGAAAATAACAACAAAGATTTCTTCTTTTTGTTTGTGTGTTTGTTTAACAAGTGAATTCTACCAAAGTTTCAAGGAGCAAATTATTCCATGATAAAAGGAAAAAAGAGAAGAGACCCCAATACATTTCTGGTATCAGATTCCTTAAATCTTAAATCTTTAAAATAAGACAAAGACTCCTGCTATCATGGCTTCTATTCAATATAGTGCTGGAGGGCAGAATCCTGATGCTGGAAATCAGACAAGGAGAGTAAAAATAGAAAAAATGACAGGCCGGAGCTGGGGTTGGGGCTCAGAGCTGGAGCACTTGCTTAGCATGTGTGAAGCACTGGGTTCAATTCCCAGCACCACATATAAACAAGTGAGTAAAATAAAAGGTCTATCAACACCTGAAAAAAATATTTAAAAAAGAAAAGAAAAATTACAGGCCAATCCTACCCAGGAAGACAGATTTAAAATGTTGAAAGATAAGTACATGCAATCCAACATTATGAAAAAATTATAATTCATCATGATCGAGTTGAATTTATCTGAGGAAATTAAGGTAATTTTAACATTAGAAAAATCTAAAACTGTCACTTCCTTAACAAATGAAAGGAAAAAATACCATCACGGTAACTGCAGGGGAAAATTTTTGGTAAGTTTAATGTCCATTGAAAATAAAACCTCTCAGCAACTAAAAACTAAAGGGAACTTTAACCCAATAAAACATTTCTAAAGCCCAGAGCAAACTTCATTCTCAGTGGTTCAAATGTCAAAAGTCTGCCTTTATAATAATACAGAGAAGCCCGCACAGAGGTGCACACCTATAATCCCAGCAGCTCGGGAGGCTGAGGCAGGAGGATCACAAGTTCAAAGCCAGCCTCAGCAACTTAGCAAGACTGTCTCTAAATAAAAAATAAAACGGTCTGAGGATGTGGTTCAGTGGTTAAGCACCCCTGGTTTCAATCCCTGGTACCAAAAACATAAATAAATAGCGTAAGACAAAGACACTTGCTATCATCACTTCTTCTCAGCACAGTGCTGAAGGTCCCACAGTGTTGTCCAGAAAAACACGGGGAAAAGAGGGGAAGACATGGGGAAGGAGAAATGGAGCTGTTGGCATTTGTAGAGCCTTTGTACTCAGAAAATCTGAGAGACTCCACAGATAAATCAGAATTAATAATAGGAAAGTTTATCAGGGAGCTCAATATACATACAAAAAGCAACTGCATTTCTTATATAAGAAGTACATTTAATAATGTACCAACTGCCATGGAAGTCAAAAATAAGAGACCTGGGACTGGGGATGTAGGTAGCTCGTGGTAGAGAACATCTTAGCATGTACCATGTTTCGGGTTCAGTCCCCAGCACCAAAAAATAAATAAATAAACAAGGGACCTGGGAATATAGCTAACAGAAGACGGACAGGACTGGGCAGAAAACTACTGAAAGACATTCCAGGCCTGAATCAATGAGGTGATATATATCATGTCATGGATGGAAAGACAATCTTATGTCAGGTCTCCCCAGGATGATCCATAGATTCAACACAAATCTATCCAACCAGGTTCTGAAAGCAATGAGAAAAAAATTCTAAATTCTATGAGAAAGGGAATGAGGACAAAAATAACTGAGACATCCTTGAAGAATGAAGTTGGGAGGGCGTGACAGCTCAGATACAAAGACTTAGCCACAACTTCTTGTCAGTGTGCTGTGGGCACAGGGCTCACCAGATTGCCCAAAGAGGAGCGGGAGCCAAAAACCACTCTCTGAACACACAGAATCGTGATTTAGGGAGCGTGGCACCGTCAATCAGCAGCGAAAGTAGGAACCGTAAGAACTGACGCCCAGCCAGGCACGGTAGCAGGCTCAGGAAGGTGGAGGTGGGAGAGTGGCTTGCGTGCCCAAGTTCCAGACTGGCCTGGGCCACACAACAAGACCCAAAGGCTCTCAAAGGAAAAAAGAAAGAAAGAAATGATAGAAAGAAATGATAACTATCCCTTATCCCTATGGAGCAAAGAAAATCCTTACTTCACACCACACATGCAAATCTATTCCAGATGCATACAGATTTAAATGTGAAATACCAAATATTAGAACTTTGAGAAAAGAAAATGAAAAAAAAAAAAAAACTACTTCATGACATTGGCTAGGGAAGAAATTATTTAAGAAAACAACAAAAAGTAGAAATCACAAAGGGAAAGACTGATGAATTAGACTACATTCAAATAAAAACTCTCTGTTCATCCAGACACTATAAATAACTGGGAAAGATAAGACACAAATTGGGAGAAGATATTTGCAATTCATATGTGACAAATGATTATTATCCTAAATATGTAAAGAACTCCTAAAAACCACTAAGAAAGCAACAAAAAAAGCCAACAGAAAATTTGGTGAAAGATATGAACAGGCATTTCACGGAAGAAGAGACCTGAATGGCCGATAATGACTTCAAAATATGTTCAACCTCATTAGTAATCAGAGAAATGCAAATTAAGATGACAGAGATTACCATTTTATACAAACTAGTTTCTAGCAAGGGAAGAAGACTGGCAATTTTGATCCCGCCAGAGAGCAACAAAAAGTCTTCCACGCTGCCACCAGGAGGGAAAACAGGCAAAGCCACTTTGGAAAACAACTTGGCACCCTCATTAACTTGGACAAGCACAGGCTCCAGAATCCAGCAGGTCTGCTTCCAGGGTGACATACACAGAGCACCTCAAGATTCACCTAAGAAGATCCTCTGCAGTCTCATTTGTGAGATGAGGAAACTAGACCCCAATGCAAGGGCAGAGGATGGAAGAATGGAGAACCCCACTGCGACACATCGGTGCAATGGAAAAGTATACGCCTGAGAAAAATAAACAGATACAGCAAAACCCATGGGCAAACGTCAGGAACATGACATTGGGCTGAGAGAGATTTCACTTTCATAAGCTTGAAAATGGCTGACACTATGCAATGCATTTTGGGGTGAGATATGTAGACACAGGAAAACCACCCACAAAAGACAAAAAAAAATTATAAATGCAAATTCCAAAGCAATATGTATGTCTAAGAGCGAGGCAGCTGGGGAGGAATACCTGGCTCCTGTTCTAACTCACCTGCAGGGTTCATGGTGTTTGTTGTGTTACAATGATTTTATGATTTTCATGAGCATCACATGGTTTCTTTTGTATGAATCAACACGAAGTAGAAAAAAAAAAAAATGAAGCAATTTCTGGCACAGAAGAGTCAACTTACTCTACTCTGAAGCCAGACACAGCACTAAAAAATCTACACACATTATCTCATTTAGTGTGCGTACCTGCTAAACGGCAGAGATGATCTCTATTTGCATTTTACACAGGAAGAAAGGGACTTTCAGAGAGGTAAGCAGCCACCCCAGGTCATACAACTGAAAAAGGGATCTAAGAGGCCAGCCCAGGTCTGGGTGGCTCCATCCCGGTCCCTCTCAGCCACTGGGTCCCCTTTTGTCATACAACAGGACTCAGATGGTGAGCCCCTCTGATCCCCTCTGATCAGAGTAGCATCTCCTCTTGACAAGGTCCGTCACAGGGGACCTTGCTGTGCCAGCAGAGCTCCTTGCAAGGGCCTCCAGTCCACAAAGCAAACACACCCTCAGGGCCTTCTGTGAGTTTCCCGTGAGTGGGGGCCAGTGCGGATGCCCCGGAGGAACAAAAGCTAGGAGTGGTTAGGAGTGTTTCAGAACTCATCTGAAGTGGGGTGCACCAGAGGGGCAGGCACCATTCTCTGGGCTCAGGTGGGGAGCCCCAGAGCCTGGGGAGGGGCTCCAGGGCCGGACACTCACCCCGGGGGCTGTAGCCAGGGGCGTCCATGAAGGACAGGCCCAGCCGCTCATCCTCCTGCAGGGTGCTCTGGTCCGTGAAGCTCCGGTCCACCGCGCTCATCATGTGGGTTTTCTCCTGGCGGTAGTTGACGGTGGCCTTGGTCATGTTCACTGGCTTCCTGCAGATGGGGGTTGATGACAGGCACTATATAGGGCTGGAGTGGAGGCTCGGTAGTCAGGGAGACAAGGTCAGGACACGGCACTGTCCCAGGTACATCTCTGGATGCACGGGGGGCTCTCCCTCCATCCTTCACTTCCCGGATCCAGAGTGCTGCCCCCTAGGATCCAGGGTCCCTAACTCCTGTTCTCTCTCTCAGGCAATGGAAATAAAACCTGCTCTGGACCTAATATGGCATAGCAGCAAAAGACTGGGCACCCCAAACTGAGGAAGCTCCAGCCCCGGCAGGCCCAGGCTCGCCTGAGGGACCTGCCCTGGAAACTCCTTCCTGCAGGAAAGGCGCTGCTAGCAGGGGCTCAGGAGCTTCCCTGCACACTCCAACTCCAACGTGGCCCATCTTACTCCCAGAAGCCCTTGGGACGGCTCGCCACAGACCACCTAGATTTGCAGCGTGATGCACGGGGATCCCTACCCCCCCACTGTCCACCAGCCCGTCCCGCTGCTGAGGGCAGCAGAGGGAGGAAGTGAGAGCAGCCCCTGCCTCAGCCCCAGGTTCGTGGCTGGGGATGGCATCTGTGACTCCAGAGGAACTTGGAGCAAGGTGGGAGGGAGAATTGGTGGGGAGTCAGGGACACGCTCCATGGCGGAGGGGCCAAGAGATTGGCAACCGGCTGAGAAAAGCCCACAGGCCTGGCCACAGGGAAGGCTGCGGGGAGACCTGCCCACCGCATGTAAAGTAGACCCGAGGAAGGACTTCAGGTTCTGAAAGCTCAGGGACATTGAGGAGGAGGAGGAGGAGGAATGCCTTCCTGGCAGGCAAGCTCCAGCCAGCCTGTCCTGGACTCAAGAGCCCACCTGGGGCAGGGGAAGGACAGGATGACCCACTCCCCCACCTGCCAGGTTCTGTGCCAAAGAGCCCTTTGAGGACAGGTGACAGCTCTGTGGCTGTGACCTCAATCACCCTGAAGAGAATGAGGGACGGGTGAGCAGAAAGGAGAATAGGAGGAAGGAGAGGGGACGGGAGAGGGAGTGACAAGCCAGACCCCAGCAAAACACAGGAAGACAGATACGGAGCCAGACAGCAGGTGGCTGGCCACACTGTCCGAACAGTGGCCCCAAGAGCCCCGTCGCCGAGAGGACACAGGCCTGGAGGCGTCCCAGCAGAGCCCTAGCTCCTAGCCTACCAGGAAGAACTACAGAAACAAGCCACCAGCCCCCCAGAGACAGAGCAGGGGGGACCCCAACCCTCAGTGAGATTAGGCAGATGGAATTTAACACAGACACTCCCAAAAGTTCTGCATTTAAGTTCGAAATTGTCTTCACACATCATAAGGAGGGAGACCCGCCTGCCAGCAACCCCTATAGCCCCTGAGCTGGAGGCTCAGCATGAGGCTAGAGACCTGGTGGCTGGAGAAGCTGAGGCTGGGAGACAAGGTGAGCAGCAGGTCCAGGAGGAGGTGAGAACCCAGCTCAGAGAGGTGATGCAATTTGCCCAGGGGAAACCAGCAGAGCCGGCTGACTACAGAACCAGTGCGTGGGGACCATGACTGGAGGAGAGACGCGATGGGAGACTGCAGAGGAGGCCCGGCGGAGGGGCCCTGAGGAGAGGCTGGCCCTGGAGGGGCTCAGAGGCCAGGGGGGCTACTTACGGGTAGTAGGAGTAGGCGTAACGGTCTCTCCTGGCAGCGTGCAAAGAGAACAGTGCACCGTCTGAGCCCGTGCACCAGGCAGGCTGGGGCAGTGCCCAGCGCAGGGAGGCCCAGGGGCTTCCCATACAGGGCAAGGACCAGCCGGGGACGGACAGGTCAAAGGGCCTCCCTTGACCCCAGGGCTGGCCCGGTTCCAGACCAGGACCAGAGGCCCTTCCAGAACCTTCCCCAAGGGGCTGCTAGAGCGGGAGGTGGGCAAAGGGGCTGGGGACGCATGGCTCTCACGGTCACACACGAGTCCGTGCAAACAGGAGAACACGCACACGTGCACACTCACGCTTAAGCACACTCGGATCCACACGCCTACATCGCTCACAAGAGAAACACGCTGCACACGCTCACACGCACTCGCGTGCAGACTCACATGTGCAGACACGCACAGGGTCTCACACGGAGGCGCTCACGGCCGCAGCTCACACACACTCAGACGCCCCACACCCGGCGGCACCCTCCCCACCCGGGCCCGCCCAGCCTCACCCCTGCAGGTCCCAGGACCCAAGGGAACAGCCCTCTGCACTCGCCTCAGCCAGGAAGGACGGCTGGGGAGCCCAGGGGAGGGAGCAGAGGAGCTGCAGGATGCCCAGGGCACACCCTCTCCCACCAACTGCCCTGGGGTGGAGTCCTTAAAAGAGCCAGGCGGGCCCCTTACAGCCCCCAGCAGAGCCTGGATCAGGAGCCTCCCACCCCAGTGAGAAGGCGGAGCTGGGCGGTTCTCACGGCCGTTCTCAGGGCAGAGGGTGCTGAGTCACGGGGACTCAGGCAGGGTCCAGAGCAGGCCCCCCGACCCAGGAGCCTAATCTTGCTGGGAGTAGGGGTGACTGACCTCCTATGCTGTCAATTACATTCCCAGCACGAGCTGACCCGAGCACCTCCATACCTTCCAGAGCTGCTCTGCTACACAACACGCACAACCAAACCGAGGGAGCCCTGGAGCACAGTGGCCCTTAAAGGCCAGGGCAGGATCAGAGCTACGGTGAAGCTCCAGAGAGGTAATGAGTGGCTTTTAGAGGAAACAGCAGGGTGCGAGGGTGGTCCAGAGGCTCAGGGAATGGCCTGGATGGGGCTGCGTCAGGTACCAATTGCAGAACTGTGAGTCTCTAGGGAGGCCTGACAGCACCTGAGCCACCCCTCCTAGCCAAGGGGGCAGGGAGATGATACCACCACATACCCAACCCCCTTCCCTTTGGGTAGTTTCTTGGACCTCAAATACCACATGTAACTCAAGAGGCCTCTTCCACCCCGAGTCCCACCAGACTTAAGAGTCGCCTCTCAGGCCTCCTGCTGCAGGGACTTGCTGCTTGTGGGGCCCCAGTATGAGGCCCTTCACGTATCTGGTCAGGCCTGAGCTCAAATCAAGCCTTGCTGCTGAACAGAGTAATGTGGGTGAATTACTTTAATTACGGTTCCTTCATCAGTATAAAGGGGGTGAGACCTGCTTCATTTGTCAGGATCCAAGAAGGAAATGTTCTCTGATGTACCCCAAGTGCCAGAGCAGTGTCTGGCACGTACTAGGTGCTCAATAACTGACAAGCTAATGGATGGTGTGCGTACAGCTCCTGGCACATAGTAATTACTCATTAAATAATAAATTTAAAATACATTGTCTCATGAAGCTGTGCGGAGACTAGGAAGATCAAAATCAGAGCCTACGGCCCTGGGTAGACCATCGCCCCGCCCCAGCCTACTCTGCTGGCATACTCTGCCTGCCTCTTGCTGGCGCCTGGCCTCAGGCAAGGTGGCCCTGGCCAGCTCTCCACCATCTCCCAGGATCCTACTTATCTGCTCCTGGCAGCCCAGAGAACCAGCGCCAACTCGCCCACGTGTGCCCAGCCTGGCAGCTGCAGGGACTTCAGAAGCCAGAGCCCAGGTGGGGAGAGACAAAGCTGGCTCTGCCTTTGGTTCCCCGGGTGACCTTGGGCAGTTCTACTACCCTTGCTGGGGTCCCACACCCCTATGCTTCATTTTTTTTTTTTAATTTTTAAATGCCTTTTTTTTTAACTTATTTTTTTTTGTGGTGCTGAGGATGGAACCCAGTGCCTCACACATGCCAGAAGAGCACTCTACTGCTGAGCCACCACCCAGCCCCCTATGCTTCAATTAAGGTGCTTGGACCACAGTGTCCTGGGGTCACTCAGTGGGGAATGAGGCAGGGTGGAGCTGGCAAGCTGAGGGGTCTCAGAGGTCCCCACCTGCCTCCAACCAGAGCTGCTACTCAGCCTTCATCTGCTCTGTGCAGGGTCGGGGAGTTCTGTTTGTTTTGAGGGGGTGGTTTGTTGTTGTGTGTTTTTTGAAGACAGGTTCTGTTGCTTTAAAAAGAATCAAAACCACTAGATTAGATGTCCTTAAACTACTCAGCAGCTCTTACTCTGGAGCGCTGAGCCAGTGTGATTCCGAAGTCTGAGATTCTTAGCATCCCCAATCCTAGATTTCTAAGAGTCTAAGTTCTAGACTTTAAGACGTACCAGGACTAATGCAGCCCTCTGCAAAATGCTCTAGGAAACGCTTGTCACCCAAACTAAAGGCTGGGGAATCATGGGCACGGAGCGGGGTTCACTCGCAGCCTTGGGCCCAGGAACACTCAGGGATGCACAGCAGCAAGAATCAGAGCAGGTGGGATACTGAGGAAAGCCAAGGCTCAGGGGCCTTTGTTTCAAAGGGAGAGGACACCACACCCCTGCTCAGGGTCAACTTCACAGTGAAATGTCAAGGCAGAGAAGTTGGCTAAAAGTCTGCAGGAGGCTGAGGATTCAAAGTCAAGTCACCTCCATACCTTTCCTATTGGTACAGCTCCCCGAGGCACAAGAGGGCAGGGCTGTCTTCCAACACAGCTCCTTGGTACTAAGCACCAAGTGCCCTTCCCTGGGTAGTGGCACCTGGCACCAGCCAGACCTGCACTCCAGCCACGCTGCACCAGGGCAACTCCATTTACCAAGTGTCAGGCTTCCCACCATCCACAGGCCCAATGCCCAGGCTGGCATCCCCACGCACACCCATCGAGCAGCTGCCCCATCAGCCCCCAGAGATAGCTTCTCTGCACCAACCAGGCCTTCGAGAGATAGAAGCCACTGGTGGGCAGGGTACTGGCCTCGCTCACCCCTTGCGGATGATGACGATGATGGCCCCCAGGAGGAGGATGAGGACAGCAAGCCCCCCTGCACAGATGCCCAGGATGAGCCCCATCTCCTCCGACCTCTGCGACACCTCCAGGGGCCGCTTGCTTTCCTTGCAGGCAGCTGGGGAAACAAAGCAGGACAAAGGATCAGAGGGGAGCAGGGACCACCGGGCCCTGCCTGCAGGAATCTGAGCCCCAGGGAACAGACCAGGCTGCACAGACACACGTGCACAGGGACATGGCCCCCACTGCCTGGCACTCAGATCTGCCTCCTTGACATCCCTGGAGCCTCCGCATTCAAAGTCCTCACCTATCCTGCCCCCTGTTGGCAGCAGCTGCCCCTCTCCACCTCCCCAAATCCTCCCCAACTTACAGCAGACGGGGTGGAGGACACCTGGGACCTTCAGACCCACCCTCTTGCCCTCCTGCAAGGTGATAAAGGGATAAAGTCATGTACCCATGGCAAGGTTAGGGCATCTCAGGATGGTAACCAACCACATTCCACGTCTACCCAAGGGACAATCTACAGTGCCGGCTCACACTGTCCCCATCTCTCTCACCACAGAAGAGGCTAAAACAGAACCCAGAACAAGGGCCCAGCAAAACAGCTCCCCCTCCCCACGTCTGTCCCAGGCCCCTTTCAGGGCCCCTTCTGCTGCCTTGGGGAGGCAGGGAATTGGGCCCTGCCTGCTGCCCAGCCTTGGCAGAGCCCTTGAGAAAGGAAGTCCTTCCTTACCCTGGAACCACTGTTGCTGCCCTGCTGTGGTCCCACAGCCCTTGGGTCATCAGGACCCACCTCTCCACAGCCACAGGTAAGAAACCCTCCACCACTTCAGGGCTCAAGCAACCCAGAAGGACTCACCTTTCCTGGCGATTCGAATGCAGTTCAGTCGGGTTTCCTGGAAGCACAGATGGGGAAAGGCCTCAGTGCCACAGAAAACAGATCTCACCCTCCCCAGGACAGGAACCTCAGGGTTCTTGGGCCTAATCAGGGCTTCCTCTAGTACAAAAACTAAGGATACTCTTGCCAGCATGATGGGGGGTGGGGGACGGGGCATGCCACAAACAGGGCAGATCCTTAAGAAAGAGAAATGAGATCAGAGGCAACAGCCAGCCAGCATGGGGAAGGGGCGGGGCCTCAGAAATGGGGGCGGGGCCTATGGCCATAGGCCTGAGGAGGGAGGAGCCTGGAGAATAGGGCGGGGCCTCGGAGAGAAGGCGGGGCCTGGGGAGGAGGCGGGACCTAGGCCTCAAGATATGAAAGCCAGAACCTGAGATGATCTCCTTTGGGTAACAGAAGGGCCTCAGGAAGGGACAAGAACTAGGCCAGGAGGTCAGGAATCAAGGGAAGAAGACCAGGCTATAGGAAGGAGCAGAGTCTGGGTCTCAGGCCTCTGTGGAGGGGCCACTCCAAGGTGTCCCCAGCCTTCCACCCAGCACCCCAACCTCCCTCACCTGCCCTGGTCAGTCCCTCACCCCTTTTAGGTGGCTTGTTGCCTGGAAGTAGATGAGGTAGGCCTTCCTGGGCTCAAGTGGTGGATTCCAAAAGCCACGATAGGTCTGGTTGTCACCCACGGTGAAGGGCATGGCCTCAGGCAGACTGCTGGCCGCCAGTTCAGCCCCAAAGTAGTGCATTAGGCCACGAGCCATCGCTGCCTCGAAGGTCAGAGGCACTGGGAAGCACTCCTGGCCACCTGGCTCCCGCCGCAGTCGCCGCGGCCGGTCCTCCTCCACAATTACCTGGTACACACTGGACAGCGAGGGGACAGAGCAAGTGATCACAGCAGGCCAGAGGACCAGGAGAGCAGTCTGGTGGCTACCTGCATGAGGTTTGGGGCCAGGCCTACCTGAGGACTAATCTTAACTCTGTTTCTTCCTAGCTGGGCAAGTCATTTAACCTTCCTGGGCCTCAGTGGCCTCCTCTGTACAACGGGAGTGATTCAGGAGGTGAATACGAAGAACAGACACAGGGAGGAAGCAACCCATGCAGGACAGCTGTCATTCCTACTGGTAAGCAGTTCTGAGAAAACCATAGTCCTGCTCAACAGAACCAAGCCCTAGGGCCTGCCCTGCCGCAGTGAGTCCTGCTCTGTGGGGCTCAGGAGCTGGGAAACCGAGGTTCCCTACTGGGCCTCAGTAAATTATGAACAGGGTCAGAACAGTTTCATTCATTCATTCGGAAAGTATTTACTAAGTTCAGACAAGGGGCCCTATGCTGGGCACAGGGGACCTGGGCTTCCTGGAGCTGACCACTACTAGAAGCGATGGTCACTAAGCAAACAAGGACACACCGGATATGCCCTCTCTCATACCCTCTCAACCCTGAGGCAGCCTCTCTGCAAATCAGAGCCCCGTTGTTTCCGGGTCCTGCACACCGGCCCTGACTAATGCTCCCTGCTCCCAGCGACTGAGCTTCTGTTTGCTTTATCTCTTTACTGAATGGGCTCTCGCTGTGAGCTCCTCCGAATCCTCTGTGGAAAGTAAATACATGAATGCTGACAAATTTAAATATTTCCCATGACAACCCCAGTCATGTCTCACCGTGTGACATCCCATACTGACAGCTTCTGCTCTGGAAAGCAGAAAAGCCTTTCCCTGGCTCTCCAGCTGTCACTTTTGAGCTTCTAAGCTGCAGGAATCATCCCACAGTATTGGTCACCAGCCCACTGCCTGTCACTGAACCGTTACAAACACCATCCAAGTCCCTCTCCACCTCTGCTTCCCTGAGCTAAGGTCAGGCTCTCCCAGTCCCAAGTCCCACCAGGAATGATAACTATTAACACTAGTCATACAAAGAACATCTAAACCAGCAACGATCCTCATTATGCCATAAGGGAGGCTCAGGGAGGTAAGAGGACAGGCCCAAGGTCACACAGCATCCTGCCTCCCTCCTCCTACCGAGTCCCACCTCCACGCCCCATCCAGCCTTGTCATTGTCCCTGCGGGACTCCAACCAGTTCAGCTCACAGAATCCCTCAAGGGGATAAGAAAAGGAGACGTGTGTCCCAGCTCCTTCCTCATTCAGCTGAACAAGGGTCCCAAGGCTCCAGCTAAAAGCAAATGCCCTGCAGATGCCCTGACGTCTTCCCAAGCCTCTCGAGGGTCTCGGAATCTTCCCAGGACAGGATTTAGAGTGGCAAATATGGGGGGAGAGTAGGCGAGGGGACAGGAGGAAGGGGCAGGGAAGAGGCAAGAGACTGCCTGGGCGCCTGGGCAGCCCACTCCCTCCCTGGGGGCTGACGAAGACACTCATGTCCACCACTGAAGGCGCGCACGCTCTCCAGTCCAGGCATCTTTGAGTAGGAAAAGGGTAGACCAGAGGCGAAGGTGAGGAGGAGGGGGACGACCATAAAAGAGACAAGATTTGCAGAGATGCCCACAGTCCAAATCCCAGGCCTGTCCCTTAGGGCCATGCACCTTGGGGCAAGTTGCCAGGGTCCCAGAGCCAGTTTCCCCACGTGTAAGATGAGGTAAAACACACACTCCATAGAGTTGCAAGAAGACAAAATGACTTCATGCACGTGAACTCCCTCGCAGGGTTCTGGCTGACAGTGAGTGCATGCACACACTTGCACATAAACCCTCGTGCACACTCACACCCCCACGCCACACACACACCCAGGCTCACCCCACTCTCACGCCCCATCTGCGCTCCAGCACCTCCCCCCAGCAGAGACAGCCACCAAGGCACTAGCAGCCTGCTTCCTCTGGGGAGAAGGAAGCAGAGGAGCCAGCACTCAGCCACGCCAGAGAGAAAGCCCTTCGTGGCCGGCTGCCCTAGTCTTCCCGGAAGCCCATTCCCGTGTCTCCAGGAACAGAGCTAAAGACATGAGGCCTGCAGTTTCGCTTCTCCAAGGTATCTGAGGGAAGCCCCTGCAGAGGCCTGGACGGTTCCCTCGGCAAGCTGGACAATTCCAGAGAACTCATGACCCTTACCATCAGAGACGCACGACTGGGGAGTGAGCACAGGCTTTCCACCTGCCTAGGTCACAGAACACCCTCCTCCATTTTGGGCCCCAAGGTGGAAGGCTGAGGGTGGACGAGGAAGCTGGCCCAGGTGGGGGCCCTGGGTGGGAGAAGGGGCTCTTTCCTCTGGCCCTGGCCTCCCGCATCTCCACGCAGGCTGTCCTACCTGATGGGCGCACCACGGCCCTGCGCGGGCCTCAGCAGCACGGTAATGGTGTTCTCAGACTCGCCCAGGGGTGACGGCATGTCAGCATAATCAAAGCTGGGAGCTGGGGACGGGGACAGGGACACGAGCATGGAGCCTGGCCACTGGACCAGCAAGGCCAGGCCCCCAGCCCCCGACCACTGCCCTCAGAGCTCTTCCTCAGTCTTGGCCTCCTTGACTTCGCTGGTCCCTGACCTTGAGCACTAACCCAAGCACTAACCCAGCCTCATCCCTCTGGTTCCACCAACCATGTCTCCTGACCCTTCTGGCTTAATCCTCCCTGATGACCCCTGACTTCAACCCTGAAGGCACATTCGTCTCAGCAGGGGTCCTCTGGAAGCACCCCGGGCCGCCCCCACCCCCTCTCCTCACAGAAGCCTGGCATTCTGGGCCCCCTCCGTGTCCAGGCCAGGCCGTGGGGCTCACCCGAGATGTTGGTGGTGATCTCAGTGAGCGCTGCCTGGCCGAAGCCTTTGCCTGTGCGGGCCCTCACAGAGAACAGGTAGGTGGTGCCGGGGTGCAGGTTCGAGAAGACGTGGTAGGTCTCGTTGCGGAGCTTGGAGATGGTGCGCCGGGGGCCGGGCACGTTCACTGCAGGGTCTGAGGACTCGATGCTCTGGTAGCTGATCTGGGGCAAGGCAGGCAGGTGGGCCAGCATGGGACCAGCACCACCCACCTACAGTGCCCCAGGGGAGCCGCGGATGCGGCTGGGTGCGGGGGAGAGACTCAGGTTCCCCTCTGGTCAGGTTCCTGGGTACCTGCCTCTCATTCCTGTCCACAGAGCCCCCGAACAAGGAACCCCGTGGCACAGCCCCTGACCACAGCTGAAGGAACACGATGTCCCCTCTCCATGCTGTCACAACAGAGGGAAAGAGGGTCACCCTTCCACCTCCCACCACCCGCCTGGGCCTCCATTCACCTCATACTGAGTGATGAGGCCGTTGGGTTCCTGGGGCTCCTCCCACTTGAGGAAGATCATGTCTTCCAGGGGCGTGAAGGTCAGGGACTCAGCCGCAATCCCGCCAGGCACTGCAAGGGGAAGAGGCCGAGGACAGAGGAAAGTGGGCTTTCACTCCAAACACCTGGACTCACACTCCAACCTCGCCCCTCCCCAGCTGGTCCACCTGAACCACTCATCCCCTCGGAGCCTCAGTCTCCTCATCCGTCAAATGGGGGTGCCGAAACCCCCTCCCTAACCAGGCCTAAATAACATGATACATAAAGCCTGAAGGTAAATATCAGTTTCCTATGATTCGACTCATTACCGAGCAGCAAAGGGGCAGCTGAGATTTTCACTGCTGTGCAGGTCGCAGCCCACCCCAAGGAGTGTGTGAAGGCTCCTCTCTGGTTCCAGCTTGGAGCTTATCAGAAAATATAGATATTTGCCGGAGAAATGCAAACAACAATTGCACTAGGATATCAGGAGTATGGGTGGAAGTGTTTTCTCCTCTAAAAATGTCTAATTACATTCACAATATGTTCAATGTAAAAAAGTCTAAATGAACATCAAGAAAATTAAAGACACCTACAATTGCATCATCCAAGCATAAATACTGTTCACAGCTGAGCATCAACACTTCCGGGCATGGTTTGATTGTTTGGGTTTTGTTTTAATGTATATTCTTAACAGCGAGCAGCAGGATTTCATTCAGGAAGGAAATAGTCTCAGCCTGGAAAAACACCTTCATAAACCATCGTGGGGAAGCCGAGGTCCTCAGGGAGAGAAAGCGGAAACGGAGATGACAATCGACGAAAGCTAAGCTGCTCTGTGCGAAAACAAATAGCTCAGGAGATCACTGTCCATCCCTCAAGAAGGTAAAATGAAAAAGACAATTTCAAGTGTTGATGAGGACACAGAGCAACCAAAATTTTCACACTCTGCTAGTGAAGTGTGCACTGGTACAACCACTTTGGGAAACCGTCTGGCTACATCTATTAAAGAGGAACACATGTCCTATTACCGAGCTGTTCTACTCCTAGGCATAAACCCATCAGAAATGCGTATATCCACAAGACAAATTTTTTTAAAACTACAAGGATTAATACTGTAAGCATTATTTGAAATAGATACAAACTGGAAACAACCCAAACGCTCAACAACAGTAAATAGGATTTTTTTAAAATACGGTATATTTATCCCCATAATGAGCTATTCAGCAGTGGGAACTGAAGTCTCTAGGCTGGCACACACAATGTGGCCGAGTCTCTCAAGCATGAAGTTGAGAAAGAAATTGGGCAGATAAAGAGTGCTGTCTGATTCCATTCAATAAAGTCCCAAACCAAGAAAATCAATCTGCTGTTACAGGTAGGCATAATGGTTACCCTTGGGAGGTCGTGACCAGGAGAAAGCAAAAATGGGGTTTCCTGGGGCATTAGCAATGTCATTTCTCTGGCTGGGCATGGGTTTCCTCAAGTGACAATTCATTGAGCTGACCACTTAAGATACTTCCTATAAGCTGGGCACCGTGACGCATGCCCATAATCCCAGCAGCTCGGGAGGCTGAGGTAGGAGGATCACAGGTTCAAGGTCAGTCTCAGCAACTTAGTGAGACCCTGTGAAACTTAAGGAGACCCTACCTTAAAATAAAAAAAAATAAAAAGGTCTGGGGATGTAGCTCAGTGGTAAAGTATCCCTGGGTTCAATCTCCAGTACCTCCCAAAATTGTACTTCCTGTATTTTATTAATACTTTAAGGAAAAGTAAAATATAAATACTAAGCCATTATTGGAATGGGGGAGGAGAAAAAAGACCATGTGGCCCAAGTGAGGCCAGCATGGGGTGAGGCAGCCCTAACAACACCCCTGTGGGGAGCGGGATGCAGAGGTCCACAGACTTTGAGAAAGGAGTGAGCTGACGTTCTGCTTGAGGTTGTCTGCAATGCATCAGGGTAATCACATCCGGGGCCTCACTACCACCCTGGCAAACGCTCAGCATGGGGCACACACCTCGCCTTGGGTGATGGAGTTTTGTGGAAAGTCTGGAAGGAGCTGACGTTTGCATCTGGGCCAGTGCTGTGCAGAACAGAAATCTGCACCTGTAGGCCAGCAAGAAAATCTACAACCAGGGAGCTCAGGGGCACCTGGAGCTTTGCAGGAATCTGGAGGAAGACTTTGGACCTGTCCTGGTATTAGAGTGTAGCGGTTAAGAAGGACAACTCTCCGGGCTGGGGGTGTGGCTCGGTGTGCACTTAGCATGTGCAAGGCCCTGGCTTTGATCCCCAGCATTACCAAAAAAAAAAAAAAAAAAAAAAAAAAAAATGACAACTCTGAACCCAGATAGCCAGGTTGGAAACCAGCTCTGCTGTCTATCAACTAGCTCTGTGACCTCAACTGTAAAGTGAGGACAGAAACGGGAGCTTGCCACATAGGGTTGTCACAGCGATGGTAGGCATTAATAGGTGAAAAACATTCAGCATAGTGTCTCATATACAGTAAGTGCTTAGTAAAGATGGGTCTGGCAGATTTAGGACAATGCACCCATCGGTGACGCAAAGCGATCTTTTTCACGCACACATGGATCATTGACCAAAATTCAACCACATGCTGGGCCATAAAGCAAGGATCAAATTTCCAAAGACTAAATTTAGAGTATGTATTCTGACCACAGTGGGATTAAGCTGGAAATCAATAACAAAAAGATAATTAGAAGTCCTAATTGCTTAGAAATTAAGCAACATAATTCTAAATGACTCTTGAGTCAGAGAAGAAATTTTAACAAATTAGAAAATATTTTGAACTGAATGATAATGAAGACAAGACAGATCAAAACTAATGGGAGCTGGGGATATAACTCAGTGATCTGCCTAGTGTGTGAGAGGCCTTGGGGTTCCATCCCCAGCACGACCAAAAAAATAAATAAATAAAACAAAAACAAAAGACCTCGTGGGACGCAGATAAGCATGGTTTAAAAAGCAATGTATGGCTGTCGGTGCCTATGTTAGAATGGAGGCTCAAAATTATTGATCTAAGAAGTCTTCCATCTCGAAAAGCTAAAAAAAAACAACAGCAAATCAAATCCAAAGAAAATATTTTTAGAAAAGAATACAAAATGAAATAGAGCCAAGCACAGTGGTGCATGACCACCACCCAGCTACTCCAAAGGCTGAGGTAGGAGGATCACAAGTTCAAGATCAGCCTTGGCAACTTAGTAAGACTCTGTCTCCAACTAAAAAAATGAAAAAAGGACTGGGGATGTAGCTCAGTGGTAGAACATCCCTCGGTTCAATTCCTCAGACCCATGGGGAAAAAAAAAGAAAAAAATCAACTAAGCCCAAGTGGGCTCTTTGGAAAAAATTTTTAAATTCATATACTCCAAGCAAGAGTAAACAAGAAAAAAGAAAGAAAATATACAAGTTATCTATATCAGAAATGAAAAGGAGGCTAGCATTACAGATTATAGAGGCATTAAATAAAGGAGACTATTATAAACAACTTTACGTCAAGACATTTTACAATTGAGGTGAAATGAGCAAATTCCTTGAAAATCACAGTATACCCAAACCATTACAAGAAAAGAAAATTTGAATATTCCAGTATCTATTTTCAAATTAAAACCATTATTTAAAACCTTGCCACAAAGACAGTTCCGGTCCCAAATCCCTTCCCTGATCAGCTCTTCCAACACTTCAGGAAGAGATTATACCAATCTCAGCCACAGTCCTCCAGGGAATAAATATCACCATCATGACTGTGGTACACAGCTGGTTTCACCCTAAGCAAAACATTCTGTAGATCATAAACTTCAGTCTCAGACACAGGAAGTGGGGGAGGCGCTCAGGGCCCCGGGAACCGCAGCTGGCGCCCTTACCATCCTCGTCGGTCTGGAAGGTGACCTCCTTGCCCTCCTTGCGCCCCTCGGGGTTGGTGAGGACCAGGCGCACGTGGACGTTCCGGTAGGGCAGCAGGTTCTTGATGGTGTAGCGGTTGACATCGCGCTCCATCTTTACACACTCGCGGACGGTCTGGTTGTGGCTGCTGCCCAGGGTGTAGTAATAGCATAGGGACACCGTGTAGGTGTGGCAGCGTGTCACGTTGTAGCCCAGAGGCTCCCACTGCAGGGTCAGCTGGCGAGCCAAGATCTCCGCGAAAGCCAGGCCTTTGGGGGCCCGCATGGGCTCTGCCAGAAAGGAGGGGAAACGGAAGACAGGAAGAGGGACAGGGACAGAGAGCATCAATCAGCTGTCAGGAACCATCCCTCCTTTGTCCCCAAGAGCTCAAGGGACACCCCTAGAATTGAACAGGAATGCTGACTCTGCTGTGTGCAGCTGGCCACCACTGCCTGCACTTGACCTCTCTGAGCCTTAAGTTTCCTGAACTGCAAAATAAGAAAATAATAGACCTTGCCGCACAGGATTATTGTTACGTTTAAGGTAAAGCATGCATGACGATGGCTAGCACAATCCTCCTTCAAAAATATTAGCTGTAATTTTTTTAAATATCACAGTTCACCTCCAAATTCTGAATCATCCTGAACTACACACTGCGGCTCCTCCTCGGTCTAAATCAACATGAAGTGCAATGTTTTAGCTTATTAACTCCAAATTTATTGTGAAACAGTTGATAGTAACGTGAATGATACAGCAGTATGAAGAAACTGGAAGGATGGTGAAATGAGCGCCAAAGAGTTAAATAAGCCAGAAAGTGATTCAGAAACAGAGATGCATGCCCCTACGTCCTACGTGGACTCAAAAGGTAAGGTTCAAGTTCAATGGTGAGCTCACTGGCTGACAAGACAAAAAGAGAAACACAATTGGTTATATAATAATAATAGCGGTAAACATCTGAGGGGCTTTGAATGTGGCACACAGTTCTCTAGAAGCTTTAAAATGCTTTATCTCTAATTCTTGCTGTAGCCCAGTGAGTTTTTAGTCCTGTCACACAGATGTGGGAAGAGAGATACAGAGATTAACGGTATGTGATGAAGCAGGGGTCTCATCCTGGACCGGTTGGCTCTAGAATCATGCTCTTACCTACAGCTGCCCTGATGCCCCGGGAGGAATTCACTGTCAATAAACCAGTCACACCCATGCCTCAGGACAGAGACAGAAAGAGGAGGTCACAGTCTCCAGGTGACCCCTGTGGCCTGAAAGTTATTTCCATTTTACAAAGAAGGAAACCCAGGCTTCCAAAGTGCAGCAGGAAGAGCCAAGACTCTGCCCAGGCCTGCCTCTGTGTTGCCCAGCTACGTGATCTTAAGCAAACCTCCGGCCTCCATTCCCACATCTGCGAAAGGAGGGAAGAAGCCACCATGGCCTTCTAATGACCCTGTCTCTCTTGCACCCTGATTCTGTGACATGCAGCTTCCTGACCGGCAAGTCCTGTGAGCACCTGCAGTGTGTCCCCAGTTAGGGAATTCCAGGATTCTTTCACGAATAGATGGGAAAGTCCTGCTACATAGCCCCTTAAGAAGATTAACTAAGACCCTAGGATTGTTTCTTCTATGATGAGTTTGCTCAGAATGCCCCCTCCTAAAGGAGATCCAAGGGAACCATTAGCCCTGGCTGCGCCCAACAGGGGAGCACACAGGTGACAGTTTTACACTGTAACCAGCACAACACAAGTTTCCCTTTATACCCAGAGCTTTCCTTTCTTCCCTGGGCTCCAGGCAAATCACATATCGGGCCATGGAGGAGAGATTTCAGCACCTGCTAGGAACAAGGTCGACCGCTTACCTAGTACCCTTCTCCCCACAGCAAGGCTCAGCTAAGTCCCATCCCACTGGACATGAAGCAGCTTGTCCCCACGGCTCACCTCAACCTGAGGGCTGCTGGCTGCTCGCCCACTTTCCACATGTAGTTTTTCTCTCTCCTTGCTGTCCCAGGAGATTTCCCGATTTGGGGTTTTAGGAAGTTCTGTTTTAGTGTGGTAATAGAGGAGGCAGATTTGGAGTACACTTATCGTCTTGCTCCTAAGCCCTGCTTTACTGTGACTCTGGCAATGGTCAGGCTGGCCCAGGTGCTCTGCCCAGGGAGTCCACGGAGGCCAAGTTACTACACTTGCTTTATGTGCACTAGGGAGAGTGGGCCTCGTTCCCTGCCGCTCTGCCCACGCTACCCCAGTCCCTGGAATGCCGGCCGCATCCCCTCTCCCCCATCCATTCAGGCCTGGTGGGAGCACACAGCCTCCTCGCCCTCCTGCAGAAAGGCATGGAAAGTTCAAGGTAAGCTGGAGACCCAGGCTGGGTGGAGCCACCGCAAGCGGGACTCCAGGTGTCCCACCCAAGAGAGGCAGCTCCTCCTCATCTGTCTGTACTGCCACCACGCAGGACTGCAGGCTCAGGCTGGCCAGGGCCTCCCAGTTTTCAAGAGAAACCAGAAATTCCAAGATTTTTATGTGAAATCTCCAGATTCCTAAATACTGGCAACCTACTCAAGCTTCTGAAAACCACCGTGCAGGGCCCAAGATAGCAACCTCTGACCCGGAGAAGGAAACGCCCGCCGCCGCCACGCTCGGCCACGGCATTCTCCAACGGCTATGTCACCCTGCACCTACCGCGCTGGACGGAGGCCTCTCCAAAAGGGCCTACTCCTCTCTCCTCTCCCTCTCCACCCTGATCACACCCAGGCAGATCCAGGGGGCTGGAATCATGAGTCAACTACAGACTGAAATGTTGATTGAAGGGTGTGGATCATGAGTCTGTTTCTAAAAACCATCTGGCACCCAGACACTCTCTTCAGCTGCCAACGCACTGACAAAACAGAGCTGGGGACCTCGAAGCCCCATTCCTCTGAATTCCACAGGGCTGCAGGCCACTGGAAGATCAGAGGTCAGAATGCACATTAAATGACATGGGTAATGTTAAACATCTGTTAAATTAGCCCCAAATGTGTTGATTTTAGTAATGTGTAGGAGGAGGCAAAAACTCGGAAACATTCAACTTTATCTTGTGAAAGAGAGACTGGGGTCATAGTCCATCAAAGTTCACATGTATCTCTACCCCTCATTAGCTCTGTGACTTCAGGCAAGTTATAAACCACTTTGAACACTGATATCAAGTTCCTGGACCAAAAAAAAAAAAAAAACTGGAGATAATAACCCTGACTTTGAAGGACAAATATGAAAGTTACATGAGATGACACAAGCCACATTGTCCGGCCTATAGTAATTCATAAATAAACACCCGCACTGACATGAGATACCAGCAGCAGTAAAATCATCTTTCAAAACAATGTTATGTCAAACCCCTTTCTTTAACCACTTCTGATTATTTATTCTAAAGAACATGAGTCAAGAGATGAAATTAAAAAAAAAAAAAACAGAACTATAAGCACTGAGTTTTTCAATGTATTATTTATAATAACTGTGATCTGGAAACCAACAGCCCAACAATCCGGGGCCACTCGACAGTCTTCCACAGGCAATAAACATAATTACAAACAGCACAGCTCATGGGACTGCACAAGTAAATGAAGCAGAATACCGAACGCTTTCCACATCCCAATGACAAGCATGTAAAAATGTGCACTGCAGATCTACGGGCAGAGATTTGAACAAGACAGAAAAATTAAAACAGCTGTTGGGCTAAGATGGTGAGATTCGGAGTGGAATTTAAAAAAAAAAAAAAAAAAAGCCTTTTATTGAGTCTGTATTATTGTTTTTACAGCAAATAATGTCGTGGGAGGGGAGTTGTGGGGACAGAGGAGATGACAATACAGCTGCCCAAGGCACCGTGGCGTCAACAAAGAGGAGCGTGTGATTAAGAGGGGCGGGGCATGGCACCCGCGTCACATCTGCTTGGCCCGTCCCTGTCCCAGCTCCCAACCAGTCGCCTAAGTGAAGTGTGCAGAAGTGCCTGCCACCAAGTGGGCACCCAGTCCATGTGGCAGTGGCCACAGCTGTTGCTGCTACTATCTCTGTTTAAAAAAACACCAGATTGGAAATGAAGAGACTCAAAGTCTGGCTCTGACTCGGCAGAGGACACACTGTACAGATTGAAGCAAGGCACTAAATCTCTAAATCTCAGTGTATTCATCTGTAAAATGGGAATGACCAAAGGTCACCGCCATGAACCCCAGGTTCTTGATCCACCATAGGATCTTGGTCGAGTGCCTTCAAGTGCTTGAGGGAGAGCCCTCAAGCTCAATTTCTTTGATTCCAAGTGGCAGACAGACCAGAACTGCTTTTGTAAAGTTAAGAATATCATAATGGCGACAACTGTCATGTGCTGAGTGCTTGTTGTCTTTGGACACTGTATTTCACATGCACTTAATGCATGTACTTGCCAATGCCCACATCTAACCCAAAACACTAAAGGACCTCAAGGCTTGGGTTTCAGAGCTATTTTCTCTTCCATGTACACTGATTCCCTAAAAAAAAAATCTAAGGACTAAACCAGGGGTTTTCAACTTGGGCACTGTTGACATTTTGTCTAGATAGTTCCTTGGTGTCAAGGGCTCTCTGGGCCTCATGGAATACTCAGCAGTTCCCTGCCCTCTTATCCTTTAAATGCCAGTAGTACCTACTGCTACCACCCAGTCAAGACAACCAACGTGTCCCCAAACACTGCCAAGTGTCTCCTAGGCGACAGTCACCCCTGTTGAGAACCACCAGTGTGAAAGAGCTCATCTAGCCTCGCGGCTTTAAATCCCATCTGCACCATCTCTACACTGACAACCCTCAGATTTATAGCTGCAGCCTGAACTCTCCCCTGCACTCCGCACTCGTATATCTACCTGCCTGATGGATATCTCCACTGGAACATCTAATAGCTTCTCAAAGTCAACATTTCCAACACAGAGCTCCTGATCTATGACACCCCGTCAAACCCTCTCCTGCCGCAGTCCGCTTCTTTGCTGTAAATGACAACTCCATCCCTCCTGCTGTTCAAGCAAAACACCTTGGAAATATCCTGGACTTCTCTCCATTTCCCTCTCCCTCATCCCACATCCGATCCATCAGCAAGTTGTTAGGTCTACCTTCAAAGCAAACCAGAACCTGACCACTTTTCACCCCTGCCGACACCACCACCACCATCTCCCAGCTGGGTGGTTGCAGTAACCGCTTCCCCGATCTCCCCTCTGGTACCCTTGACCTCTGACAGTCCACTGGCCACAAAAGGGCCACAGTGGCCCTTCTAATACAAGCAGATGTGTTCCTTCCTGCTCTCCAAGCCCTGCTGTAGCTGCCTACCTCACTTGCCTGAGTCCCACATCCCCAGCTCCACCCTGAGGTCCTCTCCTGCCACCTCCCCTTGGTCACGAATCCATTCACATGGGTCTCCTTGATGCTCCAGCCTCCAGGCCTTTGAACTCACTGGTTGATCAGCCCAGAATGTTCCTTCCCCCAATAATCCGCGCCCCCAGTCCCTCACCTCCTTCATATCTCTGCTCAAATGTCACCTTCTCAGAAAGACAGTCCGTTGAGCCTTTTTAAAATAAAACTCTCCAACCCACACACCCCATTCCCCTCCTTGATTTATTCTTCTTCACAGCACTTATCACCATCTGACAAACTATATATTCCACTTGTTTACTTATTTATCATCTGTCTCTTCCTGCCTGAATGTAAGATCCTAGCAGTTTCATGAAGAACTCATATCCTGGTGGCCCTTGCCTGTCTCACAGTCAAATACTCCTAGCAACAGTACCTAGTGCACAATAGGTGCTCAATAAACATTTGTTACATGAATCTTTAGCCCTACATGGTAAAGATTATTGTTTCTGTTCTCAGAGCAACAGTGCTATTGTTTCTGATGCTCTGAGGTTTAAATAACCTGGTCTAGCCCCTCAGCTAGAAGATATTCCCACTGGGACACTGATCCATCCCCACTCAAGGGTCTCCCTAAGTCTAGCACTAAATTGGACTTTAGATGGCTCACAGACAGGCTTCATAAAAACACTTAAAACATCAATTGCACAAAATAAGTAAATCTTGACCCTAACCTCACACTATCCAAAACAGATCATGGATTTAAATGTAAAACATAACTTTTAGAAAAAAAAACTGGAGAAAATCTTTGTGAATTAAAGCTAGGCAAAGAGTTCTTAGACTTGACACCAAAAGTGCAATTTATATAAGGGAAATTTGATTTTTTAAAAAAAGGGCCTCATCAGTTATAGCCAGGCAGGGTGGGACACACCAGTAATCTCAGTGGCTCAGGAGCTGAGGCAGAAGGATCACAAGTTCGAAGTCAGCCTCAGCAACTCAGCAAGTCCCTAAGCAACTTAGTAAGACCCTGTCTCAAAATAAAAAATAAAAAGGACTGGGGATGTGGCTCAGTGGTTAAGTGTCCCTGTGTTCAATCCTTGCTACTGGGAAAAAGAAAAAGAAAAAAAAGTGGGAGGTCTCAAAATTAAAAATGGTCTCTCTATGAAAGATCTTTTCTATGGAAAAGATGAAAAGACTAAGATACACACTGAGAAAAAATATATGCAAACTGTACATCCATTAAAGGACTGGTATCTAGAATGCATAAAGAACTCTCAAAACTCAACAAGATGGGCTGGGGTTGTGGCTCAGTGGTAGAGGGCTTGCCTAGCATATGTGAGGCCCTGGGTTCGATCCTCAGCACCACATAAAAATAAAATAAACGTACTGTGTCCACCTACAACTAAAAAAAAAAAAAAAATACAAAATATTTTTTTTAAAAACTCAACAGGAAGAAGAAAGAGGAAGGAGAAGGGAAGGAGGGGGGAAGAGAGGAGAAGGAGGAAGATGGGAAGGAGAAGCAGAATTCTATTAGAAAATCGGCAAAGGCATGAATTGACAATTCACTGAAGAAGACACACAGATGGCAAATCCCATGTGAATAGATGATCAGCATCACTAGGCATTAAAGAAATACAAATGAAGACCACAATGGAAACTCACCTACATACCTCTCGGAATATCTAAAATAAAAAAGAGTGACAACACCCAATGCTGACAAGGACACAGAAAACCAGATCACTCACACATTTTGGTGAGAATATAATACAATACAGCCCCTCTGGCAGTGTCTGATAAAACTAAACCTGTAATAACCACATGATTCATCAATTGTACTCTTGGTCATTTATCCCAGAAAAATGAAAACTGTTCGTGCAAAAACCTGTACATGGATATTCACAGCCTTTATTTGCAAACAGCCCAAAACTGGAACTAGTCCAGATGTCCTTCAACAGGTGAATGGTTAAACAAACTGGCATGTCCATGCCATGTAACACTACTCAGCAACAAAAAGGAATGAAATATTGATATGCACAAGCTGGATGAATCTCCAGGGAATTATACTGAGTTAAAACAGGGGGGCAATGACAGTACCAAGATAGTTCAGTAGAGAAAGAACAGTCTTCTCAATAAACAGTAATGGGATAACTGGATATCCACACACCAAAAAAGGAAGGTGGATCCCTACCTCACACCACATATAAAAATTAACTCAAATTGGATCAAGAACCTACATGTAAAGAGTTAAAACTATAAAATTCTAGGAAAGAAAGGTAGAAGTGAATCCTCATGGTTTCAATTAGGCAATGTTATCAAAAGCACAAGCAACAAAGAAAAATTAGATGAGTTGGGCTTCATCAAAATGGAAACCCTTTGTGCTTCAAAGGACATCATCAAGAAAGGAAAAGAAAAGTCACATATGGGAGAAAGCACGTAAAAATATATCCAATGAGAACCTAGTATCCAGAATATAAAGAACTCTTATAACACAATAATAAAAAAAAACTCACCTTAAAATGGGTAAAGAATTTGAATAGACATTTCTACAAAAAAGATATATAAATGATCAATAAATATATAAAAAAATAGTCTGTATCATTTGTCATCAGGGAAATGCACATCAAAATCACAACAAGATACCATTTCATCCCTACTAGGATGATATAATCTGAAGACAGATAAGGTGTTAACAAGGATGTAGAGAAGCCAGAACCCCATCCACTGCTGGGGGCGGGGGATAATAAAATGGCACAGCTGCTTTGAAAAACAGTCCAGCATCTCCTCAAAGGTTAAACACAGAGTTTAAACCACATGACACATATGTTATATATCCAAAAAAATGAAAATGTATGTCTACATAAAAAATGTGTACATGAATATTCATATAAATACTGTTCATAATAAGCAAAATGTATAAATAATCCAAGTGTCCATCAACAGGTGAATGGCAAATAAAATGTGATGAGTTATTACCAAGGGTTGGAGGGTGAAGGGAAAGAGGTGAATGTGGTTATAAAAGATCAACACAAAAGGTCCTCCAGGTGACTGAATTGTTCAGCACTTTGACTTCAGTAATGAATAGTCAAACCTCCATGTGAAAAACTGTACAGAACTAAATCCACACACATTTATACAAATACAAGAGAAACCTGGCAAGTCTGAAGAGGATCTGTGCATTGTATCAATATCAATACCTTGGTTATAATATTATACTACGGTTTTGCAAAATGTTACCATTACAGGAAACAGGGTAACAGTGTACAGGGATTCTCCCTGTATTTATTTTTACAATCACATGTGACTCTACACTCATCTCAATGAAAATTCCATAAATACAACATACTGAAATCACAAAAACACTGCTCTCAATTTCTCTTCTAATTAAAGAGTCTCCTCTGGCACAGACATACCATGGATCCAAGGTTACTACTTCACCCTTTTTAACAAGGAAGAGAAGACTTCAGGCTCAAAGCCCAGCCAAGAGAATCCAGCTAGAATTCATCACACACTTTTATTAGTCATTATTTTATCTAGATGATATAAAGTAAAACTAAGAAAATGGATTCTGAAGCCAGCCAGTCAAGAGTTCCAATCCCATCTCGCCTCTTACTAGCTGTGTTCTTGAGTCACTTTACATCTCTGTACCTCAGTCACCTCATCTGTAAAATGGATATGACAACATGGTGTTGTGGTAAGTTTTAAATCACGCATGTGTGTGTATATACACGTTTAAGAGGTTGACACCGAGTAAAGTAAAAGCTATCATCTTAACCAAAATAAGTTAAGAAACTGGGTGTAGTGGCTGCAATGCCTATAATTCCAGCTATTCTTAAGGCTGAGGTAGGAGGATCATGAGTTCAAATCTAGCCTCAGCAACTCAGCAAGGCCCTGAGCAACTCAGTGAGACCCAGTCTCCACTAAAATATAAAAAAGGGCTGGGGATGTGGCTCTGAGGTTAAGTGCCCCTGGGATTAATCCCTGGTATCAAAAAAAAAAAAAAAAAAAAAAAAAAGTTAAGAAAAAATCATGACATCTTACTAAGTTTTAGAACACAGATCCAGGCCATACTACCTCTGGGAATGTGCCCTTCTGCCCTGCACTGCCCTGCCCCATGTCCAGAAGAGGGACTGGGGCAGGAGATGGCAGCTGCACCCACCTGCACACTTGGTCCGGCTGAGCAGCGGGGGCCCAGGGCGACCGGTGCCACCGTCTCCCGGGCGCGTGAGCAGCACACTGATCTCGTACTCCGTGTCGGGGTCCAGGTGCCACAGCTTGTAAGTCTGCAGGCTGACTGCATGCACCTCGGCCCACGGGCCACGCGCCATGCGGTACTCAATCTCCTTGCGCACAATCGGCCCATCGCCAATGATGGAGTTGGTGTTGAGCTGGATGATAAGATAGGTGGGGCCCGCACGCAGCAGCTGCGGGGGCGCGATAGGAGTGGGGGGCTCTGCAAAGGGGTGGGGAGCCAACCAATGCTGTTGTCAGACCCAGGTTCCCAAGTTTGCATTCCACCACACCCACATCCCCAAGGCGCCACCTGCCCTCCCAGACACCTCTTGCTGCTACCAAGTCTTGGTCCAGACCGTTTCTCTGACCCCCAGTAAATCCCCAAGCCCTAAGGGGCCCTGGTTCCAAAGGCTGACCCCGCCCTCACCCCTCAGCCCACATGCATCCCCTCACTCCCCTCTGAATCCCCAAGTCCTGACTCCTATGGCTGACGGCGCTCCAGCGCTGGTCAACAGGAGGCACTGCCAGACACCTCCTCACCAGCCCTCTCCTGGACCGGGACCCTGCTGCCCTGCCTGCCGCTCAGACCCAGCCTCTCGACCAGGCCATGCCCCAGAACGGGCCCTGCCGGCCTGATCAGACCTCAGACACCCAGACCCTGACCCCTCTGTCCCTTCAGCAGGCCTATGGGCTCAGCTCACACCCCGCCCAGGCGCTGGCCCTACCCCTTCTCAGGCCACGCCCTGTCCGACTCCGCCCACCAGGGCCACGCCCCACCTCCAGTCGACCCCCAGGCCTCCTGGGTAGCCCTCACTGACCCTTGACGATGAGCTCCGCAAAGTTAGAAACACCAGCGCCGCGCGGGGCCTGGGACACGCAGCGGTACAGGTCCTGCTCAGCACGGCTGACCGTGGCCAGCGGGAAAGTGGCCAGAAAGCGCCGGTGGCTGATGTGCCGCACACCGGCCGCGGGCACCAGCGCCCCACTCTGCCGCTGCAGGGGAAAAGTAGTGGCAGGGTCAAGGGAGCCAGGGAGAGAGGGATCTGGACCTCGCTCAGACCTCGGTGAGGGTAGGAGGTCATCTACCCCATCCCTGCTACACAGCAGTCTCACTCTTCCCTGGAGTGACGGGGCACCCAAGAGGACAAAGGGGACCCTGTCGGGGGAGACAATGGGCATGGGTGCTGGAGCGAGAAGTTCTCGGGGGGGTGGGGGGGCCAAGAATAGAAACCTGGGACTAGAATAAGCTACTCGCACCCCACCACACACTTGGCCAAGGTCTGAGACCTCCCTCACCTGGAGAAGAAAGCGCTCCGCCTCGGCAGCCCGACCTGCCGCCATGCACTGGAAAGATGCGTTCTGGCCGGCGTTGACCTCCACATCGCCCAGGCGGGAGAAGTGCGGGGCTTTCGCTGTGGGAACAGAGCCGAGGTAAGCTGGGCCTATGCCATGACTCAGAGCCACACTATCACACCCCTCACCCCTGCACCCACCCACCCCCCCCAGTGTCCTGGGACTCACCACAGGGGTAGCTGAGAAGCAGGATGTCATCTAGGCCCATGTAGCCCCTGCGGTCTGGGGAGATGAGGGCCTCAAACAGCACCTGGAGGAGGAGGAGGGGCCTTGTCATACTGACATCCCTCCATCCCTGCCTTCAGAACCCCCTTCAGCTGGGCCCCAGCCCCACCCTCCTCAACCAGCAGAGGTTAGCCCAGCTCACTCTGACCCTCCCTACCATGCCAGCTGGTTCAGGAGTGTGGTGTCACCACAGAGAGAACAAGGTCAAGGCCAGAGGTTCTCTCTTAATCCTTTAATTACCTTAAAGCAGGGAAAGTCTCCCCAGCTAGACAGGGTTTCTAGGCTGGCACTGTTCCAATTCACCCTTGACCCCTGCCACAGGCTACTCCTATTAACAAGGACTTCTGATGCTGAAACTAGACTCACCCCAAACCAACCCCACCCTGACCACAGACTGACCCCTGATGCTGAACAGACTAATTCCCCCTGTTCTGATACAAGGTGGCATCCCTCTGCCCTCAGCCCCAGGCACAGGCTGACCAGTCTCAACCCAGCCCACCTGATATTCATTGGGCCAGAAGGTGCTGACAGCCAGCTCAGCCTGGTGCCACTGGCGGCCATGGGATCCAGTCATATTCCAGACAGCACTGCCCAGGGGGCCCCCATTAACACGCACATAGACGCCCAGGGTGCCAGGACTGTGCCCATCCCGGCTGTACAGGAAGTAGCTGAACTGCACGCAGTGGGTGTCATTCTCACTTAGGCTCTGGAAGATGACATGGGCCCGCTGGCCGGGGGCATGCTGGGAAGCATTGACCATCAAGTAGGCGCCTGGAGAGAGAGAAGGGAAAAGTAGGAACCAAGGAACCCTTAGGGAAGGGCCAGGATCAGGTGGTACTGCAAAGAGGCAGAAACCAAGGACTCCAGGCATTGGGACACACTGGGAGTTCAGGGTGCTGCGTTCTGGTCCCAGTTCTGACTAACAGGGTAGGTCCCTTCTGTTTCCAGCATGTTTCCAAAGGAGAGGGTTGGAGCAGCAGAAAGCACACAAATATGGCCTTGTCAAAACCTAGTACAGCAGCTCCTCACCATCTGCCGGTCACAGTCCAAATCCATGCCCTGCCCGAGACACAGCTTGCCCATGCTCCGTGCCATCCTTGGAGGCAGGGACTGGATCATCTATCCAGCAAGTCAAGAGCCCGGCACATGGCAGATCTTCTGAGGCCACAGCTTCCAAAGCCCTGCCTCCACATTCCACAGCACGTTTCCCTCCTGGCCCTGGATCATTCATAAAATGTGTCTCTTCCCACCAGCCTGTGAGCCCTGCTATGTCCCTGCACAGGCTCTGAACCCGAGCTGAATGAATATGTGGGACAGAGATTGAATGAAAAGATTAACTTCGCTTCCAATCCCCACCCCAATCTAGATTCCTGGGACACATACTCTCTTGATTTCCAACCTGGAAAAAGGTAGCCCTGCCCCTTCCCTGAAGATCCAGACTGTGTGCTAGAGGGGTAGTCCTGGGGGCCCGGCTGGAGAGGGGAGAGGGCCCAGAAGATGCCAAGGGGAGGCAGACAGCAGCTCAGAGCCGCCGCCTCCCAGGCTTGGCCGCAGGCCAACACAAGCACAGATTCCCGCTCCAGGAGGTTCCCCAGGGACTCTGCTGGAGGAGATCTCATTCATCTCTGCGAGCCAGGAGCCCTGTGGAGGCAGCTCCCAGATCAGTCCTGGCAGGATATTAAACAAAACTCCAGGTCCCCATCCCTGCCTGGGGACGGCCACATCCTGGCCCCACTGCGCCCTCTCTCTCCGCCTTCTGAGCAGCCCTGCCTTCTAATCGGATGCTGCTCTTGCCTCTTCTGCTTCCTCTGCATCCCTCCCCCGCTCTTTCATTTATTCCCTTTGTTCCCGTCACTCTTCCTTCTGCTTCTCCTGGGAGTATGGATCTCCCTCCTTCCTTCTCCTCCACCCCAGCCTTCCCTGCACCGTGAGCCCAGGAGGGTAGCGCCTGAACACTTTGCTCACCACCACCTCCAGAGCTAGCAAAAGGTCGCACTAAGTACTAAGCCTCCGTCCCCCTTTCTCAAGGTGTGTCTCCACTTGAGGGAGGGAGAGCAGGACAGAGGGAGGGGAGGGGGCAGAGGCCACAGAACGGGAAGAGCTGGATTCAAATCAGCCCCCGGCACCTGAATGCCAACCATGCATCAGGCCAGGGTGGGTCTGGGGATCTGGAGAGGCCGGCACAGGGTCCTCGCCATGGCAGGTACCTTCCCAGATGGTTCTCAGACCAATGAGACTGCGAAATCCTCTGACTCAGAGGTTAAGAAGGAGCTAAGAGCCCTGCAGAGGCAGACGCATGCCCCACGCTGGGGACAGCAGAGCAAATGCACAGAAGTGGGAGGCAGGGTGAGCAGCAAGGGACAAAGATGTGGCTGCCAGGCCATTAGGGGCCTCCCTCTGACTGGCTTCAAATCCTGATCCCACCATGAGAACTTCTACTGCCCTCCTCCCAACCCTGGACAGCAGATGCCATCTCAGCCATGCAGTGGACTAAGCAGGAAGGACCCTGTGCCACTACTGTGATAGGGCAAAGGCTGTCCAATTCTGGGGTGCACTCAGAAAGTCCATTTGCTCACATTATCTGTGGCCCATGACCCAGGTCTTATCAGTAATAAATAAAGTTGATTAATGTCCATCTGTCTTATCTTTCTCTTAATTCTCAGTTGATTCTGTGCCCAGTGAGGACAATTACAGTGACCAGCCCTCCCAAATACCCTCAAAAATAGCACCTAAACAACTGAGCTCCCACACACTACCTCTGCGCTCTGCACTTCGTAGGCATCACCTCATAGCCCTTGAAATGGGTTGCTGCTCTCCCCACTTTACAGTTAGGACAGTGGGGACTCAGAGAAGTTAAGTGACTTGCCCAGAGTCACAGAGCTAGTAAAATGATGGAGTTAGGATTTTTTTTTTTTGTACTGGGAAGAGAATCCCGGGACGCTGAACCACTGAGCCACACCTCAGCCCTATTTTGTATTCTAGAGACAGGGTCTCACTGAGTTACTTAGCACCTCACTTTTGCTGAGGCTGGCTTTGAACTCGTGATCCTCCTGCCTCAGGCTCCCGAGCCCCTGGGATTCCAGGCGTGTGCCAAGGCACCCCGCTGGAGCTAGGATCTGACCCCACGTCTTCAGGACTCTAGAATGAGTATTCAGGGTCCATCATCTGAGCAGGTGGCCAGTATCAGAATCCATGTAAATAGTCTCTGACTCCCTGTCCAGTGCTCAGGAGACCCAGAGTGCCGAATCCTGAAGTAGCCAGAGCAAAGCAGGAGTCGGGAAGGTCTGGGACTTCCAGGAAGAAGAGGCGGGGGATATCCACCACAATGTCACTGCTCTGTCAGCATCTTCACGTCCTTGGAGACCAGGACTCAGAGGTGCTCGGGGAGAAGTGACAAAGACCTGGTGGGAGTGGGGTGGACCCCGAGCTAAGTCGCAAGGGGAGTAACAAGAAGTGGGTTTTAACTTACAGCAATAAGGGCTTCGATTACCTAAACCTGCACCCACTCACAAATGAAACCACCTGACAAGCACAAGCAGGCGGCATCCAGAGAGCTCTACCCTCAGTATCACGCATGTCCCTACAGATGCTGAAACAGATGAGGCCAGAGAGGTTAGTCATATGCCCAAGGTCCCACAGCAGGTGGGCAGAACTGTCCCTGGAAGGAGACCAAAGGGGAAGGGTGAAGGAGGGTAGGCTCACCGTGGGGCAAGTCCGCAGGGGCCCGCGTGCCAGGGTGGATCCGCACTTGCTCCCACTGGAAGTCGTCATACTGGGCCTGGCTGTACTCGCAGGGCACTTCTGGGTCACTCGCCTCCTCGAAGGTGCAGCCAGCTGTGAGGACAGAGCCCCTTAGCCCAGGCTAGGGCAGGGTTGCAGGCCAGGAGGGCTCCTGGGTCACTCGCCAGGTTCCCCCACTGTCCCCTCCCTCTTCACTGCTCCTTCCCCAACCCCAGGACCTCCCCTCACAGTCCCTTCCCAACAGCAAGACCCCACCCACTGACCTTCCCCCAAGGACCTCCCAGGACCTCCCCACTGCTCAACCACCCACCAAAGACCCTCCTTAACAAGGACCAGTTGTCATTATTGTCATGTCATTGGAATCTCACAAGAACCCGCGTGATCAGACCAGGATTAGAAGTATCCCCATTTTACTGATGAAGAAACTGAGGCCCCAAAAAACTGAGGGAATTTCTCAGGGTCACACAGCTAGCTGGTGGCAGAGATGGGGTTTGATCCAAGCTCCCCTGACTCCTCCTCAGCATCCCTCCATCTTCACTGTGCCAGGCACAGCGGGCCACGGGCTGGGCAGGACCGTGAAGTCCTGAGCAACCCAACAGTATCTCTCTAACAATGACAACCGTCGCTACCAATCATTTCACCCTTTTGACAAACCCTGCATGATACTAAGCACCAAGCAGAGTGTCACTCAGGCCTCAACTTAGTCAGTACCACGATTATTCCTACTAAGAGACCTCAAGGGAATTTATTTAGTCATCGCCCAAGATCAACTGACTTAAGTCTCCACTTGCTGGGCCCTGGATGCCTGCCGGCCACTGGGACTTCCCCATCTGACAGATGAGGAGACCGCGGCTCCCAGGGGTGAAATCATTTGTCCACAGCACAACAGGGTAGATCAGTGGCGGGCTGTGGCATCAGACATACTTGGGATTGACTCTTGACTCTGCCATCGGCCAACTGTGGTGACCCTGGGCAAGTTGCTTCTCCTTCTGAGCCTCAGTTTCCCCATCCACAGGTAGAGTCACTGAGAATTCCTCATGGGGATCCACTTAGTGCACGGAAGCACTCAGGGAATAAACAGCAGCTCTGACTATGTGGCACTTGTATCTACATGAGGGACAGAGGCAGGATTTGAATCCATGTCCGCCAGGTGCCAAAAAAGATGCTTCCCACCAGAAATATGAGCCGGGGCAAACCTGAGCTGCTCCCCAGTTCAACCAGACAGGGTTGGGGGTGGCAAGCAGTCACTGGGGAGTGAGTGGCACATGCTGGGCAGACAGCAAGTGACTTCACTTTTGGGAGACTCCAGGCTTCGTCTGTAGCCGTGGCTGCTCCATGTGGTTGAGCAGGTCACATGAAGCGACAGGTGAAAACACATGGGCAGGGCCAGGAACAAGGGGGCTCGCCACTGTTGGGGTCTCAGTTTCCTATTGTACCTCATCTGAGTGTGAAATGACACTATGTGGACGTGAGGCTGGCACCAAGCCGATGGGATGAAGTAAGCGCCAGGGCTGGACCCTGGCTGGACCCTGGCTGGGCTCTTTGCCCCTTTGTCTGAAAAGCCCTGGTCAGCACCAGGCCCCATGGTCTGCAGGAGGCTTTAACCCCATCGACGCTGGGAGGGCCTCAGCTCTCCCTCTAAAAAGTCCCACGGTGCAGCACAGCCAGGGGGCGGGCCGGGAGGGCTCCCTGCATCTGGGACAGCTGGCTTCAGCCTGACCTGGGCCTCCCATGGGAGTCCCTGTCAATCGGGAGGCAGAGGGATTGCCAGAAAGCAAAACCAGGATGGAGAGCCCTGGCCAGGGCTCAAGCCCTTCCTGTTCCTTCAGGAGTGACCAGGCAGCTGCCACTGGACATCTCACCAGGACCCTGAGGCAGGCCTGGGAGGGCCATTCCTTGGCTTCCTCTTGTCCACGCTGAGTCAGACGACATGACCTGCCAGGACTCCCAGACTGAAGGACCTTCTCAGACTGAGGCACAGACTGAGGTCTCCGCTCAAAGCAACCCCAGACTGTCTGACCCAGCCAGGGTCATATTCCAGTCACATGATCCTCCAGACGATCTGACCCAAGTTGGTGACCCCCAGATACACCAACCTTAGTCGGAGTGGCTCTCCACAAATGTTTGGTCAGTCACCCGAAGCCCATTCAGAGTACCCCCAGTCTATGTGACTTTAGCCAAAATGACCACCAGACTAACTCCAGACAAGTTGACTACAGAGAGACCCCTGACCTCTCCCTAGTGACCCGTGCAACTGACCACAGTCAGGGTGACCTCTCAGGCTGTCTGACCCCATGCAAAGTGACCCCTTAGCCAGAAATGACCCTTTCTCCCTGAACTTTGGCCGTCTCCAGCCCTAGGTCTCTGGGCCAGGCCCAGTTCCAGCTCCTGCCTTTAGCAAGCAGCATCTCTGAGGCCAGATTCCCCAAGAAGAGCCCCAGACCACCAGGGATGGGAAGTCCCATCACCTCCAGCCTGGGCTGCTCAGGAGCCCCACAGCAGACTTCCAGCTGTTGTCAGAGAACCCACTCCTGCAGGAGGCTGCCAGTCTGGGGAAACAAAGCCGACTCTGGGTTCAGAGCCAGAATGGTGGCCAGGAGTCCCCCTGACTTGGACGCCCACCAACACCACCACGAGGGGGCACCAATCACCACCATGGCCGCCAGGAACAAGCTACCCAAGACCACACAGCTACGGAGTGTGGAAAAGCAGATTTAAACCAGCTTTTTATTCAAGGAGACCAGGCACAAACAAAATAAGGCCCTGATATGCTGATGGCCACGTGCGTTAATTCAGTATCGCCCCGACAGTACAATATGGTTGCCAGGTGGCACTATTACAGGCAGAGGATGAGACTCCACCCGCTTTGGGGTTCTCCCAGTCTGAGGGAGGGAGGAATGAGACAAAACAGAGAAGGGTCAAGGCTATGGCAGGGGAGCAGGGGGCGAGGCTTCCTGCCGAAGGTGGCCACGGAGCCGAGCCTGGGGAGGGATGGGAGGACACTGGGGACAAGGGCCAGCAGAAGCAAAGGAAGCAGTGAGAAAACAGTCTGTCCACCACAGAGAGGAGCCCAGGCTAGCTGAAGTCATGGGAAAGGAGACCAGAGGGGTATTGAGCCAGACCAAGGAGGGCCTTAAATGCCAAGGTGACAGTTTGACCTCATTTTGACTTAGGGAGCCACAGTAGGTGTTTGAGCAGGGAAGAGCCTGGAGTGATACATCCTATATGCCACAAGTAGGGCAGGTGGCTTCTCCAGAGCAACACAGGATGAGAAGGGAGCTTAGGACCAAGCCATCCAGGAGTCCCAGTGTCAGATGTCAGGAAGTGGCAGGGAGAGGGGCCTCTGGATGCAATCAGCACACACACCAATCACACTCACAGGGATGCACAGCCCCAGTGCACAAACACACACATGCCCACGCAGTTGCACACTGGAACGTTCACATGCACACTCCCTCTCCCCAGCTTGGTCTGAGCCTTGGGTACACAGTATAAGTTAGGCTAGGAACAGGTGAAGACCAAAGGCCTCTCCTGGGGCACCCCATCTCTGCAGAGGCATCCCTGAGAGGGTGGGCTGTAGCAACCCAGGACCCCTCGGCTCCCCCAGCTCAGTGCAAACTGGCCCAGCCACATTCCTCAGCTAATCTCCCCAATCTGGCGGGCGGTTGCCTGAGCAACCGTCAGTCACAATTTGGGAAGGCAAGGGGATGGCTTATCCACATCCGGCTCAGCTCTGGACCCAGGGATGTCAGGGGCAGAGCAACCCCTGGAGGAGCATGGGAGGTCTCCACACCTCCACGTTCACACTTCCACACAGGTGTGTGAACACAGCTTGTGGGATTGACAGGACAGCTGAACAGAGTAATCAACTCAGAGGCAGGAGACCCAGATACCATTCCTACTATGCCCCCGAATCCCTTTGCAACCTGGGGCACATGCCTTGCACCTTCTGAATCCCAGCTTCCTCACCTATGCAATGAGAACGTGGACCCGGTCATTCTGACTGCACCTGTGGATATGCTTGTGCACAAGAATGACCAGAGGTCCAGGAGAGGTCCTCTGGGGGAGAAGTGTGCCCGGCGGGGCCTGGGTGTCCAAAAGCAAGGGTCTCCTCAGCAGGAGGTGCGAGGTTGCGCGGATGGATTATGCCTATGAGCCAAGGTACAGCAGCACATTCAGCAGCAAGCACGTGTCTAAGGGGGGGTGAGTGTACACGGTGTGCTGGGGGGATTATGCACGTGGTTCACGTGTGTGCATGTGAGTGTGCACATGAGTGCCACAAGCATCCTGCACCAGACTGGAAGGTCTCCCTCCAGACAGGGAATGGCGCTCTGGGCCTGCAGCACCTGCAGCACCCGCAGCAGCCCGCGCGTTCTCTGAACACCCTGAGTACGTGCAGCCTGTTTGCAATGGGACTTTCATTCCCTTGGGTTTGTCAATGGAACATCCTGTTCCCAGGGGTGTCCCCAGGAGAAATAGAACTTCTCCCAACAGACGGCGAATTCGGAGGCTAGGATCTCACCCAACCGCAGGCTCAGCCCTAACCCTGGCCTGGGGAACCCAGACAGAACCCCCGCCACAGCACTGCCCACTTCACCATCCCTCTTCCAGGGAGCCCTGGACGCTCTCACCCAACCCAGCCGACCCAGGTCGCTCCAGCCCAACTGCAGAGCTCGGCAGGCCTGCCTAAGCCCCACCTCCTCCCTTCCCAAACTCAGGAACTGCCTCTCAGGCCTTGGCCTCCCATCTCCAAGCGCCGTATATGTCGATGGCTAACAGTGGCCAAACTTATTGACCCTGTGATCCCAGCTACTCTGACCTTGACCAGCTGCCCAATCCGAGGACCGTGATTCTAGACCAGGGACCTGAAGCCCACCTTGCTGCTACCAAAGTTGCCCACCAGAGCCCTGAAACTGAAGAACAACAAATTACAGACAGAGTTGGCAGCCAGATGCCCTAACCACCCGGAGTCCAGCATGACTGCTAGCAGGGAGAGCACCCAGAGCCAGGCCACAGGCAGAGAAAGCTGACCCGGCACCACCCATAGGAGCCAACACAGAGCCCAACAACGCCAACAGCTGGCCCTCTCCATCGAGGAAGGAAGCCAGCTGCAGCAGGGGAACCCGCCCCAGACCCACGCTCCATCTCCTTGACTGATGCGCAGCACACGCCCCTGAGTTAGCAGTAGGGCAGCCATATTGACAGCATGAGAGGAAGGCACAGGCCAGGGCTGGACGCCAAACAGAGGTGAAGAGCTGAGTGGAGGGCTTTGCTGTGTGGAAGTACAGTGGGCAGAGAGTTCGCAGATCCCGGGCAGAACAAATGCCCAGTCACATAAAGACACAGTACACAGTAGGGGGCACAGGGCCTGTATGAACCCGTTCGGTAGGAAATTCCGTACCTCACAGAGACGCCGTGAAGAGAGGAATGTGAGACCACAGAGTGGTGTGCTGAGCATGCTTTGCAGCAGCGTCACACCGCATACGTGCAGAATGGGGTTATAGGACACACGTGAGCAGGGTACAGAGTGCACAGCCCCCAGCACCGACGTCTGGCAGGAACTGGCGGGAACCTTGGTGCAGCCTGGAGGTGCTACGCACAAGGCACTGGGCGGGCGCTCAGGGCTATGCGATGGGTACAGAGACGGCGGATGGTCAGACCGAGCCTCACGGGCTCTCTCCCTCTCCAGATACCAGCACAGGCCACAAGGAGCAGGTGTTCCCCCTGAAAGCACGTGTCTGGCACCAGCATGCAGAACAGATCAGAGACAGGAAGGGAAGGATGCAGAGCAAACTGCTGGGTGTAGCAGCCCAGGCCTGAACAGCAGCTCCACACACAGCAGAGGAGCAGAGGAGGCACACACTCCAGGGAGGGGCAGAAAGTGGCACAAAAATGAAAGGCAGAGAAGATGCCATGTGGAATGGCAGCTGCGGTTCAAGGGCTCTGGGTCTGCATGGAATGCACACGACCCTACCACCAGCACAGTGCCCGGCAGAGGCCCTCGGCAGGAATCCCTGCAATGCACAGAGCAATGCTGGGCACCGAGCGGCAGTGCTGACCACAAGAAGCCAGGCCAGCCCGGAGCCCAACAAAGCGGTCCCAAGCTACAGCGGAAGTATTGCCTCCTGACCCTGACCCTGACCCTGTGCACTGAGGGCAGATGTGCACTGCAGTGAGGACACTGTGCAGAGGTTGCCCACCTGGGAAAGGACACCAGCCTTTATGGTGATACAAACAGCCAAAAACCAAGATGCCATGGTGGCAGCGTGATGGCAGTTGTGGGAGGGTATGGGCTGGGCCAGAAGGCACAGTGCAGTGCGGGTACCGAAGCAGTGGGACAGGAGTGCTCCACCAAGCAAAGGTGCCCTGCGTTCATAAACTGAACTAGAGGAATGCCGATGGGCCAGGCCCAGGAACAGGAAGGGCGGCGCGCCAGGCGCGGTGCAGACGCCTACTGCAGAGATGCAGTGCAGGGCAGAGGTGCCACATGCTGCTAAGATGCAGGGCTGGGTAGCAGGCCAGCTGCCGGAAGTGCATACGCCATCCAAGGCCTGTGCCCCACACCCAGGAGAGTCCGGCTGCCCCACGTAATGCTGACTGCCCAGCAAGACCCTCAGGGCAGGGTGGAAACGCTCCATGGGGCAGGCGTGCACTGTGCCCGTAGGAAGCCACGTGTTGGTCTCAGATATGGTGCAGCGTGAGGGGCTCTGTACAGAAACGGAGGGAAGCTGCCCTCCCGGCTGAACACCACACAGCAGAGCGCTACGGCACAGAAGAGGCTGCGAAGGCACCACGCAGGAGAGAAGGGACCACTGCAGCAGAGGCGCGTAACAAGGGGACACCGCCGAGGGGGACAACTCCAGGGAGCCTCCCTCCAGAGCAACGCAGGATCCCACTGCAGCCACGCGGCTTGGAGGTGCCGTGCGGTGCCAAGATGCTGGGTGCAGCAAGCCCAGATGCACACACCGCACAAGCCAGAGCCACGATGCGGCTCACTTCCGTAGTGTAAGGCAACAACGTGACACGCTGCGAAAGTGCTGTGGGGACAGTTGCAGATGGCTCCCTGGGGAGCCCTGGCAGGGAAGGGAGCCTGGGTCCATGAAAACCCCGTGCTTGTGGCTCTCCCGGCTTGACCGTGGGCGGGGGACCAAGCCTCATCTGCCCTGTGGGCTTCTCCCACCTTGACCCCCACCCTCCAACATCTCCCACCCCAGGGACTCTCCAAGGGCACAGGATGAAGCCACTGTCATCCACAGGGCAGGCCATCCAGAACTGAGCACATTGTCCAGGTATTTACATCTGAGCAGGGCCCCGTGTGCTGGCAGACAAACAATGAATTTAGTTTCTGCTGAAAACCTTTTGGACAATTAAAGCTCATGCCCTGGCTCCCAGCCCAGGGCAGGGCAATGTGGGGCGGGACAGGGGAGACAGAGAGGGAGACCTCTCGGGTTAGACCTCGCACAGGAAGTGGGGTCAACAACAGGGATGGTGTGAGAGGAGGGCCAGACCCAGCCAACCTGGCCAGTACCTCCTCCCCCTCCCTCCCCACCCTCACTCCTGCCACCAGACCTCACCAGAAGCCCAAGAAGAAACTTGTGGGCACACAGGAGGCCTGCACACGCACACACACATAACAGCTGATACTTCATGGTGCGTCCTACGAGCCAGGACCTATTCTAGACTAAAAACACAGAAATACGAAACATCCTCACAGTTGGGCAAGGTGGCACACACCTGTGATCCCAGCACTCAGGAGGCTGAGGCAGGAGGATCCCAAGTTCAAGGCCAGCCTCAGCCACTTAGTGAGACCCTGTCTCGAAATAAAAAATAAAAAAAACTGGGGATGTGGCTCAGTGGGTAAGCACCCTTAGGTTCCATCCCCAGTACCAGAAAAAAATATAGATCTCTCTCTTCATGAAAGTCCTGCAACGAGTTCTATTACCATCCCCATTTCCCAAATGGGGACACTGTAAGGCTCAGAGAAGTTAGTACTAGCCCAAGAGTCACACAGCTAGGAGTGGTGGAACCAGTACTAGAAGCAGAACCAGATGGTGTGGCCCTGAGCACATGCTCACAACCACCACACTCTAGGCACAAACACAAAGATACACACACACACACACACACACACACGCACAGAGGCTGCATTCTGAGCAACACACTTGCCACTATCAGTGAAGACCCCTATTCTGTCCAGACAGGCTGCTGCTATCTCCCAGTTGTCACCTCTTAACCCTCAGCTGTCCCTCATCCCCGTTCGTCCCTCCCAACTCTCCCCCAGTGCTCAGCTGTTCCAACACCACCTGCGCCCTCCTTGCCAACTGTCCCACTGCCCACACACACACCCACCACCAGCCATCCGCCACTCCCGGCGGTCCCCCAGGTGTGACCAGAATCCCACAACACCTCGTCCCAGTCTTTCTCCTGGCTGTCGCTTCCCACTTCTCAGGAGAGCAATCCCCCAAACCACCTCTCTCCTCGTCCTTTCACATCCACCCCTAGTCCCTGCGGTCTGCAGCTTGGCGATCTGCCCAAGACCTCCTCAGTCATCGGCAGCAGGATCTGCTCAGTTGGCCACGTCGGGGTCCTGCCCCCAGCATTCGGCAGGCAATGGCGGCCCCCACCCAGAGTCACGTGAGGAAGCAGAGCGGCTTGCCCACGTCTGCCCTCACCCCCTCCAAGCCTTCTCTATGCTGCAGGGGGCACACCATGCAAACACCTGGCAGGCACCCACCAGGTTCAAGGCCCTGGAGACCAGGGATGACAAAGAGCCGGCCCAGCACTCGGGCTCCTGGCCTAGTGGGGAAAGGAGAGAAAGCAAGGGCAGCGCATGGTCATGTGGGCCCATACAGCGCCAGGAGGGGACTGGGAAGGCTTCGCTGCGCCAGGGAAGATGGAACTGGACTCGGGTGGGGGAGGAGTGTTCTCAACACATCACGGAGGGGGGGGCAAAGGTGGCATTGTGGGAGGGTCGATAAGGATCTACCTGGATCAAAAGGGAGTCGGGAAGGAGAGGGGTTGAGGAGGAGAGGCTGTTCACACAGGGCCCTGTCTGCCACGTTAGGGTTGGTTTGTACCGGGGGGGGGGGGGGGGGGGGGGGGGGGGCTGGGGAGCCATCAGCTTGGGGCAAGGGAGAGGCAGGACCCTAAATATCTGCCTTAGAAAGAGCATTCTGGTCACAGGGTGGTGGAGGCATTGTAGAGGCTGTTGGCAGAAAGGAGACCAAGGAGAGTCCACTGCAATGGTCCAGGTGAGAAATAATGAGGCCAGGAGAGGGAATGTGGAGTCACCATGACTCTCCAAGAGCCGCTGAGAGATGGTCCTTCCAGACTCACTCCTCTGGCTGAGGAGCCCAGGCCTCACCAAGCTGCTGCAGGCCTCCCCCTCTAGCCCAGCGCTATCCCCAGAACCCCCTGCGACGGTGGCCATGTCCTCCACCTGCACTAATTAGTACAACCACAGTCGCTAGCAACAAGTGACTCTTGAGGACTTGAAATCTGGCTCCTGCGACTGAGGGATGAAATTCTGATTCTAATTAATTTTAACTAACTTAAATGTAATAGCTACATGTGACTGAGCGCCCACTGTACTGCAGAGTGCAGGGAGACGCGCCCGGCACCGTAGAAAGTCCCCTGGACAAGCCAGCTGTGAACACGGGAGCCACGGAGAAACAGAGCCCAGATGCATCCAGCTGCAGGGGCAGAGCCACCGTGCACACCCGGGGAGCCCACACCCAGACCGTGCTGCACGAGGCTGGGTCTCCACACCCTCCCAGCAGGCTCCTGGGCATCGGAGCAGCTGTCACCACTACCCACTCAAAAGCAGATCCCACCAGGCCAGGTGACCAGAGGGCAAGCCACCCTGAGCAGTCACACGTATGTCCTGTGTCCCAGCCTCAATCACCCAACCCTCAAACACACACACCCCACTCTGGCTGCCCAGATGCCAGGGCCACACCCACGCACACCTCCCCCAGCCCCACCAGGACCGGGGAGGTAACCTCACCCACCCATCTAAGATCTGTGACTGAGAACTGCAGTTGGGTCTGCCAAAGTGGGTCCTCCCTCCCCCTCCCCACTCCCCAGACGCTCAGATCGACCGTTAGGACTCGAAGCCTCAACAACCGCCCAGGCCTCCTTACAAAGGGCTGAGTCTGGGGACTGGACAGGCCCTGCCAGCTGCTGAAGGGTGGGGGGAGGGGGAGGGGTGCACAGCAAGAAGCCTGGGGGAGGGGCAGGCAAGAGACCCGCTCCCTTTAGTCTCTGACTGGGTCTTAACCTCCTCAACTCAGTTCCCCAGTGACACCGGCCTTTTCATGACATAACACCAGCCCGCGGCAGAATTTTCCAGATTCTTGGAGGGAAAACCTATTTCTTCAATCTCTACCTTCAGTGGAGTCAGTGCGCCCCCATCTGGCATCTCCAGCTTTGATCCTGACCCACTTGATTTCACTCATTCTTTCAGGTCACGTACATTTGTTTAGACTAGGTGGTCCTGGCCTCCTGCCTGGCACTGAGGATTCCCAAGGGCCAGTCCCTGTCCTCATGGAGCTCACAGTCGAGTTAAGGGAGACAGAACTAATAAGCTGTAATTACAATAATTACAATGCTAGGGAAAAATCCAAACAACTCCCACCTCCCCAGGGCTTGGACAGAGAATAACCAAGGAAGGCTTCAAGGGAAGAAGTGACATCCGAGCTGAGAGGAACAAGTTGCAGGGGTGACTTGCAAAGAGGTGGAGTCAGTCTGGGGAGAAGCATGGCCCGTGCAAAGGCCTGGAGAGGAGCCGGTGGGCAGGGAGCACTCAGCAGGCTGTTGGTGAGGGAGTCAGGCTGGCCGGGACACAGAATCCCAAAACAAGATGGGGCTGAACAGGCGGGCCAGGAGCCAGAGCAAGCAACAGGGCCAAGGAAGGACCTAACCCCAAAGGGAAGGCGAGTCTTCAAAGGGCTTTTGCCCAGGGTTTATAACGTGCATTTTAGGAAGAACCCAGGCACCGTGAAGGGAAAAGGTTGGAGCCTTCCTGCAGGTGAAAGATGGATAAGGATAGAGAAAAGTAAACAGATGAAGAGACCCAAGAGGGCATAAGGAGAGGACACAGAGAGGGTGGCTCAGAGGAGGGAGTGGAAGAAGGAGGGGAACACAAGGCACCCCTGCAACACTGGCAGACCCAGCCCGGCACGGAAAGGCCAGCCCAACTCAGGTCACGAAAGTGTGGAAGGATGGGAGCGTGCCTCCAGCAAACAGGTGCCCAGGCTGGAAGTTCCCTGCCACCTGAGCTGGGCAGGAGGCTGCCAGGAGCTCACAGTCCCAGCCCTGGCCACTCTCATGGCTTCCTGTGGAGCTCCCTTCTGCAGCCCTAGGGAGACGGGTGGTCTGCTCAGACAAGCTTTTATTGCCCAACCTGAAACCACTGGGCAGCCTCGCCCTCATTCCTGCTATCCACAGTTCCAGCCACCAAAAGGACAAATGAGCTGGAGCACAATAGAATAAATTACTGCCAGGTTTGCAGTAATTCACTGAGAAACGACACAGAAAACCTAGGAGGCAGGCAGGAGCAGGGCACTTGAGAAGTGAAGGAACTCGCTCAAGCTCACACTGACAGGGACCATGGGGTACGGAGGCAGAATTTGAACACAGGTCCCTCTGGCTTCAGATCACAGTCTCCATGCTTTGTAACAACCTTCGAACCCATATTTTGTTACCTGGCCCTCCCAGACACAGCCTTACTTTACAATATGCCAAGTACCGTGCAGCATCCATGAGGCAGCTTACAAACTGAGGCATCAAGAATGGAAGTAACTTGCTCTAGGTCTCATTCCCAAACCCCCATCCTGACAATCCCCTGTGCCAGGAGTGGGGACCCATGTGGGTGTGTTCTTGGAATCAAGGTGATGGTGGTGGGAGTGGGAGAGTATAAAGTACCCCTCGGGTTTGATCTGGGGTGGGGGAGGGGCAAATCACCGCAGGGCATGGGGGAGGAGTTGGGGAAGGACCGGAGGCAAGTCACCTGGGCCATCCTTTTGGTTATCAGGAAGTCAAAGCTAAACCTTGCCGAGCTAGCGATGACCCCAAAGCTGTAGGGCAAGGCCCAAGCTCAGTGCCAGTGACCGCAGTGACCCGAAGAGCTCCGGCAGGAACGCCCAAGCAGGAGGTGGGAACATGAACGTCCCAGGCAAGCTGACAGAAGGAATCTCTCCGAGACCCTGCATGGGTCTCAGCCGAATCCCGCGGGCGTCTCCCAGTTACTCCGCGCCCAGTGGCGGGGACAAGAGCGCGGAAGGCCTCGGGAGAGGGACGACGGCCTGCGATCCCGGCTCGGGGTGGGCTGAGGGGCACGCACACCCAGGCACACGCACGCACAAACACAGCCCGACGCACGGTCCACAAAAGACACTCCGACGCGCACTCGGACATAGACCCAAGCTCTGGATACACGTGTTCAGACCCGTGGCCACGACGCCCCCCTCCCCCCAGGAAGGCACCAGACTCCGAAAGCCACCCAGACAACGTGTGACCGCGAAAGAAAGAGCGCAGAGACACACGTTCACACTCACACACGTACGCACACTCAGGCCCGGCCGGCCCCGAGGCTGCACAAAGTTGCGGAGCCCACCAAGGGGGCGTCCCGGGAGACCGCGGCGGACCCCTGCGCGCCCCGGGAGGGGGCGCCGTCCCGCCGCAGCCGGCCAGGCCCTGCCCGCGCCCCGACGCCGCAGCCCCGCCCCGCCACCGCCGCCTGCGCCCCCCGCAGCCGGCCCCGCCCGGCCCGGCGCCCCGCGGCCCCGGCGCCGCCTCGGATCAGCAGCCCGCCAGCGCCGCGCCGAACTTGCGAAACAACAAACAGCCCGACATGTCGGAGTCGGCGGCCGCGGGCCCCAGCCTCCTCCTCCCGCCCGCGCCCCGGGCCTCCCGCCCACCGACCCGCGCCGCCGAGGGCCCCCGCCGCGACAACTTGTTCCGGCCCGTCGCGCCACGCGCGCACGCACACACAGCACCCCCTGCCCCTCGAGCCCGGGGCACACTCGCCCGCGGCCCAGCATTCCTGGACACGCTGCCAGCGCGCACCGACACACTCGCACACTCACATCCGCTCCAGACACGCTCCCACACACGCATTCCCCGCACACTTGGCATTCACTCGGACCCACAGCCCCCGGCGGCGCGCACCACACACCCCAGACACTCCCACACGTACACACCGCGCACTCGGCGCACCGGCACACACGTTCCGGACCCGTTCCCACGCCTCCACACGTACACGGATCTCACCAGCACACACATCACACATGCGTTCCCCGGTCCACACTCGGGCGGGATCCATAGCACTCGAACACAAGCAAAACACAAACACACAACCCATTCTCAGACACACAACCAACAGCACTCCCGGCCAGAGCATACAGAATGCAAACAAATGCAACACATTAGCAGATTCAACTCCGGCCACACAATTCAACTCAGATACACACACAGACACACAATCTACTTGGCCGCACGAACGCTACACACCGGCAGACACAGAAAACACTCAGCGCACAACCAATGCCTCGATGTACATCCACCCCAACACGCTCGTAGACAAACAACACACACAGCACCTTTTCTTGCACGCAGAACTACGGACACACAACATTCGCAGTCACACAACACCCCGAACACACAACCCTGCATCTTACACTCAGGCACACACAGGGAGCACGGTCTTAAGGCGCGGGCACCCAACACTCACACTTTCTTCCGAGCTGCGCCACGGGCCCCAGGCTCACGGGGCAAGCTTGGTCCGACCGCCGCGCGCTTACCTGCCGGAGTCTCGGTCTCGGGCGCGCAGAGCTGGAAGGTAAGCGCCAGGAAGAGCGCCTGAGCGCGGGCCATGGCTGCTGCGCCGCCGCCTGCCCCGGGGCCCGGCGCGGGGGGCGCCGCCGCCTGAGCCCGAGCCGAGCCCGAGGCGAGCCGGAGCCGGAGCGGAGCAGCGCGGCGCAGAGCGGGACTGGCGCGGAGTCCAGAGCGGGAGCCGGAGCGAACGGGGCGCTGACGTCAGGCCCGGCCCCGCGTTCCGCGGTCTCGGCGCGCCCCCTGCTGGCGGAGGCGCGCGCTGCTAGCCGGCCAGCCCCGGCACACCCCTCCCCCACTCGGGCACCCCGACCGGAGATCGGGTGGCCTAGACTGGATGCCCACTTGTTCTGCACTTACCAAGCACCGACATTCTCAAGCGAGCACGCTCATTGCTTCATTAAGTTCTCAGCCACTGACTCAGGGACGCCCGCTGCTCTGTCCTATCCGATGCTTGAGTTCTCTCTACCTCGGTCCCTCCAAATGCACATTCATACTTAGAGGGTGCTCATCACCTACCAAGAGCCATTGTTGGCAACGCTGGCTTTTAGAACGCTCTTCCTTTCCATGACGTGAAATCCACCTCCCTTGCCAACCCTCACTGGTCCTGCTCTACCCTCTGGCTACACAGGTTAAGTATATTTAGGCCTCTTCCAATAAAGCTCTTGCACAATAATCGGCAAACTAATTGCCCAATGCTATGTAAAACCAAGCACGTTGTATGTGCTTTCTCCCCAGGACTCATTTAACCTTCCCCCTAACCTGATTAGGCATATACACTGTGGCGGAGCAAATTGTACAGAGACAGCGACTTTTCCAAGGTTACAAATTAGTTTTAGGCAGCACCAAGTTTGGAATTCAGGTTGTCTGGCTTGAATTAAAATAGGAGCAGAGACCTGCCTACCATCTGGAAACCCATTCATTTCACAGATACCTATGGGGTACTGATTCATGTATTCATGTATTTTCGTAGAAAAATAAAACTGACAAAAAATCTACATCCCTGTCTTCATGGGGTTTACATTTCAGTGGGAAGACAAGAACAAAAAAAAAAAGCAAATTTTCTGACATGTCCCTTATCACTGTCACACACCAGAGAATTTGGGAGAATGAACAGTAAGGGGAAGAGGGTTTTTGTAGTTCTGAACAGAGCACCTGTGATTTGATGGAGTCGTTATTTGTCTTCACCTCTAAAACATGAACTCCCACAGTCCTTAGGGAAAGACTGTCCTGTACCACAGTGCCTGGTATCTGGCATGCAGTTGGTGCTCAATAAATCCTAAATGGATGCGTAGATGCTAAATGAGCTAATATAGACATGGCACTTGTTTTCATGAAGCTTCTGTTCTAGTGGGGGAGACCAACAGCAATCGTATATCAATATATAATTACAACCTGTGATGTGCACTCTAAAAGAAATGGGTGAAGTGCTGTGGTAAAGAACATGGGGTAGGGAGTCCACTGAAGATAAGGTGGTCCAGAAGGGCTTCACGGGGAAAGTGACATTATGCCATTGGAGCCGAGGTCTAATGTATAAGAAGAGCCAGCCTCATGCAAATCAGTGGAGAGGAACAGTGCAGCCAGCGGGGACAACCTGTGCAAAGACAAAAGCTGGTGGGTTTGAGGAGTGACAAGGAGGTTGGGCAGCTGGAATGGAGTGATGGGGAGGAGAAGGGACTCAGGTACAGCTGGAGAGGTCCACGGGTTCCCCGGGTCAAACAAGAAACAACAGGGAACCAGGGATGGTGGCACAGGCCTGTAATCCCAGCCACTCAGGAGGCTGAGAGAGGAGGCTCGGAAGTTCGAGGCCATCCTCAGTAACTGAGTGAGGTCCTAAGCGAGAGAGAGTCAGTCATGGGGAAAGAGAGCAGAGCAAGGAAAGAAGGATTGGAATAAGAAACAGGGAGAGATGCTGGAGCAGGGGAGAGACAGGGCAGAAAACAAGGGAAAACTGGGGAACAGAAGAAAGAGCCAAGGATGCTGTTTGCAGAGGACTCTGAAAGGAGCCTGGGACGGGAGCTTATTGGTGATCTCATTTTACAGGTATGGAAAGTGAGGCTTCAGAGAGCATGAGGCACTGACCCAGGGTCACATAGCTAGTAAATGGTGGACCCAGGACTTCAGTCCAGGTCTGATTCCTCATCCCTTTGCTCCTGTACAGGGAAAGGCAGCAGAGACTGATGGGAGAAAAAAAGACAGTATGAGCAACAGGTGGTCAGATGAAAAGAGAAAGTCTGCTTTACTTTAAATAGACCACAGATTTCTACAATCCTTGAGAAGAAGAAAGGAAGAAAGACTGCCCTAGCCCAGAGCACCCGGCCCAAATCTAGGGAAAAGGAGACGACACTATAGTCAGTGCCAGGCCAAGAGGAAATTCAATTACTTGCAACTCATGGAATATTTATGACGCCTACCCTGTGCCTGGCCCCATACTGAGTACCAGTGTCATGGAGATGATCCAAACATGGCCCTACATTTAGCTGGAGGGGGAAGTGGGCACATCAGTAACTGTGAGACACTGTCCTAAAGGCCATAGCACTGGTCCAGAGAAAACACAAAGGTGGCAGGGGTTGACTCAATAAAATGATATCCGAACCTGGAGTTGCCCGGGTAGGGAAGGCAGGAAAGAGGATTTCAGGCAGAAGGAACAGCCTGAAGAGAAACATTAGACAAGGAAGTGCTGGCCCAGGTGGGTAGGAGGTGGGTTGGATCACAGGCTGTGCACCCTCCAAAGAGAAGAGAAAGCTGGAAAGACAGGGTGGGAGTCGAGGTGCAAAGGGTCTTGAATGCAAGGTCAGGACCACCAATTCAATTACTGGTTCTCAAACTGTGCCCCTGGGGGAACCCAGATGGCCTAGACTAAAAGCAAGCATTATAGGAAGGTGCAGAGAGATAAAGTCCAGCCAAGGAAGACGACTTATCGGATGATTCTCTAGGCCTCCTGGTTGGGCTGCCCAGAGATTCAGAGGCGCCAATGTGGTAGGAAAAAATAATGTCAACAGCTCAATGTCACCGAAAGAGTCTTACAATAGAGGGTTATTTTGAACCTCCTTGTTGGCCTGTGTGTCACTGTAAAAATAGTTCAGTAGGACTGGGTTTTGTGTGCACTGTGTGTGTGTGTGTGTGTGTGTGTGTGTGTATGTACTCTCATACAACTATGGGATCAAGACATTCCCCCCCATGGGACATGAATTTTCTTTCTCTAAGAATAAAAACAAGTGCAGACATTTATTGAGCATGTACTATAAGCTAGACCCTAGTCTGATTTACATATGATATTTCTCAATCTCTACAATAACCCCCTAATAATGGTTATCAAATGCTTCCATGTGCCAAGCATTGTGCTAAATGCTTCAAGTGAATATTTCATTTGATGAATGAAACATCTGCAATGAAACATAACTATTAATCCCACAATTTTTAGGAGTTTGGGGTTTTGTTTCTTTGTTTGTTTTTGCAGTGCTAGAGATTGAACCCAGGGCCTCTCAAATGCTAGGTAAGTGCTCTACCACGAAGCTACATCCCTAGCTCTATTTCCTTGATTTTTAACTACAAGAAAATGGAAATCGAGAAACCAAATGACTTGTCCAAAATCAAATAGCAGAATTTAAAAGCCAGGACTCACTCAGGACGGTCAGATTTGCCAGAGTCCAGTTTCCACATCCTTAATCACTGTATTCTGCTGTGCTACCATACTCAAGGCAAAGGGTCTAGAGAGCGAATTTCAGGTGACCAAAATCCATATAAAGGAACTCCCTGGCTCTCTCAAAGCTACTACTCCCTAGTCCACCTGCATCATAATACTCTTAGGAACCTGTAAGGGTGTATACTCCCAGGCCTCTCCCCAAGATTCTAATTCAGTAGGTCTGAGATGGGACACTGCATGATGTTATGCACAGAGGATTCTGAGTCACAGGCCAGCTTCAATAGCACCTCCTCCACGGCCCCCAGCATGCTTCCCGCAGCACATCTCTTCTTCAGACTACAGCAGCGCACTCTGGCATGTGCTAATGTTCAACTCGGGTTATAGTTATGTTCATGTCTTCTCTCCTCCAAAAATAAGACCTAGCATCTTTAAGGGCTAGATCTTTTTACAAAGAATTTCCAGTTTCCCACTCAATCTCCGCAGTGAGCATTTTGAAAAGGCACCCTCCTTGTGATTCCTCCCTTATCTATCAGAACACACTTAACGTTTCTACGAAGTCTCCTGTGTCCACGATAACACTCTTCTATTCTTGCAACCAATACTCACAACAATCTGAGATGAAGCATATTATTATCATTTTTCCAAGTTAGGAAGCAACAAAGCTAGGATTTCAACCTGTCTTCTAACTACTGCTTCCTTATCGTCGCCATTCAATATAGGGAAGTTTTGCCTTTCCGTGCCTTTCCAGATTACTCGAGATTACATAAAATAACACCTTAAAAAGTCTGGTCACCCACAAGCCTGGCACGGTGGGCTCTCAAAAAAAGGAAAGTGAGGCGGAGGGAGAGTAAATGACTTCCCCAAATCAAACAACAAAGCGCAGGCTGAAGACACAGCAGTAGGCCAGTCCCAGACTCTCCTTGCTGGAAAAGCTGCGCTGGAGGGCTCAGAAAAACTGCAACTCCAGCAGGTCCCTGCCCTTTCCAACCCTGGTTCCCACGAGGTCTCACCAAGCGCCCCCGCGCGGCGGGTAGAGGAAGGAGACGGTCCTTTAAGGAGGCCTTGGGGCGTGGCCGCGCGGCGGGGCGGGGCGAGGGGCGGGCGAGGGGCGGGGCGCAGGCGCGCGGTCGCAGGACGATGACGTGTCCGCGTGCGCCGAGTTCTGCGTTGGCTGAAAGGAGCATGTGGGTCCGCTGCGCGCTGTCGGGGGCGCAAGCCAGGTCGCAGCTGCAGCCGGGACTGCTAGCAACTTGGCGCCGCCACAGTGGTGCTGCCTCCTACTCTGCATCCGTCCAACCCTCCCGGGTCCGGGCGCTGATCTATAGGAGCCACGGAGATCCAGCCAAGGTCGTGGAGTAAGAGAAGGCGCCGAATCCTGGAAGGGAACGGGGTTTTCTAAAAGGGTTTGAGGTGGGCTTTGAATCGGGAAGAGAGGGATAGGGTCCGAGGAAACGGGCAGAGAGTGGCAAGACAGAAACTGAAGTCCAGGGCGCCTTTGATATCTCAGAAAGTCGGTGCTTCGAGGTAGCAGAAGACCGGAGAGTCATAATGTAAAGGGTAACGTTTGTTCATCGAATGTTGTGTCAGGCGACATCCTGTGTTTAGATGATTGTTGATTCATCATTCAGTTGTCACAAGCACGTTGAGGTAGTTACTGGATTTATTCCCATTTTGCGGACGAGAAAACTGAGGCATTAGGTGAAATCTTTTGCCCAAGGTCGTACATCCAATAAGTGACAGAATTGCTGACTGGCACACCGTGTTTCTAAACCCTCCTGTTTTTTAGAAGGAGTTGTCAGAATACTCCTACATCCATTGAATCTTCACTTCTCAGTTAAATCGGTTTTAGATTGTTCTTTCCATTTTACAGAGGGCAAGGAACTTGTCCAAAGTGAGACAGCTAATAAGTGATTGGAAAGAGACTAGAATCCATGGCTTCTGACTTTTATCTCATGAGTTCTTCTCTCCTGCACCATATGTACATCTTGGCTTCCTTTAAAGAGAGCTGTTTCAAAGCCCCGCAAACCTAACATCACATACAAGCTCGGCCCTTTAGTAGCTGTTTGATCTTGGGCAAGTCACTCAACCTCTCTGAGCCTCCTACAACTTTATGATCATGTCCTCATAAAATGCTATTGGATCTTAATTAATGATTTTTGCATGTGACTGATAAAAAAAACAGTATGTGAATTGTCAACTATTAATAAATCTGCATGTAAATATTCTAAAGGGCTGTTCAGGCTGCTGGTGTGGCGCTAAAGCGAAAGCACAAATCTAGGACTTAGTACTTGAGTTAAATCTTTGCTCTGACTTGTGTGTGTGTTTGACAAGTCGCTGAACTTCTCTTAGTCTCAGTTTCATCATATTTTAAAACGGAGACAGGAATGGGGTTGCTTAGCATGTGTGAGGCACTGGGGTTCGATTCTTAGCACCACATATAAATAAATAAAAACTAAAGGTCCATTGACTACTAAAAACATAATTTTTTAAATGGTGACAATACAGAAATAGCTCATGGGACTAATCAGCTAAATATAATGTAATGTTCTCCACCAAAAAGTCACCTGCATATTCCCCTGCCGTGTACTGTGCACAAATCTTAGATTCCCAACAAGAGTTTGATCATTTAACAAAGGATGGGCAAACATGGAATTGTTTTAATGGTTAAAATATAGGCTAGATATTTTGACAGGCAGAGAGGATCAGCTGCAGATAAATTCAAGGTCATACACACAACCTACTTACATCCACCTTTAGAGCAATTAAAAGGAATATCAAGAAGACACATCGGGGCTGGCGGTGTTTCTCAGTGGGAGAGCACTTGCCTAGCATGCAGGAAATCCTGTTTGATCCCTAGCACCACAGGAAAAAAAGACAATAAACCCCAAGTTGTATTTTGATTGTAGGTAATAAATCATTGCACCAGAGAAAACCTCTTCCTGAGGTTTGTGCTGCGTGGGCTGGAAGTCATTTCCAGGAGTGCACCCCAGGCGAGGAGGATGTAATGCCTCTCCACAGGCTTGGGATTTACATGTCTGGTGCAGGACCAGCCACAAAACAGTGCTTTAGTAATGTTAGTTAAAGCTGAGTCAAATTTCATTAAGAAATACACCTTTGATTGAGTTCTGTTGTGGTGCTGAGGAAGGCCTGGGAAGCTTCAACAGCTAAGTGCCCTTGCTTCCTGAGTCCCTCCTTGGAGAGCCAGAACTGGAAGAGTCTTCTGCAGCTCCTGCTTAGGAAGAAAAAGACAACCTCTCTCGTCTCCTTGTGTGAAACCCTAGTGATTTCCCTGAAGTTCAAAACATATTTCCACAAAGCATTATAATGAACTTTGGCTTCACAGTTCAGTCACCTGTGGTGAAATGGGTCTGGGTTGGATGGCCTGGAGCCTCTGTGTTGTTTAAAACTCTGCAGGTCTCCAGGTAACTGCTGCCCAGCCAGGGTTAAGAGCCACTGCCATGTGGATAAATGACCAGGCAAGCAGTACTTCTCCCTCTGTCCCCAAAAGGCACCTTTCCCTTCTGACCCAGATTCAGGCAACTTTATTCTTTTCATGTATGGACTGAGGCCAGAGACTGGGAATCTCTTTGTAGTCATGTCTTATGAGGTTTAGGGTAACCACACTGTCACAGAAAGAATCAGGTGTCCTTTACACATCACAGTAACTGGGTGTCTGGATCAGGTTACACCAGTAATGTCATGGAACTATCCAGAGTACTAACAGCATTCCCCAAACTGTTGTGGTTTGTGATGCTTGCACCGAGGGCCAGAGCTCTGGAGCAGGAGGTGGGGAGTGAGCTCAGATCCGAGGGATTGCAGAACTCCTCAAAATGAGGCCTTTTCTCATGTCAAACTTCCAAATGTCCCTACTTTCACTTCTGTTGACCCTCAGACACTCCAGCTCTTCTCTCTATTAAGCTATTTTCCCTTGTCTCTTAGTTTCTTTCCCTTCCTCCCAAATGGGCCCTTAAATAAGTACTTGGGCCTTTTTCATTTAAAGGGTTGAACTGCTGACCTGAACGAAGTCAGCCTGCATGGGAGATACAAACATGGTAGAAATTTCAGAGGTTCCCCACTGCTCTTGTCCCTTTCGGGATCTTAATTCTCTGTCAAATTGTTCCTAGAGGCCCAATGACCTTCTCTTTCCTTTTCCTTTTTTTTTTTTTTTTTTTTTTTTTTTTTCCTTTTCCTGAAAGGCCTCTTAGAACTTTTCTATTCTCTGGGTGTTATGGTGGAAAGAGTTCTCATTTGTTTATACCTACTATGTACATTGGGCTAAGTTCTCACATAGCAAGGAATTTTAAAATCACGATAGGGCTGGGAGTAGAGCTTACCTACCTTGGATTTAGTCTCCAACACTGGGGAAAAAAAATCACAGTAATCTAGTTTGGTCATTGTTATCCCCATTTTACATACAAGGAGACTGAGACTTGAGAAGATTGAAAGGCACTTGTCCAAGATCATAGAACTAGACCTTCATTAAAAATCCTGACGAGGCCAAGCATCATGGCATACGCCTATAATCCCAGCAGCTTGGGAGGCTGAGGCAGGAGGATCACAAGTTCAAAGCCAGCCTCAGCAACATAGCGAGGCCCAGAACAACGCAGCGAGATCCTGTCTCTAATAAAATATAAAAAGGGGCTGGGGATGTGACCCAGTGGTTAAGTGCCCACTGACTTCAATCCCTGGTACCAAAAAAAAAAAAAAAAATCCTGAGGAAACGACAATTATCCCAAAGAACTTTTGAGAATGAGATAAATGGGGAATAAAATCAATCTGAAAAGAAAGTGAAATTACAGGTCACCCAGGTGGCCTGAGTTTCCGCTCTTTATAGGAAGGGCAGCCCCACCCTGGAGAAGACAGACGCACTACCCTCTGTCCCCTCCCCTTTCAGACCCCGAAGCTGTGGTAAAACAGTATCCTGGCCATGCGCCCTCACCTGCCCGCGCTGGTACAAGATGAAATTGAGCTGGAAAAACCTGGGACACATACCCATTCTACCTTAAGACAAATGGAATTTGGGGAGCCGAGCGGCACCCCAGGCTATCACTGTAGGGCACTGTGTGTTCTTAGGGGCTTCTGTTTACCTTTGATATCAGTGTTTAATACCAAAACTTTGTGCAGGTAACTTGATTTTTAAACCAGTATTATTACTACTTTGAAAAAAAAAAACTTAGCCTTTTGGTTGGTGCTCTGTGGGGCTCCTTTTCACTGTTGTGAATGAGGGGAACGGAAACCGTCCATTCATTAGTAAGTTAGCATTTATTCTTTGAAGGCATACTAAGAACTGGGCATGGAGGATGCGGAGACAAATAATTTATGGGCTTTGTCCTTAGGAATCCCTAGTCTAGTCCAGGAGACAGGCCACCAGCGCCCAGAGCAGTAAGCTGTGGTGGGTCATGTTCCGAGTGTAGGGGACCCAGAAGAGGGGTCCCTGACCCCCTCGGGGAGGTCAGAGAATGCTTCCTCTGGATACAGGAGATCCGAGCCCCGTAGGAGGGCAGGGGAGCTGTTAATGAGGGGAGAAAATGTAGAAATGTTCCAGCAGAAGAATCTGCATGTGCAGGATCCCGGAGGGAAAAGGAAACGTGGCATGTTTGATCACTGATTGAGAGCCTACTATGCACTCAGTGTGGAGTCCCTTTGAGGGATCTACCTGCTGAATCAGCTCGGGACTAGCCAGAGGTCACAGGATTCACACGCCAGTGGATTCCACATCCTGTAACATTCATGTGTTACCTTCCATCTGCGCTTCAGATGTGGGGTTCAGGGCCAAGTCCTCCTGCCCCAGGTTCCTCATTCTCGCCTCTGGAGGTGAAAGTTGGCACACCTCCAGGAAATCGCACAATGGGCTCAAGTCTTCCCCATCCCCCCACAGCATCTGGGAGAAGTGCCGTCACTCAGCACAGCTGCAGGTTATTACTGCTGTCTGCCCTTTGCTAGTGGCTCCTGCCACTCTAGTGTGCTGCCTGGCCTGGGGGAGGGGTCCACAAACAAAGAGGACACAAGGTCAGACTGATTCAGGCTATTCCATTGGGGACCACCTGCAAAAGCTGGTCTGGGTTCCACTCCCACCTCTACCACCAGTGATTAGAGCAAGGAAAACATCCCAGTCTCCATTCTCTTCAGTTACTCTTCAGTAAAAGGAAGGGTTTGGCCAAGGTCAGCAGGTAAGCATCCTGGTAAGCACAGGAACAGACCTTCAGAGCTCCCTTTTCTGTGTACCTCAAAACGTACACCCCTCCTTAGCCCACGCTCCCCAAACAACACTCTCTCCTGCCAGAACACTCACCGTGGTGTTAATCAACTTTTCATCACCATAATAAAATACCTGAGCTAATTAAGTTATAAAGAGAAAAGATTTATTTTGGTTCACAGTGTTGGAGAGTCCAGTCCCTGAACAAGAGGCACTACTGCTTTTTGGTTTGTGGCAAGGCAGCCCATCATAGGCCAGAGCGCATAGCAAAACCATTCACCTAATCTCAAGCCAGGGAGCGAAAGAGAGAAAGGGAAAGACAGTCCATTTGGGGGGCACACCCTCAATGACTTAAAGACCTCCCCCTAGGCCTCGCCACCACCGCCCAACAGTGAGAGCAAAGCAGGCACTGCACTGCCTGCCAGGGGTTGCTCCAGTCGCTCGGAAGGCTGAGGTGGAAGGATAGCTCAAGCCCAGGGATTTGAGGCCCACCTGGGCAACAGAGTACGACCTCGTGTCAAAAGGAAAAAAAAAAGGCTGGGCACATGCCTGTACTTCCAGTGACTCAGGAGGCTGAGGCAGGAGGATCCCAAGCCAGCCTCAGCAACTTAGACCCTGTCTCAAAAAAATAAAAAGGGTTGGGATGTGGCTCAGTGGTTAAGCCCTCTGAGTCAATCCCTGGTACCAAAATAGAAAAAAAGGGCCAGGGATGCAGTTCAGTAGCAGAGTGCTTACCTCCCATAGTCGAGGTCTGGGTTCCATCCCCAGTGCGGCAAGAAAAAAGAACAGTGAGCCAAAAGATGAGTCCTGAATGGAAGGAGGCTGGGGAGCCAGAAGAGGCCAGAGAGGCAGATAGGCGTGCTCAGCACAGCTTGTGACAGGAAAAGAGCTCTGCCCAGGGAACGCGCTCTCCCTGAGCTCCCCACCAGCCGAGACGACCACCACTATTCCCTCCTGGGGTCAAGAAATCACAAGCTGCAGTGAGGAACTCCAGTCCGCACACCTGCCCAGCGGTGCCCTACTTATTCAGTACTAGTAAAATCCCAGAACAAGGGACCCAACACACCAGACATCTCACCAAGTCACAGAGGCAGCTTGTTGACCTTGGGGACAGACCGGGAGAGCCACATGACGTGTCAGTTTCCTTTACCCAGTGCCCTGTGATGAGTCCCATGTTCTTGGCTCTGAACTGAGCAGATGAGAAAGTCTCCGGTGAGGGGCACTCTCCCCACCTGTTCTTGCTTAAAATGATATTGACCATTTCGGGGTGACGGAGTGGAAGATGAGAGATAAGTACAAGTGGTTGCTAATTAAATGTGGAAGGCGGGCGAAGAGAGCTCAGCAGAACGGGCCAGTGCCCACCTTACACAGCAAATGTCTGAGCCCGTCCCCAGGGGACCGGCCTCTTTTTTCCCTCTCTCAAAAGGCTCTTTCTTCTGCCCGCTTTTGTCTCCCTTGTACTTCATATGGCGTCACAGGTGTACAGTCTCGGCCTCAAAGGAGCCATTGTGACTTTATCCAGTCTGGGATCTGTCGATGGAAGACAGTGGCATCCCTACAAGCTGCGTGGCGCCATTACACTCACAGGGAAGGGAGTGACCGGTACGGGAAGGTGACTCACAGGCTAACCAGGCTGTTTGGGTGCCGCCTTTGCACTCCACAACTCAGCCACACTTTCCTTTGGTAAGTTCAAAAAAGAACAGGGAAGAGAAATTGCTGTCACTGTAGCAGAGGTCCAGCTCCTAGAATCCAGACTAGGCATGATTCCCTTCCCGTCTCGGCAGAACGGTATCCTTGACTACGCTGTTGGACTGTCTGCGCTGCAGGGACGGCAGCTTCTTGGTATTGATGGCATTCGGCAGGGCAGGCTGGGGCTGGTCTCCCCGGTGAGATGCAGCTGGACCAACACACCTCCCCCCAGGCGTGCAGCATGTGTCAGGCCTGCCCCCTGTCACCACCCACCTGTGTTTGCAGCTTCAGCTTGCCATCGCCTAGACCCTCGTTCCTTCCAGGGCCCCTCCCCGCCCGTCTTCCCTCCCGCTTATGTGGATCTCAGCTGGCACAGAGCAGCTCGGCTCCCCAGAAGGCAAACAGGAGAAGCAGGAGCAATTTGCAGCCCCATGCTTGGTTTCTCTAACTGCTTTGGGAGCCGGTTGGGCTGTGAAAATAGTGTTCACAGCCCAACGTTAGTCTGGAAGCCCTGGATTACACCAAGCCACGTGGGCTTCTTACTTGAGGACTTCTCAGAGCTTTTACGGTGCTAACGTGCCGTCTGACTCTCAGAACAGGGCTTGGTGGGCAGCATTTCCAAACATATCCCAGGGAATACCCAGTAACATCTCCCAGGAGAGTTCCTCGTACGCTGCAGTGGATGCGACACTGCTCAGCAGTCTGAGCTTTGGAGTCTAGCTTAAGACAAGCAAGACTTGCCACTTACTCTTGAGCAAAGCACTTCATTCCTCGGAGCCTCGATGTCCTCTTTTCTAATTGGTGTGACCATGACCTCCACGTGGTGTTTGGAGGACTAAACAGCATCCCATGGGAATGGGAAGCATGATGCCTGGAGCTCGCCAACTGTCAGCATCAGTGGTCACTTCATCGTCCAGCCAGGCGGCCATCCTGAGTTTTCCTGCTGTCCCTGGCCTCCCCCTCCACGGAGCTGACTTGTAGCTCTGTCACGCCCAGAGCCCCCTCTGCTGTCCACACTGCAGGTTCCCTGCTTCAGACTTTAACTATACCTTCCTTCCCCCCTGTCTTCACATCTAGGAATACAGCAGAAGCCCGGGAGCCATCAAAGCCCTCCCTCTCTCGTCCCCTTCCTGGGGTCGGTCCCCAAGTGACATCACCCTCACATATGTAAAGAGTCTCCAGGTTATCGAGTCCTCCTATTCCCATGACTTGAATCCAGCCACACCCATTGCTGGCCTGTGGTCCAGTCGGAGTTTTGTTCCTCATTCTCGGTCTCCGCAGTCAACTCTATATCCCTCATGCCCCAGCTAAGGCCTCACGTCTTCCAAAGACCCTCTCTAGCTGTCCCCTGCTCCCACAGGGTTACACCCTCAGTGGCCTTCGCTTCAGGAGCCTGTGCGGTCAGGGCTCCCCAGCGTTCCCACAGGTAGGGTCCAGAGCTGGCAGGGATTTTAAAATGTTCACCTTCAGACCGCTTGGCCAGTACCTGGCCCTGGGACTGTCAGTAAATATTTGTTGACTTAAAATTACTTGGATCCCCCACAAGGTCGCAGCCCTCCTCCCCATGACTCAGTGATGGTGTTAGAGGAAGAGCCAGCTCACAGCTCACTGTTTCGAAGGCTTCCCGGGCTCCTCCTCCTGCTGCTAACTGCTGCTGTTCCTCAGCACTCCTGGGTCGGGCACTGCGGTGAATGCGTCATATACGCTGAGCTGGGTTCCAGTGTCACCCCACCGTATAGAGGAATGCTGAGGCTTTTCCAACTGGTCAATGACGGAGAGGATGCAAACCCAGGGCTGCCTGGTCCCTCCAAACCCATGCCTTACACCTCCACGGACTGAGGTCCACCTGCGTTCTGGTCTAGACCATGGTCATCTCTGTTGTTATTGTGGTAGCACTGGGGACTGAACCAGGGTGCTCTACCACTGCGCTGCATCCCCAGTCCTCTTCATGTGCTACTTTGAGGCAGGATTTCAATAAGTTGCCAAGCTGGTCTTGAACTTGCGATCCTCCTCCCTTAGCCTCCCAAATAGCAGAAATTACAGGCATGTGCCACTGAGCCCAGCCTGGTCATCTAGATTTCTAAGTGTGTCTTGGTGCACATTTGATGTGTGTGCCTTGACTAAACCCACCTAACACTCATCTCCATTTTTATTTGAGCTGGTCCTTGGGGTGTGTTTCTAAAGAGCTTAGAATCAGACAGAGCAAGGGCAAGAGCCCAGGCCCTTATTGCAGCCCTCCTCTGACTCCCTAAATGACTGACACTCTTATGCCATATTTTCTCACTGGAGAGAAAAGTATGATCCCAGACACTTGCTAAACACTGAGGTAAGACTCGTTCTCCGCCCTGGTGAGCTCACAGTCCTAAACGGGAGCCAGTACGCGCAGATTCCAACCACAAGACCAGGGGCAAGTAGAAGAACTCTGGACTCAGAGTCTGAAGGATCTAGAGCCAGATCCAAATTTCTGTCTGTAGTTCCAAAATCCAGAAAGCTCTGAAAACTTACAGGTTTGCTTAATAGCTCATTTGGAAGTGAAACCTGATTTAACATAAATTTTTTACATGGTTTTTATTTGTCTCAGTGTGAATATTTATACATTTTGCTGAAGAAATGTTGATAACAGGGTGCACCCCAACCCACTGTGGGAGTATAGATAATGTATGGTTTTCAAGTCTGCAGTAAATCCAGCCCCAAGCTTGTCTTGTTCAATTGGGGGAAAATGTGTGGAAAGACTTTATAAATTAAAAAATAATGGCCAGTGTGGTAGCACATGCCTTGTAATCCCAGCAACTCCAGAGACTGAGGTAAGAGGATAGCAAGTTCCAGGCCAAGCTCAGCAATTTAGCAAATCCCCTCTCAAAACAAACAAAAAAATTTCTTAAAGGGCTGGGGATGTAGATCAGTGGCAAAGTGCCCCTGGGTTCAATCCCCAGTACCAAAATTAAAAAGTAAACTCAGGTGAGATGGTTTTAAATGGTATAGTCCCCCCTTCTGTGGAACTGAGCAGGTGACTTTTTTCAGGGCCAGGAAGAGGGTCAAAAGATCTGTTAGGGGAAGTAAAATTTGAGCTGGGTCTTGAAAGGTGAATTGAGCTTCTCACTTCATGGAGAAGCTGTGGAAACAAAATTCTGGACTGAGCGAGGAGGGTGTAGAAAATGCACAGAAAAAAATGTCTTTAAGCAGCTTGAGCACATGGACTTTGTCAGCTTACAGGAAAAAAGTCTTGATTATCTGTCAAAATGCAGGAGAGAAGCAGTAGGGATAATACAAAGGGGCAGCTAGTCCAGAATGCATTTGCTCTGGGCAGGGTTTTTCTCTGGGATGCCGACTTAACGTGCTCACAGAGAAACGTGACTGATGCCCATCCACTCAGCGTGGTCTGATGGGACGGCCCTGGCGGTGGCTCACAGCCCCTCCCGTCAGGCAGGTGCAGCAGGTGCCAGTCCCCACACCCGCCCTGGAGGGGGCTCTTCACTGCCTTCTGCCTGGTCCGGGGTCAGTCTTTTCTAGGTGGCAACTCAAACATCAGACTGCCAAGTTCAGAGCAGTTCAGCTACTTACTACTGTTAGTGACCTTGAGCAAGTTATTTACCTCTTCTGGTGCCTTTGTTCCTCGCCATAAAAGCAGAACAATGGCATGAAAGTGCGGACGCTGGCCCAAAGCACTTAGCAGGGCACCTGAGGGCTAAGCATTGGGTACGCACTAGTCATTACTGTGACAAGGACTCCCTCTCCAACTGACTAGATAAGTACATGAGTCCTTAATACTTACCTTAAAAAACATTTTATTCTTTCTGCCCCCAGCCATCCACTCCTTCCTCGTTAGCCATTTTCTATAGAAAGTTACTCTTTTGGTTTCATGCCACTTGTCTCACTTATGGTGTGACATGGCCTTCCTTACTTTAACAGTACAGGTATTCCCAGTGTGGGCTCCCTAGATCCTCAGGGGTCCTAGTAGGTAGTCGGAGACATTCCTGAACTCATTCCAGGATGCTGATGTCCAGCAGTGTAAACAAGAACACCTGCTTTGGAAAAAGATAAACCTGCCCCTTACCAGTCACCTAAGCCTGTGTAAGTTCCATAATCTTGAAGAGCCTCATTCCCTACTAGATAGCACAGGACTGTTAATACTTCCCTCACAGCTTAAAATAAACCATGTGTTTAAAGCCTAGCATAGGGCTTGGTGTGTAAGAAATACCTCCTAAGTGCCTGACTCCATTATTACTATTAGTTAAAACATTTCTTGAAAATCACTTTTACTCCCAGGACAAGGCCTAGGTTAATGAAAAGGTAGGTGTCTACAGGAAGTGGATGGTATTACTTCAGTTTAGTGAGCTGATACAGTGGCCTCTGGTTGGCAGGTCCATAGGTGAAAATGAGTAAGATTTCTACTTAATAAATACATTTAGGCAGAGAAGTATTGCAAACCTGAAATCTTACAGTGTGGAGAAAGAGGGTCTCTGGTCATTAAAACAGCATGGGGACTCACAAGTTTCGTCCGCTTACTATTGCTGGCTCATTGTTTCTAAAGAACTTTGTTAATAAGTCACACATGGATGCTGTCACTTGGCCTCCCTCAAAAAGCCTGTGGGCAGGTTTTACCCCTTAAGCGAAGTTTCAAGGTATTGGTACTGTGGTGTCAAGTCCTCGTGAGCCAAAAGACCTATCGCAGACTTAAATGGGAGAAGCTCTTGGAAGCCATCCAGCCCGAACCACCTCCCTACCCCATTGCACAGAGCAGAGAAGAAATTTACCCATGGTGCCCCTGCTGTCCTGTCGTGGGGATACAACCTAAGACCTGCCCCCACCCCCATCCATCCAGGGTCCTTTCTGACAAACTGAGATCCTTGCCTAGAAGAGACATGACTCCAGGGGCTCAGTCACTGTCACCAGGGAATGCTCTCCAAATAGAAAGTCCATCTCTCCATTTCCCACCCTCTGCCACCAAGGAAAATGTCTCCTCTGCCTACCTGCATTAGGGCCAGCAAAACCACAAACAGGTGGGAGGACAGGTGGGCAAGCCCAGGGCTTCCCAGAGGTGCCTTTGGGGCACCTTCATCTGGAGAGGTTGCCTCAGCGGGCCGGAGGTCAGGCCTGAGAATCTATATTATTAGTGAGCACACCACGGAATTCTTAGGACAAAGCAAGGTTGGGGACACTCGGGGCCAATCCAGGTCAGCGGAAGCTTTCACTGTTTTCATCTGGTGTGGACAGCGGGGCTGGGAGTGCACCCGCACCCTGTGTTGTTCCTTGGGACACCGTCTTTCCAGCACAACCTAATTCCTGGGCACACATGGCAGCTCAGACGTGTTGCCTGACCTACTTTGGGGAGATGATTTGAGCGGAAGACGCCCAGTCTAGCCTGGCTGACATTAACGTCTCTCTTTGGCTTTGTGCTTAGACTGAAGAACCTGGAGCTAGCGGCCAGGGGAGGATCAGACGTCCACGTGAGGATGCTGGCGGCTCCTATCAATCCATCTGACATAAATATGATCCAAGGTAACCTTGGTTTCTGGGGCTTATGTTAATTGGCTTTTTTGCTCAGCTGCCATCTCATTGCCAGTCCTCCTCAGGTGCGGGTGAGAAATGCCCGTGATTGCAGCAGCTGTTCTCCAGTGGCGCCTTCTGCAGACTGTGCCACCTTCTGACCTCTCTCCTCTGCAGCAGGAAGATTGCAGTGGGGAGGAAAGGACCCCTGCGACATGTTGGACTCCTTTTCCAGCTGCCTCACCCCCAGGGTACCACGAATGCTAAAGGGTCTGAGGCTCAGGTGGAGGCTGAGGCTGGTCGGAGGCAGGCCCATCAGGCTCGGGTCTGACTGGCCCCGAGTCCGTGCTCTCTCCCTGCCCAGATGTGGCTGGCTGACCCTTTGCCCTCTTCTCCCTCAGGGAATTACGGCCTGCTCCCCAAGCTGCCTGCTGTTGGAGGGAATGAAGGTGTGGGACAGGTGGTAGCGGTGGGCAGCAGTGTGACTGGGCTGAAGCCAGGAGACTGGGTGATTCCAGCAAACGCCGGTTTGGGTGAGTTTTCCCAGGAGTCAGCAGCTGTTTTGTGCTTCCAGATCCTGGTTCACCCACTTGAGAGTCGTCTCATTGGCTCAGTGGAACTTACTAGGTTCCCGTGGCTGCCTCAGGAGGGGTGGGAGCTAAGCAATGACAGCAGAATCCATTTCTTTTGCCCTGGAGGGGACGTTGCTGCATTCTCATCTTCTTGGACCCATGTTGATGGAAGTCGTAATTCTCTGAATCCTCCATCCCTAAATCCCTGCTGAAAGGTGCAGTGGAGCACGCAGATAAGGTGATCCCTGCCCTCCAGGAGACAGAAATCTAATTGAAGAAATCTGTAAACCAATAACCTCAATAAAAGGAGTGCTACAAGTTCGCAGGAAGCAGAGGGTATGTGGCCCTTCTGTGTGTGTGTGTGTGTGTGTGTGTGTGTGTGTGTGTGTGTGTGTGAGAGAGAGGATGCTGGGAAGGATCAGGAAAGGCTTTGTGGAGGAGGCTTCCTTAGAACGGGCCCTGGATGAATGAGTTGTTAGGTAGAGATGAGCTTAACATTTCATTTGAATAAAGCAAAATGAGCAAAGGTACAAAGGTGAATTTGGGAAATGGTGGGAAATCAGTGTAGCCTCAGCAGGGGATTCGCATGGGAGAGGGAGGCAGGCGTGAGAAAGAAGGTCAAAAAGGGTCGCGCATGGTGGTGCACACCTGCAGTCCCAGCGACTCTGGAGGCTGGGGCAGGATCACAAGTTCCAGGTCAACCTGCACAACTTAGCAAGACTGTAGGCAACTTAGCAAGACCCCTGTCTCAAAAAAACAAAAAGGACTGGAGATGTGACTCGCGGCAGAGCACCCCTGGGCTCAACCTTCAGTACCAAAAAAATAAATAAATAAAAGGTAGGGCATGGCCACCTGGGATAAGGCCCTGCACAAGCCAAGCTACGGGGTAGGATTTTCTTTATGTGTAAAAATGAGTCATTGGTGTGTTTTGGTTTTTTAGCACTTGACGGTTTCAAGGCCCCCCATTATAAAACAGGTTCTCACGGCACCTGGAGAGTGTGGCAATGGCTCTGTCGCCACTGGACATGAGGCTGAAGCCTGAGAAGTGAAACTTGCCAAATCCAAACAGCAGAATGAGGGCGAGCACAGTAGACTTCTGTCTCCTGTGCTTTTCCCACTCCTTGACCTCTAGGTTGGGACAAGGGAGAAGGCAATTAAAAGGAATATTAAGAAGACACATCAGGGGCTGGAGGTGTAGCTCTGTGGTAGAGGGCTTGCCCAGCATGTATATGGCCCTGGGCGATTCCCAGAACCATCCCCCCAAAAAGACCCTTTAGATTACAACTTACAGAGACCCAACTCAAACTTGCCTTTAAAAAAAAAAGAATTTAATTGATCTGTGGAACTGAAAAGTGTAAGAGATTGAAAGCTTCAGGCATAGCTGCACCCAGGAAGCCTAACGCTGTCAGAGCTCTCTCTTGTCACTGGTTCTCAGGTAAGCTATCCTCACATAGTGACATAATGATAGCAAGAGGTATTTACTGACCACTCTCTTTGAGCCAGGCATTATTTTAGCACTTTATGTATATTAAATCAATTATTCCTACCTCATTTTGCAGATGAGACAAATGTAAAGAATTAAGCGATTTGTCTGAGGTCACCCAGTGAGAGGCAGAGCTAAGATTCAGATCCATGCTGGTACATGCTGCTCATAGATGGCCACCAGCAGCCTGAGAGTGTGCATTGTCCCGAGAACAGATGAGCACATCCTGCACAATCACATCCAGCACTCCCGTCTCTGTCCCTAAACGGCCCTGGCTGGCCCTTCTTGGGTCCTTGCCTGTCCGTAAGCCAGTCACTTGGGGCATGGAGGGAGCCACTAGATTCTCCCTTGAATCTTGCCCGCCTCTGTGGTACAGAGGGTGAGATCTGGTGGTGGACAACCCAGAGGTTAGAAAGGAGCCCTTCTAGAGAGAGAAAGGGAGCAGGCAGGAAGCCAGCAGGAACAGGAGCTCTGGGGAGCTGCCGAGAATGGCTCCTCCTTCTCCTTCACCCACCTGGCCGTGAGAGAGCCCCACACCCCGAGCACACGGATAGCTGCAAGGACACACTCGGTGGACACAGGCTGGAGTTCCCTAGTGGGACACTGGAAAGGACTCCCAGAGAAGCAGTGCACCAGCCTCATCTGGAAGCCCGACTAGAAGTGCCCCTAGAGGTGCAGCCGTGCCAGGTGAGAAGGGGCCTCCCAGGCGGGGAGCACAGCCGCACAGAGGCGAGGGAAGAGGCAAGGCCGTGACAGAGCCACTGGCAATGCGGCCAGCCCAGGTCCCTTGGGAGCGGGAGAATAGCCAGATGGAGTGGGGAGGTCGATGAGGCTGCATCTTGGAGGTCTTGCATCCAGCTCTGGGCCCACCAGGGAGTCAAGTAGAGGGATGACAGGATCAGATGTGTGCAGAGCAGGGAAAGGTCTAGAAAGGCAGAGTGTGGAGACCGGAGGCCAGGGAGGAGGGGTGAACAGTTCAGGCCTCAGGTGAGGAGGGTCTGAGCAAGACTGTCACAGGACTGGAGGAGAGGACCCGAGAGCTAAAGTAATAGGACCCAGTAGGACTTCAGCTTTGGAGAAGAGAAGGATAAAGGCTATCTGCCAGGTGTGTAGGTACCTCCACCCCAAACAGGTGGTGGTGTTAGCCCCAACGGGGATTCCTCCCTCCCAATCAGGTAAGTCTTTTGGACAAGGAGCCAGTTGGAGAGGGTGAGGATTCTATAATTATGAGGAATATAGTTAACTCAGTTTTTCAGTAAACACTTTGTGAGCCTCTACAGAGTGCTGGACTCCAGAACGCAGTGGTAAACACAGTCTTTCCTCTTGTGAAGACTGCAGATTAGTAAGAGTGGCAATCAGTGGGCATGGTGGTGCACGCCTGTGATCCCAGCCACTCGGGAGGCTGAGCCGGAGGCTCGCCTGGACAACTTAGACTGTGTCTCAAAATAAAAAATGAAAGGGCTGAGGATGTAGCTCAGTGGTGGGGCAACCCTGGTTCAATCCCCAGTACCACCAAAAAAAAAAAAAAAAGCCTTCATTAAAGCCTATGTCCAACCAGATCATGGTCATGTTTTCGTAGCACTGAGTTGTGGCTGTGCCCGTAGCCGGCTTTTCCCCAAGTGCAGCAGACAGTGGGCTAGGGAGCACGGATGGATGTTTGCCAATTGGCTTTCTCACTGGGAAACGCTCAGAATCTTCCTGAGGCAGCACAGGGCAGTAGAAGGAGCGCTGGCCTGGCATTCAGACACAAGTTCCTCTTCCAGCTCTGCTTTATGACCTTGTTTAAGTCACGACTTTGAGCCTCAGTTTCCTCATCCCTAAAATGGGCTAGTAGCCGGGCGCCATGGCACACTCCTGTAATCCCAGCAGCTCGGGAGACTGAGGCGGGAAGATTGCAAGTTCAAAGCCAGCCTCAGCAACTTGGTAGGTTCCTAAGCAATTCAGCGAGACCCTGTCTCAAAATAAAACATAAAAAGGACTGGTGATGTGGCTCCATGGTTAAGCACTTCTGGGTTCAATCCCTGTACCAAAATAAATAAATTAATTAATTAAATGAAGCTAACAGTTGCTGCCTCACATCCCTCAAAAGACCCACAGCTCAGTGGAGGGGATATATGCAGTGATCTTTGCAAATGCTAGACTTCTCTGTACATCTTATTAGGAGCTGGCAATTGTTTTTCTTAAGGTCCAAATAATGAGCATTTAGTCTTTGCAGGCTATTCCATCTCTATGGTGACTACCCAACTCTGCCATTGTAACAGGCATAGATAATAGACAAACAAGTCAAGCTTTATTCTAAAAGCAATATTTAGAGCTGGGGATGTAGCTCAGTTGGTAGAGTGCTTGCCTCACAAGCACAAGGCCCTGAGTTTGATCCCCAGCATTGCAAAAAAAAAATAAAAGCAGTATTTATAAGCCACATTTGGACCATAGACCATAGTTTTCAACCCCACATTAGATGCTAGAGATCGTTAAGGGTCAGCTGCAGAGGAGTGGGGAATGGTGTACCTCAGAGCTGGTGCTTGGGAACCAGGATCAGCAAAGGAAACCAACGTGTGTGACACCCCTGTGTTCCGGGCACAGTGATAATCTGTATATAAATGCCCTCACACTTAACCTCGGCACTGTAAGTGTCATGCTCTGAAACTCAAGAAAGGTTGAGTGAGCCAGGCATGGTGGCGCACACCTCTAATCCCAGCGGCACGGGAGGCTTAGGCAGGAGAATCAAAAGTTCAAGACCAACTTCAGCAATTTAGGGAGGCCTTAAGCAACTTAGCAAGACCCAAAATAGAAAATAGAAAGGGCTGGGGGCTTATATCAATGTAAAGTGCTCTAGTTCAAGCCCCAGTACCAAAAAAATAAAAGGTGGAATGATAATTTGAAGTCACACAACTAGTTGAGTGACAGAGCCAGTTTTTAAGCAGGTATCTCCAACCCTAGAATCTGAGGGCTTCTACTGTAAACCTGAAAGCCCTTCTTGCTGACCATGAGCACTGCCTCCATCTCACCCAGGGTCTGTTGAGAAGAAAGGCAGAGTCTGCTCAGTCCTAGAAATCCATGTCACCGGCTGGATTCCACTGTCATGCCGTAGAGGAATCAGAAAACACCCTTAATCTCACGCCTGGAAAGCCCACACTCAGCATTTGGCCCTGAGTACAGCCATTGTCGGCTGGGGAATGGGCGCCATGATGAACCAGACTAGGTGAGGCCTAGAAGAGGCCCAGGCGCCTTCTGGAGTCCTCAGGGACCCTCTACCTTCTCAGACCGACTCTAGAGCCGGTGTGACCTTTAACAGGATGTTCCTGCCTGTCCCCCCTAGGCCTAGTCCCTAAAGCCCACGTCGTTTGCCCCTCTTGTGGCACAGGGGGGCAGTTGTCTGGGTGTCATGGTGTAGATCTGAGGTGTCCTCAGAAGCTCACGTGTGAGACGATGCAGGAATGTTCGGAGGTGACCTGGCTGGAGTATGAGAGGTGTGACCTAATCGGCGGATTAGTCCACCGAGAGGGATTAACTGGGCGGTAACCACAGGTTAGCAGGGTGTGACTGGAGGAAGCAGGTCACTGAGGGTGTGCCTTGCAGGGTTTACAGTTTGTGCCTGGTGAACAGAGCTCACTGTCTACTTCCTGACTCCATTTCCTAAGCTGCTTCCCTCCGCCACACCCTTCCACCATGATGCTGTGCCCAGAGCTACGGGGCTGGCTGACCACGGACTGAACCTCTGAAACCGTGAGCCAAAATAAACTTCCTCCTCTGTGTTCCTCTGGTTGGGTCTTTTGGTCACAGTGACACAAAAGCTGACCAAAACACTGGGCCACACGATTCCAGGACACTGAGAGAATCCCAGGAACTAGATAGTGGGCCTCGCTGAGAGCTTGGGAAGTCAGACCAAGGGCCACTGCCACATCGGGGCCACCAGGCACTGAGCCAATAAGGCTCCACACATTTTCTCCAAGTGCTACAGTGAGGATGTGGTGGAGGTGACGCTGGAGTCTGACCCCAAGACCTGTTCTCCTCACGTCTTCTTCATGCACCATCCTGCCTGTCCCTGCACCCGGTCCTCACCAGATCCTCTTGATTCTGTCCCCAAAGGACCACTCAAGGCCACCCTCTCTTCTTCATCCCACTGCCAGAGTCTTAGTCTCAGCAGCCATCAGCAGAGACCTCGTCCCCTACAGAGACCTCCCAACTGCACCCTCCTCGCTTCCACACTGCCCGTCCCCATCCAGCCTCTTCCACCAGCAGCGAAGGGATCTCAGAACAGACATCAGGCCTCCTCAGTCTCTCAAAGCTCATTAGAGGCCTGCCATTCACTCACTAAAATCTGCTGTCCGTGCCACGGCCCCGACCCCATGAGTTTAAACTGTAGGTTGTGACCCATTAGTGAGATCGGTCTAGTGGGTTACAAATGGATTTTTTTTTTTTACTAAAATTAAGCAGTATCAAAAAATAATAGCAAAGCATATCACACATAGTATGTTAACTTTCCTCATCTGTGACAAAATATCTGAGGTAAAAAAGGAAAGGTATACTTTGGTTTCACAGCTTCTAGTCCATGATCAGTTCGTTATTCTTATCGCCTTGGGCCTGCGGTGACAGAACATCGTGGCAAGAGCACATGGCAGAGGAAGCCTGTCTACCTCATAGTGGCCAAGAAGCAAAGAGTAAGAGGAGGGGTCACAGTCCCAACAGACCCTGCAAGGTCAAACCCCCATTCACCTAACTTACTTCCACTGGGGCCCACTTCTTAAAGGGCCCACCACCTCCCAACAGTGCCATAGGCTGTGGATCAAGTCTTCAACACAAGGGCGTTTGGAGGACATGTCAGATCCAAACTGTAGCACAGGGTAAGGGTATGTATTGTTCTAGAAGGCTCTGGCTTCTGTCAGATATATTCAGATATGTATGTGTACTAGTTCACAGTGGAACTCTTGGGTACCATGAGTCGAGATCCTGAAAGTCTGTGTGTCTGATGGGTCTCAAGCCACTCCTCCCAGTACTCTCTGCCCTCCAGTGTGGATTCTTCCAGTCCCGTCCTTTTATCTGCCTTGCCTCAGAGGCTTTTCGCATGCTTTTTCTTCTGCCTAGAATGTTCTTTGTGTACTTGGAGTAGTTAACATCTCTGTCCTACCCATCCACCTCTATCTCTCTGCTGCTACTGTGTCTTAATTCTAATTCTTAGCCAGGTGTGGTGGCACATGCCTGTAACCTAGCAACTCAGGAGGCTGAGGTATGAGGATTGCAAGTTCAAAGCCAGCCTCAGCAACTTAGCAAGGCCCTATCTCAAAAAATAAAAATAGAAAGGGCTGGGGATGTGGCTCAGAGGTTGAGTACCCCTGGGTTCAATCCCCATTTCCAAAAATAATAGTAATAATAAGGTATAGATCTTGTATTTGCTTATTTGTTTTCACCTGTTCTGCTCCTCTAGAACAAACGAAAAGGATGTAGCTGAGCATGGTGGCTTGTGCCTATAGTCACCGTTACTCCGAGGACTAGGGCAGGAGGGTCGCTTGAGCCTAGAAGTTCAGGAACAGCCTGGGCAACATAGCAAGACCCCATGGATTAAAAAATAAAAAGGAAGAAAAGAACAGTTGAATGAACAAATAAACATAGGTTTTGTGTGTGTGTGTGTGTGTGTGTGTGTGTGTGTGTGCTTAAGTACTTGGCTTATGGAGGTAGCCCACATACCCAGGATCTAGCTCATTCTCCACCGGATTGGCCCAATGTCTTTGGGCAGGTCCTTCCCTCAGTTTCCCCCCCTGTTGTGTGCAGGGCTTGCCGCTGAGTGGGTGCTGATACTAGATAAAGGCCCTCTCAATACTGACATTCTATGATTCTTTTGTCTGGATATAGAATGTGGGCTGGGGTTAATGATCATTTCTTCCAGTTTACAGAATTTCTTCATTTTCCTGTATCTTTCTTGATTTTCACAATATCTCTTGGGAAGGCCAGTAAGGCTGTTCTTGCCAGTGTCAGTTACACATTAGAAGCACAGAACTCAGTGGCTTGGGAATTTGATCAAATAACTGACTAGAAAAAACTAATACCACCAGATACCGTGCTGGTGGTGCATGCCAAGAATCCCAGGGACTTGGGAGGCTGAGACCAGAGGCTCACAAGTTTAACGCCAGCCTGAGCTATTCAGCAAGGCCCTCAGCAACTCAGTGAGGCCTTGTCTCAAAACAAAAAATTAAAAAGACTGGGGATGTGACTCAGTAGTAAAGCACCCCTGGGTTCAATTCCCAGCAGCAGAAAAGCAAAAAAGAAAGAAGAGAAAACCCAGGTGCCAGACCTGAGCCCTTGATGTCTGCCTTGACAGTTTTCCCTGCCACGAGGCGAGTCAGCCTTCCTAGAGAACGAGGACTGTGGAGGGAAAGCGCTTTCTCGGCTTCATTCTCTTGCCCGACTGTTGCATTACTGTCTTGCCTTCAGAGTCCAGTACTTTGAGGTCCTCAGGCACCAGTGCTGTGACATTAGCTAAATCCAATAACTCAATGGGGCAACTCATCGAACCGCCTTTACCCCATTTTTAAAATAGGAATAACAAAACCTGCCTTGTGTAATCCTCACGAGAACTCAAAGACTTCAAAGGGAACTTCAAGATTTTCTTTTTCCTTTAAACATTTCTTTAAATCTGTCCTAGCTGCCCTTGGTCCAAAGAGAGCGATCTGAGGTTGGGTGGGCACAGGAATCCCCCTTACTACCCTGGCCTCATCCCCTGCCTCAGGCACCTGGCGGACCGAGGCCGTGTTCAGCGAGACAGCACTGATCCAAGTTCCCAGTGACATCCCCCTTCAGAGTGCTGCCACCCTGGGTGTCAATCCCTGCACCGCCTACAGGATGTTGGTGGACTTTGAGCAGCTCCAACCAGGTAGGGACCTGCAAGCGGGGGAGCAGGCGAGGGCCGCCCCACCAGGGCAGACCCAGATCCTGGCCCTGAGAACGGGGTGGGGGGTGGGGGGGTAGGGGGGTTGGTGAGGGGCCTGGGCGGATTAGGGCCCCGCCTGGTGAGTGTGCTACTGTGCTTTTGACTCAGGAAGATGTTGACCTGGTTCCTAGAAAACACCCTGAAACACACGAGGAGTCCAACCTTGGAAACGGCCACAGGGTCACATTCCCTAGAGCTTGGGATGGAATTCTGTCACTCAGCAAAAATGTGTTGAGCTGTGCTAAGCTCTGGGGACACAAAGCCAGACAAGACAGACACAGTCTCTGTGTTTTCAGTAAAATGCTGAACTTGGTGTTACTCATCCTGCTCGGCATCCACACAGCACTGTCCGTCTGTAGGTGCCCTTGCAGGCCACGTCCCTACTGAGTGTTTCGCCTTCAAAGCTGCACAGGGAGGTGAATGTCATTGGCTAAGAGCTCGAGGCCCAGGCACACAATCTAGATCTGAACCCGCTTCACCTTTACTAGCTGCACTCACCGCTACCTCAGCAGAGTGTTCATCCGTGGGATGGAGAATAAGGAGGGTTGAGGAACCCCAGGAGCCCAACCTTTAGCACAGCACCTGGCCTGCTGGGCAAGGAGTGCCAGCTGCTTTCGTGCGTCTTCCTTGGAGAGGTGAACTCCTTGCATGAAATCACTCTGCAGGTAAACAGCAAAGCCACGTGTCTTACCTGGGTTCTCCTGAAAGCGCAGCCTGGCAGCAGGAGTGGGAGCAGGCAGTTCTTTTGGGATGTGGTCCCAGGAAGCGGGAGAAAGGGAGTGGAGGGAGCAGGGTGAGGACAGAGGCCAAGTCATTAAGACCAGTCCTGCTGGGACCCTGCAGAGACCCTCATCAAGCTCACTAGAATTAACCCCAAAGGGACAGGAGGCTGGGCCAGTTTCCACCAACTCACATCCCCTGCTGTTTGGTGTGTTTGCAGTAGTGGGGATCAAACTCGGGGCCTCATGCTTGCTCGCTTGGCAAGCACTCTGCCACCGAGCTACACCCGCCCCTGCACCCCGCCTAGCCATGAGCCAGCGGGAACTACAGAAATCCCCCAGGCCGCCTCTCTCATGCCAGTGGGGAAACTGAAGCCAAGTGCTGATGGAGTTAGGCAGCCAGCCACTGCCCAGGCCTGGGGGAAGCCAGTCCCAGCTCGCAGAGAAACGCGCCTTCTCAGGGCTGTGCAGAGGGGTCTTGGGAGCCCTCCGTGGGGAAAGCCAGGAGGTGTGACCAGGGACCTCTGATGGATCCTAGTGTAGCAGACACTGTGACCACCTGCACTTCACCTCCTCAGGCCACTCCTGATTTGGGCTGCAGCTGCGGGAGACAGATCTGGGCATTCTGATGGTACCCGCTGTGCCCACTGGACACTGCTCCACTTTTATGCTTCAAGGCTATTACAGCCCAGGCCAGAGCCACAGCGAACAAACGTAGGATCCTGGCCCACAGTAAGAATCACAGTTCACATTGCCATCTAGTACATACACATATATGAAAAATATGTGGATTATACATGTATATACGTGCATATGTGTGTATGTATAGTTACATATGAGACCAAAGTTCAAAGTTTCACGACACATTATTTGCCCTTACCATGTGGGATGCACTCTGGTATTTATTGTCTTTTCTTTAAGTCTAACTAAAACAAAACGGTGCTGCCTGGGACCCACTAGATTGATTCATGATGCACTAGTACCTGTACACTGACTCTGACGGAGGATGGACATCCTCCTCCCAGAAGCCCTCTGTCTCTGCTCCACCCACCGTGCACAGATCCCAGAAGCCTCTCAAACACCAGGGGGCATTTCATAGTTAACAAAGCACCTGCCTGGACACATGGCATTTGGTTCTAATCTGGAACACCTTTACTGGTGCCCCTAGGATTCCTGTTTTTGAGGAGAAAACTGAGATTCGAAAAGGACATGACTTGCCCCGTCTTGTCTAGTTAGTCACTGGTGAAGCCGGGACTCGCCCAGCTCCATCTTGTTCCAGAGCCATGTTTTCCCCAGTATGCCATGCTGCCTGCCCCACTGGCAAAGTCCAAAGCCAGTCCTGGGCTTTGACCACGAAGCGCCTGCAGGACCCTGTTTCAAGGGTTGCCAGCTTCTCCAGCTCACCTTTATTAAACACGATGTGGCCCTTCCCCCTGGGAGGCTGCAGGCTTGATAAGCGCGGCTGACTGTGGGATGCAGCCATGGCACATGATCAGCAGAGACACCCACAGTGTTGTGGGAACACAACAGGGAGCCCAGGAGGGCTCCGTGAAGGAAGCCACACTGAAGCTGTGCTTGGAAGGTGACATAGGATGTCAAAAGGGAGTGATTGCAAGCCAAGGAAATGATCTAAGCAGAGACGGAGGACACAGGAGTCGGGAGGATGATGAAGGATCAAAACCAGCTGGGCCTTAATTACGTCCTTTGTGGACACTGAGTGACCAAGTCAAGGAAGGCATCATGGATGTTCTGGAAGTTTGGGAAGGATTGAGGAACAGTGAGTGATGGTACAAAATCTGAAAAGGCTTCCCTGCCAGATCCTGGGTACTTCTGGGGCCTGCACACTTCACCTCTTCCACTGTCCTGGGATCCTGGCTGGGAACCCTTGGCCTATTTCAGGTCTGCAAGGTTTGACTTGGGTCTCTTCCTGGCTTCACAGGGGACTCTGTCATCCAGAATGCATCCAACAGTGGAGTGGGGCAAGCAGTCATTCAGATCGCAGCAGCCCTGGGCCTAAGGACCATCAATGTGGTCCGAGACAGGTGGGTGGGGGGTCTGATTCCAGACCACGACTTGGACCTTTCCCCCTCGCATCCCTGCAGGTGCCCACATCTCCACCAGAGGGCGCCCTTGCATAAGCATAAAGGGCCTCCTTTACCATGGAACAGTTGGCAGCCGAAGCCCATGAGTCAGCCCCAAGAAATGAAGTCCAGGTGGCACTTGGCTATAGGATGAGTGAATCTGAAATGTAGAGATGACAGGAAGGAGGTGGAGTCGTTGTTACTGACCAGCTTCTGACATTCCCTTGTTTTTAAAATCACAGTTAACAGGTGGGAATGTTTTGAGCTGTCTTGTTCTTCCTGTGAACTACCTAGCCCAAGGCCCCTCTTCCCCTGGCGTTTTTGCACTCAATATAACTGTAAAGGAGACGGGGCAGGTTTGCCCCCTCTCTTTTACAGATGAGGAAACAGTTTCAGAGAGAGAAAGCAGTTCGTTCGGGGAGACTTGGCAAGTCAGTAACAGGCTTGTTTTCCTTCCACCATAGCATCCAGCTGCTCTAAGTTTTGCTGTCCACAATGTGGCCATGGGGGGGCCAGTCCTGGAAGGAGAATCGATACTTGATTCAGTTCCCCATCTCCTCATTCGTGCTAACAAAAAGGATTCTGCCCAAGAGACCAGGGCCACTCCTTGGCCAGAGTGTATCTGTACAACACCCTGAGTTGCCCCTTGAAAAGTGGGTGCACTTCACCTCGTCCACCATCCTGGGATCCAGGAAAAGAAGTGGAGTTTGTCATTTCAGTAGAAAAATTCAGGAAGTGAAATTGCTTCTTTCTGGGCACAGATGGTTTCTAGTATCCCTAAGTTGGCAGGGGTTACAGAAACCTCCCAGCCCTGGCTCTGACCAGGGAGGATGGCCAACAAGGAAACAAGGCCAGGAGCTGTTGGCGCCTGATTAAATTGTGTGGCTGGCCCCTGTGTGAGGCCTGGCTTAGCCCCAATTCCAGGTTCCCAGAAAGAAACGTGGGTTCTTACAGCTGTGGCAGAGGGGCCCTGGGAGCTTAGGGGAGAGAAAGCCAGCAAGTATGACCAGGGACTTTGGATTGTGTTTGGTTTCCAGACCTGACATCCAGAAACTGATGGACAGACTGAAGGATCTGGGGGCTGAGCATGTCCTCACAGAGGAGGAACTAAGAAAGCCAGAAGCAAAAAACTTGTTCAAGGTACCTGGGAAGAGGGCATTGCTTCTCCATCCCACGCCCATCTCCCTGAAGAAAGGTGGCCAGCCCACTGCTCCAGTCTGCAAACGTCCTTTTTGCCTCTGGGAAGGAGAAAGCCTGTTCCCCTCAGCCAGGGGACAATGTGCAGGAGAAGCTAACGAAGTGTAGTAAACCCTGTATGATTTGCAGTTTTAAACATCTGTGGCGAGTTCCATCACTGCAGATATAAATCAGAGTTGGGAGAGGACCTAGGAAACTGAGGCACAGAGAGGCAAGAGGAAAGAACGAGTCAACCAATCCTAAGCTTCTGCCTCCATTTTACCTGAGAGTTCCCAGAAAGCTCTAAAAAGGAGTTGTTTTGGAGGTTTCTTGATGAGGAAGCCCAGACTCAGGAAAGATAGATGACTTGGCCAGGATCATGTAGATATAAGTGGTGCATCAGGGCTGATCCCAGGGGGCTCTGAGCGCAGAGCCCTGACCCTTCCACAACACCTGCCCCCAACAACTCCCAGTAAGTGAGCAAACCCTGCCACCAGCCCTGTTCAGTGAACCAGCTGGAGAGACCAAACATGCACCCCTCAGGAATGTGTGCCCCTCGAGGACACTCTGGAGCAGCAGGCCAGCACATCACGTGTAAACAGTCTAAATTACCCAGCAGAGGAGCATGCGGGGAGCTGAAGTCACTCACAACTGACACAGAAGCTCCTTGTCTCTTCTTTCCCAGAGGAGGCGAGTTTTGAACCAAGTCCTGAAATGAGCACTGATTTAGGTCGCACACGTGCTGAGCACTCACTAGCTACCAGGGACGGAGATGGCTGAGATACCCGTGGGAGAACTCACAGACTAGGTGGGCAGATGTGTCACGTGGCAGAGAGCTGGGAGGAGGGTCACTGAGCATGTGCACCTGCCTCTGTGCGTGCAGTTCTGAAGTTGCTAAAGGCTCTTCCCAGACAGAAAAAGCAAGTTCAAAGCCATGACCACCCCATTCGCTTCGCTCCCTCCTTTGACACAGCACGGGTCAGGGAAGGGTTGTCTGTAGAAGCTTCAAGCCCACACGTTAAGGGGTAGCTCCCTCACTGCAGACTCCTTATTTTCCAGAACATGCCCCAGCCACGGCTTGCTCTCAACTGTGTTGGCGGGAAAAGTTCCACAGAGCTGCTGCGGCACTTGGCGTAAGTCCCTCGACCCTGCAGGGTCAGTTTGCTCAAGCTTCTGGGTCTCTGGCTGGGAGGACATCAAGTGACCATGTCCTAATGGTCCACGTGAGCAAAGCCAGGTTAGCACAACATTGAGTAGGAGACAAGAATCAATGACATCTGGCTCCCTGGGCACGTCTTTTTCTGCCTCCTCCTACGCATGTGACCAAGAGGCCTGTCCAGCTTCTTTTGTCCCAGGGACTCCAGAAGTAGACGGCTAAGCTGTCCGCCACAGGGTATGGTCAAGGATTTGTAACCTTGGGGCCTTTTAAAAAGTCACTTAGTCTGAACTTACTAGCTTTTAAAATTTTTATTGGCTTTTAAAACTAGGTTCTAATTTACAGGTAACATTATACCTATTTCAAAGCATGTAAAAGTACAAAGGGAAACTGAAAGGTTCTCTGTCATCCCTCAGCCAAGCACCGTGGCAGCATTATCTGTGCACATTCTGTCCCTTCCTTTGACATAAAATCAGCTGGAGGGCCTCTGAAAAGACACTTGGCAACTAGAGTAGGAGTCCCCTCCACCCTGATTTAGTCAACAATGTGCTGAGTGGTCACTAGCTCCGAGGCACAGAGATGGCTGAGATGCTGCAGGGGAACTCACGGACGGTGGGCAGGTGAGCCACGCCACCAGAGCTGGGCGGAGGACCTTTTCTTCTTTTGGTGCCAGAGGTTGAACCAAGGCCTTGGGCATGCTGGCACGTGCCCTACGGCTGAGTTACACCCCCAGCCCCCCATCTCCATTTACACGTAAAGCAGTGAGTCCCAGAGGAGGTAATTACCTTGCCAAACGTGTCATCAGCGGGAAAGTCAGGTCATCCACATTTGCGTGACTCTGGAGAAGCTCTCTTGAGCCCTAAACTCAGCAGCCTCTCGGGCAAACTGTGACCCCCAGGTCATTGCCAGAGAAAGCATTGCACGCGCGGTGGTCACAAGTGCAGGCACTGGAGACAGAGTGGCTAGGTTCCAGCCCCAGCTCGGCTCTCGCCAGCTGTGGACCTGTGGAAAGGTAGGCCATGCCTGAAAAGTGACCCGAGCTTCCGTCCCTTCATCTCTACAGTGGAAGCCATAGAATCCCATTCTGCTTCCAAAGGTGAGTCTAAGGAACACTGAAGTGATACACAGGTAACTCACTCTTCAAGTGAGGAGTGGATTTCAGCTTTCTCATCTGCAAAATGCACATGTCAGAGTGCTCCCTTGGGGTCACTGTGAGGGTGCCCTGAGATGGTACACACGACGTGCTCAGAACTGGGCCTGGCATGTAGACACCCAGGAAAGTCAGCTGCTCTGACCAGCCAAGTGCAGCGGGGAGGCAGGAGAAAGCGCTCAGTGCTTCCGGAGCTGCTTTCTACAGCAAGCGCCAGTTGAGGGGAACTTTAGACCAAATTAGGGGCTTTGGCTGTAGCTCAGGCCTAACATGCAGGAGGCCCTGGGTTCAGTCCCAGTGCCACACACACAAGCAAAAGATTGAACTCGCCCGCAGCCTCAGGTCCACAGTCACCCACCCCACACAGAGCTGCTATCATTCTGTGGTCTATAAGTCCACCTTGTGTTGTCCTAAAACATGCTTCAGGTCATCCTTGGCCCACAAACTCCTAAAAGAGCCAGGGAGTCGGGAAGGAAACAAAGATCAAGTCAAGCATGTGAAGTCCTAGCTTAGCAGCTTTTAAAAATCATATTCACCTCACTCCTGTGTGACAGCCAAGTGTGTGTGCCCCTCAGCAGCTACTGAGGAGGACCTCCTGCAGGGAGAGGACATTCGTCATTGTCCCACTCATCACCCACCTCACTGTATCTATGGGTGGGTTGGACCAGTGGGTTCCCAGCCCCGGCTAAGCGTCCCAGTCATCTGGAGGGAGCATGTCCTTCGTTTGTGACATGGATCCGTGCCTCTGGACTGCTGTCAGGGCTGAGCCTGGGAATCTATTCTGCTCTTCCCAGGACAAGGGTTAGGAGTGAGGATTGGGACAGAAGTGCTGGGGCAGGTTTGGGAAGGGCTCTGTCTCGGCCCGTACCCACTTTGTTCTCCTTGGACTCTTCAGGCCTGGAGGAACCATGGTGACCTACGGGGGCATGGCCAAGCAGCCCGTCATAGCGTCTGCGGTAAGCGGCCAGGAGGCGCCTGCAGACAGACTGAGAGCCGCCTCTGGGGCCTCTTCCCCTGCACCGCGCTCTAGCCGTTCTCCTGTCCCTGGGGGGATTCTGTACCCTTAACCGGTGCCTGGAGGTCTTGCCCTCAGAGCCCGACAAGTCCCTTCTTGTCCACAGAGCCTACTCATTTTTAAGGACCTCAGACTTCGGGGCTTTTGGTTGTCCCAGTGGAAGAAAGACCACAGTCCAGGTGAGTGGGTGACAGCCCTGTAACCAAGGGTCCCTGGAGAGTGAAATGCCTAGCATGGCTACCGAAGAGACTCGCTACACTGAGCCCTGCAGAGGCGACTGAGTCCCCAGCCCCGCGGCAGGATCAAGGAAATTCCCTTCTAGCCACAGCTGCAGCCAGCAAACTGCTGTTGGACTAAACCAGGCCAGTGTAGGGCCACAGTGTGGCATCAGACAGTGCTCTCGTCCTGAGAGCGACAGTGGGGAAGACTACCAAGTCAGGAGAGCAGAGGGAGCCAGCAGGCCCGCCTCCAAGTCCTGTGTCCACCACCACAGGATCTAGGCTCTGCCCAGCCAGCTGTGGGACCGGGGACAAGTTGCTGGATCTCCACCTGAGTTTAAACGTCACAATTAAACTCTTGCGAGCCCTGTTTAACAAAGGAGGAAACTAAGGTTCAGAGTGGCTAAGGAAGGTGTGCACCTGGAATCCCAGAGACTCGGGAGGCTAAGGCAGGAGGATTACAAATTCAAAGCCAGCCTTAGCAGTTTAGCGAGACTCTCAAAAAAAAAAAAAAAAATAGGCTGAGGTTATAGCCCAGTAGTTAAGCACCCCTTGGTTTAATTCCTGGTATGAAAAAACAAAAACAAAAACAGAAAAAAACCTCAGTGACCTCAGACTGACGTGGAGTTGTCCGAGTGAAGGGAGGGACGCAATGGTGCGCCTAGGGTGTTCAGACAGAAACAGCAAAAGCCCACAGAGACAGCGTGACCCTGGGGCACCACAGTGGTCCTGCGTGAGCGGAGCCTCAAGCCTGGGCTGGGGCTGGGGAGCTGGACAGGCAGGTCCGGACCAGATTACGAAAGGCCTTATAGCCTTTGAAGGAGTTCAGGCTCTGTCTTGAAAGCAACCGGGGAGTCACTGAAGTGTCTTTAAGCGGGACAAAGGGTTGGATTTGGAGGCTGAGTGACTGACTGTGAAGAGCGCTTCTCAGTCCAGGCTTCGCTTCTCCTCCTGCCCCAGGTTGGGCCCTTAGCCGGAGGCAGGTTCAGGGAGGGCAATGGCGTGGCTCAGCGCCAGGGGTTCTCAGGGAGTCCTGGCTGTCGGGCAGAGCAAAGCTCACCTGTTCCGCGTGAGCTGGCGTAGCAGGCTCTCCCACCTCCCTCCCCGGCCTCCCTCTGCCTTCCCTGCCTCCAAATAATCACCCCGACCCCGGCATTCAGTGCCCTGCTCCGCCCCAGGAGCACCGTGTGGGTGTGAGCCACCTCAGCCACCACTCAGCCGCATCTGTGCCTACTCAGCAGCTCCTCCGCTTGTGCCCCACCTTCCTCTGTCCCCATCTTGGCCCTCACCGTCCTGAGCCCAGGTGGGACCAGGCTGCCTCCAGTGCTACCCCATGCTTAGCAAAGGCATGGCCCTCGAGGCTTTCTTGGAGCTCAGCGCCAGCCCCGGCTGTTGTCCCCCATCTGACTTCTTCCCACAGACGAGTTCAAGGGGCTGATCCTCACGCTGTGTGACCTCATCCGCCAAGGCCAGCTGGCAGCCCCCGCCTGCTCCGAGGTCCCGCTGCAGGACTACCAGTGGGCCTTGGGGGCCTCCATGGAGCCCTTCGTGTCCGCCAAGCAGATTCTCACCATGTGAGCTCCTGTCCCAGGGGAGCTGACCATGCTGCAGGCCCCTCAGTCAGGGCCCAGCTTCCCCACCCAGACTGCTCTCCGCTCACTGCCTCTTCCCCCAGGAGGTGGGGAGGTCAGCCTTGAGCATCTAATAAAATCTGAACCTCCTTAAAAAAAAAAAAAAAAAAAAGAATAGACGTCATCTCTGCAGAGCAGCAACACTGCACTCCGCCATCCTGCAGCCCTCTCCCTGCTTTTCCTTCGCCTGTCGCCCGAATCATTTCCTGACCACCCTGAAAGCAAAACTTGGGTGGGCAAGTGCAAGAGCCAGAGTCAGTAAGCCACCGTCTCTGCCCAGAAGCGGTGCACACCCGCAAGGGAGAGTCTTCCAAAAAGGAGGGTTTGACTCCCTTCCTCCCTTCTCAGGTAGTGTGCAGCTCAGTCCAGGGCAGGAGGATCAGCTGCATGGGAGAGCAGATGCCAGACTAGGTCTCAAAGCCCTGAAGAACTGAGGACACGGACTTGGGTGGCTGGACAACCCACAGGAAGCTTCCATTCTAACCTGGGGTTCACAGCCAGAGGCAGTTTTACCCCAGGGGGCATTCGGTAATGTCTGGGAACATTTTGGCTGTCACAACTTGAGAAGATCGTCACTGGCACCTAGTGGGCAGAGGTCAGTGATATGTTAAATATCCTACAAGGAGGGCAGGGGTGTAGCTCACTGGTAGAGCACACCCCTGGTATGCATAAGGCCCTGGGGTTCCGTCCTCGGCAATGTGCTCGCGCACGCACACACACACACACTCACACTCCGACAGTGCACAGAACAGCTCGCACACAGCCATCCAGCTCAAAATGTCCATAGTGCTGCTTTTGAGAAACCACATTAAACAACCTCATAGTCACCACTGCAGTGACTGGTGCTTTAGAGAAGGCACATGTGCAGGACTGTGAGCACACACCTAAGGCCTGGGACCAGGACAGGCTTCCTTGAGGTGACATTAGCAAGAGGACCCTGAAACGTGGGTAAGCTTCATTCAGGCAGGAAAGTGGAACTTTATGTGACTTTTTGGTGTTTGTTTCATGATCCACTTGCCCAAAGAAAAGAACAAACTTTAGAATGTCTCCCTTGTCACCTGTCCATCTGTACCCTTTACTCAAGCGCCTCATCAGGGAGTTATTTGTTGAGAGCTTTGTGTGTGCCCAGAGATAGGGATGCCAGCCCTCAAACTGCTTAGCCTAGTGCAAGAGACAGACCATTACAGAGCATGGATGAGGTCGTGGGGGGACACAGAAGGGGCCAGCCCTGCCTGAGAGTGTCGAGGAAGGATTCCCAGTGGAAATCCTGTGCACAGAAATCCTGAAGGCCAAACAGGAAAATGCGTACCAAGCAAAGCCAACAGCACATGAAAGTTTGGTGGCCAGAGAGGTCCTGCCCTGGGGAACAGCTCAGAGCCCCTGCTGCCTGAGGGGAGGGGGATGAGAACTAGGCTGGGAGCGGTGGGTAGGGGTCAGATCAGAAAGGGTCATGAAGCCAGAACTTTCCCAAGGGGGCACTGGGAAAACTGGCCAGGGGGTTCAGAGGCATGTGAGTGCATACAGATCCCCAGCATAATCAGCTCACTTGTGGGAGCAGTTCCTGTGTCCTCTGGGGGAAAGGACCCGGTTCCCCACTCTCAGTCCTCTAGGTTAGTGGGTCAGGAGATTTGTGCAAAGGACCAATGTGGACAAAGGGGAACACTTGAAGGTGAGAGAAGGTGGCTCAGGGCTATTAGGAGTGAAAGGTAAGATGAGGTTTTGCAGGGGAACCCAGGATGTTGGGGCTTAGAGAAAGCAAGGAGACTGCGGGCCTGATGAGGGAAGCCCTGGACCTCTAGGAGGAGGCTGACAGGAAGAAGGGGCGTGGTAACGGCAGGCTGGAGAGCTGGAGGAACATTTGAAAAGTCCTGAGAGCAGTGAAGGGAATTATGCATTGCACTTTTGGGGGTCTGGAGTCATGACATTTGGGCTGCTCTTCAAAGGACGATTATAATTTACTCAGGAAAGGGAGACAAGAGACCCGGTTAGCAGAGTTCCAAAGGCGGAGCATTTGTGCCAGGACCTTTCATTCCCCACCCATTCCCATTGTTAGAATTAAAACCTAGAACCTCAAGGTGGGCACGTGGTAGGCTGGAGTAAAGGATTTCTCTGCCTCCCTTGCAGCCAACAAGGTCTGCCATGTACAAGGGGTTAGGCGTCAGATTCTTAGGAACCTTTTTAGGAGGTAGTAACCAGGTGCATCTTGTACCTTTTCCTTCTCCTACCTTCCTCCCAGCTGGGATACAAACATGATTCTTGGAGTGTGCGAAGCCATCTTTGACCCTATTAAGAATAGGACAGCGACAAGGTCAAAGGAGTCTGAGGCCCTGACTTCCAGATATCTCAGCTACCTACGTCAGGGCCTGTTTTACGTGAGCAACAGTTTCTATCTTCTTTAAGCCTCTAGGATTTGGCGGTTCGCTGAGCCTAATCCTAAGTGGTACCATTCAGTGGCTTACCTTACGCTGAAATCAAGTCAACCAATCTAACCCTGAAAGGGGCAGGTCATGACTCCCAGCTAGGACTGGGAGTTGACCCTCTTGGCAGTAGGGGACAAAAGATCTCCCAGTGGAGCCGTGCTACAGCAAAATCCCTTCGGCAGCAGGTCAGGGGACAATTTAGAGGAGGGAGGCACTACAGAAAATCAGAAATTCTCAGGCTTCAGAAATCCAGACACACCCAGCTCACCCTCCACAGCCAAAATTTAAAGACATTCAAGGCGCTAGCAGAGGAAAAGAAACAGACAAAACAGTGTCAGAAGGAATGTGACTTCGAATGGATCATCCTTTCTATACGAGTGTGGGACGGCACTTCTAATCTTCAGACAATAGTCTCTGCCATGTTGGAAGAGCCGAGGAAACTGTGGTGCCAGAACCGGAAGACAAACAGCACAAAGCTGCAGCACACCTGAAGCCCTGGGGCTCCTGTCTGCCTCTCCCTGTCCTCTCCTGGGGGCACCCACCCTGCCACACCCACAGCCAGTGCCACAGTGCTGATGAGCGTCTTGTTGGAGGCGAGATAAGTAAGCCCACCTTCCTCAGGAGACTGAGGCCCAGAAGGAAGTTTCCTGCAGGAACCCGTGCTCTAGGCTTCACTGTCCTTGTGCCTAGACACGCTTGGCAACGCCCACGGTGCTTATTGGCAGGGGCCATGCCCTGGGTAGGGCGCTGGGCCCAGCCATGGCCGTCGGGGAGGAGATGCTCGGTCCCGGCACTGCATCTGCCTGCATGTGCAGGCAGGAGGATTCCTGGGAAGACAGCAGGGCTGCCCTGAAGGTAGATGGGAAGGAGACATCGACACAGGCATCTCCCGAAAGGGAAGAAAAAATCCTCCCATGTGCCCATAACCCTTTGCATTTAGATTTCCTGCGACTCTGGGTTCAATCCTCAGCATCACATTAAAAAGTAAGTGATTTATTTGTTTTGAGAAGGGGTTTCACTGTGTTATCCAGGCTGGTCTCAAACTCCTGGAATGAAGCGATCCTCCTGCCTCAGCTGTCCAAAGGCTGGGACTCTAGGCACATGACACCACACCAAACTGTTTTGAACATACTGCACGAAAGGTACTGTTAAGTGTGCTAGGGACACAGAAAGAGACAAAAAAGTACACGGTCCCTGATACCAGCAAGCTTACATTCTAGTGGAGAGACACGAACGAGTGAAAAAATAAGCTGATTCCAGACTATGGTAAGCACTGTGAAAGGAAACACACAGGACTATCATAAGGCAGAGGAAACGTGATATAAAGCAGGCTAGGAAATCTGAGGCCTGGAGAGGGAGCCAGCCACAGACCAGGCAGAGGGAGGAGCACGGGTAGAAGCCCTGATTCGTGGACAGTAAGATAAGTGGATTGGGAAGAGGGAATGGTGAGAAGACAGGCATGTGAACATTTAGAGGTAAGAACCAAAGACAGAGCGGTGTGGTGACTAACTTTTGTTCCTTGCTGGCTAGAGATGCCACTTCCTGAGTTAGGGAGCTCCAGAAAAAGCGGGTTTTGGAGACAGGCGTTTTGTCTCCGTGGGCTCTTTCCCATCTATACGACAGATTGATCAGACTATATGTCAACCAAACGTTAGTGCTTGTTCTGTAAAACCTTATGATTCGCTTGCAAGTTTGAGGCCAGCCTCAGCAATTTAGTGAGACCTGGTCTCAAAATAAAAAGGGCTAGGATGTAACTCAGTGGTAAAGCACCCCTGGGTTCAATCCCCAGTACAAAAAAAAATTACAATCCTAACATTTTCTAAATTCCAAATGGTTTAAAGATTGCAATGTGAGGTCAGGCACAGTGGCACATGCTGGGGTACACCGTGATCCCAGCCATTCAGGAGGATGAGGCAGGAGGACCTCAAATTTGAGGTCAGCCTCAGCAACTTAACAAGACCCTATCTCAAAATTTAAAACATATAAAGGGCTGGGAGCATAGCTCAGTGGTTGAGTGCCCCCAGGTTCAATCCCCAGAACTGAGAAAGAAAAAAAAAAAAAAATTGCAATATGAAAATGAGCTTAAAAGTAACAGATTAGGGGCTGGAGTTGTGGCTCAGTGGTAGAGCACTTGTTTACTCAGCACCACATATAAATAAAATAAAAGATTCATTGACAACTAAAAAAATGTTTTTTAAAAAATAGCAGATTAAACTATGAGAGTTTTTTTGTTTTTAAAACTTCAGAGTGAGGAAGGCCTTTTGAACTACAACAAAAAAACCCAGAACCAAAGAAAAACAAAGGATAGATAAATTTGATCCCATAAATACCTAATGTTTTTGAATGAAAAAAAAAAAAAAAAAAAAAACACCCCTAGGCAAAGTCACAAGTCAAACAACAAACTGGGAAAAAATATTTACAATTCATTTGATAAAGAGCTGATTTTCCTACTTTATAGTGAGCTCCTATAAATCATGAAAAACAGGCAAAAGATAATAAACAGACACGAAAAGGAAAACATAAGTGCATCCTAAAGATGAAAAAAGGTTCATTCCATTAAAAATAATTGTCATCTGAACCATCTGGAGATACCATTTTCGCCTATCAAGACTGACAAAAGATCAAAACATTTGATGACTTGGTATTGATGAGAATATGGGAATCAGGCATTTAAAGGAATGCTGAGCAACATCTGTCAAAACTTCATGTGCCCACACTCTTTGACCCAAATATTCCTACTTCCAGGAATAGATCCTACAAATATGAATGAATATACAAGGCTCCTCCTGTGGCTGTTCTCAAGAGGAAAGATGGGAACCCATCTCAACGCCCTTCCCTACAGGACTGGTTAAATTACTATGTACCAAACATTATAAGCCGTAATAATAGTTCTGAGGGAGCTCCTTTTGTACTCTTATGGAATGATGTTCAAATTATATTCAGTCAAGAACTGTGTGTACTACCCTACTGCTTTATGTGGGTAAATGAACCTCTCGAAGGACATTTAAGAAACTACTTCTGAGGAGGGAAACAGCGGCTGGGGGGCAGAAAACGGAAAACTTGTTACAAAATTCAAAATTTCAATTTTGAATTATCATTTAAAAATACAAGCCAGACGTGGTGGCCCATGCCTGTTAATCCCAGTAACTCGGAAGCTGAGACAGGAGGAGTGCAGGCTCAAGGCCAGCCTCAGCAATGTAGTGAGACTGCCTCAAAATTAAAAAAAAAAAAAAAAAGGCTGGGGATGTGGTTCAGTGAAGCACCCCTCGCCTGGGTTCGATCCCCGGTACCAAAAGTAAATAAATAAGTAAATGCAGAGAAACAAAGCCGCTTTGTGGTTCTAAGTCAGTTGGTGCGAAGGGAACAGGATTTATTGAGCTCCTACCGCGCTCCAGAACAAGCCTTTCCATAAAAGTGACTAACCCCGTAGAAAATAGGTTCGACTGGTCAGTTTGCTCAGGGTCAGGCCTCTCAAACGCCAACGCTGACCTCCACTTCTCACGCCGCTTCCACTTGAGCAGTTTCCTGATCTTAAAATAATATCGGGGCTGGGCTATAACTCAATGGCACAGCTCTTGACTAGCATGCCAGAGGACCTGAGTTTGATCCCGGCGCCGCAAACAAATAATTTAAAAATAATGTTGGTATTGTTCATGGAGCATTTTGGTACCCAGTCTCAAACAATTCTCAGGACAACTCTGAAAGGAAGTATGCTCCCCTCTGACAGAGACGAAAAAAGGATCGGAAACATCACGCGTTACGAGGACAAGATCATAAGTAAGCAAGTTTGGAAGCCAGGTTTAATTCCGACACACTGCGCTCAAACCGAAACCACTCCCGGTTCAAAGGACAAAAGCAGATTTTGGCTCCGCGCGGAGGTGCGCACACTTCCGGGAGACGGTACCAACCGGTGGGCTGCGGAAAGTGGCGCAGGCGCCACAGCAAGCTCGCGAGAGAACGTGCCGGGGCCCGGGCGGCCGGCGCCGGCTGTCGATCATCTGGCCCCGCCCCGCGCCGGCTCGCCCCCGGACAGGCCACGCCCCCAGTCCTGGCCGGGCGGGAAGCGAACGCGCGCTCCCTCCCGTTACCCTCCGCCTGGGGGGAGGGTGGGGGAAGCGGAGGCGCGCGCTCTCGAGCTGCGTGCTCGCGTACGTCGCCGGGGTTCGGCTGCGTCCGTCCCGCCGCCCGCCCGTTGCCGCCGTCGCCGCGCTCTCGCTTCGCCGGCCGCCGCCTAAGGGGGGCCGGGGCTGGGGCCAGCCGCCACCGCTGTTGCCGGGATGCCGCGGGTGTACATCGGCCGCCTGAGCTACCAGGCCCGGGAGCGCGATGTGGAGCGCTTCTTTAAGGGCTACGGGAAGATCCTGGAGGTGGATCTGAAGAACGGGTGAGGAGGGCGGAAGAGGGGCCGGCTGCGGGGGCCGGGGCCCCGGTGGTGGCGGGGAGGCCGCGGGGACCACAGAGGGGCGCCCGCCTCCGGGAGCCGCTGCCGGCCTGCTCCGGCTCCGCCATGGTCGCGGCGCCTCGGGGGCGCGGGTAGGCCCGCTCCCACTGCGCCTGCGCGGGCGGGGGTGGTGGAGGGATAATGGGAGCGCTGGCGAGGACCGGAGTGGGACCGGGAGAAGGAAGCCCGGTGGGGCTGGGGCTCCGGGCGACCGGGAGGCCTTGCTTTTCCCTGCCCAGGCCCTGGGACTGGGACTTGGTTCGGCTCCGGGTAGAGACCGGCCTTTCCCGCTCAGAGTGCTGCTGGAAATAAACAAACAGGATTTCCTGCCCCCTTTCCACCTCTTTCCAGCCGAATGGACCAGGCGGTCACAGCGCGTCTTTCCCGGGGACAGGATCTCTGGAGAGAGGTTCTTTTTAGACTTGCCATGTGCCACACTTTTTTTGGGCGGGAGATTCCACTTTGAGTAGTCTAGTGACAGTTTCCAAAGTATCGTCTTGCCGCGCTGAAAGCCCTGACCGCTCCCTGTAGGAGGGCACATTAAAGCCTTAACTCGTTATCTTGAAGACTCGTGCAGTTTCCATACTGTGGTTTCCCTTCTCCAAACTTGCCAAAAAATTGCCTTGCTGTTGTAGAATTTGTTAAGACTAGTGGCCACCCTGGCTAGTGTCTGCGTCTACTAGTTAATGCAAGTGGAGACACACATCTTGAAATTGCCAATTTACTGCCTCCCCAGGATGGTCTGTACTTGTATTCTTAACGTGCTTTGGCAAAACAGGGCCAGCAGGGGTACCAGTGTCAGGGGAAACAGATGGGTCGTCAGGCCTGTTCTGAAAGGAATAACTGGAAACTAGAAAATGGTAGAATTGGAAGACATGGATGTGAAAAAGGACTGGGGGAATATATTGGGGCATTAAGTGTTCGGTGTTAAGAGAAACCCTTGACTTGGCTTTAAAACAAAAACAAAACCCCCACTACTTTGCAACAGGTTTACCATGACTACGATTTACTCTCCAGTAATAACTGACACTTGAGAGTTAAAAAAGATAACTTAGTATAAATTGCACGTGGGAGAAAAATTGATAGCCAACATATTCTCAAATTGTTGTCTGGCTTTAAAGAGCCCCGTCAAAATGATTGCAAGCAAGAATCACAGTGCTGAGGATTACTGATTTAACATAAAAGGCTTAGAATATTACTCATTTGGTACAATAGAATTTCAGTTCTGAAGAAATGTGCTAGATAAAGTGGGGGGATTTGCTACTGTGATACATATATGTGAATTAAAACTCCCAATTGTTTTTCAGAGCCCAACTAAGTGTACACATAACTTTGGTGGGGAAATCATGGTTTTTGAAGCCAGACAGGCTTGAGTCAAATCTTGGCTCTACTGCTTATATATATATATGGGCAAGTTATTTGGTTTCTCTGAACTGTTTTCTCATTCACATGGAAAAGGAAGATCAGATATAATAAATGTGAAGCCTTTGACTTATAGTAGTAAGTGGTAGCTATAATGAAAGAGATTTGTTCATAATTATTAGGAGACATTCTAGCTTGTTAGTGTTTAATCACAAAATATATTTGGACTAAGGTGATAGTGAACTGGAAATGATGTTAATGGGGAAGCTGATTCATCAGCCAAATGTATTGATAACCCACCAAGATACCCAGTACTGTGCTAAATGAACTGAGGAAGAAGCAGAAGAGTTCTGCCCTTGAGTAAATCAGGTATTGACATGTGCACTTGGAATTAAGGAATGCTTGCTCTCATTTTAAACTCAAGCAAGTAACACTTGGGATGGTTTGCTTGAAAAGATTTTTTTGAAATGGGCTTTGAAGAATGGATTGACAACTTAAAATGAAGAAAAATAAGTGGAAAAAGTATATGTTGTAATTGGTGATAAGGAAGTACTCCAATAAGGAGCAATTGGGAGAATTAATAATCTAGCTTGAAGGCTCTAGAAATCATAATGATAAACCAGAATAAGACTTTAACACAAAAAGTTCAAAATCATGGGTAAGAATTCAAAGAGGGAGTGGTTGCTCAGCCCAGAAAATGATGTGATAAGAGCAGAAGAGATGCTTCCAGGGCCCTAATTACCTGAACCTTTTTTAAAGTACCTATTCATGCTTACAGTTACACTACTAAACCACGATGAGCATGAAATCCATTATAAGTCAGTGTTGGAATAAAGAATGAGAAGTCATTTCAAGGATTCAAAGACAGGTTTGACAATCCCTAAATGGCACCCACTAGCATCATTCAGGAATCATTGCAGAGAAAAATGATTTCTGGGAAGAAAACCAATGACAAAAATGTATTGGGAAGCAAGAATCGCCCGAACTTGATGGCAAAAATGCAGGGGATTCTAAAGAGAAGGAGTAGGTACAAAATGAAAAGATGGCACAATTTAATTACGTGTATAAGCTAATAATCCAGAACCTGAGAAAGACGATAGGTCTCCCTACAGGGAAGCATCTTGGAACATGTCTGGATTGCGATTATTATATTAGTAAGTGAAATTCAGAAGCAGAATTGGGATGGTTCGGGCTTTGAAGAATTGCAAAAGAGTTCAAATTTGTGTAAGTGAGACACATCAAAAGATGTTAGACATAAAGTTTAGAATTAATTAAATACGATGTAAAATACTTGTATGATAAGAAACATAAGAAAGTTGACCAAACGAGGAAGTGTGTGAGCTCCAAAGGAGATTTGGTGCCCAGGAAAGGATTCTGTAGGTCTCTTGGGATATGGAGAAAGAGTGTGCATGTAGTAGTTCTTGTTTGCCATTATATCGAAACCAGGCGACTCTAGTCCAATTTGCCTGTTTTAGAGACCTTCTAGACAGGTGGTTTCACTTGAGGACCACAAACATGATCTCCCAGGGCCGCATGGACCATTCCAGATCCCACTGAGGTCTCCTACATTTCTACCTCCAGCACTTATTCCAGCAAGAGTGACAGACAAGGGAAAGGCCCAGAGCAATCCTAGGACTGGGTCAAGGAAGCAGCACTGTTAGTACCTGTTGATACCTTTCAGCTTTATGCTAACTTTTACCTACTTTGACTATGTGTGGATTTGGTGGACTTACTTTTTTCTTAATCATTTTCTTGTAAAATGTGGAAGAATTTTTAGTAGTTTCTCTTTTGCCACAGAATTTCATGGTTTCAGTCAGATCTTTCTTTATATCTTAATTTTTCCACATTTTAATTAATTAGTACAGCTTATTACATTTTAAGATTATCTACCTGCCTAGTAGCTGGAAGAGTAAATTCACAAATTGGCGAAGTTTTCTTTTTTTAGGTTTTTAATGAATTAAAACTCAGCTGTAAATTTTAGCCTGTGTTTCATATTACAGTGAAATGGTACATAGCTAGACTTCTCAGTTCATGTGGGGATCTCTGTGGGATTTTGATATCTGAGTATTACCAGAAATTTTTATTTTCAACTTTAAAATTCCTTCAAGTAGAATGCACCTTGAATTTTTTTTTTTTTTTTTTAATATATAGAATCTTTTTAGTGAGTCAGGTCGTTGTTCTGTATATCCCTGATCACAGAACCTGCATAGAACCTACACTTCTGTCTCTTTTGACTGAATTCTCAACATGAGCTTGTTTTTGTTTTTGTTTTTGTTTTCCAGTTTTTCCTTTATAGAGGGAGTAAAGAAAGTATAGTTTAATGGTCCATGATATGGGTTTCTGGTTAGTTGGGCTAGTGGCAAATAAATGCTTTATCATTTTTATGATAATGATGCAAAGCAAACACTAATCTTTTAGTGAACCCACCACCTTTCCATTCGTAGGCCATTCTGCAAACCTCAGAAATAATGTTCCATTTGAACCCACACATAATTGGCATCTTGAGTCTGTGTTAAGAAAAGTAAAGCATTTGATTATGCATAAATTTTATGACTATCTAGAAAACTTTAAAAATAGTTTGTATCAAGGAGTGTTTGAACAACTCTGTTTATACATAGTTAAAATTAAACCCATTCACCATTTCAAAACAGCACTTATTTACTTCCAATTATAAAATTTTACATGTTCATTTTAACTTTTTTTAATACAAAAGACAAAAAAAAAAAGCACCCAAAGTTGATCCTTTCTGCATTTTGGGGATTTGGTTTGACCTTTTTCCAACACATCTCAACACACAAACACATACGCTTCTTATGCCTCTCCCCATCAGCCCCAACTCTTCATTGTTGTTAATAAGCATTCTCTAACAACCTTTTTATTTTTGAGGTGCTGGGACTTGGTCCCAGGATCTCTTGCATGTTAGGCAAGTGCTCTGTGTTTGAGCTTCATACCCGGTCCCTGCAACCTGTTTCTTAAAGGTTATGTAGAATTTCCATATAAATGCTATTTAATGTATACAATTAAAACCATGTTGCTGGGCAGAGTGATGCATGCCTGTTATCCTCAGCCCAGTGACTCAGGTGGCTGAGGCAGGAGGATTGCAAGTTAGAGGTAAGCCTCAGCAATGCAGTGAACCCGTGTCTCAAAATAAAAAATAAAAATAAAAAAAATTTAAAGTGCTAAAAATATAGCTCAGTGGTAGATGGCCCTTGGGTTCATTCAGTCCCTGGTATTGGAATAGGAGGCAGGTGCATATTGGAAGTCTTTGATTCTCTTGGGTTTTTCATTATTCTGTGCATGTATAAACTGATAATTGTTCTTTGTAACATTTGTGATTTCTTAAGGCAGATTCCTGAAAGTAGACTTTTGGAGTCAGAGCATAACTATGTTTATTGGTTTCCATCACCCTCTAGACAAATAGTATTTATATTTTCACCTGCCATGTTTAAGAACTCTATTTTTCTGAATTCTCCATTACCCTGTTATAATTTTTTAAACATTTTGTTAGAATATTTAAGATTATATATGAGGACATCACCTTGCAACTTTTAAGACTCATCCATTTAATCTACCAAATAGAACTGATTCAAGAACTATTTTAAAAAATAACTGACTGATTAGAAAATGTAGTTTTGTAGATAATTTAGTGTGAAAAGCATGAAGTGGAAAAAATATATTAAGAATTCTTTCACATATGTGCAATTTTATATCCCACTTTTTTTTACAATTTATTTTATGTATTTTTAAAATTATATTAACCTCTTGTCAGCTGCCTAAAATCCATTGTATGATTGAATCATGATTCACTTAACTGTTCCTCCTAGATTGTCTTTTTTTTTTTAAATGTATATTTTAGTTGTCAATGGATCTTTATTTTATTAATTCATTTATACGAGGTACTGAGAATCAAACCCAGGGCCTCACACATGCCAGACAAATGCTCTACTACTGAGCCACAACCCCATTCCCCTAGGTTGTCTTTTAATTCTTACTATTACAAATAATGCTATAATGGATATCATGTGTATAAGTCTTTGCATCCTTATTATGTATTAGGATACGTTCCATGAAGTAAAATTCATGTGTGAACAGCAGGAATGAGCATATTCAAGGCTCTCAGTTATATAACCAAATAAATTTCAGAAAAGCTGCTTCAGTTACACTTACACCAGCAGTGTCTAAGCATGCACACGTCACGGCAGCCTCACCAGCACTGACCATCAGTCTATTTAACATTTTCCCTACTTTAAGCCAGGTGTGGCATTGTGGCCTCTGTTCCCAGATACTCAGGAGGCTCTCTTGAACCTAGGAGTTGGAGGCCAGCCTGCATAACATATGGAGACCCTGTCTCCAAAAAAGGGGGGTGAGGGGAGATCTTTGCTACTTTAACAGGTGAAAATGATCTCAGATGTTTTAATTAGGAACTTTTTCTTAAGTAATAAATAATGAGAAATAGGATCCTAGATTAGGAAGCGTTCTCTCATTGCTTTATTAGTAGTATAACTATTAGAAAATGTGATCAAGTTAATAAACAAGTTTATTAAGTATGTTACTATTTTTTGCCCTAAGACATGAGTAATTTAGAATTTTTTGTCATATTTAAAAATCGATACCAAGAGACATGCCATACTGATACTATGACCACATATTCTCAGCATAAATTTCCCAGTCTCCAGACCCCTCCTCCTTGGACCTGGAAACCCGGTCAACTTGTGGTATGAATAAACATTATTTATAATTATTTGGTCAAATCATTTTAAACCCCCATTCCGCAGTTTAATATTTTATTCCTCCCTTCCTCATCAAGTTACTGTACAAATAAAAGGGCCATGTGAAGTATTTATTTCTTCTTAAAAGATAGGCACAGAATGTAAAACTGGAAAATAATATGTGGTTTAGGCTCCCAATATTTTGAATGCTTTCAGGTAACCCAAACAGACAATTGTACTTTGAGCTCTTCAGAAGAAAGATGTTCCCTGAATCTGAGAGAATACTCTTGGGGGTGGTATTTATAAATTTTGTACACTAACACTGAAATTTTAACAAAATTTTAGAAATTATAGAAAATATTAACAGTCCATTTACACGATTTTTCAACTGACTTTATCAAAGCACTTTATAAACTAGTGTTATCCCTAGTTGGTGCTAATAGGGAAACAGGCATGAGGTGATTAAGTGATTGGTCCAGGGTTACAGGGTGAACTGTTGATAGCCCTGAGAACTGAAGATCATTTTTATTCACATCCTGAATATCGTGTGGGCAGTGGCGGTCAGAGCTTTGCTCTGCTGTTTCCCTCAAAATGATGCAGCCCTGTCCTTTCAGGACTTGCCTCCATGGATGAGAGGGCAGGTCAGGTTTCCTAGCCTGTTCAGCCTGTAGTCTCTAGAGGCTGACAGGTTATTGCCACAAGTGAGATTGGGGGTACTTTTATGATGTTGGCCCTGGATGGAGACCGCTAGCGATCCTTCTCCTGAGCTTCTCTGAAGAACCATAAGGTGGTATTAGCTTGTCAGGGCTGACTGGGGCAGGATGTGGACTAGCAAATGTTCCCTGCGTTCTCATCCTAGGGCTTCTGATCTTTATCTTGAAGGTGAGGATTCAGATTGTGCTCTGGATTTTCATATTTTGAGGAGATGCCCTGCATGACTTTCCTGTGTGCTTAGGTGAAAGTCGACTTCCCAGGTCAGAGGTCTCGGAACCACAGGTGATAATAGCTGAGAAAGCATTGCTGGAGGAGTAACAGCGTCATGGCGTATGCCGCAGAGGGGAAGGACCTTCCGAGCGAGAACTTCAAGACTGGAGGGAGGAGGAAGACTGAAGGAGGGAGTTTTGAAGTCAGCCTTGAGGAGTGAAGAGGGGCAGCAGGAGGCTCAGGCCAGGGAGTTGAGAATAGGTTTCGTGTGGATGAAATGAGACTTGATCCATTAATGTTAATAAAAGAATTTGAAAATTTCATTAAAATGGTGAAATGGCCAATTTCAAGGAAAGGACATTCCCCAAGAAATAGCATGGGAATGGCATCTCTAACCAAAACTAAAAATGAAAAAGAAGAAACAGACTGCAGTCCAGGGGCAGTTAAGAGGGACATGTGAACAGCCAAGATGGTCCCAGAGGCATAACCTTATGAGGCTTTAACACCTGGCAGCCTGCTCTTTGTGTTATTTTAGAGGTAAGTGTGACCTGCCTTCATTTGTAACTTTTCTTTGGAATTGGGTAGTGCTATAGCTGAGCACAAGCCTTTATTTCAGTAAGCAGGAGTAACAGTTGTGTTGATTTTATTTAACATCCCAAGGGTTGTATTGTAGGTTGGTATAGGATTTCTATTTCTTGTGTTCTTTAGTACTAGAAATTAAACCCGGGGGTGCTTTATCACTGAGCCCAAATCTGTTTGTTTGTTTGTTTGTTTGTTTGTTTGTTTGTTTGAGACAGGGTCTTGCTATTAAATAGCTGAGATAGGCCTAAAACTTCACAGACCTCAACTTCAGCCTACAAAGTCGGTGGGATTATAGGCCCATAACAACACACCCAACTCTTGAGTTCTTCAGACTTGTTTTTAATTTGTGATGGAGTATGAATTTTAGTGTGACATTAGAGAATAGTTGAGCCCCTTTTTTGTGAGATCTTTTAACTTCACTTACACTTCATGTTGATAAGTATCATAAAATTGAAATGGACACAGATGTAATTGTGTGCCCCTTTTTAAAGAAAGCAGCCATGTTGTCTTTAAAAAATCATAATAATACGTTCAGTTATGACAGGGGTTATGATTATGATAGTTTGATATACAAACTATTTGCAAGTACGTTGCTTTCTGGGTAGTCCCATTGTATAGGACAGGAATATGGTGACAGCCTATAAAAGTGAAATAGCTTAGCACACTTAGTTTTGCTTTTGTGTGTGTGTGGTGGAAGTGGGAGTGGAAGCAGGGTTAGGCAAGTGCTTTCACACTGAGCCATCCCTCCAGCTCAACTCACTTTGGAAACTGTTTTGGGTAATCGAAACATGTTGGCAGTTAGACTCTTAGGATTGTTACAAAGTAATACTCAATTCAAATTTTATATGCATTCCCCTCTACCTCCTATTCTGGAGGAATTTTTATTATTTACTTTTTAGGATACTGAATGTTTCTGTTTTCTCATCCAATATGTGGATGGATATTCCTTTAGAGATGTGCTGGTATCTGCAATGTCGACTCAGCAGCATGGGCTTGAGTTTGATTACTTCTTCATCATTAGGGACTTTTTCAACAAATAGTTTACTTTGTGAGAAAGGAAAGAAGTGAGTTTATTTTTCCAGCTAATGTATTTGTGTTCTCACTGCTAGACACAGGTTTCTTAATGATGGTACCTTTCTCTGTTTCCCTGGACTGGTGTTAAAATTGTGATAGTTAAATTATAGGTTTTGTTCCACTAACGATTTAGTAGAGAATTAATGTTCATAACTCAGTAGTATTCACTTATATCAGATACAGCAGTGGTGTTTCCTTGGCATTTGATAGTTCTCATAAGCTGTGATCAGGCGTGTAGGTGTCTGTCTTCCACACTACTGCACATAACTTGATGAAATGAACTTTCTGTGCTGCCAGAGCTCACCTTTCTCAAACTCTGGTCTTACGGGCCACGTCGATTGTATATAGGGGGATGGCAGGACGCGATATTAGAATATAGGTTTTAGGTTAGGGTCTGCGTTAGAAGAATCCTGGAGTGTTTGAAGTTGCCTTGGCAAGTTACTCTACTGCTTCAAGTCAGTTTCTTCATCTGTGAGATAACAGTAAATATCAGAATTGTGAAAATTGAATGATACAATGTGTGTAAAGCATTTAGAGATGATACATTATAAAATGTTTTTAAAAAATAGGAGTTATTACAAAGGAATTTGAAGAAGGAAAGTGGTACTGGGCTAGAGTAGTCATGTTAGTAGTAGTTGGGATTAGTCAAAATTAAACCAGATCTTAGGTGTGTGTCATCTGGTCGCTGCTGTAATCTTCATGGTTGGAAGTTTGTAAGCCTTCTAGTATTCTTTGATTTCTGACCCATTTTTTTCTCCCATCATTCATATTTAACCATTTGGTCCCAGTCGCCATTTCTTGCAAAACTAAATGCATCCTAAAATACATAATATTGTTGATGTCCATTCACATCCACCACAGCTAAGTTCAACTCTTACCTTCTCTATACTGGTCTAATTTTTGCTGAGCCGTAGAACCAAAACCAGACTCCAGGGGTTGATGTGGGACCTCCAGGATGGGGATTGCACAGAATAATCTTATTTTTCCTCTATTCTTCTAGTCTATTATGTTCTGAACCCACACATGTTTTCGGAAGGACCAGATGGCTGACACTGGCTAATGGGAACCAAAAGACGAGTGAAAGTAACCTGGTTGTCACATATCCCCAGCTTAGAGGTGCTTTATCCTGCCCCCCATTTTTTTCCCCTCTGGAGACTTCACTCCACTGTAATAGAAGACTGTACTTCAACCTGGCTTATCTGAAGTTAGATTGTCATTAAGTCAAACAGCAGCATTTGTTAAATGAAAAAGATTGTACTCAGGACTATGGGAGAAAAGGAGAGGCTATTCGCCTTTAAAGGGCCCTAAGACCCTGTGGTTTTAGAGCTGGAGTATTAGTCATCAGTCTGGGTTCAAATTCAGCCCTGCCACCAATGAGCTCCTTGACAGTAAGCAAGTTGCTCAGCCTTTCCAAGCCTCAGTTTCCTCATTGTAAAATGCAAATAGTAATAATACATTCTTCACATTAGTTGTGAAATATGAATGAAATAAATTTACTGTGTGCCAGATACTGGCACACTCTCCAGATACTAATCTTTGTTATTACTGAAGAGCATATAATCAAATGAGAAGATAAGCACAAAGAAAAAAGAACAAGGCTTAAAAAGCCACAAAATATTGCCGTGTAAAACATAAAAGTGAAGAGAAGTGCTAAAATAATCACACAAGTTTCTGAGGCTTCATGAAAGACATAATTCTCAAGCATAAGGAAGATTTGAAATGATTTAATTTGTGTAGTGAAGTTGTTCCAAGTTTAGAAAATGACATAAAGATACTTAGGAGTCTTTATAGACATAAGCAAAAGAATGCTTTAGCAAGTAGTTTTCCTGACTACTACAGTAAAGAGACAAGTTGACAAGTAAAAGCTATAGATTTATATAAATTGATCAGCCAGGTGGAGACAGTTCTGAGGGCCCAGTAAAATGAGAAAACTATAGAACTTGGCAATAAACCCAGTGGGGACCAGGGAGTAGTAGTCAAAAGTGATTGCAATGTTGTTGGGAGTAAATTAGATGATCAGGGGATCTGGAAGAGAGGAATCATGAGGTAGGTTTTCTTCTTTGAAGGTGGGGAAAGATCAAGTGCAGACTGAGCTGTGGCCAACCGTTTGCAGACCAGGAATCCACACTAGCTCTAATCAGAGAGCTCTTGGTGTGCGGGAACTGCCAGTTTGCCGACGTGAAAAGAGCCCCAGACTGGGTAATGGTGAGCCCTGAAGTCGCACCCCAGCTCTGCCACTCAGTGAGCACGGGTAAGTCATCCACCTTCTCCGGGTGGCCTTGATGGCCCTCCCTCCTCTGAGACTAAAGAAAGGGAGGCCAGAAAGCCCAGAGCAGCCTCCTTCCTGTCTCAGGATAGGAAAGGATCTCAGGAACCTATTTATGTGGTAGCAACTTCCAGTTGTGGGTTAACACCCCTCTGTTACCAGGCAAGTCAGATTGCAACCATGATCATTGCTCCCGAGATGTATATGTGACACTGGTTAATTCTACTTTGAGGGCCTTACCGCTGGTTCCCTGGAATGTTGCAGACCTTTGGGATCGGGGGACAGTCACACTGTTCTTACTCACAAGCTTTTCTCTGAGTTGGCCTCACCTGAGCACTAGTTGGTTGCAGAACTGCCTTTGTTCTACAGGTGTCCAAGCACTTTATGCAGTGAGAATTACTGTTTTTATTACTGTCCTGTCAATGTGTCCTAACATTTTTCACCTCATGAGACCAAGTTGGCTGAATCATAGGACCAACACTGAGTGCTTTGAAAGAAAGCTGTTCAATTCCTGTTCACTGAATGCCATTTCTTTCAGGGTAGATTAAGGGCTCTGCCCTTAAAATACAGTGCTACTGGCTCTAGATTGAGGGTCCAAGCCACCCCGTGGGTTAACTTCAACAGATGAAAATTTTTCCTTGGCTACAGCAACATCCCTAATCCTGACCAGCCATGGAGAGGTTCGGTTCTTACCAGGAAAATGAGTGAATGTGGGAATGGCTCACCACATTGGGAAAACAAAACTCACATCCTGCTGATGGTTGGCTGAGGACTGTCATGTCCACATACAAAGAAAAGCATGTGGCACAGTTTTAGGACAAAGGTGAGCGGAGATCCACCGTGGAAAGGGGCACATTTTCCTTATAGAGAGAACATCCAAGGCATGCCCCTCGGTAAGCAGTGTTGGTGGGTGACCATGGTCACGCATGGAGGCTTGCTTTTCCCGCTCCTCATATCCACAGCCCTGCAGGTCTTGGTGTCAAGCACCCCCTCAGTCACACCCTGCCCAGTCAGCCATTGATGACCCATATCCAGAGCAAGCCCTGTTCATCATTTCTCAGATGGGACTGTTCTCCAGGGTCCCTTTTCAGTGATGATGGTTAGAAGGCAGAGATGACCCTAAGCCATTCTGGAGAGGGTGAGATAAACTCCACATCCTCTTTGGTAGAACATAACAGAGAAAAGGACAGGCCTAGTGGTGTTCGAGACCATTGCAACCACATATTAGGATCAGAGAGAGCCTGTTGGGCAACAGTACAGGCTGGGGTGATAGTGACATTTCTAAAATGGAAGTCTTGGAGTTCCTTAGTTTGAAAATATGTCGTTCCAGTTGTGCCTTCAGAGGTCTGACCTGAGCAGAACATCAGCTGTGGCATGAGGAAGACAAGAGCGTTGTGCAGGGATAAGAATGGACTCGAGTTCAGAACAGCCCACCTAAGTCAGTGTGGCTTTGCTTTGTGGTGTCAGGCACCTGTTTAGACTTGGTGAGAGTTAGGGGAGAAAGTAACTCTTCCCCTCCTTCTTTTGACTAAATTTGGCAGGATGGAACATGCCCAGAGGAAAAGTTGGGGTGGTCAATAGAAAATGTGGAAGAAAGGAGGTTTTTGTTGTTTGTTTTTGTTTCATTTAATTGAAGAGTATTATGCGTGTAGTGGCAAGGCCCTGCTTTCTGTTCTTTCCCATAACCTAGGGAGAATGATCAAAAGGCGTGGCGTCCAAGTAAGGTGAGGCAGGTCACAGGGCTTGTTTATGCTTCTATCAATCCCTGCTCTGCAAGGGTTTTGAATTTTGTCTAAGATTCATTCTCCATTTCTTCATCCTCTTCATTCTCCTGCTAGAATTATTGCAAGCTGTTCATTTTAATAGCACAGAAGAGGAAAGATGTCTGCAGTTAGAGAAACTTACCTGTCAGGTTATTTTGTGAGACTTGTTCACAGATCCTGCCAGAGATTTGTATATGTGCAATACAGATACACATGCATACATATAATGAAGTGTATGCAATCCACATACACATTATATATCCCTCCCTTGCTTAGAAAAAAGATTCAAAAAGAGTATTTTTGAGAGAAAAAGTTACTTTCATGTTATTTGCTATAAGGCACAAAGGGAGTATTTAGGGGATTGTTTGTTCATTTGTCTTATTTTTAAGATTCTCTGATGTTAGTTATCAGGAAGTGCATTACTTTTTGAAGGCACTAAAGTTTAACTCAAAGACAGTTAAAATGTTTAAGTAAAACTAAATTCGAGGCCTCTAATTTTTAAAGGCATTTTAGATAATGACTAAATTTATCCCTGACCATCTGTTGCTTTTGTAAACCTCTGGTGCTACCATCTTGGTCCAGTCTGGCCAAATTTTAGAGCTTAAATTGTATATCCTTAGACCAAAGGAATACACATTTTAACATTCCATCTATCATACTGTTAGGACAGACCTTAGAGATACATAGTATAACACTCTCATTTCACAAATAAACTAAGGCCCAAAAGTGAAATGATTTAAATATGCTGTTCAGAGTTGATTTCTAAAAGAACCAGGACTAAAGCCCACACCAGTGCTTGCTGCTCCAGTCCTCATGATGGTGAGTGTAAGCTCTGGTATCAGACCACAGACTTGAAATGTCAGCTCTGCTGGGATTTTTATGCAAGTTGTTTAACTTTGTGCTTTAGTTTCCTCTTCTGTGAAACAGGAATAATAGTACCTGGCTCTCTGGTGCTATTAATGTTAAATAGGTAACATTTTCTTGTTACTATGTAGTCTTCCTGCCTTTTTCGGGGACACTCATTGTACATTCAAGGAAAGCAGATCTAAACAAACAGTAAGCCGATAGAAACACACACTGATCTGGTGTTTGCTTTAGTCTGAGAACAGAAGTTCCTCTTGGGTCTCATTTGTAGTATGGGAGGATTTTCGTTTTACGCTTCTAAACCCGCTCAATGTGGCCAGTGGGCAGAGAGAGGTGGCATTCAAGTGCCTGATTTGATCCTTAGACTGGACTTTGTAGATTTTGTGGCTTTTCACAGATTTTTCTGTGAAATAAGTTGGATCTTATAATTAGCTATTTTAATAAGTGATTTGAATACTTATTACAAAATACGGCTACTAAGTGACCCACTTATTGGAACTTTTTAGAAACATATCATGGAAAGGTTGTAGGGGCTATTTTCCTCTAACATCACAAATTCTCCTGCAACTCAGGAGAGTTTTGTTGGCAAACTATGCCTTTCTTCAGCTTCAGCCTCAGCTTGTAGAGAGATGGGTCTGTCAAAGTGTTAATTTTTAGTTTTAAATAATTGTACCTCCACCGAATAGATTGTCCTTACTTGTCCCGAAAGGTTGTAGTGAGTTCTGCAAGAAGCCTTGGAGCAGGATGGTCTTCAGGTCTGGGAGTGGACATTCCCATGTGGGTCTGGCGGAAGGATCACTTGGCCTCCACAGTAGCTGGGTTTGCAGCTTGGGTTGCCCTGCAGAGATTAGGGTCTTGCATTCCAGGACCCCTAAGTAGTTATAAAACTTAACTCTTCAGAATAAAACAATTTGGATTTTCCTGCGTTGTATTTGTTGAATCCTCAGGAGTCAGTGCTCTTCTGACCTCAGGCCAGATCTGTTCTGGTCATTGAGTGGTACTGAGCCAGCGGATGCTTCTGAGGGAAGGAAGCCCATTCCATCATGCCTGTGGGGAACGTTCTCTCATCCCTCGCTACGTGGTGTCAGGCTCCCACAAGGCACTGAGCAATGGATACTGCAGGCAGAGCAGACCCAGATCCCTTGAGGGCTTTTTTTTTTTTTTGAGGGGGGTGGCATTTTTATGATCTACTTAGATGTAATTTAGATTATAAAATATCTTTTAATAAACCAGCATAGTTAAATTTGGTTTTTTATTTGCTCTGAAAATAATATTTATCTCTGAAAATAATAGTATAACTTTCCTGGTGACCCATTCTACCTAGGAAAAGAGAAAGCAACCTTAACATTATCTATTATAAATTTTTAGTGACTGTGAAGCACTTTTGAGCCTAGTAAGTCAGTGATTTGGAGAGGCTTTACTTGTCTTGTCAGACACAACAGCATGTTCAAATCATTTTTATTAAGCTGCTCAGCAATTCTAGCCTATGTGAAACCATGTTTAAAGATTTCACATCCCATAAATTGGGCCAGGTGGCTTCTGAATTGTCTTTATGCAGGAATGCTAAAACACTTTTAGATAAATGGGTGTGTCTGTTTTGATTTTTAATGGAGTCGAGATTCACTGACTCCTGAAGTTTGCCATTCAGACATTTCAATATAAAGAACCCCCAAAACTGTGACCTACACCTTGTAACCTAGCATTATCACCTTGAGAGACTCCTATATGAAAAGAACTCTTTAGTAAAAGATTTCAGCAATCTGAGTTCTCTCGTTTAATCTGTTACCAATACAACATTACATGTGCAAGAAACTGGAATTATTTTTTCTTGGTAGCACTCTGGATAACTCTCAGGCAAGTCTTATAGCCTGTTTCTAGTATCATCATGTTTAAATGCAGAGGAACACTAGACGAGTTTGCCTGCAAACATAGTCTCAGAACTTTCCTTTGTGATTAGGTAAGATCAGTAAGATCATTTTGGTTTTTAAATAACAGGCAGCAATCACAAAGCAAGACTTCAGAGCTGTGTTAGGCCAAACTAAATGTTTATTGGTAACATAGTGTGTGTTTAACTTTGCTTTAAGTGTCTTGCAAATTATGTGCTTTGCTTTACAAATTGTACTCTTTAGTAGGCCCTAATAGGATTTGGGGGTTTGTTTTCTTTTGGATATGTGCTAAATCACCATATCTCTTTGCTGGGAAATTCCTAGCTATACAACGCAAAGAAGTTTGCACAGTTGTTTGTAGATTTTAGAGAACTCCAGTCTGTCTTAAACTTCATGGAAATGAATTTGAAATCTCACAGGAAGTAAATAGCTCCAGATTTTTTTTCCACAAATAATTTGTAAAACAGTTAATTCACAGAGCTGTTAATTATGACTTACTTGTTTAGATAGAGGAACAGGAACATTTTTTTTCCTTTCACTGAGATTTATGATACTGATTTTTTACCTGCAATGTTAGTTACTTTAGATGTGATTTAACAGTTAATACAACAGTGCCTGCATGTAGGTCTCATTGTTCTCTAGATACTGCTTTTAAAACTAAGAAAAGATGAGCTTTGATGTGATGTTTTGAAGAGCAAACATTCAGTCTTGTGGAGTTACACATTTTGACGCCTTCTACCAAGCGTCCCTCGAAAGTCTTTGCTCTTGTCTCTACTACTTGGGGAACAAAAAAAGTGTTCTCAGTGGATCTAGCCAGCCTCCTGCCAGAAAGATAGGGGTCTGCTTTGAGAAGTGTCCCTACCTCTTGCAGTGCCTGTTGGCACAAAGCAACGTGGTTTCATCTAAAGAGGAGAGAAATCTGACCCTTAGTTTGCAAAACCCACCTAACCTTTGCTAAGCATGAACCTCATTGCTTTCTCTTGAATGTGAAGCTGGCTGTCAAATTGATGCCAACCAGAATTTTGTTTGCTCTCTTATAGATACGGTTTTGTGGAGTTTGATGATCTGCGTGATGCAGATGATGCTGTTTATGAACTGAATGGCAAAGACCTTTGTGGTGAGCGAGTAATTGTTGAGCATGCCCGCGGCCCCCGGCGAGACGGCAGTTACGGTTCTGGACGCAGTAAGCATTGAAAGGGCACATTTGTATCGATGACATGCCTTTGTTATTACGTGTTAATTTGTTAAAGTAATTAATTAATATTACATTTAATTGTACCAATGTTTAAACTATTTGTTTTATAAGATGTGTTCCTTTAAATATAGAACTGCAAATAAACCTTTGATAATGTTTGATTTTAATTAAATTAATGACATTTCTTGTTTTACTACTTTATAAATATGTTTAATGATGTGTTTGTGTTGTTGTTTTTCTCTGTAATGCAATTGTTTAACATAGATTTAACTAAGACCTCAATGTTTTAATTAAAAGAATCCTTTGAGGCTAAGATGACTGCCTGTTCCATTTGCTGACCTTGGGTTACCTTTCCATGCGTGGCTCTTTGAACCCTTGTGGCCCTTGGCTGACCAAAAACAGGAAGCCATGTGACGACCGCAACCTTTCCCCATTAGACCTGGGTGGTGAGGATCCCAAGGGTTAGACACAGATGAGATTAAACTGAAATAGGTGCCTGAAAATCTTTTTTTCATATAAAATATTCTCAAAAACTTTAATCACTGTGAGTAACAACAGTAACTGTTTTAGTAGTTTGGTTACTTATTTCTAAATTGTTAAATTGTTAATAGTTTTTAATTTATGCATGTTAATTTTAAATATAAATATTACTATATGCTTACAACTTTGTAAATTAAAATAAGTTTTCAAATTTAACTGATAGTTGTTTTTAGAATTAAGGGTGGGACTAGAGTTAAGATATATGTGCTATTGTTGGGGATGGGGGGTAAGTAATATATTTTAAGAGAAGTATGTGCTATGTCATCTTTTCCTTTTCTTCCACTGAAGTAATCCTATTTATTTGAACCTTCCAAAGGTGGATATGGGTATAGAAGAAGTGGCCGAGATAAATATGGCCCTCCTACCCGCACAGAGTACAGACTAATTGTGGAGAATTTGTCAAGTCGGTGCAGCTGGCAAGACCTAAAGGTTTGGGCCTCACTAACCTTCTGGGGTAAGGTCAGGCAGACGTTAAGATTAGGAAACAGGTAACTTTATGAGGGCCCGAGCATACACAGACGTAAGGGTGTTACATGTTTGAGAGCTTCAGCAGATATTTGGGGATTCTCCAATTAAAGCATCCATAGGATAACATCAGGGTTTCACTCAAACTGCCTATTATTGGACCATTGCTCTAAAAATAAACCTGTTCTGTGAAATTCTCCTCTGGATACAGTGTTATAGATTCTAGAGTGGTTTCTCACCATTAAAGGAAAGGGTGGAACCTCTAATGTTTCTGGAGACATATAGGAGAACATGGAAATTTATGTCAGCTTCCCGTATGGATCTGCATAGTTAAATTGACTAACTATATGTTCTTTCATAAGGTTTTTTTCAATTTTTAGGGAATATTTATCCTGAAAGAATTTTGGTCTAACCAAGAGCTGTGGCATACAGCTGTATCCCAACTACTCCTTTCTCAGGAGTTTTACTACGTATGTTCAGGTCCCAGATCATTGATTATTACCTTCTTGACCTTGAGCAGTTTACTTAACTTCTCTGTATTTCACTTTCTACATCTGTAAAATGGAGATGATGATTATATATGCCTCATGTGGCTTAATTAGGACTGAGTTATTTAAAAAATATCTGCTATACTGTACAGTAAGTATTCAGTGTTAGCTCTTACTTATTTGGAAGTATGGCAGGATAAACCAGAAGCGGTGATTTTATTCAGGTCTTTCACCAGAGTGACCCCGTATCTCACTTTGCCCGGGCAGTCCCAATCTTGGCCTAACTCTAACCAGCATCCTTATTTGCTGTCAGGTGTTGCCCAGTTTGGATGACTCCCTGCTTTTTGCCCAGAACCCCCACTCCTGCTGATGATTCTGTTGAATAAAGAAATTTTTGTACAGAGATGTTCTTGACAGGATTATAAATAATAGCAAAGAACTAGATAAAACCTAAAAGTATCAAAAGTTGGGAAATTCTCAGAAAATGTATTAGGCAGTAATGAAATTGTATGTTAAGACATGTAAGCATGTTTATGACAGTGAGCAAAGAATGTATAAAAGTGTATTCAGTGTTTGTAACTATAGCAGGAAATAAACATACAAAAATGAAAGCATTGAATGTATTCATTCCACAAATACCTATCGAGTGTGTATTACATATAAAGAAATGTGGGAAACCAGGCATGGTGGTGCATACCTGTAATCCTACAGACTCAGGAGGCTGAGGCAGGAGGATCACAAGTTTGAGATCAGCCTCAACAATTTAGCAAGACCCTGTCTCAAAATTTTCAAAGTACTGGGGATGTAGCTCAGTAGTAAAGCACCTCTGAATCCAATCCCCACCACCAAAAAAAAAAAAAAAAATTCTGTTAAGAAGAAAGAAATGTGGGAAAACTAGCAGTAAGCCTCAAGTTTACAATTTCATCCAAATTTTATTTTCATTTTAAACATTAACCATATCTCCCTTTATATGTAGCCTTTAACCTTTTTCTAGCACTTAGTTATATTCTCTCACTGGACCATATTGAGTCCTGAAATAGACTTGTGGTCATGATGGGACATGAATGGTCATGCCACTTTCAGCCAGAGCTGGAGGGTTCTGTTGCCTTTTAGACTTTCATTTAAAAGACAGGGTAGCAATTTTAAATAAAAATTAAATAGTATTTTATAATTCCTATGGATTTGTTTATATTTTGTCAATATCTATACATTTTCAAACATAGATATATGACAATGTAAAAGACCTAACAAATATGGTGACATGAGTTTCTATAAACAAGGAATTTGCTATTATAAAATTTATAAAATGGTAGTTAACTAAAGGTTTATATATTCACACATAATTTCATTTAAAATTTTTTTCTTTGAATTTTATTTATTTATTTATTTATTTTGGTGCTGGGGATTAAACCCAGGGATTGCTTTACCACGGGGCTACATCCCCCATCTCTTTTTGTTTTTATTTTAGTGAGACAGGATCTTGATAAGTTGCTTAAGTTGCTGAGGCTGGCCTCAAACTTGTGATCCTTCAGGATCAGCCTTCTGAATCACTGGAATTATAGGCATGTGCCACCGTGCCCAGCTGAAATTTTTCATATATATTTGTCTCTACCACCTGCTTAATGCTTGGTGCTTTAAAGAATCTCAATGAGGTTAGATGGAAATATTTAAGCATAAACTTCATTCTGAAGGAAGCTGATATTTCTTAAAATTTCACTATTATAATTGCATTAAATATTTTGGCAAAATGTATCCTAACATTCAAGAATTTTATTTTTTCTTTAGGATTATATGCGTCAAGCAGGAGAAGTGACCTATGCAGATGCTCACAAGGGTCGCAAAAATGAAGGGGTGATTGAATTTGTATCTTATTCTGATATGAAAAGAGCTTTGGAAAAGTTGGATGGAACTGAAGTCAATGGCAGGAAAATCAGATTAGTTGAAGACAAGCCAGGTTCTAGACGGCGCCGATCCTACTCCAGGAGCCGGAGCCACTCCAGGTACAGTCGAGAATGCGTTCTATGTGTTGGCGTGCACATCGGCTTGTTCGTGAGCAGGTGATCCACCAGTGTTCCCCTTTGGTTCTCAGCAGGATGATTACATCTCGTTCAATAACTAAGTACTTTGAACTGATTATTTATTTGTAAAGCTCCTGAACTCTTATGTCATGAGTACAAATAGAAGTAAAGTCCCTTTTCTGAGACAGGAAATCAGTGACCTTTTACCTTCTTCTGGAACCCTCATGGGGGGCACACGGCCCCTGGTTCCTTGGTTACAACATCTACTCAAGAATAGAGACTGTCATCTTTGGCAGTTCTCTGCCAACAGGCCAGGCACTGAGCTAAGCATCTGGGAGACAGCGGTGAGCCAAACAAATCTGATCTCTGCCCTCGTTGGAGAAAACAGGAATTAGGCAAATAATTGCCATTGAGACAGGCTTGTTGAGGGAAATACAGTACACCAATCCGGAGAGTTGGCTGAGACTTCCCTAAGGACGTGGCATCAAAGCTGAGCAGAAAAGGTGGACTGGAAACAGTGGGTAGACATGGTGGGCAGGAGGGGCTGTTCTAGCAGAGGGAAGGGTGTTCTTGAAGGCCTGGGGTGGGACAGCGTTTCCTCGAGTAGAGAGACTAATATGGGTGGTGAACAGGTGGGTCTGGCTTAGGACAGGAGGACAGAGACCAGATCATGCTGAACAACCAAGTTCAGGATGTAAGAAGTCAGATATCACTGGAGACTTGCATGCTATTTGGGTTTTGTTGTTTTTCAACTTTTTTATACAAAAATTTTCAAATATATAAAGCATCAGAGAAAATTGCTTAATGAACCCTGACTCCCACTGCTCCTCCCACTCTTCAGCTTTAATAATTGTTGCTTTGCCAATCTTGCCTCATCACCCCCGCCTGCCATGTTTTAAGGCAAGTCTAGACATCCTGTCTTTCCACCTGTGAGTGCTTCAGTATGTGTGTCTAAATTTTTAAATAAGCCCATGGTAATAGCTAGCAAAATTAGCAGTAACCCCACACCATCAATTAATACACCCTGTTTGTGTTCCTATTTTCCCAGTTGTCTCAAATACATATTTTTACAGTCAGTTCATTGTGTCAGGATACCCCATGGGACTCCATTTGCAACAGGTGGCATGTGTCTTCACTCTCCTAGCCACTACATTTTCCCCTTTTTTTTTTGCCCTCTTTTTTTATGTGCATGTGTATTGCAGAAGCAGGATCATCTCTTGTGAAGATTTTCCCACTGTTAGATTTTACTAATTGCATTACTGTCATAGAGTTTAACAGGATCCTTTATCCTAATCGCTTCTCCCTGTCCCAATTTCCTATGAACTCATAGTTAGATCCTTTTTTTGCTTTGTTTTGTGGTACAGGGGATTGAATCCACTGATGGTGTACCACTGAGCTACATCCATGGTCCTTTTTAATTTTGAGACAGAGTCTTGCTAAGTTTCTGGGACTGGCCTCAAACTTGAAAGTCTCCTGCCCCAGCCTCCTGAGTAGGCTAGAATCTGTCATGTACCTCTATGCCAGCTATAATAATATCAAGACATTTGAGAAGATATATTTTAGCAGGACTGCTTTTTGGTAACACTTTTTGGACTCCCTGTCATACAACTGATGGGATCTATTTTTATTGGCTCAGTGTGCTCAGGAGTTGTCATCCTGAGCCATCCTAACTTCACCAACTTGGAGAATGTTAGCGTGGCCTGAGAGCTTCCAAAATTGAGGAAGGTGATCGCTTAGAATCATTTGGAATGAGTTCTTAGACGTATGTGGTTTTGATGTTTCATTTTTTGTGTCATAATATTTTAATCCTCAAATTGTTCTGTCTGGGGCCAGTGGAGCCCTTCCAGTTAATTCCTGTGTCTTCAGTCACCCGTGACTTGTCTTGTTTTTGCTTTTTATGTGAATGCACTTTATTACTTCCCCATACCTTCTATCATAACAAAAGTTGAAAGACTAGTTCACGAATACCTGTGTGCCCTCCTAGCTTTAACAGTATGTTTGCTTTGTTTCCTTTCTCTTCCCTCCCCCAACATACATGTATGTGTATTTTTATGCACATTATACATTTACTTTACATTTGAAAGATGTAGAAATTATAGCACTTCACCCCTAAATATTTTAGCACTCGGCTCTAAGGATAATGGTGAACCATGGTTCTAGGTTCTCACCTAAAATCATTAACAGTGTAATTTTATCAGTCACCTAGTAGCCGAGCCAAGTTCATGTCTCCCTAGTTGCTCCATGTTGTTCCTTGGATGTCTCGTTTTCCTGACCAGAATCCAATCCAGTCATGTATTACAGAGGGTTAAATCTCTTCACCCTGGGTCAGTCCATCCGCTGTTCCCCTAGTGATTTTTTTAAGCTTTGTAGTACTATCCCACGTCCTCTTGGTGTCATTGCATGAGAGCGTATTCCCTGGACTTCCTTCCTGTGAGCCGAGAGGGATCTCTGTAGAAGTTTCATGGAGATGCCCATCTTATGCATTTTCTGCCCTGTACCTGGTCAGTCACCTCCCCAAGGAGCACTGGTTACCTTCAGTAGAAGTGGTAAAAGTTCATGGTTGACTTGTTTTCTAAAGCTTGGAGAGGCTGTCTTTTTAAAAGTGCTCTGTGGCTGAGCACAGTGGCACAAGTCTGCAATCCCAGCGGCTCAGCAGGAGGCTGAGGCAGGAGGATTGCCAGTTCAAAGACAGACTCAAGGAGCTGGGGTGTGGCACAGTGGTGCCTAGCACAGGTGAGGCACTGGGTTCAATTCTCAGCACCACAATTAAAAAAATAAAAAATAAAAAGGGCTGGGGATGCAGCTCAGTGGTTAAGCACCCTGATTCAATCCCTATAACCATAAATAAATAAATAAATAAATCGGAGTACTCTGGTCACACTGAAGGAGAGAGAGGCAGGTGAAGGGCAGAAGCATTTGCAGAAAGGCATGTGGCGAGGCCCTTATGGCAGCAGGGAAGGGGGAGGTCACAGGCAGAAGATGGAGGAGGCAGGACATCAGGGTTTGAGGGGTGGAGTCAAGGATAGCTGTGGTTTCTGACAGGAGGAACTGGTAAATTACAGTGGTGTTGGTGGAAACAAGGAACCCAGCAAAGGCTTAGGATTGGAGGTGGGACAAGTTTCAGTGTTGACAGGAAGCTGGATCCATGGGCCTTGGCCACGGGGTGACTGCGCAGACACAGTCAGAAGCGTACACCATTTTTAACATATTTTTAGTTGTCAAGAGACCTTTATTCTATTTATTTTTATGCAGTGCTGAGGATCAAACCCAGTGCCTCACCCAGTGCTCTACCACTGAGCCCCAGTTTCCGACGGAGTGAACGTCCTACACCAGCCAGCCCGTCATCAGCAGTTTTTAAAAACAATTACGTTCTCCCCACAGGTCTCGCTCTCGAAGCAGACATTCCCGGAAGAGCAGAAGCCGAAGTGGCAGTAGCAAAAGCAGTCATTCTAAGAGTCGGTCCCGGTCCAGGTGGGTCTGCCTGGGTGCCAGCAGGGAGCGCGGCACTGTGTCTCACTTGGGCCTCAGCCAGGTGGCCCTTCTTCCCTCACCCCGCATTAGAATCGTGAGGGTCCGGGAGGCAGTCCCCGGCCGGTGCAGCCGCGCACTTACATGGGCGGCTGGGCTCCACGCCACCCTCCGTCTCCTCATCCCCTGGTTAGCATGAAGTGTGACGTCGCCCTGTGTCTCCTCAGGTCCGGCTCCCATTCTCGGAGCAAGAGCCGCAGCCGCAGCCAGAGCCGCAGCCGCAGCAAGAAGGAGAAAAGCAGGAGCCCCAGCAAGGATGACAAGAGCCGCAGCCGCAGCCGCAGCGCTGACAAGAGCCGCAGCAAGAGTAAAGACCACGCGGAGGACAAAGTCCAGAACAACGACAGCGCTGGGAAGCCCAAGAGCCGCAGCCCCAGCCGGCATAAAAGTAAGAGTAAAAGTCGGAGCAGAAGCCAGGAGCACAGAGTAGAGGAGGGGAAGCGTGGGAGCAGGAGCCGGAGCAAGGAGAAGAGCCGGAGTCAGGAGAAGAGCCTCCTCAAGAGCAGGAGCCACAGCAGGAGCAGGAGCAAAGGGGGCAGCCGCAGCCGCAGCCGCAGCAAAAGCAAAGACAAGAGGAAGGGCCGGAAAAGAAGCAGGGAGGAGAGCCGCAGCCGGAGCCGCAGCCGCAGCCGCAGCAAGAGCGAGCGGAGCAGGAAGCGCAGCAGCAAGCGAGACAGCAAGGCGGGCAGCAGCAGCAAGAAGAAGAAGAAGGAGGATGACCGTTCACAGTCCAGGTCGCCGTCCCGCTCTGCGTCCAAGGAGCGGGAACATGCCAAGGCCGAGTCTGCCCAGAGGGAAGGCAGAGGCGAGAGTGAGGGCGCCGCTCCCAATCCCGAGACCCGCTCCAGGTCGAGATCCAATTCCAAATCAAAACCAAACCCTCCATCAGAATCACGCTCCAGATCAAAGTCAGCTTCAAAAACCCGGTCTCGGTCCAAGTCTCGATCCAGGTCTGCTTCCAGGTCGCGCTCCCGGTCTCGATCTAGGTCCCACTCGAGGTCCTAACTGGCTACGACCATGGCTGGAACTACCCGAGAAGTCTTTTGTACATGTTTGGTAGCCGTAGCACAAGTGATTGAAGTAGAACCTACGTCACTGCTGTACATTTTTAACTCCCCTAATGGTGTGTCTATAATTGTTAAATCTAAGTGCTTCCTCTCAGTAAAGCCTCCTGGCGCCAGGCCTTCCTGCTCGACTGAAAACAAATCTTCTCTTTGAAACCCCTTTCCTCATGGCCCACAGTAGATTATCCAAAATGCCTTGGCTTTCAGGCCTGGCCTTTCCCACAGGAGCTTGGCACCTGGGCGGCTTTCAGGCTGGAATGATGGCATAGGTGGGTATGGTGAGTTCAGCCATTTTTGCCCTTGAATTGACTCCCTTTGATGTATGCCATTTAGTGAAAGTGCTAAGTCTTCAGTTTCCTACCATTTTGGTTTCATATTTTTGGACCTAACAAAGTTGTGAATAGCACAGTCGAGGAAAATTGATACCTGCAGTAACCCATAGGAAATAAACTGTAGAGTTCCATATTCTGGTATTGTGATTATATTGTTTTATATTAAAAAGAAAAGAAAAGAATTTTTTTTAATTTTATTTTTCCCCGTCTTGCAAAGTATAGTGACCCCTGTTTCCATTAAATTTGAATAAAGACTATTTTTGCTTGACAAAATTTCATGGTGCTTGAATCACAGTTGCATCTTCTGAGGTAACTTGAGTTCTTCCTTGGCATAAAAAGTTTGTCATGGCTGTTTTGTTTTGTTCCTTGGGCCAACCCATGGTAGGTAGTCGACACTTCCCAAAGGATTTTTCTCACCCCACAGAATAAAAACAAATTTTCCAGAATTTAGGGTTCTTTATTGGGACCGAGCTGATGAGAAACGAAGCCATTTGGAAAGTCAGCATCACCAGTGAGTTTTCACGAAGAGTTGTCTCTTCGGTGCTTTTGGTTGAACTTGCTATGAATCTGCCCTGTCATAACCCTCTGATCACCTTAGTGTCTGAACCTAAACTGCCTGGATTACCTTGCCCCAGTTATTCTTGGACTACTTAGTTATCCTGGCACTGGGAGGCATCTGAGAGTGATCCCTGTCTGGCCTCAGTCCTGAGGACTGTGAGAGGCAACAAAGCAGAAGGGAGCCAGATGAGGGGAGAGAGCCGCTGCCTAGGAATTTACCAGGGGAAAGACATTGGTGAGCACACGCGGACTGGGGAAAGATACGGCAGTGTGCCCGGAAACGGGCTTGGGTAACTCGCGTCTGAGGAGCGTAGGGGCCCTTCGATACCGAGGCATCGGGTACATGCCTGTAATCCCAGCTACTTGAGGGGCTAGAAAGGAGGATCACAAGTTCAAGGCCAGCCTCAGCAACTTAGTAACTTAGTCATTTTTCATTTCTCAAAAAATGAAAACACAGGCTGGGGACCTAGCTCAGTGGTAGAGTGCCCTTGGTGGGTTCAGTCCCCAGTGCTGTACACGCCAAAAAACATCCCCAGGACGAATGTGGTCTTTGTTCTGTAAGCACCGGCGAACACCGAGAGCCTTTGCTCGGGAGGGAGTGAGGGTCTAGATTCAGGAAAACAGTTACCAGATGGCATGGGGCTTGGGCAAAGGTGACAGGAGGGAGAAGCAGGAAAACCAACAAGACTTGGTGGCTAGTGGCCTGGGAAAAGGAACTCTCAGGTGACCCCAAGATAATGAAGCCGCTCAGCTACAAGTGAAGGTGCATTACTTGGTTCAGTTCAGGAACGTGGAATTTCCAGAACAGCATCAGAAAGTACCCACTTCATAAGACACAAAGCCGGGTGCGGTGGTACACACCTGTGATGCCAGCAGCTCAGGACTGCGGGTTTGAAGCCAGCCTCGGCCACGTAGGCTGTAAGCAGTCTAGTGAGAACCCATGGAAATAAACAGAGTTGGGAGGTGGTTCAGTGGTTAAGCACCCTTGGGTTCAATCCCTGGTACTCAAAAAGAGTAAGACACGTTGATTTTAAGCAAATAAATTTAGTAGGATGCTTTAATAGTGTAGAAATTCCCTATGTAGATATAAAGGATCCCCACTGGTAGTTTTTCCATCAGCTTTTAAGTCTATATTAGATTCTGAATAAAGAAATCAACATGAGATGGAAACTCATCCATTGAGTTCCAAGAGTGTTCCAGAAATAACATTAGCTACTACCAAGTACGTTTTTGATCTTGCTGCAACAGTACCCTGGGGTCGGCACTGTCAGACAGCCGCTGCTGAGAGACCAGCACATGGTCCAGCCGCCTGACGTAAGGTCAGCATTTGGAATGCTGGGTACCATTCCAGGCACTGGACAGGTGGAACCTGCATGTTCTTTGTGTGACAAGTCCTAGGGCTTGGACTTGGGTGGTTTAGACACTGGGTTCCTTGCTCGCATGATAGTGGTTGTGCTCTGTCACTGAGATACATCCCCAGCCCCCTTCGAGGTTTAAACGCAGAGCTTATCTGGAGTGCACTGTGCCCCCTAGACGACAGATCAAGCCAAGGATAACAGTAACATTTGAGGCCCAAGTTAAGTAACACCTGCACCTCTTCACCCACAGTCCAGTCAAGCAAAGACCTTGGGAAACTAAAGGTTGATTCAACTGCCACCAGCACCTACTATGAGTTAGGTGCTTTTATTATTATTTTATTATTACATAGTCCATTTTAAATGAAAAAGACAAAAGCTCAGAGAGGGTCAGTGACAATGTAGCACAGCTAGTGACGAAACTAGGATTCATTTCTAGATTTCTCTGTTCTCCCTTGTAAAACATTATTTGTGATAGTTAAGACATTTGAATTCACCAAGTGAGCTGAACAGCTAGGAATGAATCCAGATCAAAGTCAAGCAGGATTTCTCTAAGACTATATGCTTTTCTTTAACAAAGTTCTAAGTTGCTGCAGGGCAATGCCACTAGCCCACTGTGGTATCTCTATTTTAATCACAGTCATCTGTCAAGACTCGCGGGCCTGCCCAGGAATACCCATTTGGCCAAGGCCAGGTCATCCCATGTACTGGATGCTAAAGAATGAAGGACTGGCTCATTTCGTTTCTACAGTGGAAATGAATACCTACAAAAATACAGTAGGAATTTCCCCCAAACAGGAAGCGGCCAAAGGAATGCACAGGTCCACTTGAGACGACCCTTCTGGATGCTCAGAGCCACACAGGCCTCTTCCACACACAACCTCCTTTCACAAATGGGGGGGAAGGAGCCAGGGAGAGAGCACGGTCTGACACCACCTTAAATGTTGATGGTGTAAATAAGCAGACTGTCAGAGTGTTCAAAACAGCAAGACCCAGCTTCATCCGGTTTACAAGAAACCCACTTTAAGTACAAAAAAGGGGCAGCCGGGGCAGTGGCACACACCTGTACTCCCAGCAGTCACTCGGGAGGCTGAAGCAGGAGAATAGAAGTTCAAGGTCAGCCTCAGCAATTCAGCAAGCCCTTAAGCAACTTTGTGAGACTCTGTCTCAAAATAAAAAGGGCTGGAGATGTGGTTCAGTGGTTAAATGGTCCTGGGTTCAACCCCCAGGACCAAAAAAAAAGGCTTAGTGTGTAGATAGTGTGTATGCACCTACAGCAGCGCCTCAAAGGAGAAGGAAAAAGGACAAATCCTTTATTAAGTGGTAACTTCAGTCACCCAATATTAGAAACCGACAGATCCAGCAGGCAGAAAACCAGTAAGGATATATTTGAACTGGATAATGCTGTCAACCTGCAAATTCTAATTGATACAGCAGCAGCAGAACACATTCTCTAACTTACAGGGAACATTCATCACGAAGACCATTCTAGGCCACACACCCTGACAAACTTAAAGGAATAGAAGTCACACAAAGAACAGCCTCAGATTGCAATGGAATCAAACCACAAATCAGTAAGAAAGATAACTGGAAAGTCCCAAAAAACTTGGAAATTCAACAACATACTTGCAAAGGGGAATACTCAAGAGATTAATTATTTTGAACTAAAAATTTATCAAAATTGTGGAATGCAGCAAAAGCAGGGCTTAGAGGAAAATTTGTAGTATTGAATGCACACACTCAAAAAAACTCAAATGAATGGCTTAAGCTTCCTCTTGAGGAAACTATAAAAAGGACAAATTCAAAGTAAGAAGCAGAGAAGAATAAAATTAAGAGCAGAAATAAATGAAATTGAAAACAGGAAATCAATCAATAAAATAAAACCAAAAGCTAGTTCTTTGAAAAGATCAATAAAATTGATACAGGGTAAGGAAAAGAAGGAGGGCAGAAGGGAAGAGGGAAGAGCAAATTACTAGTATCAGAAATGAATTAGAGCTGTCGCTATAGATCCCAGGGACATTGAAAGGATAATAAAGGAATAGTAGGAGCAACTCTATCCCACAAGCTTAATATCCTAAATGAAATGCACCAATTCTTTGAAAGGCAACTTACCAAAACTAGGATGGAGAAATAGGTAATCTGAATAGGCCCATATCTGTTAAATAAAATGAAACAATAATTAACCTGAAACTACCAGACCTAGTGGGTCCACTGGATTCTTCCAAACACTTAAGAAAGAAATACACCAATTCTCTACCACCTCTTCCAGTAATCAGAAGCAGAGGAATCTTCCTAAGTATCTCTATGAGATTGGCATGACTCCATACCAAAACTAGCAAAGACATCACAAGAAAGAAAAACTACAGATGGAGATCGCTAATGTACATCCAGACACAAATCTTCAATAAAATGTTAGCAAATACAATCCAATGATATAAAAGAATGATACATCATGAACAAGAGAGATTTAGTCCAGGCATGTAAAACTGGCTGAACATTCAAAACTCAATGTGGGCCGGGGCTGTAGCTCAGTGGTAATGCACTTGCGAAGCAGGACACCCTGGATTCACTCCCAGCACTGTTAGCAAAAGAAAAAAAAAAAAAAATGTAATCCATCTCATGAATAGGCTAGAGCAAAAGAAATTACATGATCATATCAACTGATGAAAAACAAATCCAGCAGCTATTCATGATAAAAAAAAAAAAAAAAAAAAAAAAAAAAAAAAAAAAAAAAACACCTCTCCACTACAGCTAACATCATACTTGATATTGAGAAACTAGATGCTTTTCTCTCAAGATCAGGAACTAGGTTATCAGGTAAGGCTATCCTGTCTTCCCACTCCTATTGAACTTCATACTGGTAGTCGTACCTAATGCAATAAGACCCCCCAAAAAAAACTGGGGGAGGCGAGAGTATACAGATTGGAAAGGAAGAAATAAAACTATCTTTGTTCACGAGATGATAGAATTGTCTTTATAGAAAATTCCGAAGAATAGAAAACACCTAGAACTAGTAAGGCATTATAGCAAGTTTGCAGGACACAAGGTTAACATACAAAAGTCAATTGCTTTCCTAATGGCCAGCAACTAACAATTAGAAATTGAAATTTCAAAACACAAAAACAGGGAGATAGCTTGCCTTGCCAAGCACAAGGCCCTGGCTTCGATCCCCAGCACCACAAACACACACACACACACACACACACACAAACACATTAGTACCCCAAAATTTAGGTATAAATCCAATGAAATATGTACAGGACCAAATGAGAAAAACTATGAAACTTTGATGAGAGAAAGCAAAGATCTAAATAAACAGGGTGACATTTCATGTTCATGAACAGGAAAACTCTTTATTGTTTGAAGATTCTTTCCAACTTGAACTATGGAATCAGTGTGTTCTCCATCCAAATTCCAGCAAGTTATTTCATGGCTATGAGCAAACAGAACTTAAAATTTATGGAAAGACAGAAACCTAGAGTTGCCAAGACGATATTGAAGGAGAAGAACAGTCAGAGGACTGCCACTGTCCAAACTCAAGACTTACCTAAAATCTGCAATAATCAGGAGAGTCCTGTTGCTAAAGAAAAGATCAGTGGAACAGAACAGAAAACTCAGAAATGAACCCACCCAGATACAATCAACTGATCTTTAGCAGAGGAGTGAAAGCAATTCAATGGAGCAAGAAAAGTCTTCAGCAAATATGGGAAAACAGGACCTTCACATGCACAAAAACAAACCTAGACACAGAACTTACACCTTCCACAAACTTAACTCAAAATTCATAGACCTAGATAAAAACACAAAACCATAAAACTATTAGAAGAAAAGGAGCCAGGTGTAATAGTGCATGCCTGGAATCACCCAGAACTTTGGAGGCTGTGGCAGGAGATGGCAAGTTCTAGACCAGTCTCAGCAACTTAGTGAGATTCTGCCGCAAAATAGAAATTTGGAGGGGTCAGGGATGTAACTCATTGGTAGAGTGCCCCTGGATTCAATCCCTGGTAGAGAAAACAAAACAAAACGAAACGAAAAGCAGAAAGCAGAAGAAAAATCTAGGTGACCTTTGGGTTTTGGAATAATCTCTCAGCTACAATACCAATAACGCAATCCAGGAAAGAAAAATTCATGTCGGGCTTCATTAAAACATGAATTTCTGCTCTGTAAAAGACATTGATGAGAGTGAAAAAGCAAGCCACAAACTTGGAGAAAATATTTGTAAATCACATGTCTGAAAAGAATTTGTATCCAAAATATACAAAGAACTTTTTTTTTTTTTTTTTTTTTTTAATACCAGGGAATGAACCCAGGGGCTCTTAACCACTGAGCCACATCCCCAGCCCTTTTTGTATTTTATTTACAGACAGGGTCTCACTAACTTGGTTAGCGCCTCACTAAGTTCCTGAGGCTGGCTTCAAACCTGGCATCCTCCTGCCTCAGCCTCCCGAGCTGCTGGAATGACAGGCGCATGCCACAGTGCCCGGCAGAACTCTTAATACTAAACAAGAAACTGACCAACCCAATTTAAAAATGGGCAGAAATCTGAATGGACACTAAAGAAGATACACGGATGACAAATAAGCATACGAAAGAAGCTCAACGTTTTATGAGTCACTAGTTAATTGCAAATTAAAATAACAAGGAGATGACACCGTACATGGGTTCAGATTTTGGCTAAAATCCCAAACACTGACACCCCCAGTGCTGGTGAGGATGTAGAAAAACAGGAACTCGCGTTGCTGGTGGGAATGCAAAACGGTGCGGCCACCTTGGAAGACGGTTTGGCAGTTTCTTATAAAGTTAGACATCCTCTTCCCATCCCACAGCGCCTCTCCCCTATCTGAATGAGTTGAAAACATCTCCACACAAAAACCTGCATTTGAATATTAACAGCAGTTTTATTCACAATTTTCAAAAGTTGGAAGCAACCACGATGTCCTTAGATGAACGGATGAATGAATAAATCAACCACAGCACCAGTGCCAGCCTGAGAGCCCACCCTGCTCGTCTCGAGGGCCCCCACCATGGCCCCATCCATCCTTGGCCCAGGTGTGTCTCTCACCCCCTCACCTGGGTCCCAGCAGCTCTTGGATGGGTCGTGCTCAGCATGTTGAGTGGCATGGCTCTCTTCACCTGCAACGAAGGGGCCAGAAAAACAAGTGAATTCTGGGTCTGGCTCAGCTGTGGGAAGGACCTCTCCAGCACTGGGTTTGACCTGTAAGTGTCATAGGAAATGGGAGCCATGGAATGTTCTTGAGCAGGATGAGGGGTGCTGAAGATTCTGCCAACGTCAGGGCTGTTCCCCAACCTGCTCCAACACTACCCAGCTGCCCACCACCAGCTTACCTTGGAGCGGGGAGACCAGTTTCTCACTTCACACAGGATAGACTCCTGGATCTTTGAGAATATGCTGCTCTGACAAAAGACCAGTGGAGGGTGCCAGGGAGAACGGGCAGCCCCCGTCCCCATCCCCACAGCCAAAGCAAAGCCCATCCTTGCCTGTTGCCAGCTGTGTCTGTGTTGGGTCCCCCAGGAGAACTGAAGAGGGACTCTGAGAAACCCCTTGGGAGGGAGGGAGGGAGAGAGCAGGGACTAAGGAGAGGGGTCAGGTCCTCGTGCTGGGGGTTTCTTTGAACAGTTCCGGCTGGCTGGCAACTTTCTGATGCTGAGCCTGCAGGGGAGGTGTGGCCAGCGTCACCTCCACTCACTCAGTCCACCTTTCTAAAGTGCAAACCTGGCCATGTCCCTCCCTTGCTTTAGAACCTGAGCGTGGGATTGGGAATGCAGCTTGGTGACACAGCACCTGCCTAGCACGTGCAAGGTCCAGGGTTCAGTCCCTAGCATCACAAGCCATACTGGAGAAGGCACAGCAGGCCCTGCTCTGGAGCAGCACAGGCTGAGGGCAGGTGACTGCAGGATTCCAACTATGACATTCTGGACATGCAGAGACAGTAAAGATCAGCAGTTACCAGAGGCCCAGGGGAGAGAAGAGGGGCAACGGGGATCATGGGGATCATGGATCTCAAACGAGAGCAGTGAAACTGTCAATGGTGGTACATGTCAGGTCACATGTGCCAAAGCCCCAGACTGAACCCTGCAGAGGCACCGATGGCAACAAGCACATCTGCAACTGGGTGGAGGAAGAGACCCAGCAGGGCAGGGTGTGGGGGAAGTGGGGACTCTGAACTTCCCACCCAATTTTTCTGCAAATGTGTAAAGTCTATTAATTGCTATATTTTAAAAGGTGCTGGGAGTCAATCTAATGACTCCTCAGATTTTACAAAATCCCCACTCTGCCTGTCCCTTTGGTGATCTACTTTGATATCCGCAACCTGTGTACTACATTAGGGCTGGTACACCACGGCCATGGACCAGATCCAGCCTGCTACCCATTTTCATATGGCCCTTGAGCTCAGAATAATCTTAACATTTTTAAATGAGTGGGAAAAATTATAAAACAATATTTCATACATCAATGTTATATCAAGTTCCCAGTTCAGTGTGCACCACAGGTGTCCGGCCATGCTCATTTGTTAGGGACCCTCTATGGCAGCAGAGTAGAGTCACCAAACGGACTGAAAATCCCTCAAAGCTTAAAGTCTTTACACAGGTGAATCAGGAGATCCAATATTGCAGGTTAGAGGGAGGCTGTGTTCCTTGTCACTCCTTAACTCAGGTTTCAAGCAGAGGAACATCTATTTCTCTGTGAGGCAGTCTTTGCTGCTCATCGATCCCCTGCTGTTTACCCCATTTTTCCACCTCCATCACCTGCAGTCTGCAGCATATCGACTACTTTCTGAGTGCAGATCACTCACTGACTGCTGCCTATCATCCAACATTCGCCTGTTTGCCTGCCTCTTGCCTGCCCATCACCTGCCTTTCACCTACCATCACCCACCTCCTGAGGCCCACCTGCCTATCATCTGCAGTAGCCTGCAGACCACACAGACTACCAGTGGATTGCCAGCTGCCTGCTGTTGCCTAGAAGTCCATTGTCACAGTATCTGCAGGTTTGGTTACACATGGCTGCCGCCATTTTGAGACAACAGCCAGGACCTGCAGGACCCCCAGCACGACTGACCACACCCCAAATGGACTCAGCACCCATGCCCTGAGCTGCAGCTCCCCATTTGCCAACACATTTGGAAGCCAGTGAAGCCAACTTGGATTATCCTGGAAGCAGAAGCTGCCATCTTTAGGTGGGGCAAATCCTATCCTGAGACGCCTGCTGGAGAGTGGAAGCTCATTGTCAGGTACCTCTCATGCATCAGGCTACTGAAGACGGGAAGGTTTGAATACTATATGACTGTTATAATGTGGATTTTTTCCCTCCTTTTTGAAAAATGTTAAGTTTTTATTTCTTTATTTTTCTCACTGTATTTTCCTTTTGTTTACCTGTTTCCTCAGAGTCTCTTTCTCCCTTTTCTCATGCTAGCAATCAACTTCTTTTGATTCTGCTTTCACTTTTCCTACAATCTAGTACTTCTATATACTCTTTTCTTATCCAATTAACAGTTACATTCTACACCCCCTCCCTGTCCTCTTTGTCCACCATTAGAAACTGTAGACCTCATTGCAAATCTATTGGTTATACTGTAGTTAATAATCAAATTCATCCTGTGTTTATTATGACAATAACTGTTAATGCCTTCATAGGGGCTATTTGGTTTAGGGCTGCATATTGTCTGTACTGGGTGCTGCTAATATTGATCTCCCCCTTGAAGAAGAGGATTTGGAAACCTGCAGAGTTACTATAAGCCTATAGTGGGGAAACCCCAGATCTGCACTGCTAGAGGGGAAGATGCACGAACAACATGAAAAAAACACAGGATGAAATTGTTCCAAACAAACCTAGATTGTATATTAATAGATCCAGTACAGCATGATACAAGAAATGTCTGAAAAGGAGTTCAGAACATAATTAGAATGATTCGCAAAGCAAAGAATGAGATAAGAGAGCAAATGTAGGCAATGAATGATCACTTCAATAAACAGTTAAAAGAGCAACTGCAGAAAGCAAAAGATCATTTCAACAAAAAGATAGAGATTCTAAAAAAACAAAACAAAACAAAACAACAATAACAAAAAAAAAAAAAAAAAAACAGAAATCCTTGCAATGAAGGAAACAATAAACCAAATTAAAAAATCAGTGGAAAGCATCACCAACAAACTAGATCTTGGAAGACAGGACTTCAGACAATGAAGACAAAATATTAATTATTGAAATGAAGTTGACCAGAGAAGATGGTAAGAAATCATGAGCAGAACCTCCAAGAACTATGGGATATCATGAAAAGACTAAGAATTATCAGGATTGAGGAAGGCACAGCGATACAAACCAAAGGAATGAACCTATTCAATGAAATAATATCAGAAAATTTCCCAAACCTGAAGAATGAAATGGAAAATCAAATACAAGGGGCTTACAGAACACCAAATGCACAAAATTATAACAGATCCATACCAAGGCACATTTTAATGAAAATGCCTAACATCCAAAATAAAGATGGGATTTTAAAGGCTGCAAGAGAAAAGCATCAGATTACACATAGGGGGAAACCAATACGGATATCAGCAGATTTCTAAGCCAAGACCCTAAAAGCTAGAAGGGCCTGGAACAACATATTTCAAGTTCTGAAAGAACATGGTTACCAACCAAGAATCTTATACCCAGCAAAACTAACCTTCATATTTGAAGATGGAATAAAATTCTTCCATGATAAAAGTTAAAAGAACTTACAAATAGAAAGTCTGTGCTACAGAATATTCTCAGCAAAATATTCCATGAAGAAGAAATAAAAAACAACAATGTAGGTCAGCACAGGGAAGAACTACCCTAAAGGAAAAGTCAATCAAAGGAGAAACCAAGTCAAGTTAAAAACCAAAAATAAGCAAAATGACTGGGAATGCAAATCATATCTCAATAATAATCCTGAATGTTAATGGCCTAAACTCATCAATCAAAAGACATAGACTGGCAGATTGGATTAAAAAGCAAGACCCAACAATATGCTGCCTTTAAGAGACATCTCATAGAAAAAGACATCCATAGACTAAAGGCAAAAGTATGGGAAAAAACACCATGCACACAAACGCAGTAAAAAAGTGGGGGTTTCCATCCTTATTTCAGAAAAAGTGGATTTCAAGCCAAAGTTAGTCAGAAGGGATAAAGAAGGACATTTCATACTGCTTAAGGGAAGCATAAACCAGGAAGACATAAGGATTGTAAATATTTATGCCCCAAACAATGGCACATCCATGTTCATCAAACAAATCCTTCTTGATTCCAGGAATCAAATAGACCACAACACAATAATTCTGGGTAACTTTAACACACTGTGTCAGAATGCATGAGAAAATGCTTTCCCCTCCGGAGTCATATCAATTGAGTATGTTACTTAACTTTGGATTTCTGCCAATGGAGAGAGGGGAAAATGGTCTTTCATTCGCAACTTTAATTTACATTTCTTTTTTAATGAGCAAAGTTAACTATCTTGTTTATTAATAGCAAATTTTATTTCCTTTTTCTATGTTTTGAAAGGGTTATGATTTTGTCAAATTTACATGTTAGGAAGGATAGCTCTTTGTGATATGAGCTGTAAATATCTCCCTTAGTTGTCTTTTTAAAAGTTTATGGGGCTGGGGAGATAGCTCAGTCGGTAGAGTGCTTGCCTTGTAAGCACAAGGCCCTGAGTTCGATCCCCAGCACCCAAAAAAAAAAAAAAAAAAAAGAGTTTATGATACTTCTTTCTGTAAAAAAATTGATTTTTATGTAACAAAAAGTACCAGTTTAATAATTTATGACTAGGGGATTTTGAGTCATGAAAGGTTAAATAGTTCTTGCTAACTCCAGATTTGTAAAGAAAAAATTTTCAAACTTTCTTCTTATTATTTAATGGTTGTGTTATTTAAAAAATATCTTTGGTACATATGGAATTTATCATGGTACATGAGGTAAGGCAGGGATATTACTGTACTTATCCCTATAACATTCATTGACCACTTCTTTTTCCCAGTGATTTGAGATGATGTCCTCTTTATACAATCAATTTCTATATGTATCTGAGTGTACTTACATCTGGGCATTCTGTTTTGCTAACAGACCAGTATCATACTAAATTATTTGGGCTTTTAAAAATGCCTTAATGTGTTTTAGTGCTGATTCCACTTCCGTATTTATTTTTTTCACTAAATTTAGCATCAGGTGTTATAGCTTAAAACTGTTAAGTTTTCATTGAGATTTTGTTAAATTTACAAATTAATTTACACAATAATATGATCCTTCTATTTGTAGAAAGACTTTTTTTTGTTTCAGTGGTATTTCAATTTTTATTTTTAGTAGGTCTCACATTTTTATTGACAAACATATTAACATATTTTTGTCACTGTTATTTATAAAATATATTCTTCCATTAAATCTTCTAAAAGATTATTTGAATATATGTAAACTACTGATTTTTATATGTTGATTTTGTACTTGGTAATCTAATTGAACTATCTTAATGTTTGTAGTAGCTTCCTGTTTGTAGTAGTTAATAAAATATGTTGAATCTAAAAAAAACAAATCTTTACACAAAAAGGTTGCCAACCCCTGTATCAAACAATAAAGTTAGGCACAGCTTATACACACTAATGAGGGCAAAGTAAAAGAAAGAGAATTATTTTAAAATATTAATTAAGCTGGGCACAATAGCACATGCCTATAATCCCAGTGACTCAGGAGGCTGAGGCAGGAGGATCACAAGTTAGAGGCCAGTCTCAGCAACTTAGTGAGCCCCCAAAATTAAAAATAAAAAGGGCTGGGGATGTAGCTCAGTGGTAGAGCACCCTGGATTCCATCCCCAGTACCCCAAAAAGTAAAATAAACAACACATCCAAAACAAAAGTACAGCAGAGGCTATGGTTCTATTTTATTACAATCAGCAGAGCCCTTGGCTGATTTAATTCTTCCCTCCAGAAGAGAAATTTTTTGTGTGTGTGGTGCTGGGGATTGAGCACAGGCCCACTGCATGCTGAGCAAGCTCTCTATCACTGAGCCACATTCCCAGCCCCAGGACCAAATTCTAATGACATACGTAGGTAATACCTCAGTGACACTGATTTTTAAGAGAGGAGATGCTGCCCAACGCTGCAGAATAATCTGTGTTCCTGAGGAGGGAGCTTCTTTTTGTTCTCCCTGGAAGCTGGAAGAGCCTCTGGGAAGGCAAAATCCAGGCAGTTGAAGAGGGCCAGGAAGGAGGCAGCCAGTCAGGCCTTGGGTGGGAGGGTGCACCCTGCTGGAGAGGGAGGCTCCAGTTCCCTCAGCCTAGTAAAAGGGTCATGGCCTCCCCCAAGAAGCCCACCTGGGGGGCTCCCCACAAGAGACTGGGAGAAGAATCATCCAACATCAACAAAGGTCTGTCTGCTACACGTCTGCAGAAGTTGGGGTCACATTCTGAGGATGACTCAAAGATGAACCAACATGGAAACAATTTTTCTTCACAAGCTGCAGCTATTTTCAGAGAATCTCATTTTTAAGACTAAAATCCAAATAAACTGGTGCAGGACCACCAGCTATACAAGGTCAAATCCCAGGATCGGACACGCAGTAGGTCTTATTTCACTACTAAAATGCAAGGTGAGTCAAAGAAAAGCCACCTCAAACCCAGCACTGTGGCACACACCTCTAATCCCAGTGATTCTAGAGGCTGAGGCAGGAGGACGCATAGCAGGTTTGAGGTCAGCCTCAGCAACCTCAGGAGCCTCAGTAAGACCCCGTCTCAAAATAAAATCAAAAGGGCTGGGGATGTGGCTCAGAGGTAGAGTGCCAGGCACATGTGAGGACTTGCATTTGATCCCCAGCACTGAGGAGGGAGGAAGGAGGAAGGAGGAAGGAAGGGCAGGACAACCTTTAAAATGGGCGCTGGAGGTCGTGTCGCACTCCTGTAATCCCTGCGACTTTGGAGACTGAGGCAGGAGGATCTCGAGTTCAAAGCCAGCCTCAGTAACAGCGAGGCGCTAAGCAACTCAGTGAGACCTTGTCTTTAAATAAAATACAAAATATGGCTGGGGATGTGGCTCCGTGGTTGAGCACCCCTGAGTCCTGAGTTCAATCCTTGTATGTATATATATTCTTTTTTAAGGAAAAGAAAAGAAAGGAAGGGAGAGAGGAGGGGAGATGGGAGGAGAGGGGAAGAAAGAAGTGTTACCCTGGCACTTGCACCTCTTGATATAGCCCTTCCAGGAGCATGGCGGGGGAGGGGGCGGCGGGCACCAGGCAGCAGCAGGTACAGTCAGGACGGCACACTCCGGGTGCTCACACCAGACACAAAGCAGTCTTTCCAACAGCAGAATGCGGCGTGTTTCTGCAACAAGTACCATGCGCAGAGGAAATGATCTCCCTACGGCTACATGAAGCAATGTGGGTGCGTTTCACAAATACTGTTAGAAATACCGGGCGCCGCAGAAAATCAAACATGCGAGGCAAGTCTTCACTTCTGCCAGAAGGACGTGCTTCCGGGACCTGGCTAGCAAGCGCACCTGGGCGGGCAGTCCGCCCGGCTATCCACCCAAGGCAGCCCTTCGCCCTGATTGGAGGACTCAGGCGTACGCTCCATGCGATTGGCTCATTTCAGAATTAGGGTGGGCAAAAGGGAAGGGCTGCAATTAAAATGCCTACGATTGGGTCCAATTAAGGCTGAATACTCTATTTTGAAAATGAACCGTCAGACTTTCTATTTCTCACAGTAGGAAGCAGCCAGACAAAGGAGTCCACGCTCCACGTCCACGCACAGGATCTTCACACAGGCAAAACGGAACCGCTGCTGTTTTTAAACACCGCAGCACGAGATCAGGACAGCGCACACTTGGGTGCGGGGAGGGGGCTCCCGGGGAAGCCTTCTGGTCCCCGCCTGGTGGAGAGCCTGCCCGCATTTGTTCCATGAGTTATACGAGCTGGGCATTCAGGTTTCATGCAGTTTCCTGGAGGTGTGGAATTCACAGCAAAAGCCTTCCAAAGAGACCGATCCCAAAGAATCAAAATCCCTTTTCTGTGTAAAATAATTATCCTTCATTCACACTCCCCAGGCAACCTTGGTGTTTTTTAGAGTGCATTATAGAACCCCGGGATATTCCTGAAGAAATGCGAGTTGGAACAAGCCCGCGGCTCGCCCAGCACCTGGGATCTATTAGGAAGCCCGTGCAGCTGGCCCGGCCGTGGACTGAGCTCCCGCTCTGCTGCTGCGGCGGGCGGTCGCCTCCGGCCCAGGAGGTCGGCAGGAGCCGCTAGACTCCACTCCGGGCTGTTTATCCCGAGGTGTCAGCGCAAAAAAGCGCCAGTACACAGGGGCTCACACGGGGCTCTTCACAACAGCGACTGGCCGAGCCCCCCACAGGGGCGTATAAATCCGGGCTTGTAAACCCCACGGGCACTGTCGCAGCCACCGGGGGTGATGGATCCCTCCCCATTCCTGAACGCATCCCTGACCACATGCTTCAGTGACTACAATGTGAATCAAGGAGAAAAAAAGGGGGAAATCCACGAGTGTCTCTTAGCTACCATTAAACGGACTCTAAATGTAAAATTGACTTTCAATGATCTTTCATCCATCGCTTTTCCCCTCAAGCATCTCCTGGCCAGAAGAAGCAGCCAAGCAGTTTGAAAAGCCTCTTGGGCATTACTGGTGATTCCTCCAAAGCAGAAATTTGGGCGGGACCCAACGATGCCACAGCAGCATGGCCTGCCGCTCCAGACAGGAGCCTGCTCACTTAGTGGTCAGAGGCGCTGGTGTCCCTCTGAAGACCACGTTCCAGGGCCCCTGCCCTCCGAGAACATCGTCTCCTCCTCGGCTTGACTAGCTCTTCTTGCTATGAGATGATTAGGGATGTGAAGTCCCGGAAAAGTATCTGTCAGAGACCAAGTGAATGATCTAATCTCACCTGTGCACCCACTAGGTACCAGGAGCTGGGGAGGAAGTTCTGTAAGGACAGTTGCTCAGTCCTCACAGTGCCTCAGTAAGAACAGTGTGTTAACTGCATCGGACAGATGAAGACGAGAGATTCTGGGAGTGGTGTGACAGTCTCGACCTTCTAGCTGTGTGACCATGAACAAGTTACTTAAACTCTCTGGGCCATAGTTTCCTCACCTGTAAAAGGGGGGGTAATTATTCATAACTTCATCTCCCAACCCTGTGTGGAGAAGGCTTCAGAATCAGGCAGACTTGGTTGGAAGTCCTGACACTGTCCCATCCTCTGTCAATTTGGGTGAGGTCACTTCACCCCTGAGCCTGGAAGCAGGAAATAAGCTCAGTACCGGCTTCACTTACAGGAGATAAAGTCAGTCCTCCTGCAGTGCTGGCCTGGTGTTCCTGAGGGGCAGCTCTGCCTGCTCCTGGCCCCTCAAAGCCATCCCACACCAGCTCCTCCCTGGGGGCTGCCTCCTCCCCTTCCATCTCCGTCCTCTGGGTCCTCCCTTTGGGGAGAAGGCACCCTGTGAGTAACCCCACTGCAATCTGCCATGTCTTCGGTTTCCTCCTCTGTAAAATGACCAGCAAAAATGCATCCAAGCAGATGCCAGCGTCGGGGCGGGCAGCGATGCCCTCTGCACCTCCCCGCATGGGTGAAGGAATGAGAAGAGGAGCTCCCTGGCTGCCTGTCCCCTTTCAACGGGGAAACAGTCACCACAAAATTTAAAGAACGCGTGTTCTGTCTGATAGAGAAGCAAATCACGCCAGACACCAGGCCGTCTGGAGGGCAGGGACAACTAATCCAAGGCCAGAAGTTGGGCTTGGCCTCAGACAGTCCTGGGTTTGGACCTGGCTCTGTCACTTCCCTGCCGAGAGATTTTGTATCGGGGTCTCAATTTTCCCATCGGGGGCGCAGGGACGAGGGCAGCACTGCCCCCACTGGCCGTTGGGAGAATTGCACGGGATCCTGTTAAACCGCACGTAGCAGGGACGCTGGCCAGATAAAAGGCTGGAGCCCCGTCCCGGCCCCGACTACCCGGGTCCCATTCGGTTTAGACACAAAGTTTTGCGTCTTCCTCTTCCCCGACTCCGACCTCCCTAAGGGGAATTCTTCCGTCGTAGGCACCCGGCGATTTGTAAGGGAGTTCGCACAGGGGCCCAAGGCCTGCGGCCCGGGTTCCGGGTGGGCACCAGGGTCACTGCGTGGGGGAGCCTGCCGGGAGAGCGACTGGCCCAGTGATAGCGGCGCCCCGGGACAGGGGCGCGGCCTCGACGCTAGGGGGCGGCCCCGCACCTCCATCCCCGGGCCGGCCTAGCCCCGCGCGCCCCGGGTGGGTGCAGAGCCCTGTGATCTGCAGGGAGGCAGAGGACTGCCGGCCAGCACTGGGGCTTGCCCTGGAGCTCCCCACCTTGAGTCCCTTGGTGGTGGTGGAGGTGTGGGGAGGGGGTCGGGCTCTCCTTTCCCTCCCCAGTGACATACCATCATTGTGACATCGCTTCACTGGCAGCGTGATCTGTCACCAACTGGAGGTGCCACATCCGGAGGTATCAGTGCAGACTCTTAAGCTGTCTCCCAGGAGCCACCCCCGGCTTCCCGCGGAGCTGGTGAAGGACACGTGATCCAGTCTGACAAGTGGGGCATGAACATTCTGGATGTGTGCACCCAGTGTGGTTTGGGTTCCCCTTCCCATTCTCAGGAACCGGCTGTATACTGGGGAGGGCACCACGTGGCATCTTTAATGTAAAGACATGGGGAGTGCCGCCTGAGGGATGGTGGAGATACCACAGTGAAGCCAAGGAGGGGCTCCCTGTCCACCTGGAGAGTTAATGTCCAGCTCTAAAGGAAAGAGAAATACCTTCTGTGTTGTCTCTTCAGCAGGTCACTGTTCTTAAATTCTGTGGTGGCAACATCAACCAGGCCCATTGTTCTGAACCTGAAATAAAACAATCGTGATTAACTGTAATTTAGCAAGTGTTTATCACTACCAGTGGATTAGCTTCACTGGATTGTGCTGGTTTCGAATTATTTCCATCTCCTGGCCTACAGCAAACACAGACTTCTTGGTGTTAAGGGTTGTCGCCGTGGGTTGACTGTAGTCCGGCTCCTTTCTAAGGCACGCCTTTCTGCACAGCAGTGCAGAGGAAAGAGAAACCTGTAGATATTCTCAAAAATGTATAATTTTCTCTCCTCACTCTTTATATTTTAATTTTGGTATACTAGGGACTGGACCCAGAGCACTTAACTGAGTTACACCCCCAGCCCTTTTTATTTTACTTATTTCTTTATTGGTGCCACTTAACCACTGAGTGCTCAACCATTGGGCCACATCCCCAGCCCTTTTCATATCTTATTTTGAGACAGTTTCGCTAAATTGCTTAGGGTCTCACTGACGCTGAGCTTTGAACTCACAATATTCCTGCCTCGGCCTCCTGAGTTACTGGGATTATAGGTGTGTGCCAAAAAGCCCAGATCGAAAACATGTAATCTTCTCTATTGAGGTTCTTCTGATCCTGGTTCTTGCTGTGACCTGTTATCCATGCGCACTCATAGGTGAGGGGTGGGAGCAAATCTTCACAGCAACCTCCAGCCTTAGTCCCTCAAGGGACACACATGTTGTACCTGAGACCACAGTGGCAAGGCATGTGCCCATGGTCACTTTTCCAGACAGCAGTCCTGCTTCAAGCCCTTGTTAGATCACTTAGTTCCTGAGGTCCAACCTGCCCTCCTCCCAAGGCTGACAGCTACTTGCCGAGACCTGTGGTCCCTCCCAGGCGCTGAGAAAATCTACATGTCCAGACCTTATTCCTTTGGACTTCCTAACCCTGTCCCCTCCCCTAGTCCCCAGTTGATTGGACCAGGGAAAAATACTTGATCCAAGATGGGCAAATTGGAACATTCAAAAATATGAAAGAGGACACAGAAAGGAGGTAGAGTATCAGAGTCGGTTAACTGCAATAGAAATCATAATAGCGGCCCCTGAGGTTCACCGGGCCCTTTCAGGCAAGGCTTTTCATGACCCTCCAAGGCACATTGTCCAATGAAAAAACAGATTCAGGGGTGAACCGACTGCCCTGGGGTTATTTGGGCATGACTCCCCATGTCTGCTGCCACCAACTGTCTTGGCTTTTGGTGGACATGTCTGTCTGTTCCTGCCAACCCGCGAAGCCTCTGGATTGGGCCTGGGATTGGCTCCTCTCTGGTCCCCAATAGCTAGCTCAGAGAAGATGGCTAAAAAGCTACAATTATTGGCCTCAATTCCACATTTTGTAGGTGAGGGAACTGATTGATGGGCAAGCACCAGCTGAAGGCCAGAGAACCACAGCCCTACTGTGCTCCAGGTTCACCGTGCTCCAGCCTGAGGGGCTGGATCCTCACTGTAGCCTGTGACTTTGTTATTACCATTGTCTCCATTCTGCAGAGCAGGGAACAGGCCTAAAGAGGTGACCTGACTTACAGTCACAGAGCTGTGGGAGGGAGGATAGCACCCTGGTTAGAGCCTGGTTCTGACCCTGGCTCTGCCATTGTCCAGCTCAGGTCTGGAACTCAGAGAAGCCGAGCAGTCCAGCAGAGAGCTGATCTCACGCATGGGCTTTAAGTCAGGGTATAAAGGGGCTGGTAGCTGGGCACCACTCTGGAGGGTGGTAACATGCCAACTGCTGTCCCTCTAAGGACTCGAAGGGAGCTGGCCTTGCCCTGTTCCCCATGAGGGTCTCATTCCCTTCACTGTCCCAGCTTTACCCAGGTTCTGCCTCCTCTTTTCTGGACTTCAGAGAGCAATGGAGATGGGGAGCTTACTCTCCCTATGGCTTTGCCAGCAGCGCAGAGACATATGGTAAGAAGCCCAGAGTTGCGCCACACAGAATTCCCACACGATGGGAAGAGATGGATTTGGGGTTCATATCCCAGATCACTGCCCGTTAAGGGCCTGAGCCCTAAATGGGGACTTGTGATTGTAGGTTCTGATGCCCAGCTCTGCCATGTATTAGCTGGGTCACTCTGGACCAGTCACTGCACCCTCTGGGTGTTGGAGCACAGGGATTGGGATCCTGGATTCTATTTGTTAAACACACCCATACACCAGTCCTGCCTGTGGAGGACACAGTACAGAGGCAGGAGCAGGGCGGAGTGCTGTCACTCTGGGAATTACTGAGCAGAAGCAGCAAAGCAGGGACCTAGGTCATGGGCTCTCCTCTGAGCCAGAGAAGGCAAAGTCTCTCTGGGCAGGAGCCATAAGGGGACATTGTGCATAGACCACACTGGCATTGGGCTGTGTCCTTTGACTGCTCTCTGAGGCCACCTGGAGACTGGGGCTGCAGGAGGAAATCTGACGCTGACCAGATGAGGCCAGCCTGTCGTTCTTAGAAAAGATCAATTTTGAGGCCCTGCTGAATTTCTGTGGCTCAGGGTGGGGCTGTGCATGCAGGAGGTGACAGGTGTTCTGCTCTCTCCCCCGGGGTGGCTTCTGGAGAGGATGAGGAACCTTGAGTCACTATGTCAGGTTCCTTGCTCCCACAGAGAAGCTTGGGGGAGAAATGTTCATTACCCTGGTCTCTAGGGGACGTCCATCCAGGCTCCTCCTGGTTCAGAAGTGAAGGGAGTCCAGGTCACTTGGAGGCCAGGGAAGATCTGAGAGTGATCCAGCTCTCCTGGGGACAATCAGTGTCCCAGTACTGAGGCTGTGGGCTACTCACACATCTGCATCTCCACAGGAGTAAGCCAGGCAGGCCCAGGGAGGCCCAGGGAGAGACTTAAGTTCAGCGCGGTCTATGGGAAGGCCTGTCTGCCAATTTCTCATCCATAAACTGGGTATAACATTGTCCTCCCAGAGTTCTCGACAGAATTAAACCGGGTTATATCTGAGAGAAGGAACCTCTTCTCTCTCTGCCACCCTGAGCCACCCCAAGCATGGCCTGTCTGAAACCCCATGGTCACAGGGAGAAGGGGCTGTTGACTGGTAATCCTCTGTCAGGCAGGGAGCATGTGTACTCCTATTTAGCTTCAAAATACTAGGAGGGAAATATTTCCTTTTTTTTTTTTTTTTTTTTTTTTTTTTAATAGATGAGGAAACAGCCTCAGCAGAATCTTTTCTTTCTGCTGTCTGGGCCAGGGCCCAGGGGTGGAGAATAAGAAAGGGTCCCTGTGTAGGTGAGACAGCCTTGCACACATTCCTCTAACAAGGAGGGAAGGGCCAGCTGTGGGCAGATACCACGCTAGGCACAGGGCTTCAGAGATGAGCTCGAACAACCCCATCCTGCCTCTCAGAGCTCATGGCCACTTGGGACACAGACAGGAAATGGACTCAACTGAAAGCAATGATTTCAATTCATCTGTGCTGTGTATAGGGAAGTTCCTGGTGCATGAGGACATGTCATGAAGGGTGAAGGAGGGGCTGGCCTGGCCTGGGGGCTAGGAGAAGGCCCAGAGATCTGAAGGAGGAGGAGGTGGCAAGGGGACAACCAGGGAAATAGGTGTTCCTGACAAAGAGCCAGGGACCTGCCAAGCCTGGAGGCCAGAGTACAGAGGGTCCGGGGATGGACACAAGCTCAGCCACCCAAGAGGGAGCAGTGTGAGAGGTCCAGGGACCAATTTGTGAGACATGAAGGAATTTTAAACTGTATCTGGACGATACAGGGAGCCACTTTCTCATCCATAAACTGGGCATAACAGTTTTAAGTAGGTAGTTACAGGGTCAGATTCAGATGCTTGGAACCTGTCTGCAGAACCTTAGAAGGGTCTGGGGGTGGTGAGACCGTGCCTTCCCCAGGCAGGAGAGGTTGATGGCCTGGACCACATGGGTGGCCTGGAACGGGGGTGTGGCCGTGGGGAAGGGAGCTTTGGTGGATTGCAAGACTTGAGGGACTATTGGATGAAAGGGGGAGAAGCAGCCTAATACTAATTAGAATAAATTATTCTCCACGTGTGTACAATATGTCAGAATATACTCTACTGTCACGCATACCTAAAAAGAACAATAATAATTAAAAAAAAAAAAAGTCGCCTAAGGTGACCTAGTGTACCAGTGTACTCTGGTGACAGTGGGGCCTTGTGAAGGGGAGACAGAAAAGGAGCAGGAACAGAGGATGGTCAAGAAGCCTGGCAGGTGTCTAGCTGCTGAAAGTGAAGCTGGGCTTGTGGCCCAGGTGGAGGATTACCACCACCAGGGAGGGAGGAAACCAGCCAAGGTGTGGGGGCCCGGAAGCGGGCAGAGGAGCAAGTGGTAGAGCCATCAACAGGGAGGGGACAGTAAGGGCGGGGGACTGCTCAGGCTTTGGCCCCCAGGACTGGCGTCTCTAGGAAGAGCAGTGAGCCCAGACAGGGCCACGTGTGCGGAGGGAAAGCTGTGAGGGCAGGGGGAGGGCGCGGTGGAGGCGTGGGGAGGGGGTCGATGGGGGTGGTCCAGAGAAAGGAAACGGAGGGCTGGGAGGAGGGAGGAGGCGAGAGGCAGCAGGGAGGCCGCGCCTCTGGGAAGCGCAGGGCCGAGAGCTCTCTTCACAACTCTGTCCTCAGGAGGCAGGAAGGGACCCTAACCTGACTCTCGGACCCGCAGGGCGAAGCCGGGGGAGCGGGATGCGGCCTCACGCACTGTGGCCTCCTGGGGGCTGTCGGTGCTCCCTCGGTCCTCCGGAGGAGGCTCCGCCCGGTTTGGCCCGGGTCCCTCCCGAGGATGCCTGGTTCCCGGGGGTTAGGCGAGGCCTCCGGGGGCGCTGATGTGTTCGGTCCGCTGCGCAAAGTCGGAGGCCCGAGGCCGAGTTCGAGGCTGGCTGGGCCGAGCGGCTCCGGAGCCGGCCCCTACCCGTCACTTCCTCGAGTGGTGTCCCTGGCGGGGGCGCACAGCCGGGTCTCATTACCGCCCATCCCCCTCGCCTCGGCCCCGCGAGCCGGGGGGTCCCGCGGCCGGGGGAGGGGCGGGTTATAATCAATCCCAGGCCGGAAATTCTTCCCGAGGGGCCCGGCCGGGCCGCTGGGCCTGGAAGCCGGCCCGCAGCGCCCCTCCTCGAGCCCGCCCCGCGCATCATGGAAACTGGCCGCCCGCCCGGCCCCGGCCGCTGCGCTCCGCGTTCTTCCTCCGGCGGGCGGGCACCGAGCTGGGCCCAGTCGCGCCGTCGGCGGGTGGCCGCGGCCCTCAGCACCGCCTCCTCAGCTCCCGGGAAGGTGGGCCCGTCTGAGGCCCGACCCTCGACACCCCGCTTGATTTTTTCCTTCCCAGCCCGGTTGTCCCCACTGCGGCCTCGGTGGCTGCTGTTCGAGGGCTCGGGCGGCCCGGGCTGTGCCCTGAGTGGTGGGCTCTGCCCCCAACGCCTGATTGTCGCCTCTCGACGCCCTGAGAGGCAGACGACGTGGTGCCTGTTTGGCAGATGGAGGCAGTGAGGTTCGGACGGCGGGAGGGTCGCGGGTCGGGCTCGGGCCGCCTGGGGGCGCAGGAAGGAGGGCTCAGGGGGCAGGAGGGGCGGGCGCGGACTTCCCGGGCTGAGGGGCTGGGCAGAGGCTCCGGGGCCAGTCTGTTTCCCGGTGGGGAAGGGGCGCCCTCCTCCAGGCCCCTGCGTGCGGCGTGAGCCGGAGTCGGGGTGGGGGAGTCAGGGCCGGGTCGTCGGAGTCGCCAGGCGCGCACACCGCGCTTACCTGCCGCCCTCAGACCAAGCTGCGCCTTCCTGCAGCGCCGTACTGGTCGGACGGTTCGGGGGCTCCGAGGCCGGCGGGGGCGGGGCCGAGCGGCGCGGGGCGGGGCCGGGGCGGGGCTCCGTGGAGATCTAGGAGGCGCGGGGAACCGCGGCGCGCGGACTGGACCCGGACCCACTCCCGCTCGGTCGCTCCAGGTGAGCAGGACTAGGGGCCACGGGCTCGCCCCCGACTTTCCCTAACTTTGTTTGGCTCCTCCCTCGGGAAAGGTACGGGGGCGGGATCCTGGTCCTTCCTTTTCCCCGGGTCGGAGTTTGCACGCGGGCGGCGGGACCCCGGAGTACGGGGTCTGAACAACTTCCCGCGCCCTAGAATCATCAGGCTGTGACTCCAAGTTTTCGCCTCCATGGGGTCCTCAGCGTCGACCCACACCCACCAGTCTTGGGGGGCTTTCAACGTGTCCATAAGCCTGTGATTTGCATGCTTTCGCCTCCGGGCAGGGGACGGTCCGGGGCTCGGGAGTGACCTTTCAGGAGTTGGGGCTGGGGCGCCAGCTTTCGCTTGAGGAACTGTGGTCACTGCTCTTGTTTCGGACTGGGAAAAGGGTTCCATACCCAGGGACACGGGGGTGATGGGTCTCGCCTGCTCTCCCGACGCGCCTGTGGCTATGCCCAGAGGTGCGCCATGCCCAGGGATAGGGTCCGGGACCTTCAGGTCGACCCTGGTGGAGCCCCCGCCTCGTGCGGCCGTGTGACCCCCGGCAGGCCGCAGTTTCCATCTATGAAAACCAGTCTTTGGACGCGGCAGACGCTACGACTCCATGCTAGGCCTCGGACCTGGGGCGCTGCTGTCCGAGGCAGGGATGGTGTCCTGCTTTGAGCTTCGGGGTGCGGCTGGGGCGTGGGCAGGGTGGCAAATCCTCCTCCCTGAGGCTTGGCAGTGCCTTTCAGGGCTGCAGCTGCTTAGAAATCAGACTGGGGGAGTAAGGACGCACTCCAGGACAGCGAGTCCTAACCCTCCTCTATTGGGGCCTGGGTGGGGGCCGAGTGTCGTCCCGCGCCCTCCCTTCGGTGGGGCCCACATCACGTACAGCCCGGCTGCTCCTGTCCCGACTGGGATCCAGTCCTCAGGTCGCAGGCCCGACACAACCAGCAGCCGGGAGGGTTTAAGCCGTGCAGCCGGGACCCTGGGGCTCTAGGCGTTGCTGCTCTGGCTGGGACGCGGTCCACTGAGGCCTCGGGCGGAGGAGGCTGAAAAGGAGGCCAGGCGGCGGGAAAGGGGGATGATTCATCCCAAGCAACCCGAATCGGAAACGCCGCAACCTAGGAATAGCCTTGCCTGGGCCGACGGGAGAGCCGGGAGCAGAGTCTGTCCGGTGAGGCCCTGCGCCCAGCACTGGCGGCCCCCTGCCTCCTGCCCTGGTCCCAGCCCGGCCGCTGGGGGAGGGGGAGGCCTCTTCTAGAGGAGTTGAAAGAGATCCTGGACAAAGTCCGCCGCCGCCTCCTCTGACTGGCTGGTCTTGGTCCGAGCGGTCTTCCCGGAGTCTAGCTCGAGTCTCTCCTGCTGCAGCTCCGGTGCTGACTGAGGAAGTCTGGAAGGAGGGGGCGGGCAAGGAGAGGCTGGAGTCGGTGACACCCCCTCCTTCCCACGCTGCGGTATGTAAAGCGCAGTGGGCGGGGGGGTGGAGCGCGCGAGCGACCCCTGCGGACCCAGCGGTCTGAGCGCCCCCTCCCTCCGTTACTACGGTGCAGCCACGTGCGGGGGTGGGGTCGATCCCGGGGTACTTACCCGCGAGACGCGGCTGCTGGGGGCCTCATGCTTTCCGAGGCCCGGGACCCGCGGGCAGGCAGAGAGGGCGCGGGCTGCCGGAGCCCGGCGACCCGGCCTGCGCCAGGGAGCAGCCCGCAGCCCCCGCCCTCCTCTCCGCCCGCGGGCCCGGCCAACTCCGGCTTCTGCCGCGCGTCCCTGGCTCTGAGCTCCGCTGCGGAAAACCCGAGCGGGGGCGGCTCCCTGCCTCGCAGCCCGGGAAAATCCGGGGGTGGCCGCCAGGGATCTCCAAGCGGCCAGGGCGAAGCGGCCCGAGCTTCCCCCCCGGATTTGGACCCCGAGCCCGGAGCCCCGAACCTAGGCCCGTCGGTTCAGTCCCCGCCTCCCATCTTCTCTCCGCAGAGCGCCCGGACGACAGCGAGATGACAGCCGGGAGCCCGGGAGACTGCGGGGAGATGCGGAGGAGCCCCGAGGGCCGCGTCTCGCGCCTCGGCCGCCGCCTGGGCCGCCGCCGGCGCCCGCGCTCTCCGCCGGAGCCTCTGCGGGTGCGGGCGCGGCTGCGGCTGCGCTCGCCGTCGGGGGCGTTCGCGGCCCTGGGGGCGCTCGTGGTGCTGGTGGGCATGGGCATCGCTGTGGCCGGCTACTGGCCGCACCGTGCCGGGGCCCCGGGACCCCGGGCCGCCAATGCCAGCTCACCCCCTGTCAGTGAGCTGCGTCGCGGCGCGGGCCGGGGTCATGGCCCGCACGAGCGGCTGCGGCTGCTCGGGCCGGTGATCATGGGCGTCGGCCTGTTTGTATTCATCTGTGCCAACACGCTTCTCTATGAGAACCGAGACTTGGAGACGCGGCGACTCCGCCAGGGGGTGCTACGGGACCAGGCCCTCCGGCCCCCCGACGGCCCCAGCTGGGACTGCGCTCTCCTTCCCAGCCCTGGCCCAAGGACTCCTCTAGCCATAGGCTGCGCGGAGCCAGAAAGTTGGGACCTGTCCCCGCGTCGGGGCACCTCACCGGTCCCGTCAGTGCGGAGCCTGCGTTCAGAGCCTGCTAATCCTCGCCTCGGGTTACCTGCCCTACTCAACAGTTACCCTCTGAAGGGCCCTGGGCTGGCCCCACCCTGGGCTCCACGAACCCAGACTGGCCACGTGATCATCACAGTGCAGCCCTCTGGCTCCGGCATTGAACATTCCAAGTCTCTGGATCTGGGCCTTGGGGAGCTCCTCCTTGGGACCCCAGCTGCTCGTGACTGTGCTCACAGAAGCTGGCCACGGCTGGACCGGCTCAGTCTCGGGGGGTATGCCAAGTTGGGAGGAGGAGGGGATTTGGGGGCCCGGGTCTGAGGAGTAGGGGGACAACCCGCTCTGAGGCTGCAGCATGGACCACGATCACAGGACCAGCCTAAGAGCTGCTTCAGTCACATCCCGGGTTGGGATGGACCCCTGCCCACAGCAGCTGTTCAGGCATCCTGCCTGTGTGTAGTAGAGAAACGCCAGCAGCACTAAGGCTCCGTGAGCCAGCAAGAGCGGAGACCAGCATGCCTCGGCCTCAGGAATTTCTTCAGCCTCCATATGTGGCCTTAGCCCTGGACAGGTACCTGAGGGGACTGGAGGTCCAGGCCAAAGGTTATTGGGAGATGCACCTGGTGTCTTAGCAAACCCAAAGTGGTGGGCAAGGACCTCTAAGACTTGGAAGGTAGGTTGGGATGTTGCAGGCTGGGACAGGCCCTCTCCAGAGTGGCAGGTGCTGGAATTTGGGCTTCTGGGAAGATGGGCAAGGGAGGTGGCTGAGACCCTCCACTGCCTTTGGGGATGGGGACTGAACATTTAACTCCCATCACCTCAAACCCTTTCTTCCCTCAGCCATGCAGGATATATCCCACTAGGGCTAACTACTGCCAGCGTCTTCATGCTGAGGTCTGACCCTCCCCAGAGAGGTCTGAGAAGCCCTCTTTTTATTTCATTGTGGCCTATGCTGCAGTCTCCCTTCGGCTGGCAGAAAGCATTTGCCAGTTCTCAGAAACCTCTTTGTACAACACTGAAGCTGCACTTTGTCCAATATGGGGAGCTTACTCTAGAAAATGTTTTCAGTTTAGGTCTCCCCCACCCAGGTTTAATTTTCCCCAAGTTATTGGCAGAAGAGAAATACAAAAGTGGATCAATCCGTAGAGTCAGTGGTATTTTTTTTTTTTTTTTTTTTGGAAGTTTATTGAAAAATGCAATACAAGAAGCAAGACCAAATACATATCTAAACACTACAACCACTTCTCTTACTACAAAAGGCCAAAACAGCAGACCTAATTATTGCCTATTTAATCTAGGAATTTTGCCAATTTGATTCTGCTGCCATGGTTCCTATTTTGTCAAGAAATGTAAACAGCTACTTGATATGATTCATAATTTTTAAAAAATTTACAAAGCTCCTTCATTTTTGTCACCAAAATAATACATTTGAGAGGGATTTGTAAAAACAACCAGCCTGGGGCTGAGCTCCTGGGCAGAGGCTTCCCATGAGCATCAAGGGGTGTTGCTCAAGCCTCTGGCTCCACTTCCCAGGGTAGACGTGGTCTCCTCACCCCCAGCAGCTTGAGCTTCCCCCAGAATATAGTGACGGCCCCAGGGGGGGCAGGGAGTGATGGCCCCCTGCAGTTAGGCCTAGGGGCCCTTGGCCTGTGTCCAGGCCTTGCTTGTGGGTAGGTGGCAGAGCTCTCCTGTGGTTTGAAGGAAATCTTTAGTTCTGAAGTAAAAATAAAATTGCAGTGAGAGTCTTTACTGTGGTGTGTCTGAGTCACTTTAGGAATTGCTGCTGAGTCTCTGACCCTGGAATTGTGACTCTCCTCCCCGCTCTTGGCCATTTCTACCTGGACAGTCTGTTTTTTTCTTCTCTCACACACACATACACACAACTGCAGAAAGAAAAACAAATCCAAACAGTTGCCAAACTCAAAGATCTGTTGCCAGAGTGGGAGGAAGGGGAAGAGGACTGGAAGGAAGTTAGTGTAACTCTGGTCCAGTTGACAAAGGAGGCGAGAGAGGAGTGAGCTGGCCGCAGGGGTGGGGAAAGCTTAGGCCCCAGATATGACGTCCTGTGCTGCGAAGGCTGCCACACTGCTCTGGATAGCACGGAATATTCAGGATGCTGAATAGACATGCGTGACCCTCTCCCTTCACCCAGCCTCTTTGTCCCACAGCTCTCTGGTTTCTGTTTGTTTGGGGATGGAGTCTTGCTGTGTTGCTGAGGTTGGCCTTAAACTCACAATCCTCCTGCCTCAGCCTCCCAAGCAGCTGGGATTGCAGGTGTGCGCCCAGCTCTAGGTTTCAGCTTTGTGAGCACCAGTAGCTCCTTCAGCAGGACAACTGGCCACTGGGAAGTAAGCTCATTTCCCGTTTGATGGGACAGGGGTTCTAACCTGCCACCACTCTTAGCAACACAGTCCTGACTTGGGTCCCCAGAAAGCCTCGTCATTTCAGACCCTGTGCCACAGCTGTGCATCTCCTGAGACAGGACAACCTGCTGCCCCCAGCCTATCACACATCCCGCCGAGCTCTCCCCGCCCTCCTGAGAGCTGCCGTTGGCAGTAGCAGCCTGACGTGAGAACTAAAAGAAAAATGTGCACACTCGAAATCAGATCAAACCAGATGAGTGTGTCAGAGTAAAACTCAGCCAGTGGAGACAGTGGACACGTGCTGCTGGCTTCAGACTGGGCTCCTGCTCGGTGCCCTTGAGCCCAGTGATCGCTGTCAGAGACTCGTTGACTAATCTCATGAAGTTCGCTTCTAGCCTAGAATTAGGATTCTAAGAAGCTTCCAGGCGGATCTGTTTGTGGGAAGCAAGCTGGAGGATTAGAGAAGCCCTATTGAATAAAAATGCCCCAAATCCTTACCAGGAATTGGGGACATCAGTCCTCACTTTCAAAACCAAGGCAAAAAAAGAAAAAAAGAAAAACTAAATCCAAAACCCACCACAAAATCAAGCCTACAAAGCCCCACAGACCTCAGGTGGTGAGGGGGATGAGCAGCCGAGGGCTTATACCTGTCATGTGCTATCCCGTGGGAGGGATGGTCCCTGGAAGCTGATAATCCCCTTGCTCCAGAAGGATGTCCTCTCAGGTGCCTCTCAGGAGGAAGGTCAGAAAACACGGCCTCCTCTCTGAGAGAATGGCCCAGGAGTGGTCACCTGGAAACACTCCCCAGTAGCATCTGCCTGAGGTAAGCTCCGTCCCTCAGTGTGAAGTTCGCATTCCCAGAACTGGAACACCTTAATTTAAAAACCTCATTAACGTTCCTTCCCCAAACACCAATGAAAATATTCCATTAGCATTTTCGGCCGAAGGTGCCTACTTTTCCGGAGTTTGGGTTTCTGAGACGGGAGCCTGGGGAGTGCTTGGCAGAGCCACGGCAGCTGCTGAGGTACAAGGGCAACTGGGGAGGTGAAGGCCACGGATATGTTCGAACATTCACAGTATCAGATCTATCTGAAGCAACTTCTTATGTCTCTGACCTAAAGAAGCTCCAAAACAGAGAGCAGGACGGAGGCGGGGGAACAGCATTCATTACATTCTCCAACGTCTCCGCCTCACCAAAAACACCCTGACAGAGGGACAGGACATTTTTCTGGGGTCTGTGGATCAAGGCAGTTACCCTGCCTGACATTCTGATAAAGTTGCATCTTAGCTCTGAGAAAGCACTGGTTCAAAATTTCTGCTGTCATCCAGAGGGTGTGAAATTAGGACAGGAGCAAGGAGTCCCACTGAGCTGACTTTGGCTTCCAACACAGCCGACAGGTTCTCTGGAGGATTTCCTGAAGAATTCTGTGGACCCTGTCAGTATCTGGGTTGGAAATAAATGGGGAGAGGCTAGCTTGGAGGGGTTACAAACCACCCTGTAGAAAACCCAAGAACTCTTTAGAAATAGTCCATAGAGTGAAAAGCTGAACAATTTCTGGTATCACAATATAGAAAAAGGTCTTCAAAAGGATCAGTGGTATCTAGAAGAATCTCTTGGCATAAACTCCAAATAGAAAACGAAAACTTCCTGGTGGTTTAAAGTGATCTTGGAAGTCTGACTATTGCAGGTTGGCTCTTTATCATTGCTGGTTTTTCTTGGATGGGAGAAGGGCAGGGAGTTGGGGACAGGACAGTTCCTAGAGGAAGGGAAGAAGCACAGTGTTAAATCCTGTGAAGGAGAGAGCTTCCCAGACCCACTGCCACGTTCTTGTGGCCCTAAGTGACAATCAGGACCTGAGCACTGGGCATATCCTTCCTCATGATTGATGGCTTTCTCAAATCCTTTGTAAACTACATTAGGCATTAATTTGTCTGGATCCTGGTTGCCTGGCTCCCCAAAAGTAGCTTCCTGCTTCCAGTTTTCTTGTCTGGCCCCAGAGCTCCATCGCCTTCTCCCACCCATCCCTAATCCACATACTTCCAGACACCCGGATCTGACTGTGACAGTTCTTCTCTTCCAGGTTCTGGGCTTGGAGATTCCAGAGATGCCAAGAGAGTAGAGCAAAGGGGGTGGGTTGAAGTGGAGAAGCAGGGGTGGGGGGCAGGAGGGGGCAGGAGGAGTCAGGAGGTGGGGTGTTATTTCCAAATTTGGTGTCCCTCCTCCTACCCAAAACAGCCAGCGCTATGCAGGCCAGGACACAACAGCCTGCTTTGGCATTGTGAATTTTTTTTTTAGTTGTAGATGGACACAATACATTTATTTGTTTGTTTGTTTGTTTGTTTGTTTTTATGTGGTGCTGAGACTTAAACCCAGGGCCTCACACGTGCTAGGCAAGAGCTCCACCACTGAGCTATAGCCCCAGCCCCAACAGTCTGCTTTGGTTAAAGCAAAATACTTTATCTCCTCTGCCCTTCCTTTATCAAGTCCCAGTATGGACACTCTCTGGGTGATGGGTTCCCAGATTGTCCAAGGTTCCTGCCAGACCTCTCAGGCTGGGACAGTGGCATCTTCAATTCCAACAGGAATACCCCCTACCTGAGCTCAGTCCTCAGCAATCTCGGTCTCCTGATGGACAACCACCTTGGTCACTGACATGTCTGGGTGCTGTTCCTTTGCCTCTTTGATGGCTTGTACAAGAACCTATAGAAGAAATAATGCTCATCAGGAAAAAAACAGGCTGGCTGGTGAAGACAGGCAAGGCCAGAGCCCGCGCAGCTCCAGGCTGCACCGCGGCAGCACTTAGGCCAGGCTAAGCTGATGACCACCTTCCCCGCCCTCTCCTGCATACGGAGGCTCCTGGACCAACAGCACAGAGAAAGGGAAGGCGAGAGCTGTCTTCAGAGCATCAGAGAGGGACTTCAGGGGCGACTGCACCAACCTGGGTGCGTCTCAGAGGAGTCACTCAAGCAGTGAACCTACAGGACAAAATCTGTTGGACACAGCTTTCTCCTTTGCAGGATTTAATAACATCCTTCCTTCTTCTCTCTAGGAAATGTCCTGTCCCCAAATTCTTGCCCTTCTCCCATCCAAGAGGGTGACCAGGAAGTTCAGGAGAGGAGAGGAAAGTAAAGAAGTGTGTGACAAAAAGGAAGAGCTATCAGGGCTAAAGTAAAAGAAGGAAGGACCAACTGGATGGCCTGTAGCCTGCCAAGCTCTGGCCTGAACACATTACTTACTATTTAATCTTTTCGTTCGTTTGTACTGGGAACTAAACCCTGGGGTGCTTTACCACTGAGCCACATCCCCAGCCCATTTTATGCTTTAACACAGGGTCTCACTAAGTTGCTTAGCACCTTGCTGAGTTGCTGAGGTTGTCTTTGAATTCACAATCTTCCTACCTCAGCCTCCCAAGTCGCTGGAATTACAGGCATGCACCACCATGCCCAGCCAGCCCAGCCCTTTTTATTTTTTATTTTGAGACAAGGTTTTGCTAAGTTGTTTAGGGCCTCATCAAGTTGCTGAGACTGGTCTCAAACCTTTGTTCCTATTGCCTCAGCCTCCTGAGTCATTTAGATTACAAGTGTGTGCCATCACCCCCTGCTATTACTTACTTGATCTTCTCACAAGTGAGAAAATTAGGATACTATCATTAATTCTGCCTTATAGATTGGAAAACTGAAGGCTAAATAAAGTGCTTATTGTTTCAAAGGTAATAAGTAATGCAACAGGGAGTTTAACTTTACCACGTTGTCGTTTAGTTTCTGAGGGTCCCTGTTGAAGCACCTGGAAGAGTTTGGATTACCATAGAAAAGCTAAAAAGAGAGAGAGTCAGAGGGGGACAGTGACCCCCCTCCCCCCAGCCACCAGCCTCTGAGCAGATACCCTTATCAAAAAGGACTTGGGCCGGGGCTGTGGCTCAGTGGCAGTGCACCTGCCTCACATGTGTGGGGCACTGGGTTCGAGCCTCACAAAAATAAAATAAAGGCATGCTGCCCATCTACAGCTATTAAAAAAAAAAGGTCTGGCTGGAACTGCCAGCTGACTGCTCACCCTAGATCTTAAGGATCATCTTAGGACAAAAGAAGAGCAAAATTCTCTCCTGGTCTCTTGGCTCCACCAAAGGCATTCTTAGACCTGCCACCTCATGGGCCCCTGTTCACCCTCCCTGCTTGTCTCACCCATCTGCTCACACTTCAGGCCCAGCCCAAGCCCTCTCCTGTAACGCTGATCCCCCTCTGTGGAAGGTTGTGCCACCTGCTTTCCCTGCCTAAAGCCCCTGTCCCTAGTCAGAGACCACACCGAGTTCCCTCCACGCAGCCCTCAGTGCCTAGGAGAAGCAACACTGCTCTGATGCTGGCCCTTGGGGCATTTCTCGGAGCTCTCAGGTGTGTCTGTCCCTTTTTTCAGTGACTCTACAGAATCCTGTGCTGATCCTTACGTTATGGGTGGTCAAGCTACAGCTCACGGAAGTAGTTTGCTAAGTTCCTCCAGAGCACTGGTTAAGTTGCAGAGCTAGCGTGCAGCACAGGTCTGTCTCGCTGCACAGCAGAGGCTGGACTCACCCAGCTGCAGGCTGGGGAAGTTAGCGCCCAGAGCTGGGCAAACAGCCTGCAGGTCTCTCACTGAGCTTTTTTATTTTTTTAATTGGTGCACTGTAGTGGTACACGGCAGTGGGCTCCTTATGCCATACACACACACGTGCACGTTCCACTGGGCTTCGCAGTCTTGTTTCTGGGACCTTCAGCCCAGTTTCCCAGCTCTAAGTCTCAACCCTGCTACCAAGGGAACAGCCAGCACTGCAGCTCGGGTTTTTTTCTTTCCTTCTCCAGGCACTCAGCATATCAGCATAAAGGCCACAGAGTTACTGCTCTAGCAATCCTGTCAATGATTCCAGAAGCATTTGTATGCAGTCTCTTCCACCCCCTCTCCTCTGCAGCTTTACTGTTCTAACCTCCCCCAGAAAAGAATTGGGAACATTAATCCTGACCTTATTATTTGCTAATTGCTTGCAGCACACAATTAGCACCTAATTAACATAAAAACATAGAATTTTAGCACCAGGAAGGGGCCCAGAAATTATTTAGATCAACTTAATCTCTTTCAGGAGAGGTAAAACAGGGGTAAAGTGAATTGCTCGATGTCACAGGGCAAGTTAGTGTTAGAACTAGGACAGAAACCAAGTTCAAAGCCTCCTGGTGTCTTGCCCACCACCCTGGCTGTCTCCACAGCTGTTACAGTGCCCTGGGGCAGGGACCAGGACTTTCTTTTGTTTCCATATAATCTAGCACAGATTTAGGACATTATTCCTCCTTCATCTCACGGAGCCCGCCAGGCCTCTCCAGTGCACATCGAGCATCTCACCAGATCTGCAGGCAGCCTTGAGAGGAGGCACCATCACCCCCAGCTTACAGATGAGAAAAGGGAGGCCCGGGGGTTGAGCGCTGGAGTGCAGCTCAAGTCTCAGGCCCACAGCCCCAGCGCTTCCACCGCACCTCCCGCCTCCCCTTCTGCAGTCCCGCCTACAGGCCTGGCCTTCTCGCTCCGGTCCTCAGGAGCTAGGGCAGTGAAGCTTTATGGAAATGAAGTTGGCAGGGACGGCGCTCTGGTGTCCATGGATCTTCCCGCCCTCCCCTGCTCAGAATCTCCCAGCATTCCTACCTGGTCATGGTCAATATCGGCATCTCCTGTGATTACAATTCTCTTCTCGATCCGGGTCTCTGAAATTCCACCTTTCACCGTCTATAACCAAAGGTAGGTGGTCACAGGAGATCAGCAATGTAACAAGAAGGAAAAAACAAAATAGCAAAGATTATTCTGAAAGCTGCACTCCAAATTTTAACCTACTGCTGGCCCTGCATAGGGCAGCCTCTTACCCACTTGTCCTGAGTCTTGGCAGATGAGCATGTCTCCACCCTGGAGCACACTGCCATCTTGAATAAGCTCAACACCAGAACACAATTCTCTATTTCCTGTCTCCTTTTCTCTTCCTCCCAAACACCAGAGAAATTCAGCAAATAAACAAAACAAGTGTTTCTCTTTGTTCTTCTATGTATTTCCATTTGATTAGGAGGAAAAACATCAGAAGACTATCAACAAAAATGTCACTCAGTTTGAAATTGGGATCTTTTATTTCAAAGCACTTTCATGGTATTGATGTCAAAAGATTTCTCAGATAATCTCCTGAAGGCGAGTAGGTTTCCATGACAGATGAGGAAAACTGCAATCTAGACATCAAATAACTGACTCCTAGTCATCTGCATTGATGACAGAGCTTGGTCACGAATCTGCATTTGTTACCATGAGAATGCATTTCCCTCTGGTGCTACAGCACGGAGTGCCTCTGATTTTGAGGGTAGTTCTACCCTTAGATCTTTTGTCTCTGCTGTTTCTTATAGACCATGTTCTAATAAGTCTAATATTTCAGCACCCAAACTATAGTTCCCCTGGCCCTGACCCTGAACATAATATAAAAATTCTTTGCCAAACCCAGAGTCCTGATTTTTGGCTTAGAAAGAAAATACAGTTGCATTATAATACCAACAACACCAAAACTGACTCTGTGTGTGTGAGTGCGCACGCTGAGGATGGAACCCAGGGCCTTAAGCATGGTAGGCAAACACTCTGCCATGGGGCTATACCCTTGGCCCAAGCTGAGTTTTAAATTTACTTCCACAGCTGGAAAGACAGACAGATGTGTAAAGAGAATGACTACATGTGACTTTGTAAGAGTACCCAGTAGGCAGGGATATATGCTCAGAGCCTCCCTTGGTTTACTGCTGGGGAAAGCAGCAAGGTCTTTCCCTCTGGGACACTTAGAATAATCTGGTTCCACAGGAACAGGGTCCTCCTTCCCAAGGGCCAACAGCACGCTCAACATGCCACTGGATTCCAGATGGAAGCTCTAGCTGGCCTGTTACCTTGGTAATCTGAGTTGTGGTGGTGCTGCTCGTGGTCTCAGATGTGATGGTCTGAGCTGTCAGCAAGACTCCTGGGTCCAAGTCCCCATTGCTGTCATCAGTCTGCAGGAGAAAGTACAACTCATCATCATGCCGCTCAGGAGGCTTGGCACGTACTGCAGGCTGCAACTCTGCTCTTCAACTGTATGTTCTAATGCAAAAGTCAAATTCCCTTACAACAACCTTTTGCATGTGTGTGTGTGTTTTTGTGGGGTTTGTACCCAGAGCCTCACTAGAGCATTCTACCACTAAGTTATGTCCTCAGGTCTACAGTAGCCTCTTAATTAACAAATAGAACAAGTGCCCGGGGAAGAAGACATCTTCTAACACCACTGAATGAGGGGATCAGAAAGAGAAGGCAGGAGTGCAGTCACAGGTTCAACAAGAGTGACATTGTACACAGGTCACGGTACCTTTTATAGTTCACAAATGACTTTTACTTTTTTTTTTTTTTTTTTTGGTGTTGCTGGGACCTCATACCTACAGGCAAGCATGCCACATCCCAGCCCTGTAAGTAGCTTTTTAAAAAATTAACTTATTTAAAGGCTGCCAACTTTATTTTTCTTTTGAGATGTGGTCTTGCTATGTTGCACTTGACTAGTTCTGAATTTTGATGTCAGGTGATCCTCCTGCCTCAGCCTTCAGAGTAGCTGGGACTCCAGGTGTGTACCACTGTACCTGGCATTATTTTTAAGAACTGGATCACATTTAATTTACCCAAAAGCTCTGTGATATTAGGGGAGGGGCAGATGGATGAGAAGAGAATAAAGAAGAAGCAGAGTCCTTGGCTGGGTTTCATTACAGGTGGGAGTCTAGATAAAAATTAAAGAGAAGGGTATTGTGACCCCTAAGTCATACTAGGTATAGAATTTTCTTTAGCCAAGACCACTGTCTACCTTAGATTCAGATTCAACTAACATTTACTGTGTTCCTACTACGTGTCAAGCACATTATGCAACTATTATCTCTATGATGTTTCTCAATATCATGAGGAAGATACTATTATTATATTCACTATGCAGTTAAGAAAAGTGGAGCTGGGCATGGTGGCGCACGCCCGTAATCCCAGTGGCTCAGGAGGCTGAGGCAGAAGGATCCCTAGTTCAAAGCCAGCCTCAGCAAAATGAGGTGCTAAACAACTTAGTGAGACGCTATCTGTAAACAAAATACAAAAGAGGGATGGGGATGTGGCTCAGTGGCCAAATACCCCTGAGTTCAAACCCTGGCACACCCACCCCACACACACCAAAAAGAAAAAATGAAAAGTGGGATCCAGAGAAGTCAAATAGTTTGTCCAAGGTTCTACAGTAGAACCTAGTAATTTAAACTATGATGTAGACCAGGTAAGAGACTTCTTATTTCAAGACTGGAGTTTGAGTCCCAACTCAGACTGTAATTAGCTGTGGGACAAGGGGCAAGTCATCCTGACTTCCCTGAGTCTTAGTTTTCTCATTTATAGTTTTCACACATTATGCTGTAACATGTGCTCTGCTGATACCATACCAGCATACCATACCATTGTGAAGATCAAAAGAAATGATAGAAATAGAAATTCTTTAGGGACTGGGGTTGTGGCTCAGTGGCAGAGCACTTGCCTGGCATGTATGAGGCACTGGGTTCCATTCTCAGCACCACATATAAATAAATGAAAAAAGGTCCATCAACAACTGAAAAAATATTTTATAAAAAGAAACAGAAGTTCTTCATACATTACTGTAAGAATATAAATCTGCATGCAAGGAGTGCTGAAGCTTTTTGCAGAGCTTCTCTGTAAATCTGTCACTGTCTCCACCTCCCACCCACCTTTCTTCTCTCCTGTCTCTGAAGAAGGTGGAAAACGGAGGAGACACTGTTACAGTTGTCTACTTCCAGTCTTTCCACATGGGGCCTTTCTTCTTGATCCTCTAACCAATGCTCCTCAAAATGAGACTGTGGTTTGACAACTGCTTATAGACAACCACTTATCCCAACCCAGGAAGCCCACTCTTAGGTGTTTACCCATGGCAAGTGAAATGTCCACACAAAGACTTGTACATGAAGGTTCACAGCAGTTTTATTCATATTTGCCCCAAGCTGGAATTAACCCAGTTGTCCACTAACAAATGAAAGGATAAAAAATTGGGGAATATTCAGAGCTGGGGTTGTGGCTCAGTGGCAGAGTGTTTGCCTAGCATGTGTGAGGCAATGGGGTTGATCCTCAGTACCACATAAAAATAAAAAAATAAAGGTATTGTGTCCATCTACAACTAAAGGAAAATATTTTTTTTAAATTGGGGTATATTCATACAATGGAATCATTCATTCATAGATAAGCATGAACTACTGATCCATATAATATGGATGAATCTAAAAAACATTACACTCAGAAAAAAGTCAGACATGAAAGCATACTACTGTATATTTTCATTTATATGAAATCTAAAACTGGGTGTAGACATTTGCCAAAACAGGTCAAAATGAACATTTAAAATCTGTGCACTTCCCTGTATGTAAATTTTACCACAAATACACACTTCTTTGCATAAATAAAAAACCTACCTCAGCTCCCTATCTTATCTTACCACGTGTTCCAAAGTGTGGAGATTGTGAACAAATAAAAAAAATGACACTTGTGCTTACTTGTCAAGCAAGATAATAAAAAAAGCAGCAGAAATGGCTACAGTAAATGATAACAATGGCGAATAAATATCTGGTGCTTATGACGTGCCAGATACTTGGGAAGCATGTTATATATATTAACTAATTCCTCGTAATGGTGCTGTGAGATAGAACTATTAGTCACATTTTACAAATAAGGAAACTGAGGCACAGAGCAATTTAGTAACTTGACTACACACTAGACAGGAAGTGATGAAGCAGGTTCGAACCCAGGAAATCTGACTTCACAGTCAACACTCTTTCCCACTGCGCATCACTGTCTTAACATGAATCACGGAAAGCAGTTTGTATCTTGGCTGAATGTTGCGCCTGGCTAAAACGAAATGAGGCCAGATGCATAAAATGCAATGACAGCAGCTACCATTTTTGAACAGTCACTACACTGTCAGGCAATCATGATCTTTATATCATTAACTCTATAAAAAGTACCTTCCAGAAGAGAAAACCAAGGTTCAAAGAGGTTAAATGACTTGCCCATGGTCAAAAAACTAGTAAGTGTTGGAATTAAGATCCGAGTCTCCCTAACTCCAAAGCCCATGCCACCTGTCCAGTCACCATGCTCACTTTATATTTCTCTTGCTTTTTTTAAATTTTGTTTTTGTTTTTTTGGGGGGCACTGGGGATTGAACCCAAGGCCTTGTGCTTGCCAGGCAAGCACCCTACCTGCTGAGCTATATCCCCAGCCTCTTCTCTTATTTTTTAAAGACCATTTGCAAATACATTTAATAGAATTTTCTTATAGTAAAGAAAAACAAAAGTTCAAATGTCCAACAACAGTTAACATTTGCAATGCATATGAATGAAGACAAAAGGTGCTGAGCAAACGTTGCAGGGAAATGAAGGCATTATGCATACGATTAGCTATGATTTATTTTATGAATAAGAAAAAGTCACTGGCTGAAAAGGACTTGGTTTCCAATATTGTTTAATTTGGACACCCCCCCACCCCCAGCTAATCTCCCCGTTTAGACCCGGCTCTCCTCACCAGGCTGTCACGACAAACCACCCCACGGGCCCCACAGGTTGGAAGGAAAGGTCCGGTCTGTGGTTTTACAACCTTCCCCCAACTCCTGACATTTTTAAAATCTGTGCATCATAGTTGTTCATAAGGATGATTTGTTGTTGTACATCTGTACCTGCACACGATATAACAGAATTTAGACAGTATCACTCCTGGTTACTTCCCCCACCCACTACCCCTTGGTCCCTTTCTCTACTGATCTCCCTTTGATTTTCATGAGATCTGCTCCCACCTTTCTTTTCCTTTTTCCTCTCTAGCTTCTGCAGGATATGAGAGAAAAGATGCATCCCTTGACCTTCTGAGTTTGACTTATACCACTTAGCACAGTGTTCTCTAGTTCCATCCATTTTCCTGCAAGTGACATAATTTCATTTTTTTATAACTGAACAAAACTCCATTGTGTATATATACCACATTTTCTTTATCCATTCATCTGCTGATGGACACCTCGGCTGGTTCCTTAGTGAACTGTGCTTCTATAAACGTGGGTATGCAGGTATCACTGCAGTAAGATGACTTGAATCTTCAGGGTAAATACTGAGGAGTAGTATAGCTGGGTCATTTGGTGGTCACTGCTTAGTCTTTTGAGGAGTCTCCAAATTTTCATAGTGGTTGTACTAATTTACAGTCCCAACAGTGTTAAAGGGTTCCTTTTCTCCACATCCTCTCCAGCATTCATTATTCTTTGTTTTCTTGGTGACTGCCATTCTGACTGGTGTGAGATAAAATCTCAGTGTAGTTTTGATTTGCATTTCCCTAATTGCTAATGATGTTGAGTGTTTTTTCATTTATTTGTTGGCCATTTGTATTTCTTCTTTTGAGAAATATCTGTTTAATTCATTTGCCCATTTATTAATTGGGTTATTTGTTTTTTGGTATTAAGTTTTTTGAGTTCTTTATATATTCTATATATTGATCCTCTGTCAGAAGAATTTCTCCCATTCTATAGGATCTCTCTTCACATTCCTAATTGTTTCCTTTGCTGTGCAAAAACTTTTTAATTTGATGCCATCCTACTTATTAATTCTTGGCTTTATTTCCCAAGTTTTATGGGTCCTATTGAGAAAGTGGCTTATGCCTACATACTAGAATGTTGGTTCTATGTTTTTTTTCTGGGAGTTGCATAGTTTCTGGTCTAATTCCTGGGTCTTTGATTCATTTTGAGTTGATTTTCATGCAAAGTGAAGCCTAAGGGTCTAGTTTCACTCTTCTATATATGGATAACCAGTCTTTCCAGTACCATTTGTTTAAAAAACTGTCTTTTCTCCAATGAATGTGTTTGGTGTGGTTCTACAGCCTTTATCCTAACCTGGTTCCAGCTTGAGGAGCAACCCCTTGTCTTTGGTCACCTGACTTTAAAACTGCACCAGCATTTCCAGTTGGTTTGAACCTTAAAATTCTACCACCCAGAGATATTGCTCTCATTAGATTCTAAATCTGTTAAATTATTTTTCAATTAAAAAAAAATCTTTTTGAGATACTGGGGATTGTACCCAGAGATGCTTTACTATTGGGCTACCTCCCCCGCCTTTTTGAAAAATTTGAGACATGGTCTCACAAAGTTGCCTAGGGCCTCACTAAGTTGCTGTCCTTGAATTTTTGATCCTCCTGCCTTAGCCTGTCAAGTTGTTGGAATTACAGGCTTGCCCCACTGTGCCCAGCTTACTTTTCAGTTTAAAAGAAAGACAGAGGGAGGGAGAGAAGAAACTTATCAGAATTAAGACCACCCTAGGAATGTTCTTAATCTCTTTTTTTCAGCTTTTGGCTGACATATGCAACTACAGAATAAATATAACCTTCCCCTAAAGTACGAAACTAAACCAGCAGCTTCTGGTCTAGTGTTCAGAAAGACACATTGCCTGAAGGGTAGGGCTAGTGATGTGGTTCCAGTGGCCTCTGCAAATGAGGTCTTGCCAACAACCAGTAGACAGACACAGTACCAGCACTGTCCTTGGGTTTCCAAGTTTCACGGGCAGGACCCCTGTCAGAGGATGGCTGCAGGGCTCTCCAGGGCACAGCCTGGATAACGATGCCAAACTTTCCAGGTACAGATAAGTCGACCACATGAGAGCTGAGGAGGCACTGGTACGAGCAAGAGGTCCCCCAGACATTCGGGCCAGGTCCTTCATGAAGGCACAGTTAGGAACCCAGACACCTACAAGCTGTGGACCTCGATCACGCAGCCCAGGCATACTGCAAGCGGTATGGCTTTGCGGCAGCCCTTGAGGTGGTGCAGTGTCCAGTGCCGCTGAGCTGCTTGTTGAGCAGGCCGGGCCACACAGCGTGTCTATGGAGATGGCCACTGCAGTGCCAGCATGCAGTCCAGGCGTGGGGCCTGCACCGTCCCACTCCCTGGGAGCTGCAGCAGTCCGACCTCTGGAGCAGGGCCCGGCCCATGGGAGGCCATGGGCCCCTCACCCAACCCTGTCTCGCTTAGGTCATTTTGAAGTGACTGCTTCCTTTTCTGTTTTTTGTTTTGTTTTGTTTTGTTTTGTTGTTGTTGTTTTGTTTTGTTTTAATGTGGGCTACACCACTCAAACCACATAGGCTTCTGTGGGCAGTGTGGCCCTATCTTTTAAAATAATTTCTTTTGAACCATTACTCTATTTTGGGGGGAAGGGGGTTATGAATAGGCTGCAAACTTCAAAAACTTCAAAATGGTGTGAAGTGAAAAGCCAGTCTCCCTCCTCCTCCTGACCAAAGTCCTACAGTAACATTTTCATTCGTTGGACGCCAGCATACTTCTTGTTATTTTATTTTAGTGTTTTGTAGTATCCATTCAGAGAGAGTATACTGCGATCCAAGCCCACACACACAGCTCTTACATACATAGCTATATATACCTCCCTTTTCCTTTCCACAAACAGTAGCATGTTATTCACACCATACTGCACCATTCACAGATTTATCACGTAGCTCATTCCCATCCAGAAGCCATAGAATTCCCTTAATTAGATGTTCCATAATGAATTTAATCAGCTCCCTACTGATGGACACTTAGATTGTTTCCATGGTAGTGAAAGTTTAAAGGGATTCCTTCCCATATGTGAGTAATTTATTTTCTGCATCTTCTGGGTAATAGCATACACAATCTTAAATTGATTTTCTATTCCTTCCTTTTCTCAGTATCCTTCACTGCCAAGTCCTACTCTCATTCATTTTTCTTTCTCTTTCTTTTCTTTTGCAGGCGGGGGGGGGGGGGCAGTATTGGGGATTGAACCCAGGGTCTCCTGCATCCTAGGCAAGTGTTCTACCATTGAATTATACCCCTTTAAAAAAAATTTTTTTTTTTTAAACAGGGTCTCACCAAATTGTCCAGGCTATAGCATGCATGAGGCCCTAGGTTTGGCCCCCAGTTTGTATGTATATATGAATGAATGAATGAATGAATGAATGAATGAATGAATGAGTGCAAAAAGGAAGAAGAAAGAAATAAAATTGCCCAGACTGGCCTCTCGAACTTGTGATCCTCCTACCTCAGTCTCCCAAGTAGCTGGGATTACAGTAATGCACACCATGCCAGGATCTCTATCTTGGTTGACATCTCTCTCCTCTCTAAGGCTACACTTCAGTTCTGTATAAGCATCTTCCCAGATTCACCCTAGTCATAATTTTGCCTCCGGTTCCCCCCACCCCTGCACCCAACTTTAACATATTCAGCACACAGCTTTAGGAATCATCTTATAAGATCATTGCTTTAATTATGCTTCTTTACTACCCCCACCAGAAAACTTTAAGCAACTTCTCATTTATCAAACTCAAATCCTACACTCTGGACTTAAATTTCACCTAATCCTCCTCCAAATCTTACAGTATATTATCCCCAATTTATAGCCAAAATTCCAGAAGTTTGGAAAGACTTGTTTTGTTTTTCCTGGGGATTGAACGTAGGACCTTGTACATGATAGGCAAGCACTGACCTACATCCCTAGCACCCCCACCTTTTTTTTTTGTTATTATATTTTTTATAACTTTATTTTATTGATTGGTATGTGGTGCTGAGGATCAAACCCAGTGCCTCACACATACTAGGCAAGGGCTCTATCACTGAGCCACCACTGCAGTCCCTCCCCATCCCTTTTTAAAAATTTTATGTTGAGACAGGTTCTTGCTAAATTGCGCAGGCCGGCCTCAAACTTGAGATCACTCGACCTCAACCTCCTGAGTGAAGTGGTATTACAGGCTGTACCACCACATCCAGCTGAGATTGGCAATTTACTCAAGTCATCTAGTTAGTGCCCACCTGGCTGAGCTAGGATGTGAATTCTATTTGTCTAATTGCAAGCTTTTAATCATACTGCATGGTGATGTGAGGATTAACTGAAAGGATCTATGTGACAGCACCCAGCCAGAGCCTCACATGGCCACCTCCTTCCCCATCACTCAGGCCTCAGCCAGAATGTCACTGCCAGAGAAGGAACTTTCTTCCTGGGTTATCCTCTCCCCAAAGCAGCAATCCTTCACATAATCCCCTATTTTCTCTCCCATGCTAGGCAAGCACTCTACCACCAAGCTATACCCCCGACCCTTGCATCGTCTAACTGTTTACCCCATTTTAGTTTCATTATAGCACTTACCACTCTCTGAAATTTATTTCTACATTTGCTTATGTGTTTATTGCCTGTCTTCCTTTATTAAAAGTTATAGAACGGGCAGGGACTGTGACTGCCTTAGTTTAATACAAAAATGTTTAATAGATATTTATTGTAGAAATGAATTAACACTTATTTATAGAGGAAATAATTTTTCTTTTGCCTTCTGTGAGTAAAAAAAAACAATAATTCAGCATAAATCTATCTTGGGGGGAGTACTAGATATTGAAATATTCAAAAACAAAGGGGAATTTTTACTGTAAGTAGGAAGTAAAAAAATAATGATAATACTTAAATTCTCATAATACCATGCTGCAGTAGTTACTAACATCATGGGCAGGGGAGATCCAGGATCAGAACCATGCACTGGTTTGTTTGAGTTAATAAATGGAGGAGCTGAGATCTGAACTTGGTTTATCTGACCCATGTTCTTAACCATCACACCAGATTGACTTTCCCACGTGAAGTGGGTGGACATAAGCAGTCTGAGTCAAGAGAGTTTTGTCTGTCGGTCAGTGGGTGCTGGGGATTGTACCCAGGGCCTCACTCATGCTAAGCACACGATCTACCACTGAGCTACACCTCTAGCCGCAACAATTTTGCTTTTAATAAAGTATTCTTAGATCAGTAATCCCCTCTAAAAAGAAATGCCCAAGAAAACCTGCTATTATTTGCAGAAAATGATTAGCAATCCTGTGAAGAAGGAAGGTCACCTAGCGTATCTACTCCAGTCTGTTCCGAAACACCACAGCGTGTCCTACCTGGGCAGCCTCGTAAGTGATGGTCTTGGTCTCAGTGTGGACGATGGGGACATCTTTGGTGGAGATCTCACTTTTCACAGCATTTGCAGTATCTGAGATGGTGACCGTCTGAGTCTTCACCAGTGGGGGCTGCAAAGCAGTGAAGAAACAGAGTTATCAGGGCCTTGCTGAAGGGCTGGGAGAACTAACCCTTCTGACATTGATCTGATCAAAGCTTTAGCTAGAATCTAGCAAAGGGTGAGCTGAATTCCCAAAGGTGTTTCCCTTGCCTAAGACTTGGACTCTATTCCAGAGTCGCCCTGACAGGGCGTCACATCATGAGGGATATTAAAAAGCAGCATTACTGTAATCACTTTCATAAGCTTAATGGAAAACTTTAAGATCAGACAGTTATGACTTGTATTATAAAACACTTCAGATTGACCTTCAGAATTTGAATATAAAATTATTTGCCAAACAGTCATCACTTTCATTTGTCCTTGTGGCTGTACAATTACAATTAAGAAAATCGGCCACATTTCCTCCACTAAATACAAACAGTACAAGAACCAGCAGAGGCACTAGAATGCATTACCCTGGGATTCATTAACTTCTCTCAAATCAATGTCAGACATTCACTTTGGGGTCACTGAAAAGCAGTATTTGGAAAACCAGAAAGAAAAAAAATCAGTTCTACCACCACCTGGTGATTAATCTCAGAATTTCAGAAGAATGAACATTAGTGGAATATCAAAGACCTTCTTGTTCATCTGCTCACCTTCCCCAAGACTCTAAATCACCTTAAAACTACCATTTGACTGTGATTAGGTTAAGTGGCCGTCCACCTCAGCACAGGGAGTTAGTGCCTACGATCATGGAAACTCCTGGGAGTAGGGTCAGTGGGTGTGGTGGGCTGCACAATGGGGCTCCAGTACATCAGTTATTATTTGGGGCCTAAAATCTTATCAAAAGATCAGCTGCCCCTATTAGGAGTCCTGGAAATTTTTGAACATGGTCTCAGAACACTGAAGGTTCCTCACCATGAAAGTCTCCAAAATTCGCCTCTTCCATCACCTATACTTACTTGGACAACTAATAGATGAGCATACTTATATCAGCTTCATGAAGATAAAAGAGCTGGAGTTTACTCCCAAGAGTGTTGTTATCAGGGGAGAAGGTACTTCTAGTCAGAGAGTTGATTCCTCTGAATTAATTTCATTATTACAATCAAAGGCTTTAATTTTACTTTGTGATTTTGGGGGAAAAAAAGCAGAGAGGCCACTACGCTCACCACCACCACCACCACCTTCTCCACAGGACAGATTCTGTCCCTCTCCCAGAGAGGCATTACACCTGCAGCATCCAATCAGTCACTACCTGGAAACTTCGAATGAGGGTGGGGAACTGGTTACCCACACGTAAGTCAGGAAATGGTCCACTTTGTTTTCCAGGTGGCTCTCCTGGTGTGTCATGCTCTTCACTACTGTCTGCCTTTATTTCACCAAGTTGCAGCTGCCAGGAAGCTGGTGTTCCTGAGGGTGTTAAGGCACTGGCCTGCTCCTCCACTCCCACAGGTTCCCCACTTGGGCCTCTCGGCGTCTCCTTGCTATCAGGAGAGCCGGCTGCCCCCTGCTCCTGCTCTTCTGTCTCCTTGCTGCTTATGGAGAGGGAGCCACAGTTAAAGCTCTGTGGAGACTTCGACGGGGTGGTCATCTGGCTCTCACTAGGCACTACCGACTGCTTGGGGCCCTCCCATTCAGAGTCAGAGTTAGTAGATGACCCTTTTGTCACGACAGCCACCTCCTCTGTACGAATGCCATTTATACTCTACAAATGAATGAACACATACAAAAGCAAGAAGATTAGGAATAAGTGGTGGAATATAGTGAACTCTGAGAACCAACAATGATTTTTAAGAAGCCTCAAAAATGTTAATACTAACATAAACCAAGAATCTCGGCTCTGAAGGTGGTCAAAAGCAAGAACTGCTGCTATTTGCTACGCTTACCGGCAGCTTAAGTAAGCCCAGCTTCATTTTGGTCATATTTCTGTAACATTGTTAATCTGAGAATTAATTCCAGTGTGCCTCACTCAGTACCTAGCACTTTGTATTTTTGTGATCTTGGCTGTATAACGTATTCTCTTTAGGAGAATACTTACAGGAGTCATTTTGTCATTCCTGAATACCTACCTCATTACTATGCACAGAACACAGTACAATTTAGAAGCCAATCAAAACATGTTCTTGAGAAGCTGATCAAGTTAAACAATGTCTCCGAGCCACAGGCAGCATCATGTTAAGATTTTAGAAGCTAAAATCTAGATTAGATTGGCAGGGAGAGAGATACAGGTAGCATAGACACTTTAATCATCGTCAGGACATCAGACATGCTATCCAAAATGGTGAAATGTTTCTCTGAAAACAATAAAAATGACCAGCAGCTGAGATGCATTTCTTCACAGATGAATGACAAAACACTTCAATTTCCGAGAGAGAGAAATTCTGGAAACACAAAAGAGAGTTTCCTCCCGGACTAAATGCCTCTCATCACAGAAAAAAAGAGTTTAAAAAAGTATGCACGAAAGAAGGTAGCTAAGAAGATAACATTACGGTAGATGGACCTGTTCCTAAAGTTTAAAGAAACCCTAAGTGCTCTAAGTGGAAGATGAAGAGGAGGAATTCCCATCTGCAGGAAGGGAACATGAACCTTTTGGAAAATGAACTATCTAAGTGAAGTCAAAGGCCAGGGCAAGAAATGTCTGCACATGCTTGCTTGAAGTGTGTGTGTGTGTGTGTGTGTGTGTGTGTGTGTGTGTGTGTGAAGAAGCACTTAGGCCTTAATTTTTGGTAAGAGCATTTTACCATATTACATACCACATAGGAACCAAATAACAGAAAGGGACTCAAAAAATAAAGTATTCCTGGTATAAGTGACAAAGCTGAACCAGCGTACATATTTTAATGCTCAAACCATGTTACATTATATTCTTAAAAATTACTGCTACTCCTTACCCCTGTGAGCCAGCCTACTTGTGAACTTTGAGAACCAACAATGATTTTTAAGAAGTCTCAAAAATGTTAACACTAACGTAAACCAAGAATCTCGGCTCTGAAGGTGGTCAAAAGCAAGAACTCTATTAAGGCAAGAAAAGGTGCCCTGCATCAAGAACTTCTGGCTAACTTCACTCCTCAACCCTCTTGAAACATGGGACATAAGAGCATCTCGACAGGCACCAGCTGAATCCAGATCAAGCTGAGCTTTCATAATCAGTGATTCCGCACATGACTTAGAACATGAGGAACAGAACTGAGATACTGACAGCCAGGCTATTTCTATCTGCAGATCAGAGACACAAAGAATATTCTTGCCCACAGTATATTAATTTCCTCATACCTAAAATGAGAACAATACTTGGACTCGTAGAGGTCTGAGGTTCAAATACAATAACATTCAAATACAATAACATATGATGCTTTTTGTAAATTCTAAAGCATCAGACCAATTCATTTAATTTAACCCAACAATTAGCAGGGCATCTCTAATATAAGAGGGCCTGGAGCACACAAGAATTAATTTGTTGCGACATACAGCATGCTGTGCTACTTTCTAGGGCACTTATCTCACCATTTCTTTTGAGTCAGACAAGCTGCTATAGATTGTTCAAAAATAGATTAGCTAATAATAAACAAATAGGCTAGCCCTAGCTCGTGGAATAGGATATCCAAACCCAATCACATGGAAAGGAACTTCAAGGCTTCTCCAAACAAATTTGTCACAACTGAGAAGGCTACTAATAAGAAAAATACCTAGGAAAATCAAATAAGAGTCAATTTTGTGCCAATCTGCTCAAATGATAAGTAACAGTCTGTCATCAAGAAGCTATTTGTGAATTAAACATTGCTGAGGCCAGCACCACTTGACCCAAAGTTGTCTACTGCTACAAAGTTGTCTACAATGAGATCAATCTCTTTAGTCCACCAAAGCATATATATAAGAGATCAGGGTTAAGGCTGTAGCCATAATTATTTCAACTCAACAAATATTCACTGAGCACCAAATATATGCTACTTATTAGAAATAAGAGGAAAACTGTTAACAGCTGGTTTGGATTACCCTACACAGCACTCTCACCTATGGTCAAATCCACCCCTGCAGTTGACTCTCCTGTCTGGATCTTTTGGACAACAGAGACAACTGTTTACCAGCCATCCTCACAGGCATGCCCCACACTAAACTCACCCTTGCCTCGGCCTGGGCCTCTCCCCCACCCTGCTTCCTTCATTATTTCTATTACGTCGGTAAATGGCACCAACATCTATCCAGTGTTCCACGCCAGACCCCTGAGAGTCATCTTCGACGCCTGCCTTACACTCGTTCCCAGAGATTACGTGACCACGTCATCTTATTCTATGCTACTACCCCCCTCTCTGTCTGCTTGTCTCTGTTCCCACATTCGCTACCTTCATTCAAGCTTACGAAGCCTCAGCCAAAATATTACTGAAGCTCTCAACAGTTTTTCTTTCTTATCTCAAACCATTCTTCAATATGTCCTCCATTCTGTTGCTAAAGTGTTTATTTCTAACTTGAAACACCATTTTTCCAGCTTAAAATCCTTCAGTGGTTCTTCAGTGCTTTTTGGTTAAAGTCCAAACCCTTTAGTAAGATGGAAAATCCTCCAAAATCTGACCCCTACCTCTTTCTCTAGCTTCGTACTGCTACACATCCATATATATCCATCACTCCCTTAACTCAAAACTATTTGCAGTTTCTAGAACACAGCAAGCTTTCTTCTGCCTCCAGTATTTAAATATTGTCCCTTCTGGTTGGAAGTCTACCCCTAGCTCAAGTATCAGTCCTCTGGGAGTTTTCCTGAGTGTCCAGTGTGGTGATGCCATTCCTGTTCTGTTCTCATTATACCCTCATTACTGCTATCATCTGTCTTTTCCACAGGACTAAGAGCACCTTGGGGAATAAGGACTTTCTTATCCTTACTACATCTTACTTGGCTTCATATCTTATATAGCTTTGGGCACATAACAGATATTCAGTAAAAACTTGCTAAAGGTATATTAAATAAATCCAGGTTCTGCTTTGTCTCAAGCCATTTAATAACTGAAACATTTAGAAATGCATGTTTAGAAAGAACATAAACAGTGGCTCACTTGACCAGACCCATTGTCTAGTCCAGCATATTACGTCTCGTATCAGTGAAATAAGACAAAAACTAATATAACGGCATCCTTACCACACACCAGAGACTGTGCGCCAATCACTTCAACATGTTTTCTCATTTAATTATTTACAATCTCACTGTGAAGGAGTCTTTTCCCCAATTATATAAAGACAAAGAAATGCAGAACTTAAGCATTAGAGCTAGGAAGTGATGGAACTAGGGCTTGGGTTCTGGTCTGCTTCTAGTTCTAAAGTCCATCTTCTAACCAAGGCAGCAGAAGAGACTTCATGTGGGACCAAAGAACATGTCCTATTATGTTCAAAAGAATACAAATCATTTCTTGTTATCTTAAAAATAAACATTATAAAGGTAACAGGTCATCTTAAAAAAAAAAAAAGAATAGAAATGAAATCTGACTGTAATTTCAAGAAGGAGAATGATCGTACAAAGTCCACTTAACAGAGTCAGTTCTTAGTGGCTGATATATTTTTAAATATAAGGAGAAAGCTGAGAATTCAGAGATGACTCTGGCCAAAAGAAGATATACAGTCGCCATGACGCGAGGCATCCAGAATTTGGGATATGGTATCAGTGAAAAATTTTAACTGACAGTATTTTTGCTGCTGGCTATGACCATCAGCAAGGGCCACTGGATTGCATAAGACTGCACAAATGCATAAACTCAATTAGCCTGGAAACCCTAAAGGGATCTTACTAGCAATATCAACTGATATATAGCTGTGTGTGAACCAGCCACAGTGACAGAAAGGCAAAATTGAGACTTAAAGTGATTCACAGGTGTTATTCTAGGCACTGCTTATCTGAACTGATGGGGAATCTATGGCGAAGAAGATGCTACAAGAATAGACCAGCTGCCTGCAGGAGGTACTGTAGTGATACCCAGTTGGTTTCAAGAATATGAAAAGAAGGCCCATTAGACAAAGGAAGTTGTTTTGGTACTGGGGATTGAACCCAGAGGTGCTTTACAACTGAGCTACACCCCCAGCCTTTTTTACTTTTTGAGACAGGGTCTCACTAAATTGCTGAGGCTGGCCTCAAACTTGTGATCCTCCTGCCTCAGCCTCCTGAGTTGCTGGGATTACAAGGGTGTGCCCCCACACCAGGATGTATGTTTAACTGAATATGGACACTAAAGCTTCTCAATTTCATTTAAAAAGTCAGCTCCTGCTAAGCATGATAATTCAGTATTTTCTGTTTTGTCAAAGGTTTTCTCTTAAAAACTATTTATTCAAAGGGATTGATTATGTCTCATACTCCTCAAACCCAGCGTATACATGTGTCTTGACGAGTTATAAATTATTCCTTCCTTGATTTACAGGTCCCAGATACCATTAACAGTAGGTATTTTACTACCCTTCTATTAAATGCAATCTAGTCTTTTACTTTTTAAGTTATTTTTGAATTAAGAGATTTAGATATTTGAAGAGACTCTCAAAAGAACCACAGTTATGCTTGCAGGATTACCTTCTCCTATAAGAATCACAATGAGAATACATCCTGAAAACCTTTCCAGAATTTTGTTACTTAAGCAAGAGCCATGTAGGCTTGTCCAAGGGAACCTCTATGGTAATTTTCCCACATCCATTTGGTCACTTGTTTCTTTACAATTTTACCCTTGGGTGGTGACAGAAAAAATAACTCCTTTTTCTACAGGAAAGAAGAAAAAGGTCTGTCTGATTTTCTCTTTCTATATAGTAAAATCCTGGGTAGAGAGTTAAGGACCAAATGAACAGCAGCAGCACCGCCAAGCTTGCCAGGGATCTTAAGGGAAGTGCTTCCCCTCAGGGCCCTGATTAGATGTTGCAAAGAAGGAAGGAGGCAACAGCGCCAACTTTAAAGACTCGGCCTCCTCCCGATAATGTACCATGTTTCACTTCTCATCCATTTAAAAATTGTGTTTTCCTGTTCTGGGGTTGTGGCTCAGGGGTAGAGCACTTGCCTGGCGTGGGTGAGGTACTGGGTTTGATCCTCAGCACCATATGAAATAAAGGTATTAAAAATTGCTTAATTAAAAATTATATTTTCCTACCTATGCCACTGTACACATGTAAAAGACCTTAAGGTATACTAAAATAATACGTATTTTCTTATTATCTTCGTATACAACTTCTCATATTTCGGTCTGAGTAGTGCATTAATCTTTAAAACCTGAGGAGTCAACTATTTTACTTTTTAATTTAATTTTTAATATTTTATGCTATCTTATTATTTTATTTTATAGTACTGGGGATTGAACTCAGGGGCATTCCAGGGGCATATCTCCAAACCTTTTTTGTATTTTATTTAGAGACAGGGTCTCACTGAATTGCTTAGCATCTCCCTAAGTTGAGGAGGCTGGCTTTGAACTCGCAATCCTCCTGCCTCAGCCTCTTGAGCTGCTGGGATTAGAGGTGTGAGCCATTCTGGTCCGCAAGAGTCAACAATTTCTCTAGTAATAAGAGAAATGCAAATCAAAACCACCCTAAGATTCCATCTCACCCCAATTAGAATGGCGATTATCAAGAATACAAGCAACAACAGGTGTTGGCGAGGATGTGGGGAGCAGGGTACACTCATACATTGCTGGTGCGGCTGCAAATTAGTGCAGCCACTCTGGAAAGCAGTGTGGAGATTCCTTAGAAAACTTGGAATGGAACCACCATTTGACCCAGCTATCCCACTCCTTGGCCTATACCCAAAGGACTTAAAATCAGCATATTACAGAGATACAGCCACATCAATGTTCATAGCTGCTCAGTTCACAATAGCCAGATTGTGGAACCAACCTAGATGTCCTTCAATTGATGAATGGATAAAGAATCTGTGGTATATATATACAATGGAATATTACTCAGCCATAAAGAATGATAAAATTATGGCATTTGCAGGCAAATGGATGAAACTGGAGAATATCATGCTAAGTGAGATAAGCCAATCTCAAAAAACCAATGGACGAATGATATCGCTAATAAGTGGATGATGACACATAATGGGGGGTGGGAGGGGTTAGTGTTAGGGTTAGAGTTAGGGTTAGGGAGGGGGGCAAGAATGGAGGAAGGAAGGACTGTATAGAGGGAAAAGAGGGGTGGGAGGGGTGGGGGGAAGGGGAAAAAAATAACAGAATGAATCAAACAACATTACCCTATGTAAATTTATGATTACACAAATGGTATGCCTTTACGCCATGTACAAACAGAGAAACAACATGTATCCCAATTTTTTACAATAATAAAAAAAAAAAGAAAAAAAAGAAAAAAAAAAGAGTCAACAATTTATGAAGGAAATGCAGAAAAATTCTTAATGTCCTGCATGTCTTTAAATAAAATTAAAAATAAATCTTAATTGGTTCCTAAAAAGACTTTAGAGGAAAGAATGATAAATGTCCACAACTGCTACAGAGTATAAAAATTCTCTTCTAAATATAATATCAAATCTTGGTAACTTATTGAAGTTGTTTTGGCTTTGTTTTTTAAAATTTTCTCTTTCTCTCTCTTTATTTTTGGTGCTGTGGTGGAACTCAGAGCCTCACACATGCTAGCCAAGTGCTCTATCACTGAGCTACACCCCAAGCCCATGAGTTGGTTTTTGAAAGTCAAAGTCAATGATAATGGACTTAATACATCTACGTGGAAAAGAAATAGCTCAAGTTTAAGTTGCATCCTCATTATATTTTGTCTAATGTTTTCTGATTTAGAGATGTCAGGTGTATTCTTAGGACTATGAATGTGGTTGTCTCTGTGATTTAATTCTTTAGTATCCTTCTCATTAGATGTCTTTCTCGGGAACAGTGAGGACAAGTACAGGGAATGGTCATTCTCCTGCCAAAGTCATGACAGTAACTGGGAGTATGAATAGTAATGATCAAACATCCCAACACTGAGCTAAACAATGTTAGATTAGTGATATATACCATAGGTCAACACCAGCTTACTTCATATTCATTATATATATGTACGTGTATACACACACATTTACATGTAGGGGTGTGTGTGTGTGTGTGTGTGTGTGTGTGCGCGCGCGCGCGTGCACTTAGGATTGAACCCAGAGCCTGAGAGTGACTCTCCCAGTCCCTATTTATATTTCTTAAAATATTGCTTTTGGCAAAGATGCATGAACCAGGGTATTAAAGACATCTAGTCCCTGCATGGAAATGAGTGTCTCTTGAGCACCTGAAGTAGACCAAGACTACAGTCTTCCTTCTGGCTTCTGAGAGCAGGTTCTTAACCAGGTCCTCAGCGTGTGCGTGTGGTGGTGCTGGGGACGGGACTGAGGGCCTCAGGCACATAGGGAGGTGCCCTACCACTGTCCTCAGTATATTCTAGAGAACACTGGGAGCTAGAGCCTTGAAGAAAAAAACTGTGACAGAAGAACTAAAATAGTTATATTATAAGGATATTTAATAAAGATTCCTCAGCCAAGATCTTCAGGAAAGACACTAGACAGGCTATTTTTAAAGACCAGTCGTGAGAAATATATTGTTTGTTAATAAAGAAAATGGGGAGAATACTTCAAGTTAGTCACAAAATCTATGACCACTGTAACGCATAATAGTCTCATTGCTCTAAGCCTGGAAGTGTATCTTTCTAGTTTGTTATTACCCACATATTTGCTTCCTGAAAACAATACATTTTCCTCACGGAGAGAGCCTGAGATTTAGAATTTTACCTCTCTAGTTACTTTACACAATATAAACAAATCCACCACATCTATTAAAAATACCGTTGGTTTTCACAGTCTCTTCATTTTATTTTACATTTTGTCAAGTAAAAAGAAACTTAAGGCTGGCCTTGTAAGTACTGTATAGTGGTATGATCAACTCTGAAGTGTTACCATCATCTTTGCCATGACTTTGTGGTTTGCTGAAATACAAACATCTCAGGGGAAGTTAGCACATTAAAGTTTGATGAGTGTTTCTATACTTGAGGAAGAAGGGATCTGTTAGACTTTTAAATAAGATCTTCTAAAAGTAAGTTTTGTTTTTGTTTTTGTAGTCCTGGGGATTGAACCCAAGGAAACTCTACCACTGAGCTATCTCCCCGGCCCTTTACATTTTTTTAAATTTTGGAACTGGGTCTCATTAAGTTGCCTCAGCTGACCTCAAACTTGAGATCCTCCTGCCTCGGCCTCCTGAGTAGCTGCTACTACAGATGTGCCCCAACCCGCCCAGCTAAAAATAAGTATAAATAAGAAGGAGGGAGTGAACCAGGGTGGCACTGGAATTGGGGTTGGGGGAGTGCACAGACAACATACACCCACAGAGCACATTACCCTTGCTTTGCAAACCCAGTAAGAAATGCTTTGCACTGCAAATGCCCACAGAACCAGCAGGAACCGAGGTTATCTTGCTAAGCACAGAAGGGAGAAACCCAGCAGAAGAGTCCAGCTCCTGGTTCTTAACTAAAGTAAACAATAAATATTACAGTCACTTAAATTATCAACAATGTCTTTAAAATAATATCCCCAGATGGTCCGCAACATGCAAGCTATAAAATATAGAATCCAATCCTGATAAGATCAGTTAATTGCGAGTGCTCTGTTCCTACATTCTTCTCTTTTAACAAAACAAGGAAAGTTTGGAAAGAATGGCTTTAAATGCCTATGGAAAAGGTCTAAAAAGCAAAACATATGTCTCTATACATTGATATTTTATAAATGTTTATCATCTCTTTCCTATTTTGAAAAAAATCAGTATTTCCCTTGGTTGTATAATAATCAGTAGGAACACCAACCTGGTGATTAAAAAAGAAACATTTAATTTAAAACACATGCTTTTAAATGGGCACTTGCAATAAAAGATAAATCAGATGTGGTAATGGCTTCTTTTGTAAAAGCCATGTGTAAACAGCACATAAAGATGACAAGTCAAACAGCAGTAGCCCATTCTTCAGCCAAAAAAGGAAACAAATGAGGAAAGAACAAAAATTACTGAAAAGAAAAACATTCCCTGCCCCACCCCCACCCTCCAAAACTTGATAAATCATAGTTCTGGTACACTTTTCAGTGGAAAACTCAGGCCGCTAGCAGTTTCAAAAAGAACAATAGAATCACAAACAGTCAAGATGGGGATAAACTAACAACAGAGTTACCGTGCGGCTAGCCAAAGGCCATTTAAAAGTTCTGCCTTTCCCTTCTACTGTGCTATTCTGAACCGCACAATACGGTTCTACTCTTCCAATTTCCTGCTCTTGGATACACCCTCCCCCATCTTTTTTTTTTTTTAAATGGGTATGCCTCTGATCCCTAGCTAGAACTACATCCTTATAGGTGTTCACTGGTTTCTCCAGGAAGCTCAGAGTCATGTTCACGGTGCACTGCTACTCTCCAGTATATAAAGCTTACATATGGATAAAATCTGGATGGAAGGAGCTTATTCGGGAAGACACTGGCTTTCACTAGGGTGGTAAAATTGTTTATTACAGAAAAATAACTCTACAATGCAGCCTTTCTTTAACGAATGCCTGCCAATGTCATTTGCTAATTATGATTATCTTTCAAACTTAGTTTTTTATTTGTTTGCTTCTGTGGTACTGGGGATGGAACCCCAAGGCCTTGAGCATGCTAGGCAAGTGATACACATGGAGCCACACCCCCAGCTCCTGTAGTTTTTACAACTTCCTAAAAAGTACTGTTATTAGGTTATCCCCAGAATAGCTGAATACAAAAGCAAACAGCTTTGAAATTCATGCCTGGGTGCAAAATTTTAACTATTAGGTAATAGAAAATTTTGCCTTTACGCTGCACTCACCAGCAAGGACTCCACAGATCAAAGGAACATTCTCACCCCTGAACAGATCTATAGAAGTCAAAGTGCTTGAGCAAATATTAAAGGTTATACTGAACATGTCTAGGAGGCCAGAAATCTATGGCAGTCAGTTTTATTTCACAATACTGTGAAGGGCTGGGGTGCAGCGATGGAGATGGAGAGGAACGAGCTATAACCAGCACAAAAATTCCATTCATTTCAGGTGGAACAAAATTAAAGTTGTTGGTAAGATTTCTCAGGAGTCCCAGTTCTAAAAATGATTAAAGTCTTAATAAGCCCTTAAGAAAAACATTATACCCCCAATTTGATATCTGGAAAACAGCATCTTGATTCCATAGTACTAAATGCAACAGAAAACTATTATTAGACACCAACTGTGGTTTCTCTTCCTGAAAAAACCTACAATCATGAAAATGGCTTTCTTTTTTTTTTTTTCCTCATGGTGCTGGGAATTGAACCCAGGGCCTTGTGCATGCAAGGCAGGAACTCTACCAACTGAGCTATCTCCCCAGCCCCATGAAAATGGCTTTCTGTGCTAACATTTTCAACAAATTCCTTGCGGGAACGAGGCATTGAAGAAACACTATAGCATTTTCATATTACTCAGACACGGCCACAAGGTACATACTTGAAGCTAGTAAACAGACCACTTCAAAATGTAGAGTGTTGGTTTTAATTAATGGCCTGAATAATACAATAACATCTAGAGCTGTGAAAGACAGAGAAGGTTCAGCCGAGGTGAAGTCAGAGGGAAAGCCATCTACCTTCCGTCAGTTCCACACCACAGGAACCAGCTCTCCTTGCACCCACACCCACTCCACTCTCGGATCCCATCATAGTGGCAATACTGGATGGTTAATAACTATTAATTTGTACATTGCCTTAAAAAAACACAAAAGGCAAATTCAGCACATTAAAATGCTTTCAACAGATGAGACAGTACACGTGTTGTAGTGAATGGTTAAACTGGTTAGGAAAAAACTGTTTTTAAAAGCTGGCATAAATAAGTCAAATGAGTTCCAAGTTAATTTAAAGCAATATTCAGTGGGCTGGGGATATAGCCACAGTTGGTAGAGTGCTTGCCTTGCATGCATAAGGCTCTGGGTTCAATCCCCAGCACCACCACCAAAAAAAAAAAAAACATACAAAGAGGTTGTCTCTGTCTAAGCAAAAGGAAATAACTGGACCACAAGGAGAGCAAAAATATGCAAAAAGTAAGAGACCGTTCCTAGAAAGTTTGACTGACAGGCATCTCTTATTAGTGGAAGCAGCGTTCAGTTCCCTCCTCACTCCTTTTTCAGAAGTGGATCTCTGTGCAGCATTACTGGCTCCTACTTCCCTGATGATTAGTAGCAACCAGAATCTGATTTGTAATAAGATTTATTCATGATGTTTACATATTAACAGAACAATTAATGTGAGAAAAATATCGAAGAAAATGTTGTAAAAGAGAAGTTCTTTAGCAGATTTCTGTAGGTTTAAAAGTCTTGTTGCACTGTTAGTGGATAAACACTTTATTCAACGGAGTATCAGAGCTAAAATGGTCTGGAAACCCTTCAGATTACAACCATGTCAAAAGGGAACAAAGCCACTTCCAAAAGAATGTTGTCTTATTTTCTCCTGATTTACTGATAATTATTACCCAAACAGGCTCTCTGAAGTGGGGAATTCCCCTCACAGAAATATCTTTTTTTTTGGTAGTAAGAAATAGGGGAACCTTTAAAAAAGTTACTGAAGATTCTTGGGAAAGAAGAATCTTTCTAAAATGTTTCTCTTAGATACATAGACTTGAATTTATGCATCTGCCTGGAACATTAAGTGTGTCACATGCTCAGAGTAAAAAAAAAAAAATAGTAATAACAATTCACTATCTTTACCATAATTATTATATACATTTCCAAAACATGGCTAAAGAGAGGGTAAATTTAGGAATTACATCTTTATTCCTTAGGGGAAAATGGAAATAGACCCTTTAAAATCTGGAAAACGGAGAGGGAGGGGGTACTGTGGTGGTTATAGTATTTTAGATTCCGTTTGAGGTGTACCCTGATGCCAGATAAACAGAAATGAAAGTCATGTCTTTTGTTTTCCATTTCTAATCAGATAAGACAAAAAATACTTCAATAGTGAATAAAGAGGATAACAACTACAGCTCTTCAAAAATGGTACAAAGGCCAAAAATGGAATTAGTCAGTTTTGTGATCTGCATCAGAGGTCAGAAAACTCTGTCCAGCAGGCCAAATTCCACCTTCTCTTTGTTTTTGATGGCTCTGAGCTAAGAATGGTCTTGCAATGTTAAATGATAGGGAAAAGCACTATTTAGTGATACATAAAAATCATGTAAAATTCAAATCTCAGTGTTCATAAACTTTGGGACGTAGTTATGGTCATTCATTTTGGGTAGTTTCTGCTGCTTTCACTCTACAATGCAAAGCTGATTAGCTGTGAAACTCAGCCTGCAAACCTGAAAATATTTACTATCTGGCCCTTTACAGAGGTTTGCAACCTCTGGTCTACATAGGGTACAAAACCCAGGGTAGTTTGATATATTTGGTGTTTTTATATCATGTAAAACATAAGAAAACATCCTAAATAGCTCTCTGTAACATATCTTGTGACGTCACACTCCAGGATGAGTTTAAACAGACATGTATCCATCTTTGTGTGTGAGATATGTGTGTGCAGTATGTGAACTGAACCCAGGAGTGCTTTACCACTCAGCCATATCCCTGGGCCTTTTTAAAATTTTATGTTTTTTGAGATAGGGTCTCCCTAAGTTACCGGGTTGGAAGCAAACTTGCAATTCTGCCTCAGTCTCCCAAGTTGCTGGGATTCCAGGCCTGCACCCTCATCCTGCCTGGCCCTCTGTCTTGTTAGCACATTCTAGAGTGAAAATAGTTGATTAGTAGCTTTAGTAAAGGATAAGGGTTTTTATTTAACCAAATTACAAGAGAGGCTGACATTTATCATAGAGGCACACAGAGAATCCTTAAGTAAACCAGGGACCATACAGGATTCTTGGCTACCAGCCATATGGTATACGGTAATTAATTTGGCACAAATTTATATCTCAATATAAGAGATTCTATGTGACAAGTGAAGAGTTCATCCATGGCCATCTGGGATTAATCATTTAATTTAGTTTAACAAATATGGTTGCTGGGATACAAAGGGAACAAACCCAGACCTCTCACTTCTGAGAATCTTACAGTTTTGAGGAGAGGCACAACTAAGAGATGGGTTAACTTTTCAAATATTTAATAGCACATTTTCTGGTGGGGATCTAAATTATAATCAGAATATTAAACAGAAAGTATGTTTCCATAATTTTATCATAATACACTAGTATAAACCAAAATCACCTGGGGCACTCAAGGTAGTCAGACTGTCAAAGAGGGAAAATGGACTTAGCATGCAGGCTCTAAAAGCGTGCTTCCTCAAAACCTAACAGTGATACTGTCAACAGGTTCTGGGCCATAAGAAGCTTCCAAGAATATTAAACTATCCCACCTCAACTCTTCTCTATGAAAAGCTGGGAATACTAGGAATTTCAAAATCTTTTGAAAGAAAGGGAGAAAAGAAGAGGGGAAAGGAAAGGAAGGTAGAGAAGGAAGGGCAAGCAAGCTTAATAAACAATCTGGGGGCAACATAGCCAGAAGGAAAAGGGCTGATAAAACAAGGAAAACTAGGAAAAAGGAAGAAAGCAGAGGGACACCACGATAGGAGGAAGCTGGGAGAGATCTAGATAACAATAAGTTATCTAAGGGCAAAAACTGTGATTAATTCCAATATGAGAATCATGTTTATCTATCTGAAGAACTATAATGTGGAAGACAGAAAACTCCTTAAAATCCCTGCACTTAGATCAATAAGTAAAAGCTGGAGGGAAACCGATTTGACTAAGAGTGATTTATACACAGACTCAGAAGTGTCCAAAGATGTAATGTGTTATCCTGGGAGATTATGTAAGCATAGGCTGCAAGACTAGCCTCTAAATGGTCTCTAAATCTCTAAATGATATTGTAGAGAAGAGCCAAACATTGCAGGGGAGAGAGGGAGGGGATCTGTGCCCCTGCGTCCCTGAGAATGTAGCAGAGTACCATGCCATTAGGCAAAGAATAAATGAATGGATGGCAGTAGCCATGTCATTCTTTAATTCTTTTTCTGTTTTGCTGAGATAGAATCCTATATACACGAAGACTTTTTCTTTTTTCTTTTCTTTCTTTCTTTTTAAATGGTAGTGCTTGGGATCGAACCCAGGGCATTGAGAATGCTAAGCATGCACTCTATCACTCAGCTACATCCCCAGCCTGAAGACTCTGCTTTAAAAAAATGACAGGAGACAGCAGAGAAGAAAATGAGAGGCTCAAATGCTTTCACTGATTTGGGACCAGAAGAGAGAGTTCAGATTCTATACCTTTCCTTTCTTTTAATCTTTGGAATGCCTAATTTATTCTATTATTCACCTAAAAGCAGATTCTGACAAGGTTAAGGGCAGGGCAGTCTGATCTTCTAGGATATCAGCCACAGAAGATGAGAAGTGCATTCCTAAAATGTGTTTCCTCAACAGTCTATCCTTTATACATTTAGTTAGGATATTACTAAAGTGTTTGTGTCATATTCTGCTGCAGTAAATAAGAGATCCTCAGGCAAGAGGGATTATAGCATCAGAAAGAAAAACAGGTTTTCTGATACCACAGACTGGTGCAGAGGAGGCAGATGTGGTCATTTCACATGCCATGCAAAATAGAGAATAAGAAGTTGTCTCAGTTTCTGGTACCAAAATTACAAGTAACAGGGTAGTTTGAGTGTAATTTAAAAAAGTGAAATTTCTATGTATATCAGAAAACAGTCCTTCTCAAAGCTGTAGAGAATGCTGTAAAGAAGTCAGGGATTTTATGGCTTCTATGAAGAGGAGCACAAGGAAAAGTGACTCTGTAGAGAAGTTCTGTATCTCTTTACCAAGCTCAAAACCCTTGGAGGGGGTACAATGAGAAAGTACTTCATTTTGTTTTTAGTTTTTCTATTTTCCTTTTGTGAATATGTGACCACTGTGTTGAAGCACAAGTATAAATTTTAATTGATAATACCTTTGGGAAAAAAATCATTGAACTTCTTTCTAATGCCTTCGTGTGTCCTACAGGTTTACTTGTAGAATTATTACAGAAGTGACTTTGAAAAGCAAGAGAAAGTGAATTGGCTTATATGTAAAGAAATTTCAGGGTAATATTTATAACGATATTTAATAGAAAGAAATTTTCTACTTACTCCTCAGATAATATTGTCTAGTTTCAGTTAATAAAGTCAATATCTCCTCTCTTTTAAACTTTTTACTGAAGATGTAAGTAAGTAGTAGAATTGACCCCTGCAAGTGGAATCTCCTGCATATTCCAAATGTTTGCACAAAAGAAAATGGCTAAAAGGTCAAAATATAGATTCTGGGTTTGTTTTCAAGTATGATTTACTCTAAGAATATCACTTGGATAAAGATGAATTTATTAAGAGTAGGATAAATTTGGAAAAACATTTGGGATTGCACTATGTTGCTTAGGTTGGTCCTGAACTTGGGAGCTTATGGGGTCCTTTCCCATCTAGCCACCTGAGCAGCCAGAACTACAGGTTTTGGAAAGAGATTTTTTAACTTTAGTAGTTTTAGATACTTAGTCAAATGTCCAAATGAAAAAACAAAACAAAACACACAGCTATTTAACTGCTTACCACCAAATTAGAAAGTCCCAAGAAGTTAACACATGCCTGTTTGTTTCTTAATTTCCATCTTTCTAGTCCTTTAAAAATCAAGAATTAAACAATCAGAGCATGTGGTTCCAGGAACATGTTATAGATTGATTCTTATGAGGTAGGTTTGTCTCCACATTACTAGGTGGAAATCTGGGTACCAACTAGTTAAATGAACTTCTAGGAGTCCCCCCGAAATGATTAATGGCAAAACCAAGGCAAAATTCCAACATTTTACACTGGATGCATTTAATCCAAATTTTGTTTTTGTCTGCTTGCAGTGTCAGGGATTGAACCCCAGGTCTCAGGTAGTCTAGACAAATGCTCTACCACCGAGCTATAACCTCAGCCCCAACGTTGTTCCTTACATCTCGACCTGCCATTAAGAAGCTGAATCAAGGAAAAGCCAACCCAGTTATATTGAAACGCCTCTGGTACTGAGAATGGAATGATGTCGGGGACAAATCAGCCAACACTATTTATAGCTTCATGTTACAAATATTGGCAGTGTTAACTTTAGGTGATACAAAACTGGAATGTCTGATACTTTTCCTGTGATAACTACAATGGGCATATCTTTTGAGCCTGAATTAGTCAGCTTTGTCCAGTAGAAGGGCTTGGCCAGACTCCTCTCAACCATTCTTAACCTATTTACAGAAGAAATGGCTTTTTCTTTGTCCATAAGAATCTCTGAGGACTCTTGTACTTCAGAAAACTGAAAAGTACTATTGGCTCACACTAGACTTTTAATGAACTTGAAATAACTCCAATACAAAAAGAAACAAAATTCAGGGTAAAGTTTATAATAATAATTAATAAAAAGCTGCATACAAGGATGAAGCTAGAACTTCAGGAAATATAATCCGAAACAGTTATAAAAGTATCAATAAAATTCTAAGATTATTTCTCTTTTTTTAAAAAAAAAGACTTAATAATATAACCAATGTTATAGTTTCATTTGTTATTTCCCTAAGCAAAGACCTTATATCTTATTTCACAAATAAAGGGGAGTACTCATGATTATAACTTTGTGTTAGAAAATAGCTTTGCAGTATTTCAGGTTGATTTGAGAGCTCTCTTTTCTTATTATGATTCAATAAATATGCTTATTTATAAAATATTTGTTATAAATAGACATAGCTTGTGACATGAAAGATATACAAGCACACCAGATTTTTTTTTTTTTTTAACCTTGCCTGGTCCTTGCTTCTTTTCCCACTTTTTGGAAATATCTATTATGACAGTAACAGTTTTCAAGAAATAGCAGGGAATTATGTCCACATGTCCCTAGAGACAATAAGATAATACTTGTGGATGTTGAAGGACAAGATTCTTGGCTTTACTGCTCTCTTTTTTTGGACTAAGAGTGCAACTTTTCAAAATCAAAATCTTGTTTAGAAGTCTCATCAATTGAGAAGCACTGAGAAGTTACACCAAGTGCAATAATCTCAGTTTGATAATGCTATAAAAAAGTTCAAAACAATATTTGAGACTTTAACCAAATCATCCATATTGGTACATTCCAGTGTCATAAAAAGCAAGCTACATGCAAAGTTTCATTAATATTGAGGTAAAAAAACAAGTTAGGCATCCACATTGTGTTCTGAGGAGAGAGTGCTCGTATTTACTTCAGGGAAGCCTTATAAATCCACATGCAAACAGGAGACACATACCTTGTCACAATATAACTTTAGCTCACAAGGCCAGTGATTAAAAACAATTGATTTCAACACAAGTACAGGAACAAACAGGTCTGAAGTGAATTAGGAGAACAAAGTATATCTATACATATATATGTTAAGCTTATCATTATGGCTAAATATTGCTTCTATAGCAATGTAATTACTTAAGCTACAAAGAAGTAACACAGTATTTTAATTCAGAGAAAAGTTTGTTTATGTACAGATCTGAAATAAATCTGTATTCCAGGACTTTTAAAGATAGGTAGAGTAGTCTGAGATATTCAGCCCTGGCTGGAGGCCAGGGGACACCAGCACCATTTTCTTTAAACTAAATCAACACTGCTTATGAAAAGACAGCATGTAGCTTTTGCAGATCTTTTCTATACACCAGCAGGATAAAGTCATCTGTCCCTGTACAGCTCAGAAATACTCATAAAAAGGCCACGGATGTCAAAAGCCCTTTTCCAGAAAAGGCCTTTGTATATACCGGCTTGATACTCTAAGAAAAGGAGTGGTTATGGATTTATAGATTAAAACTCGATCATTTTAAGGCTTTTGGAAGGTTAGCAGGTCAATTTTTTTTTCTTTTTTCTTAAATTACAGAGCCCATGCCACACAAATGACTACAGGAGCCTGGGAAAGTTCCCATCAAATGTTTCTAGAGAGTATCCTGGTTCATGTGAGACGTCAGTGAGGAGGACACAGCAACAGCCGACAGTGAGAACATGCAGGATAAAAGAGTTAAAGCTTTGGGGAAAAGTACCAACCTGCCATGTGCTTAAATCTGATTTGTTTAAATTTGTTAACTTCAGTGCAGAAAAGTTGGCTTGGGCAATCCATTGCTACTCCTTTTATCCCACGATACATACTCTACAAAGTAACATTTAATTGACAGAAAAATGATCACAAGAGCTTCCCTAGGACAGTGAACTATCAGAGGCATCATATAGGCAATAAAACATTTGAAGTCAAAGACAAAAGTTCAATGGTTTTAGTCTTGACATTTCAGATGAGCACCCTGTTTTCCGATCACAGAAAGACCAACCACCAAACAGCTAATGCAAGGACCACGAGAAAAGACATCACGAAGGGAATACGAGGAGACGGAAAAGCAATAGAGTAGAGGTGGCACTTTTTGAGAGACTTGTGATCCTCAGGGATTGGAATAGAAACCTTGGGAAGAATATCTTCATTTTCTTGCTGGGGTAAGGCTCTTTCTGTAGATCTCTCTTGCCTTTTAATTTTCTCTTCATCCTGTACTAACAGAGCACGTTCCTGTGTCTGCTTTCACGGTAGAAGATCAAGAAAGACAGAGAAAGATGAACAAAATGACAGATGGATAATGCTCAAAAATGATACTTGGGGATGTGCAAAGGATTTGGAAAGATCTTTTGGACACTCTTTGAGATTTACTATGGCAATTTATCCTAGCAAAGTTTCTATAACACAGTAGGGTGTTTAAGATAATTGTTTGAATAAATGTATATTAGAATGCCTGCAAGTTCAAAGAATCACTAGTTTTCCTCACTTATATTATTTAGTCCTCCTTTGAGGATATTCACATATAAATTTTGGCCATTTTTCCATTGCTTTGGTATTGCCAATCACCAATGAACTGAGCAATGCCAATAAGAAAGTATTCTTGTTAACAGGAGAAAAGTTATTCTTATTACACATAAAATGGTGGATATAAAAAGCGATCCTCGTATCTCTTCACATAGTCTTAGAAAACTGCAGTTATTCAATATGATAATTAGCTTTTGCTCAAGGGAATAAAAGTCTTAAACATTTTAAAGATTTTCAAAAGAAAAGCAAAGTATAAAAGTTTACAATGTACCTCTGCGGTCTACCAAAAAAAAAAATCAAAGAAAAAAAAAATTTTAAACCCAGAAGATCTCAACAATTGCACACTCTAAGAATCATGACTAAAAATAATAATGAACATCATGAAGGTTGAAGCAAATACTTTTGACAATTTTAAGGAAAGTTCTTTGCTCCAATTGTCCAATTGAGAATTTTCCTTCCCAACAATTTCTGTACTCTGCAGTCCATAGTCAAGATGGTTCTTATCTACGAAAGGAAAAACTTGGCTCTAAGTTCTTTCAGCTGGGCTAGCCTTCTCTGATCAGTTTGGAAGTTCAGCACTGGTTCTTTGCACACCCCTAAGTGATATGTATCAGGGAGAAAGTAGCTAGGGGACTGGTCAGCAAAAAGAAAAAAGGAAAAGAAAGGATGCAAAATCATAATGATTTTTAAAAGAAAATAAAGTGGGAGAAGAAAGACAACATAAAAAGAACAGGGTATAATTAAATTCATTTTCTCTCTGAATACATATTTACATCTTCATGCAGCTTTTCAACCAGCCATGCGCCAAAATAAGCAAATTGAAAGCTGCGAATGGGGCAGCAGTGGAAGTGTAATGTGTTAGGCCAAAGGTTGTGGGTGTGAATTTACTGGAAGAGCCAAAAGAAAAAAAAATTATCCAGCAGCTGTTGTTCAGTTTGTGGGGGAATTTTCTGCTTAGTGCCATGACAAGAGCAAGTTCTGATTGAGAAGCATAAGTTGTAACAGCTTTACCTCTGGCCCACCAACCTTTCTTTCCGAGGGGAGTACAGAGGTTTTCTTCACCTGGTCATACACAAATTACACAGAGTTCAGTTGCCTTGCAATGCAACAACCATGCTGTCAAAGGTGGAAGAGGGAACCCCAGAGAACAGAAATACTACCCTCATTATTAAAGAAAAAGATATTCCAGAAAGTGGAATTATCCTAATATAAAAGTCATTACGATACCATTCTTATTCATTTAGGGGGGTAAATATATGTAAGCATAGAGCCAAAATTGTTCAAGCATTCCTCAAGGATCTCATTTAGTTTATAAAAAGTCACCTTTTTTTTTTTTTTTTTTTTTTTTTTTTTTTTTGCGGTGTGGGGATTGAACCCAGGGCCTTGTACTTGCAGCAAGGTAAGCACTCTACCAACTGAGCTATCTCCGCAGCCCAAAAAGTCACCTCTTTAAAGTTCACAGAATGACATTGTCATTCCCAAAATCAGTCCCAAGATAATTTCTGAAGGGTTTCTATTAAAAGATATAAGATATTTTCTGGAAATGGAGACTGATACAGATTTACCCAACCTAATGGAAGATAGCACCAAGTTATTTTCTCAAAGTAGTTGAACATCTTTTACTACTTATACAGAGTAAAAAACAAAATTTCTAGAAAATATGCAGTTTGGGTTTGCAGTTAGCGTTAGCAGGTCAGGTAACAACAAGATATTTTCTCATTTGTAAAATTTTACAGTTACAAGGACATTAAAGATCATCTATTCCATAAAAAGGGGCACAACAAGATAAGTGTTCTTATTCAAAATCAGTTAGGCTTCAGTTAGCCAGACTCTTTCAATCAAATCAAGCCACAACTCCTGCTGGACATTTATGATTCTTATTAGGGATGTATCCAAATGAAATATCAAACACTGATAGTGGTGGTCTCACCCAGAAGGCAGGGTTATTGTCCCAGTTCAGGAAACATGCTCTAAATGTAGAATATGAAACTAATGTCCATTTAGATTAGGGAAAGGAAGCTGAGGGGACAATAAGTAGGAACGCCAGTGCGCTATCATCTCTGCTGACTCTACTTAACTGTTCATTATTCAAGTATTCTCCAGCCTGCTGAATGCCAGGTTTTTAATTGGGACAAATTTACAGTTCTTAATTAGAATTGCTCATTGTTGGTGGGGGGAGAAAGCACATAATTTAAGAATAGTTTGACACTTGTTGAGTCATTATGTCTATTTATATAAATACCTAATGTGTACTGGCTAGAGATAAAGATTTCTTGGAGATATACTGAAGGTAATTTGCAAGATATTTTCATTAAACAAATACATTTTTTTTTTTTCAGGTGTAGGAGTTCTAAAGTAAGTAACAACAATAACAACAGAGAAAGAAAATCCCCTGAACTGTATCGCTGGCCTCTTCCAACTAAGATTATCTTGGCTTGTTTCTGTTTGTTTATTTGTTTGGTACCAAGGATTGAACTCAGGGGCACTCAACCACTGAGTCACATCCCCAGTCATATTTTGTATTTTATTTAGAAACAGGGTCTCACTCAGTTGCTTAGCACCTTGCTTTTGCTGTGGCTGGCTTTGAACTCATGATTGTCCTGCCTCAGCCTCCCGAGCCGCTGGGATTACAGGCATGTGCCACAGCACCCAGTTTAAAACTCTTATAAAAGCATATTAAAAGTTAGATGTTACTCATAAAGATAAAATAAATCATCAGTTGTTCTTCTAAAACTGAAATACAATTATTGATACGTGGTGTTTTGCATTCTCTTTGGCTTATTATATAATTGTGGGCAATCATACCAGACATTTTTAAGTTGTACAAATGGTCAAATAAAGTTTAAAAAATGCGAATCCCTTTCCAATTTTGACTTCACTAAATTTAGTAAACTTTCTGGTCTTGGAAGGCACATTCTGAATATAAACAAGGCTTTATTGGCTTATGGTCAATTTATAAACACACACTAGCCAGAAGCAGGCAGCTGCAGAGACTGTTCTCAGAGCCTAATCATCTACTAGTAAATCTAAATGACTTCCACAATTGAACTGGGTTGGCTTCATGACTTAAAAAAAAAAAAAAAAAAAAAAAAAAAGACACGTCTGATTGTGAATGCTTTAAAACTAAAATGAATTGTTGAGGAACCAAAGCTAAATTTCAGCTCTAGACTTTCAGACACAGACCACTGACACATGAAAACCTTCACTCCATTCATTCTCACAGTCAGTCATCTGGACAAAGTACTCACTCCTTCTCCTGTGGGGATTTGCCCGTTGATGTTAAGAGTTCGGAAGGGGGAATGAGTAGACAAACGTTTGTCCCATTCACTGGGCCGGGGTTCTGGCACAGACTCCATGAAGTTCTTTTTCAGCTCGCTAATGCTGGCATGGTGTTTTTTGATCTCTTCTTGACTTTTGTCTAAATCCTACAGTTGGGAGGATAAAGATGCAAAATAATAAATAATTGGGACAAAAAACACACCAAAGGCAACCCATGAGAGATCGGGCGCTGGTAGAAAACACACCACATCCAGGATAGATGTTACTAACCCACAAATTACTTTCATATTGTAAATATACAACATGGTATATTTGCTTGATTTTCTTTTTTAAACAAGGTACTTTTCTTAGAAGGAGTGAAGCATCACAACCTGACAGCTCTTAGCTATTATATAACCCCAAGAGTTCATTCCTTCATTCTATGACTCTTCTTCCTATCATGATGTAAAACCAGATCTCCAACTCCTCATCCCAAGAAGGTAATCCCACAATTCAGCTAGCCTCAGCTTGATAAGAAATGATTTAGGCTCAGCTTAGGCAGGATGGAGATAGCAATGGATAAATTGTTAAAATGAAGGACATGGTGAAAGATTCCACTTCACACTAACGATTGTGCCCTGGTGAGTTACCAGGGTATAATATCCTTCTATTTCTAATGGAGATAGTTTTGCTGCTCTACTACTAAGAACCTGTTTATTCTTTTTGGTAAACAGGAATAGCCTTTTTTGTATATAAGAATTTATTACTAAAATTCCTAGTTAAAGCCTCCAGAGTTGATTGTTACTACTGCTGAAAAATCACTCAGGGGTATTTAGCCTAATAGTTTTTCTTCTTTGTGAATATTACAAAGAATATCATGTTTCCAGTTTCTAACAGTTTCACGCCAATCCTTAGTGTGATGTGAAATAGAGACATTCCAGGGCTGAGGATGTAAGCTCAGTGGAAGAGCATTTGCCAGGCACGCACAAGGTCCCGGGTTTAATCCCCAATACCACACCCACACACAAAAAGGAACATTCTTCCAATAACTTTCAATGGATTGGAAGGGGGAAAATAAGAGTTTATCAAATATATATATATATATATATATATATATATATATATATATATATATATACCTTATGTATCTCCTTGACAATTTAAAATAATTCAACTGTTCCAGCAGATTTGGATACTGGGCAACTAGAGGTAGAGGCAAGCTCTTTCTTAAGAGAATATTCCAGGAAGAAATGATCAAAACTAAGGTTAATAAAGCATGGCTAGGAATATTCAGATGTATTTTAAAAATAAGTATATAATAACTTTCAAAAAGGACAGTTCACCAAAAATAGTCTGGTAAATATAAATCGAAGATGAAGACTCCAATGTTCTTTGTCCAAAAAAACTCAATAGTTTGAGCTTGAGATCACAAGATTTGGAGCCCATCACTTGATGACTACAAAAAATCCTGTGTTTATTATATATCAGGGGAGTTCTGTATCCAAGAAAAGTATAATGCTAAATATATCTCCTAATATGCTTTATGAATTTTTGGATTAGTCCTTCTTTTTTGGCTCTGTGGGAAACAGCTTCATTCTAAAAAAAAAAAAAAAAAAAAAAAAAAGGAAATTAAATCAAAATTGGTTTTAAAAAAGTTTTTCTGAGGGCAATATGTGCTTCAACTAAATAAAACTTTTCTCAAAAGCAATATTAAAGGACAAAATAGCATAGGAAAAAGAATCAGTGCGACACATGAAAACAATTTTTGTTTATTTATAGTACAGGGGTTGGAACGCAGGGGTGCTCTGGACCACTGTGCTAGATCCCCAGCCCTAAGGAAACGTTTTCTTTTGGTGGTGCACAGGGCCTCGAACATGCCAGGCAAACACTCTACCACTAAGCTACATCCCCAGTCCACATGACAACAATTGTGATTCTGGAAGTGTTCATTCAAAAAATTCATTCTCTAGTCCCTTATTTTTATAAGAATGACCCGAATGACCCATGTATATCTGCTTTGAGTTAAAAAAAAAAAAAAAAAAAACTTAACAAAAAAGAGGCAACCCTGTAGCTTCCCCATGGAGTGATCTCTGGCTTACCAGGATGAAATGGGAATCTATCATGTGGATACAGGTTTCCCTAAGGGAAACAACAGTTTGCACTTTTGTTCTAGCTGAAAGGAAGGAAATCGTGTTTACTAGCTAAAGAAAAGCATAAACAAGTTCACTCAAAGCTCCGCGTTGGGCCCTGCTCTTGAGTGGAAATTAAATCTGTTTGGGCCAAAACCAACCTAACGCATTTGAGGGGTTAAAAGTGTGAATGGCGCAAAATAAAAATGAGCAAGAGGTGCTATGGTAAAATCGCAGCTCTCTGAGTTAGCCTCTTAATATGAGAGACTGGTGATTTGTTACTGGCTTGGAACCTGAGACGATAAATTTTTTGATAAGACCAGTAGCTTCTGAGGAAGCTTTCTCCATCCTTCTTAGCTGGCTTTGCTGAATACCTGTGGGGGCACAGAGTATAAAATTAAGATCTCAAAGGGACCTGTTCCAAATAGAACCTGTCATAGATATTTGCTACAGGTTCTCTCTGGGAGATGGAGGAGGAGGCGGTAGATCTAAAAATGAACTCGACCTTATTTGTGCCAGAACAAAGCATTAGTGGGGGTAGGGTGGGAGAAGGGAGTGGGAAGAGGGATGCTTTAAAAAAAAAAAAAAAAAAAAAACTGCTAGGGTGACAGATAACTTTAGAGAACGTCCTTGTGGGTGAGGCACTTTTTACAATAACTAAAGAATGATGGTCAGTCAAACTATTTTGGTTGTGTTGAGGTTAGACAATTTTTGATGCCTATCATCGTATAATTTTAGTAGCAATCAAACCAAACATTTCATTAAATATAAAATGTTCTCCAAAGTCAGTTAGTAGTTTTAATTCTCAAACACACACTTGTTTAGAAATCCCCTCTCGTGGCTGTCAGTGAAATGTCAGGAGAAAAAGCACACGACACACAGGGCCTTCATGAGTCTCAGAAGCCACAACACATCTGATGGGACAGATGACAAATATATGATTGGTACTGTAGGTTCCAGGTAAGAAGCAGCACTGCTGACGGACTAGTCAGGAAATATGTTGAGAGTCTGGAGCTGTCCCATTGCCAAGCAAAGGACAGCAACCAACATCTATTATCCTTCCCAGTCTCGGAAGACAATGTTTCAGGTCTCGTCTCAGATATGGGCTAAAACAAAGTGATCTGGTTTCCAAATCTGAAATATCCAAGTCCAGTCTTGGAAAAATTCATGTTGTAAGAGACAAATGTGTGTAAAGCACTCGGTACTGTGCCCACCACACAGTCTATGTTGAATGAAGGTTGACCATAATTTTAATACTTTTATCAAAGTACCTTATAAAAAGCAGGTGCTCAAAAGATAGGTATTGGCAAAAATGAGATGAGGTTAAGTAATTATTAGAGGCCATATATTGAACCAGAGATCTATCTTCTAAAGTTACTTCAAACTTCCAGTTTAATAATATTTACCTTTAATGTTTGTTCATTTTTTAGGTCCCAATTAAAATATGATCTCTTCAGAGATCTTCCCTGTCCACTGTACCTAGAGTAGATCTCCTGTTAGCATAGCATACTGTTTATTTCCTATGCAGATGCTACAGTAACTTATAATCATTTTATTGCTATTTGTTTACTAACTTATTGTTTCACTCCTCCCCAGTTTATACATTATAAGCTGAAGACAAGAATCATGTTTTTTGTTTTTTTGCTGTGCTGTGGATTAAACCCAAGCACTCTACCAACTGAGCTGTCTCCCCAGCCCATACCCATTTCTTATGGTTCTGCCCTGAGTGGAGCTGTAAAATAATCTGGTCATGAGTTTCTATACAAGAGTTTTTCTGAAGTACAAACTAACTTGATTTCAGCCTTTTCCACATGGAACAATTCCAGTTTTCTAATTTTTCTCATAAACTTCCCTTAACCTAATTGGTTTTACATTTTCCTATCCAATGTGGAGCCCAAAACTAGATAAAGTATAATAATACAGGTCTGGTAAATATCTGGCTAATGTTGAATATATGGGAAAATGACCTTACAATTCCTGTAGCAGACAGGAATTAAACAGTGCAGTTTAGTAGTTATATAACTCCAAATTCGAATCCTATCTTTTCCAATTTATCAGCCCTGAGACTTCACTTCTCTAAGCTTCGGTTTTCACATCTTTAAAATAAAAATCCCACGATCCTCGCCTTGTTTTCATCTTATAATAACTACTCATAAAATGTTAGGCTCCCTTCTGGCTTTCTTATATTTTACTGCCACTGAGCTACATTCCCAATATTTCAAGTCCATTCTGAATTGTGATAATTTTTCCTATTTTTTTCATACTTTCTCGGTTCAGAAAATGAAAACTGCAATTTGCTTCTTGTCACATGTTGAAGTTTATACTCTTGGAAAATTCAGGGAACTTTAAGCAGTGAGGTAGAACTTTCTGAAATGGGTAAAACAACGGAACCATGACTACTCAAGGTAGTTCCAATCATATATTTTTTTTTCAGATAGTATGAGAGATGGAAACTAAAAATAATCAGGAGAGATGGTTGCGTATCTTCATGTTTACCAACATGCAAAAGCATTTTAAACCTAAAATCACTTCATGCAATGGCATGCAAAACCAAATGCAGCACAGAATGAAGAAAAGGGGATCAGTAAAGAATGCAGAAGGTTCCAGGCAACCAACTGAAATAAGCTTCAAGTTCATACAAACCTCCAACATTAAATTGCTATGTCTGATATAAATGTTTTCACCATCTAGTCTCTCTCTCTTTTTCTGTGAAAATGAAAGGGGGGAAAACAGAAAAGCATAAAAAATTAAAAAGTTGTTCTTGCAGGAAAAAACTGCAAATTGGCAAACCAAAAAATACGTAAATTAAATGTCCGCAGTGCAGCATATGCCAACATGAAATGGTCACAGAACCACAAGGACACACAGAGAACATGATTACCGCTGGAAAACGGATGACCTCATTGATGAATGATGAAAGACCGTGAAGATGTTATTTAAATAGACAGTGCTCCTGGCTTCATTGGCTTCTTATGTAATAAGCTGTTACATGTTCATTTTTGAAACTGAACAGTTTGAATGTTACCCTAAAACAATATATGACTTTGAAAAGCTTTCGAATTCCAGGAACTATAGAGTGGAGAAATGATTTTAAAACGTTATATAGCTTTTTGGAGGCATTTCATCCTTAGTTATACTATAGCATCTAGATCTCTAATACCTTTTGTAAACAAGATCTAAGGGCATTTTATACCTAATCAGCCAATAAATACATTAAGAACTGATTCATCCCACTCTGCAGCTGGCAAGAATGAGGCACACAACAAACATAGCTACTAACAACACTGGGAGCCACTGCTATGATGGTTATCATGATAAATGTGTATAAAACATCATAAATGATTCCAAGAAGGTGATGTCACTGTGCAACAGTTCTTACAAAGTTTGAATATAAAAGATAGGTCTGACCCTCACCGATTATCTGATTTTGTTAAGAAAAAAGATATTTTAAGTTGAACAAAAAAATTTTCCCCTGACACTGGGGATTGAACCCAGTAGCATTCTACCACTGAGCCACATTCATACCCCTTTTTACTTTCAGACAGGTCTTTCTAAATTGCTCAGGCTGGACTTGAATTTGTCATATTCCTGCCTCAGCTTTATAAGTAGCTGGGATTACAGGTGTGCACCACCCCACTGGACCAACAAAATCTTTAACTAAATAGTATAAGATTATAATTTCTTTGATGGGTGTGTGCCCTTTTAATTTTGTATTTTGAGAAAAGATATCACTAAGTTGTTTAGGGCCTCACTAAGTTGCTGAGGCTGACCTCGAACTTGTGACCCTCCTGCCTCAGCATTCCAAACCACTGGGATTACAGGTTTGCACACCATACCAGGCTATATCTGTTTTTTTGTTTTTTTCTTTTAAAGTAACTTCTGATTAAGAGAAATCAATGAAAAGAATGGATCACTGTCTTTTTAACGCATTGTACATCAGCATGGGTGAAATGGCAATGTAGCTTTGTGAAAGTGAAAAATGGCTAACCTTCCTCATTCTTATCAGATCTTCAGTTTTTTCTGCAAGCTTCTGTTTCGCCATAATTCAAAAAAGAAAATGAGAAAATATTGGCTCATTGAAGTTTGAACTGTCGATCTATTTTATGTTTAAGGAGAAGGGAGTGAGGGAGAAGAAAAAACTGAGGGAGTGGAGGGACAAAGGAACAAGTGGCCTGTTGGCACAAACCTGTGTTTGGTCACCATTTGAGGTGGGTACTGTGACCTCGATGTGGGTTTTTTCCACCTACATTTAAGAAATAAAGTGGTAAAAACATCATAGGTTAGTAGCTTTCTATGAATAGCATTGTTTCCAAATAAACTGCATCGTTAAGCTGGTTAGAAACAGGACGATGCAGTCTCGGGGCGGGCGTCGGAGGGCAAGTCTTCTTGCCGGTGGTGACGAGTCAGCTCACCACCACAGATGCAAGGCTGCCCAGGCCAGGTGGACAATCATATCACCCAAGCAGAAAATTTAGGTACTCCCCCTATCGATGAAGAACACATTTTTTGTACTATTTAAAAAAACCTACTCACTAAAAATAACTTCGGTTCATTTAACACTACAGTCATGTTATTGTTTTGCCTTTTTTTTATGATCTGGAAGTACTTTAAATAACATTTTTAAATACATTTACAAATGAAGATATCATTTGATACATGATAGAAATAAATTTTTTATAGTTAAAACACATGTAATAACAATATCAAACAGGTAAATAGGAGGGATTTTGTTAGCTGATCAATGTATTTCAGGAGGCAATTTTACTCTTCAGTTTATTACACCACGAAACATCAAGATAAACTGTCCCAATTGTAACTGACACATGCAATCACTCCAGGGTCGTTTTATAAATAACACGTGCAGGCCCAGCAGCACTCAGCACTCCCCGTCTCCTCTCTAGGGGTTACAGCCCATGCATTTGGGGAAGGGCAAGATTCATCCTCAGTAGTGAAGAGAATAGCAAAGGTCTCCTGTGTAGCTTGGAAATACCTTTAGTAACAATCATTTTATACATAGAAAATGAAGTACTTATTAAAAAAACAGACATGCTGTTAAGAGGAAACACAATAGAGTAAGCAATGCCTAAAACATTGGATATTTCAAAATTAGAAAGTGGATTGTTTTTAATTAAGTGTTAAGTTAATCACTTTGTATCATTAAATTCTTTCTTTTTTTTTTTTTTTCCCAATTCTGGGGGTTGAACCCAGGGATGCTCCACCTGAGCTACACAGTCCGCCCTTTATTATTTTTTTTTTAGAAAGGGCCTTGCAAAGTGTCCAGGCTGGCCTCAAATTTTCTATCCTCCTGCCTCCTGAGTAGCTGGGATTATGGGTGTGTACCACAGAGCCCAGCAGCGTATTATTAAGTTCTTTACAGAACCATATCAATCTATGGTTTTTATATACTCGCTTAAATCATGCTAGGCAGCATTACCCTGGAGTACAATGTCACTCTGCTACTTTCTCTAGGACTGGATGTAAAAATCATAAGAATACCAAATTTTGAAACACTATCAAATCATAAGTAACCAGCTATAGCACTTTGAATTACCAGAGGTAATTAACAATTGGATCCTTTCTACTCTGAATTCCAGCATACTTGCTGTGTGGCTATTAAAAGTTATTTCACCTGTCTGAACTGGAAATTTTCTTACTATAAAATGAAGACAATATCATTAGAGTTATGTACACTTGGCAAGTAGCAGTATTAATTGTTTTATAAAGCATAAATTCCTTGGTTAAATATCTTTTTGTGTCCTCAGCAATCCAATAGCAGGAAATCGAGAGTTCCTACTTCAGTTTAAGCACTGAGGTAAAAAAGCTGGGGGCAGTGGTGCAACCTGCAGTCCCAGCTACTCAGGAGGCTTAGGCAGAAGGATCAACTTGAGCCCAGGAGTTTTAGGCTAGCCTGGACAACAACAAAAAAGAATCGAGGGGCTGGTGGAGTGCTTGCCTAGTATGTGTGAGGTACTGGGTTCAGTTCTCAGCACATAAATAAATAAAATAAAGGTCCATTGACAACTAAAAAAAAAAAAAAAAAAAAGAATCAAGACCAAGTAGCAACAAAAAGCTATCCCTGTCTGGCAACAAACTGGTGTTAGATAATGACAGTTTCACAAATATCAAGTTACTTTATTACTACTGTTGCTTTATATAATACATATAGCTTCAAGTAACTGTCATAATTATTTTCTAACTGCTACAAATAAAATCAGCTCAGATTCACCCTTGATTCTGCCATGAGTACTACAGAGGTGATCAGAGGTGATTTTCAGTTTCATTTCAACATTCAACACAAGCATTTCAAAACACAAATTTATACACAATTAAGTTGAAAGAATATCCCCTCCCTCCTCCCCCAACCTTTAGCACTTAAATGAATATACCATGGAGTGTTTTGTCATTTTGCTGAGGTCCCAAGAGCAACAGGAACCAATTTTTTTATATTTTTTAAAAATTAAAGCATTATGCATAGTTATGCATAGTAGTTGGGTTCATTTTGACAAAGTCATATATGCATGGAATTTGATTTACTACATTTCAGTTCCTGTTCCCCCCACTTCCCTTCCCTTTTTCTTTTTTCCTTCCTCCACTATCTTCCTTTCACTCATTTGTTTATTTATTTTAAAATATTTTAGCTGTAGATGGACACAATATCTTTATTAACTTCTTCATGTGGTGCTGAGAATCGAACCCAGTGCCTCACACATGCCAGGCAAGTGCCCTACCACTGAGCCACAACCCCAGCCCTGTTTGTTTATTTTTAATTGGTGCTTTCTATATATACACAAGGGTGAAATTCCCTGTGGTATCTGGGTACATAACGTGATTTTGTTAAATTCCTTCCACATTTCCTCCCCTTCACTGTCCCTTCTTCTCCACTGATCTTCCATATATCTTTATGATATCAGATCCTCTACAAAGGAAACCTATTTTTAAAGATAACTGTGTCTGTCTTATAGACAAAAGAAGAAGAATGCAAGTCAGCAGAGAGCCAGAGGACTGTTAGCCAGATGGAAGACTCCCCTGACCAGTCCCAACCCAACATGTTCTAGTTAGAATAAGAACAGAGGCAGAGAGAACAGTGCCAGGTGATATGCCCTAACATTAAAACTTGAACAGGTAGGCTAACATTATAAAAACACTGTTTACATGGAACCTGATGGCCAATGTCATGGACATTTGGCTAGCTATGAAAATGCCAACACTCGCCCTTCACTCAAGCTTTTATTCTCTTTGAACTCAAGAAAGTCTCAAAAGAACAGTAAAACTGTATGTCATATTTAAGTTTTTTAAAAAAATATAGTTAAAACAGAATTAGATTCCCCACTATTCTATAGATAAACTAGATATTGATCTGGCTCCATAAGAACAGGATTAATCCATTTGCTAAGGTGAGGGCAGTTACTCAAATCTTACATTTTAAATTTCTTAACAATATATAAAAATGTAATTCTTCTTATGAATGACATTTTTCTTATGAGACTGCTTCTTATAATTCTTGTTAGCAACAGTGAGATCTATATTTAATTTTATAAACCTGAACTAGCACCTCAACTTCATCACTGCTTAAATATGTTTAAAAAGCCCAGTAACTATTACTTCTAAATGGGTGATTTTTCAACTTGGTGCAGTGACTGTGGGTACAATCAACTCAGAATTGAAGCAACTAGCTGCCTAAACTCTCCCACATAATGGGTGTTCCCCTTCTTGTAAAGCTACTTACAATTTGAACAACCACATAAATGTGCTTTCTGTAATACCCAGTCTTTTGAAATGTTGTACATACATCCATCTTGGGAAATCAAATTACATTTTAATTACAATAGCAGAGCTCACTCTTAAGCAAGGTAGAGATTCCCTCTGATTGAGCAAAAATTTTTAAAAGCAATCACTATGCTGGTATGTTTTATAATCCCAATTTTCTAATATTAAGTTGGGTCAAGGTGTGGGTCACCTGAAAACTTCTGGGATAGTTTACAGTCTTTATAACATAATTCTAGGAAAATATGTCATAGGTTCACGGGAGATGATGTCTTTCAGAAAGAACGAGGAAGAAATAACTTTCTTGGGATAGTACGAGACTTGGTTTCTTTGAAATCTTTCCCGGTTAAGGAGTTAAGACATCTAAACCAGAAAGTGAATTAGCTCGATATGTGGATGTGACGTACCTTCCATGATTCTGTGGGCTCAGGCTCAGCTTGCTCAGCTGGCTCCTCTTCTCTTTTCACTTCAACCTTCACGGTTTCCTTCTGTGTTTTTTTGGCAGATGCCCCTGGGACGTCACCCTCCGTGACCTGACTCTGAGCAATGGCTGGTGCAGAGGTGGGCCGAGGACTTCGGTCTGCTGAATCAGCAGCTGCTGCTATGTGAGAAGGGGAGAAGGGGAGAATAAGTGAAGGCAAGAGTCACTGTACCACTTTAAAGACACCAGACAAAATAACTCTGCATTCATGTCACACGTGAAGGTTACAGTCCAGTGGCCTATCACACAGAAGGCAAAACATTATTAGTGTTCTGATGGCAACAAGGTAGCTAAAGGTACCCTCGACAAAAATGCTCAAATGTGTTAATAGTCATGTTTCATAAAAGCTAAATTCAGGAGGGAAAAAGATGAAGTAAGAAAAGAAATGGAAAACCGATTAATCTTCAATGTTGTCTATGGAGGGGGGGAAGGATAATTAAGTCTAGCTTCTTCTATGAAGTCTTCTAAAAATAAAGACTGTTTATTTATTTATTTATTTATTTATTTATTTATTTATTGTGGTGCTGGGGATTGAACCCAGGGCCTTGTGCTTGCAAGGCAAGTACTCTACCAACTGAGCTATAACTCCAGCCCCAAGACTGTTTTTTAGGTAGTTTCAGGAACCTAAAACTGTATTCTAAGAAAAAAATATTGTATCTAGTTTTTTCTGTGAAACCTCCTTGCAATGATCACAAAACCATTTGAGAAATGGCTCTTCTGATAAGACATGTAATAATTTTTGATGGTTGTAAGAGCAACTCTTTGAACTAGATGCTTTCCCTTTTAATAATAAAAGAGTTTGACTAAAATAATATTAATTCAAAATCTTTGGCCTTCAGTCATTAAAAACAAAACAAACCCCTTCTGAGTTCTTTCCTATCCCATCCCAGAGTCCTATCAAAATGTATTATGAATCCTATTCTCTAAAATATTCAGAGCAACGGCTCTCAACTAGGGGTGATTTTGTCCTCAGTGAACATCTGGCAATGTCTGAAGACATTTTAGGCTGTTACAACTGGGGAGAGCAAAGAAAGGAGGTACTGACATCTAGTGTAGAGAGGCCAAGGTTGCTGAGGTTGAGAAACCTTGATTTAGGGAAAAGGCTGTATGGATTATTCTAGAGAGAATAAACACTACAGGCTAATGACAAAAGCTTGATCTTTCTGTTGTTTTGGTTTGGACTCTGGCTAAGTTTTAGATAACATACTTCAGAACAGTCACTTGGGCTGCGGATGTAGATTTATGGTGGAGCACTTGCCAGCCTGCATGCAGGAGGCCCTGGTTTGATCCCCAGTACCACCAAAAAAAAAAAAAAGAGAGAAGAGAGAAAAGAAATAAACAGTCACTCATACACTATTTGTGGTTTTTATCTTCATTCTTTCAGGGATTAAAACAAAGTATCTGCAAGTGTTACAGTAAGCCTACTAATTGGATATTGTCTAGGAATGAAGGTATTTGTCCACATGATTTAATTTTTTTTTTTTTTTTTTCTTTTGCAGTACTGGGGATTGAACCCAGGGCCTCTGACATGCTGGGCAAGTGCTCCACCACTGAGCTACATCCCTAGTCCTTTATTAAATTTCATTTTGAGATTCTCTTGTTTCAGCCTAAGTAGCTGGGATTACAGGCATGCACTACCGAGCCGAGCTATGATTTAATATTCAAATAATATCATTATCCTTTCTTATACTGAGACTTTTTAATTTTATTTTTCATGGAAATCTTAAAAATATTTATTACACATTTTCTTTCCTTTTTAGACTGATTAGACTGAACATAATCTATTTTGATACATTTAGATTTATAAGATGCAAAAATTAAGTAAAACAAAAGAATTCCTTAAACCAGAATGAATTAATAAATTAAAATTTACAACTACTTCCTAAATCCACCAAGAAAGAGATATTTATTACTCAATGAAAAACCTGTGGCCTCTTGCAAGTCTCTGATACTCATGGGTGCTCTAAACCAGTTAATGCAAGAATGGCAGATGGCAGACCAAGCGTAACAAAACAGAAGAATGTGACAAAATATTTTGCTCACAGTTGTGTTGAAGTATCATTATACATGTGTATTCACACCTCCTCTCAAAGAATTAATTCAACTCTGCTTGGCATCACAGAAACATAGCCCATGCTTTCACCATGTGTTATTTTGCCACTTGAATTGGTTTTAATCCAATACTAATATTGCAGAGCCAAATGATTTATGTCTTTCAGCATTCCTAGCTTTGGAAGTCTGTATTGTATGTGGAAGAAGAGATACAAACATAAAATCTGAGGGTGAGAAACAGAGGTGGAAACAGTTCAGAGACTGGAAAAATAGTAGGATACAACGAACAGCACTGATGGTGAAAGGCAGTGGGGCAGAGCAGGGGCTAACTCACAAGTCTTCAGCCTAAACTCACGTCGGTCACACCCTGTGGTGTGGCCTAGGGCAAGGAGCTTGATTTTCCAAACATTTGGTATTAACATTTATAAAATATGGAAGATATTAACTCTACAGGATAGTTGGGGAAGGGATACTGAATGGCTACAAACATTTTATGAACTCTAAATATTAATAACTTCCAACATTATACTTAAGTCCTTATATTCTTTTGTTATAGGTTAATGTTTCAAGAGTAAGTTGGGCAAAAACTATACACATACTGATGTGAAATTCAAAGGAATGATACCACCTGGGAGTCCTGAAGAGGGGCAAACTTCTTTCATTTTCTCAAGAAGGAGACTGCAATTTTTTTAAACAGCTTTATTGAGATATAATTCACATATCATAGAATTCACTCAATATAATTCAATGTTTTTTAGTATATTCACAGTGTTGGAGTAGTGATTTATTTTTAAGACGTCTTGGAGTGTGACTGGGGATACAGTTTCGTGGTAAAGTTCTTGCCCAGCATGTTCTTGCCCTAGGTTCCATCCCCAGCACTGCAGGGAAAAAAGATGTTCTGGTTCTTCCATTTTATTAATTTGTCAGCTATTACAAGATTTTGGTGCACAAATAGAAAACTCTTAACTTTAAATATTCAGTAGCTCCCATTTCTGAAGGTCTAGACAAAAGTACAGTGGGGATACTCTTACAGACCCTCTAACTTCAGTTATTATATTGCTCTTGGCTGAGAACAATAGAAACTTGGTCATATAACAGAGCAGTAAAGGGTAAAACTCCAAACCATCACATTGAATAAATGGAAGATTCTAGCTGCTACCTGCTGGCACAATTTCTGCCAGTGTGGTACAGGTTCAGCAGGTGTACAGGGGATCAATGGTTCCATTATCAGAGAGCCCACATGAATCATCTGTGGATCCTGAACAACAAAGAAAAACCAGCTGATACGCAGGTCGACTGCAAATAGACTGGTCATCCAACAGAGGGGCCTGGACACATATTTTGTAGTAAAGCTCCAAAGATGACAAGGATGTACTTCTCTGGCAAGTACCACCTGGCAAGAATGGATGAACTACCCGGTGGTGTGACCCTAGTAAGTTACACCATGTTTCGGTGCTCCAGTTTTCTCGTGATTAAGACAAGAATTCCTAAATACTTCGTGTTCACTGCGTTGCTCATATTAAATAGGAATACATGGAAATGGTTGGAAAAGCAAAAAGTGCAACAAAAGTCCTTGTTACATTATTAGCTATCCTTGTGACTTAATACACTATCTTAAAACTGGGATCTGAACCAGTCTTGTTCTCCAGCTGGGGAAGCAGATGCTCTGAGCACCAGACAAAACTGAAGAGAAAGAATGCTCATTTGTATCACCAAAGTGAGGCTCCTCGTAAAGCAGTTCTCCTGAAAGCTTCCCTAATACATTGTTTCTAGTATAGAGGATTACGTTATTTATTTTTTTTAAAGGAGAATAGGCCCAATAGGAAAAAGTTTCTCTTTTAAGGAAGATGGAGAAGGATCTAGGAAAAGGTGGGGAAAATAGTTCCAAAATAGTTTCCAGTTTCCAGTTCTTATATAAAGATAGCCCAGTGGAAAAGAATACATATGAAAATAGAACTACAGAATTTTTTTCTACTCTGTTTATATGCAATTCAGATACTTAAAAGATATGTAAAGTGCTTAAAATAATGCCCATAACATACTGAATGTTCAATGAATACTGACTGTTAACAACTACTAACTTTCTTCTTCCTTTAAAAAAAAAAAAAGAAGAAGAAGTCGTTGTCACCACGGTGAGAAGAGTAAAAGCACACATCTGGGAGAATAGTCCTAGCTTCTACTTCTAGTTCCATCTATCTTTGTGACCTTAGAAAAGTCACTTTAGATTCTAAGGTTAGACTGTAAGAACAACAAATGTCAATGGACAAGTATTTCAACAGATTAGAGAAAGAACCGTTCAATGAAAATGGAAAGCAAATAATAAAGATATGAACGGGCATATATTAGACTTAAAAATACACATCTGAAGTAAAACCCAAAGTTGGTTCTTTGACAATATCAACAAAATAACAAAATTAACAGATCTCTATCAAGACTCTGCAAGAAAAATAAAAAAGGAATACAACTTACTAATATGAGGAATGCAAAAGGGAGCACAGCTGTAGGTCATACAGATATTAAAGATACCCAACTTCGTGTCAATAAATTAGATAGAATGGACAATTCCTAGAAAAACACAATTTACCAAAACTGAAATAAGAACCAGAACATCATAAAAGTACCTTATCTAACAAAGACACACTAAGTCTATAAGTAAAGAACATTCCCACGCAGAGATCTCTAAGACTAGATGGCTTCATTGGTGAATTATTCCAAATATTAAGGAAGAAATAACACCAATCTTACACAAACTCTTCCAGAGAAGAGGAAAAGTGGGAATCCTTCTCAGTTTATTTATGAGGCCAGCATAAAAGTGATATTAAAACCTGATCATAGCATTACAAGAAAGGAACATTATAGGCCCATTTCTCTTATGAAACTACAGTTGGCCCTTAATATCCATATGAAATTGGTTTCAGGGCTTTCCTTAGACACAAAAATTTAAGGAGCTCAAGTCCCTTAAAATGGCCTAGTATTTGCATGTAACCTACACACATTTCCCCCATGTTCTTTTTTTTTTTAATTTTTTTTTTATTATCAATGGGGTTTATTTTATTTATTAATAGTGGTGCTAAGAATTGAACTCAGTGCCTCACACATGCTAGGCAAATGCTCTACCACTGAGTCACGATACCAGCCCTCACCTCCCTCCATATTCTTTAAATCATCTCTACATTACTTAAAATACATAATACAGGGCTGGGGTTGTGGCTCAGTGGTAGAGTACTAGCCTAGCACATGTAAGGCACTGGGTTCAATCCTCAGCACCACATTTAAAAAAAATAAAGTTATTATGTCTATCTATAACTAAAAATACTTTTTAAAAATACACAATACAATGTAAGTACTATGTAATATATAAAATATTTTTTAGGGACTAATAAGGAAAAAATCTGTACACAATCAGCATAGACAGAAGGTTGTGTTTTTTGTTTTTTTTTTGTTTTTTTTTTTTTTTTTTTCAAAATATTTTCATAGATGCAGAACCTGAAGTTATGGAGAGCTGATGGCAGTTGCAAAAATTCTAAAATTATATAAAAACCATATCATACGGGTTGGGGATATAGCTCAGTTGGTAGAGTGCTTGTGAGGCCACAAGGCCCAGGGTTCAATCCCCAGCACCGCAAACAAACAAAACAAAACAAAACAAAACAAAAAAACCCATATCATGATCACATTGAGTTTAATCCAAGAGGGCTTGGTGGGTTTAAAAATTGGAAGTCAACAAGGCAATCCACACAGAACATTAAAAGGAAAAAAATCACTTTATTATATCAATCAAGTAAGTAAAAAGTATTTGGTAAAAGTCAAAACTAATTCCTAGAAAACTAGGAATAAAAGAAAACTTCCTTATCTGATAAAGTGTAGCTACTCAAAACCTAGAGCAAACATCACACTCAGTGATGAAACACCGAAGCTTTGTCCCCGAGATTGAGAATGAGACAAGGATGCTAATCATTAACACTTTTATTCAGCATTACATTGGATATCCTAGCTAGCAACGAAGTGATTAAATAAAACCAGATTCCAGGTAGATTTTTGTTTATCTAAATACAAAAATAGAAAATATTGGACAAGGTGCCTTACTGGACAAGGAAAGAGATGCCTGGGGGGTGTCAGCTGAATGTGGCAGAGACACGAAGATGAAATGACTATCCAAACCAGAAATCCTCATTTTCTACATCCCCAACTGTGCTGCTCTCCCAGCATGCCCCATTCCATAAAATGATCAAGCCCAGGAATAAAACCTGATTTTCTTTTCCTTACCATCTCCAGTATCCCTGACCACTTTTCTCTGTTTCTCTTCCCAGTTCCAGTCCAAGCTGTCATCCTCACACACCTACGATCCTACATCAGCATTCCCCCTGCTTCTGGTTCTACCCTAACTTCTGTGGAGTTCTCACCCCACAGTTAGAGTAATCTTGTTAAAACGGAAGTCAGATTCTAACACTCCCTCTGATAGCTTCCTGCTGCAAGTAAAATAAAATCTAAAGTCCTTACGGTGGCCTACAAAGCCATACACTGGCCCATGGTGACTTTCCTGACTCTTCTTACCTTCTATTCCTCTCCCCTTCCTTTACTGGAATCTACACCTGTGCTTCCAAAACGACAGCTACTAACCACATGTGGCTACTTAAATTTATACCTAATTAAAATTTGATTCTTCCATTGCATAGCCACAGTTCAAGTTCTTAATAGTCACATATAGTTATTGGCTCTGAATTGGACATCACAAAATAGAAGATTTCCCCTAAAGGCCCAGGATTTGAAGGTCTGGTTTCCAGCTGGTTGGCACTAATGGGATATAGGGCCTAGGCTGGAAGAGACCAGTCACTGGGGGTATGCCTTTGAAGGTTATATTTTGTCCCAGGGACCCTTCTCTCTGCTCCTGGCTGCCATGAGGTGAGCGGGGCCACACACTCTCACCACCATGACCGTTTGCCTTACCTCAGGCCCAAAGCAACGGAGCCAGCAAACCTTGAACTGAAACCTGAGCCAAAATAAATCCTACCTCCTTTGTCAGGTATTTTGTCACAACAACAGAAAGTTGACTAACAGAATTTTCATCAGTAAAGAAAGTTCTGCAGGATAGCACTGATCTAGACACACACCAACCTCATTCCTACTTTCAAGGACTTTGCACTAGCATTTTCTGGAATGCTCTTTCCCCAGTTTTGGGGTAGGCTGACTACTTCTCTTAATTCAGGTTTCAACTCAAATGACGTTCTTTAGGGGAACCTTCTACATTTAGATTGGACTGTCCAATCTGAAACAGGTCCTCAATCTTCCCTGTCCTCACACACTCTGCTCTATTCCCCTGCTTTATTTTCTTTATAGCATTCATTGCTACCTGAGATTATTTTGTTTTCTTCCTTTCTGTTTCTATCCATACAATGAAAGTTCCATGAAGGCAGAGACCATGATTGTGGGGTCCACAGCTGTATCCCCTGTGACTACAACAGTACCTGGCACACAGGAAGCAGAAAATACATAGGTGGACAAAGTAAAAAAAAAAAAAAAAAAAACAGAGAAAGACAGAGAGAGAGAGAGAGAGAGAGAGAGAGATTTCTAATTCTAATTCTAGTGCTACCTCATACATCACTACCTAGCAGTGGAATCCTGATCTAGTCACTCTTCTCTCTGAATCTCAGTTCTCCTTCTCTTAATTTATCCACTGAATTAGACAATTAGTACGCTATCTTCCATTTCACTCCTAAGAATTTTTGTGCATCTGAGATCATTTGATTCTCTTATAGATAACTGTATCTCTCTCTAAAGAACTAGGATCATGAGAAATCATTAATATTCAATACAAACCTCCATCAAGACTCCGGGATGCCCGTTTGCTTGCTGTGCGCTCAAAGTGTGGGGCAGGCCTGTCTATTAGAGCACTAGCTTGCCTGGTCTGAGCTTGAGTCCGGCCGCTATATCGAAATTTGGATCCCAGGGCAAGAAATTTGCTCTTGGGAATGGTGTCTGTAGATGTCAGTCTGAGAGAAAAATCATAATAATCACATATTACAGAAATTATCTCATTCTGAAACTGTAGAATGAAAAATAAAAACAATAAAAATTTTTTCTCAAAATTTCAAGGTGTAATTGTAGTTATGAGGAGATTTCCAATCAAGCAATCATTATTTCAGTTCCATGTCATGTCTTAAAGCAATCAGTATAATTTAGTTGTTGCTTACATTAACATCGTTTTGTATCTCTATAGATAGGGCCTGATGGTTTTCACTGCAATGCTTTCACTATATTTCTGTAATATTTTCATCATTTTATGGATTCAGGAAACTGAACTGCCAAAAGGAAGTTACATGTGTAAAGGACACATATCTGTGAAGGGACTGGGCAGTAACGAAGGCCAAGCCCAGAACTGTTAGCTACAGTTAGGTCAATCATAGAGCACCTATGAACACAGGTTCCTACTCTCCATTTCTCTCCTTCCTTCTACCACACAAAGAAAGGTGCTTTGGGAATGTTGAGGTATGCTTTCAACCCAGAGGGTGAAAACTGGATTCATTTTGTCTTCCTACGATGATTTTGCTGGAACTAAACAAAAGTGCCAGTCACACAAAGAAGGGAATTTCAAAAGCAGACTTAAAATAGAAACGTGTATAAATAATTTATCCTTGAAAAACACTTAAGTGAGAACAATACCTGAAAAATGTGTGATGCTCTACACAGACTTTCCATAATTTCTTAGCTGCTCGGTAACTGGGAAGTTTGAATCCAATGGTACTTTCGTATTGTTCTTGCTATAGAAACACAAACATGGAACATGAAGTATCACTTGACCACAATGATACAGCACCAGAGAATATGGTGCCACCAAAGAGATCATTGTAAATACAAATAATGTTATCAATTTAAGGACATAAAATATCATTTGAAATGTTTTCCTACTCACCAAAAGAAAGTCACTCCTGAGGATGTCCTTTTCCAAAGCAAGGAAGCCAAGAAATGCATATTATTCATGCATTTTATTTTTGTTCAGAAAACACACATGCATGCACACACAAACAAACACAGGCATTTTTTCTGAGACATAATTAAGTCACACTTTGATTGTCTAGACATTGCTTTTCCTTAGTCATTATCTGTATTTGGGATATGAGATTATTCAATCATCAGGGAATTAGATATGATAATTTCTCCATCGATCAATACTATTACACAATAGTACTTAGTAATAGGAACTAAAGATTTAGCTCAGACCAGATTCTTTTTTAATTAAATTTTAGAATTGGCAAATAAAAACTGTATATATTTATTGTGCTCAGTATGCATATATTGTAGAATATACCAAATCAGGCTAATTAACATAGGTATTAGCTCACACATAATTTTTTGGTGGTGAAAACCCTTAAATTTAATCTCTTAACAATATTTTATCTTTGATTTGTGCTGGGTATTGAACCCAGGGTCTCATGCATTCTAGGTATCACTTAGCAATTTTTAAGAAGATAATACAGTGAACTATAATGATTATAACTGGTCTCTTAAGCTTATTCCCCAGATTCTCTATTAAATGTTTATTCTTTTTCCTTTTGATTGCCCATTAAGTTATCTGGACACCTCTGACTGAAGCACACCAAATTCCACCAGGGCCCTGAGAAACATGCCAGGGCCTCTTACTTCTGTGTCTCCCATAAACATATGGCATGAAATAGAAAAGGAAAGTGACATTTGTTTTCAGTGCCTATTAAGGCCGGTAACACTATGATTAGACAGGATAAATTTTCACACTGAAGAAAATGAGTTCAGAGAAGTTATTTGCTCAGTTTCATAGCCATGAAATGGCAGAGCCAGAATGTCACCTTCTCTAACTACCGTGCTACTTCAAAATCAACAAAAGTAGTCATATTCCACTTCTAGAATCCTATAGTTCCTGACTGCTTTCTTAAATAAGAATTCTGCATTTTTAGCACACAGTTGACATTTACAGAGACTGAGGCCTTCCTATTATCGTATTTATCAATTTGAGTGTATACTTATTTTTGTTTTCCCACATTAAGATACAAGAGTGTTAAGGGATAGGATACCCTTTTTTACCCTTAAATTGCAAAGAAAGTCCTAATACATATTTCTTGGTCGAATAACTCTAAGACTTGAAACTTTGAGGGAAGACACCAACTGCTTTGTGCTAGGCACAGATAAATAATTATAATAGAAAATAAATGCTTTGGACTGGGGCTGGGGCTCAGTGGTAGAGTGCTTGCCTGGCACGTGTGAGGTATTAGATTCAATTTTCAGTACCACACAAAATAAATAAAGGTATTGTGTCCATCTACAACCACAGTTTTTTTTTTTTAAATAAAAAAATAAATACTTTAATGATAATCCCTACCCAAGATATTTAAGGCTGCACATCTAGAATTTCTAAGCTCAAAGAGTGAGCCACTTTCACCAGCAGATGGTGATATATAAACATACAAAAAGCCACCTTATGTCAGTCTGGTCCTTTTTTGTGTTGAGCTTCCACAGTTGTTATATCATTTGACGTTCAAATAAACTGCGACTAAGGAGGTATTATCCTTCTTAAATGATAAGGAAAGAATCTTAGACTTATCCAGGGTCTTTTGTTTAGTAAGTAGAAGAGAAGGAACTAGAGCTTTTTAAAAAACTTTAATTCCTACTTAAACAATTTTCTGTTGCATCATGATAGCTCTTTTACCAGTTAAAATTGGCCAGCATTAGTATATCCTAAATTTGGGCACCTATTAGAAACTGAGTTGATCCAGTATTCAGTTGAACACACGACTTTATTAAAAATCTAGAACTTATGCATGAGGCTCTGGATTCAATCCCCAGTGACAAGAAAAAAAATAATCTAAAACTTGACCCTGGAACACATAGTAACATATGCATATGAATAAATTTTAATTATAGAAGGTAGGGTATAAAAACATTTAACTCCACAAATAATTTTAGAATCTCATGCCACAGAATTTATATATTTTCCCATCAAGTTCTTACCTGGAGTAAACAAGAAACAAGTTTACCAATCCAGGTTTTACTTTTGGCCTTGGAATATTTACTTACAGGAAGAGGAATGTCCGGAAAACCAGTAATAAGAAAAGAAGTATTACAGGACTTAACGATTTAGAAAACAGAAATATTGGTCCCTGAATAGTTAACTAGAGACTTCTCAGATGATATAACAAGGGAAATGGCAGTGAGATGTTTGGTTTAGGAGGAAAGAAACATGAATTCTGTACCTCGCCAGGCCGGATCTTGATGAAAAAGCTGCTGCGTTTATAAGAAATCTTCAATACTTTGGGCCAAGGAAAACGGTTAATTCTCAACTTATCTTTGTAAACCAAAAGGCCACTAGAGCAGACACCTAGGATGATATCCACTCCCTCCAAGTCCTGAAAAAGAAAAGTGTCAGCATTTCAGTCTTGAGCAAAGTGCTCAACACATCATTAACTATTATTAGATAATCTGAAGATATCAGCAACTAGAAACAGTTATAAAGGGTATCATGAAAAATAAAGTATAACCTGACAATTATAATCCATATCAGCAGACAAGACTTCCCAGAGGTTAGTGCTTAGGGCTATGTTTATCACCTGGGGATACAACTCTTTCTCTCTTTTAATGACATGTTTGCACAATTCTAATTCTTTTTTTTTTAAATGATACAGTGGTAATCCCTCCAGATAATCATGTTAAGATTTGACTCTATTCCTGTATAAACTCAACACAAAAAAATCTCAGATTCTTAAAATAACTTATGTTAAGTATATTAAATTATAAATATTATCCCTAAGCCTAGAAGGAACATTGAGGCAAAATGAAGTCATGTTTACATGACTCTTTATTAAAGAAATTTTTAAAAATATTAATCATCTATGTAATTCAAGGAAAAATAATCTCATCTGAGTTAATTTGTACAGATGACTATGTTTAGCTAAATAATCAAAACCCAGAGTTAAATGCTTTTGATTACTCTTTTTCCTACAATGAGGATAGAGAAAAACATTAGTGCCTACATGTGTTATGTACAAGCATAAAAGAGATGTAGAAATTGAATATAACTTTAATTCAATGACTATGTGACTGAAAATTTACCTCAAGATGCCCTTTTAAGTTTTTAAAGCCTGGGGGTACAACTATCTCTCTCTTTTCATGATGTGCTTTACAGAAACTGTTTTACCAACTGCCTGATTTCTTCACCCATTCCCAATTGACACCAACCTCTAGCAGGAGATGGGAAGTTCTGGAAATACACCTTTTTTGAAATACTGATATTTCTATTGTCTAGTTTAGAAATTCACAGAAGTCATAGCACCCAACCCCAAATAATCCAGGACAACATCTGAAATTAGAATTACTTGACCTTAAGAAACCATCAGATATTCAGGTTGAGAAAATCCTGAAAGTTCAGTCTAGTCCAGTCACAGACCAGATGTTTGAATGTCTCTTTTCTAAATTCCTAACAAGTGATTATTGTGCCTATCCTGGAATACTTCCAGTGACAGGGAACTCATCACCCTTTGAGGTAGCCCATTCCATCTTTGAAAAGCTCTGCTAGATAATTTGTCAAACTGAGCTGAACAATGTATTTCCTTATAGTTTACTTTTTACTATCTCTGTGTTTGTATCTCGAAGCCATAGTAAAATCTCTGTTTCACACAGCACTCCTTTAAATTAACATGAAGGTAGAATAAACATCACTGTTCCTTCGTTCTTCACTGGATGCAGTTATGAGCCTCCTCATCATGCACACTAGTTCAGTTCCTTCAAATGAGCGTCTCAGCTTCCCTTTGAGCCCGCTCCCTCACAATATCCTCAACCTCCCAATCCACTTCAGTCTCTAAAGATGAGGGAAGTCAAGCAATTGCCTTAGTATTCCCTCTGAAAGGCTTATTAGGCAGAAGTAGGATTAAAGTTCAATGCCCTAACCCAGGGGTTCTCCATGAGTCACAGTGGTGCATTCAGTGTGCATTAGAATCTCCATCCCAGCTTCTGGTTCAATAAGTCTGAGATGGAACCTGAAAAGTGCGTTTCTAATTTCCTCGATGATGCAAAATGCTGCTGACTCAGAGACCACACTTTGAGAACCATTAAACTACGCCAGTGGTTCTCAGGTTCAAGCATGCATTAGAATCATTTGGAATGCTCATTAAATCTGGAGATTCTAGAGCTTGTCCTCTGAAATAAGTCAGTAAATCTGGGAGAAGCTCAGGAATCTGTATCTTTAGTAGACACCGCAAGTGATTTAGATGATGTTGGCTGTGAAAGAAGCCTTGCTGCCACTGTAATTTTCAAATGTAAATGCACTTTAGGAGAATACAACTTCTTTTTCTCTAGGTTGTATTTTTTGATTTTTTCTAGTGGCTTGTGAAACTTTATTCTGACAGTGGAATTGCCAAATGGTAATTCAACTGATATACTTAAAATTTTAACAAGAATTACTACTTATTTTGAATGTTTTAAAATAACCCAGATAAATGTGGGTGAAAAAGTAGCACATGATACAAGTGCAATATATGCACAGCCAACCTGCATCAACTAATGCATATTAATAAAGGCCAGAATTATATTACCTTTGCTTTATGAAGATCAACTCCATACATAGACAACTTTTTGGCATTCTCAAGAAATTCCAAGTCAGCCTGAGCTGGAGTCATGGACCTTTGAGAGAATAAAAATTAAAAGTCAGTGTCATTGTATCTACATTTACAGTAATAACAGTTGTATCTTCATGACACTTTATATAAACACACAATCATACACGTGCCAACCAACAGGTAAATAAAATATATTTTATAGTCCATAAGCTAATTATTATGGACTGGAAATGTTATCACAAAGAAAACAATATCTTGAGAAAGCAAAAAGGCACCAAAGAGCTACTAGGGAAAAAAAAGTTTAAACCACCCTAACAATTTCCTTCAAGTGACCTCATCCATCATTAGCTCTGTCCTCCCTCTCTTCAACCTTTTTCTACTCCATACATAAATTCCTTCCACTAATTTTCTTGCCAAGGAGATGACCAAATTAAATCCTCAAGGGGCGTGGGACAATTTACAAGATCCTCTTAGCTGCCTTTTTTCCCCTCTATCCCCCTGAATTGAGTTATTATGGAAATTAAACAAGAGGGCAGCTGATGTTACTTAACTGGGACTCTTAATGGGGCCAGGTTTGATGAAAAGAAAATTTCTGGTAACAGATGGTGTCCTGCCCACTGATCTAAACAAAATAAATTGGTTAATAGAAGCACACAGATAATGGGACTGCTTTCTGTTATAAGATGTCTTCATTACCAGGCAAATAATGAATTAGATGTGTTTGAAAACAATCAGTCTCACTGTCTAAACATTCACTGTGCTGGTCTTTCCTTCTCTAGAAGTTTTATCTCTTTTGAAAAGTGCTCACTGAGATTTGAAGACAAAGTTATCACTTCTAATGTTGCACAAATCAGACCAATCAAATATAACTTCCTAGTAACAATAACGCAGTCTCATCTCAAAAAAAAAAAAAAAAAAAAGCCAGTTTCCCATAAGACTGCTTCATGCTATAGAAAGCAGCAGGGGTCTCTTCATGTAACAAGGAAAAGTCTCTTCCAAACCCATCTGTCTTTACCCTCATTAAAAAGAACAAAGGATTCCTCAGAACAACAACAACCAAAAAAAGAAAACACTCAGGAGAGAAGGCTGCAGATCTGTTATAACTCAGCCTCCCTAAATAAACTTCATTTTACAAACTCTAAAGCATCTCACATCATCTGTTTACTAATGGACCTGAAGTTGAAGATTGAAGAAGAAAAAAAAAAAAAAAAGGGAAAATAAACCATGTATGTCTATATACTCAAGTCATTCAAAACATCTCAGGGAAGTTTTATAGTTGTAAATTTCTTTTCCATATAAAAGATACACTTCTAGTTAAGGTTACTCCCAGTTATTTCATATTTTGCTGTTGTTATTCAGACCAATGGGATGAATTTTAGGAGTTTGAAGCTGGAAAGAAATCTGAAGGTAATGGAGTTTAACATTTTCATTTTGCTGATAAAGAAAACAGGGCCTGAGGGATCACATGATCTGAATAGGCTGAAACACTGGTTTGAAGCAGCTTGCTTAAGTTCTTAAGTCGGGACTCAAGTCACATTACTTGGGTTAGAATTACTTGGTTCCTGCATTTGTGGGTGGTGAGCCAGTGTTTCCCTCAATCTCCTCTATAAAGTAAGAATCACATTAGTGTCTATTTCCAGATATTAGAATAGGCAGTGATATTTTGTTGTTGCTGAATAAATGAGGATTAAATGAGATAATGGTTGTGAAACTGCTTTGTAAACTTTGTTTATTCAACCTTTGTTTTCTAATAGTACAGTGGTCCATCCCTACATAGATTATAAAATCAAATTGAGAGAAATAATTTGGATCAGTTAAAGATAAAGTCAAATTCTAAAACATTAAATGAAGCAATCGTGACAAAAATCTTCCCTACATTCACAATACCACAGGGTTCAGTTTAATTTCTCCCTTTTCACAATTTGTATTTGCTTTCACCAACTCTTAGTATCCCAACAACTCTCATTATTGCCAGTAACCCCTTCCCCATATGGATGCCCCCTTATCCTGTCTGGACCCAAATCTCCATGGATTCACACACATGGCCTGCTTCACACACATGGATTCCCCTAGATCTTTGAAAATCATAATAAGCTGGGAAGAGACTGAGTATTGTCCAGCTGGGTTCAGGGTACATGCTTATCTCAGCTACTCAGGAGGCGGAGACAGGAGGATCACAAGTTCCAGGCTAGCTTAGGCAACTTAGCAAGACCCTTTCTAAAAATTAAAACTAAAAAGGACAGCAGGTGTAGCTCAGTGGTAGAGTGCACAAGCATCTAGGTTTAATCCCAGTACCACTACCCCTGCCCTCCTCCCCCCAAAAAAGTATTGTCCAGAGTTTTTTCAGTACCATCCAACAAATTACTATTTATAAGTACTTCAGCTTAAAGTACCTAACCAGGGCACTCTGGCACTTCAGAAAGATTAGCTCTTGCTCATTACAAAGAGAAGGTATAGCAGTCTCCCTGTATTTATTTATTTCAAGCAAGGAGGGTCAAGCCATGCAGTGAGTTTCAGTGTTAAGTGACAGTCTTTTGATAATGTTAGTTTCATCTCCTAATTAAGTACTGTGATTTCAAATAATTAAGTGGGGACAATGACAAGTTTACATACCTTCCTAATACCCACAAATGGAGGGCAATTAATTTTAAAGCTTGATTTGCTAGTGTTAATTTAAAGAGCTAATTATAGCTTTAAAATCCCTGTCTGGGCAAAGGGCCACTACTACAGGTTCCACTTACATAGGCTGTCTTCTACTTGTTTGAGGAGCAGGGTGGTAATTGCATCAATACATATATTGAAGTGCTTATGCCTCAGCAGAAATTTCTCTAGAGTGGTTAAAGTACCATATTCTCGGACATAATTAAATTTTCCATTTGGGTTTCTGCTTGTGAGGGCTACCAATCTTTCCAAAAAGGAGCAAGCAAATTCCATGACTTTATTGCCATAGACCTATCAGAACATCAAATAATCACATCCACCTGTCCATTGAGATCGCTCCACCTATTTGAGCTGAAAATTCTAAGTTCTATGAGTGGTTCTCCAAATCCAGATGCACCTTGCTTGTAAAATGGCAATAAGGATTATTGTTTTTCTTATCCTAGCAAATATATAACCTCTCATTATATACTAGTCACTGTGCTGAGTACTTCACATGACTTTTCTGATTTAACAATTATAAAATTTCCATTATCAAACTCATTTCAGATGAGAAAACTGAAGCTTAGAAGGCTTAAGTAACTTGCCAAGAGTCACAGAACTGATAAGGAATGGAATCTGAATCCAAAGTAGAACAGGCCAACTCCAGAGCTATGGTTTTAACTATGTGCCGTACAGTTCAACTCAGTGGTTCTCAAACTTTTTTGGCATTAGTAACTCTTTACTCTCTTAATTATTAAGGACCCTGAAATACTTTTCTTCATGTGCTTATATCTATCAGTATTAACTATATTAAAATTTTTTAAATTAAAAAATTTAAAATTTTTATTAAATGTCTAAAGAATAACAAGTTCATTATTTTTACTATTAATCTTTGTGAAAAACAACAATGAAGGATTGAGAATTTAAAATTCTTCTTTTAGGGCTGGGGAGATAGCTCAGTCGGTAGAGTGTTTGCCTCGCAAGCATAAGGCCCTGGGTTCAATCCCCAGCACCGCCAAAAAAAAAAAAAAAAAAAAAAAAAAAATTCTTCTTTTATAGTACATCAAAACTCAACAATAGCAGTTTTTAAATGTGTGTGTGTGTTAGCAGGGATTAAACCTAGGGCCTGACACACACTAAGCAAGTTCCCTACCACTGAGCCATATCGCCAGACCAACAATAGCAGTAAGGTTGGCTGCAATGTGAAATCCATAAACTTTTTGTACTGTTACATTAAAATTCATTGGTCCATCTTGCTTTTTTTTTTTTTTTTTCTTTTCTTTTCTTTTTTGTTTTTGGGTACCAGGGATTGAACCCAGAGATGCTCAATCAATGAGCCACATCCTGAGCCCTTTTTATTCTTTATTTTGAGACAGAGTCTCACTAGGTTGCTTAGGGCTTGCTAAGTTGCTGAGGCTAGTTTTAAATTTCTCATCTTCCTGCCTCAGCCTCCTGGGCCTCTGGGATTACAGGCAGGTACCAGCATGCCTGGCCTACATTGCATTCTGAATGAATCATTTTACCCATGAGTGAGTTCAAAACATATTGCATAGCTCAAAAATATTAGTTCATCAAATTAAATCTTCCAAATGTCAACACATTTCATACAATATATGTTTTTAAAAGTCATATTCATTAAAAATACCACCTAAGCAGAAAAGTCTAAGAATTTGGAAGCTGTCAAGATATGGCAGTATATTCAAGTTTTCCAAAATTATTATTATTTTAAAGATATGGGGACCCTATGTTTACACAGGCTGTTCTCAAAGTCCTGGGCTCAAGTAATCCTCCTGCCTCCAACTCCTGAGTAGCTGGGATCACAGGCACGTGCCACCTTGCTAGGCTAACATTCTAATTTTTACTTAAAAACTTGAATGTTGTCATTAACAACAAATGCTGTTAGTTTTTTTCCTAGAAGTACTGACTTATTTCATTTTTGAGAAAATATATGCCAAATAACAATGTCTAAATAATCAGTTTGTTGGTCATTTTTTTTTCAAGAAAAAACAGTGTTACATAAAAAAGGGGCTCATTCAGCTCACAAGTCAATCACACAAGCACTTTTCCTCAAAAATGCTCTGCTTCGGTATGCAGCAGAAATGCTCTGCATATTCCCCCTTTAATCATAAAATATTAAATTGAAATATACTCAAAAGTTAATTAAGTTAACACTTTTTACCATTTCATTAGGAGTATTCTTAAGTGAACAGGCCATTTTTATTTTTATTTTTTAACGGCAATGCATATTGGTGAAGAATATAATGACTATTAGTGCAGGTTGGTGCAGTTGCCTTGATTTGTGCTCTACCCCTTTCAACACAGTGAAAAAGACAGGTATTTTAGTCTTATGGAAACAATTTGGTTGCGGCTCAGTGGGTGAGCGCTTGCCAAGCACCGAGGCACTGTGTTCAATCAGCACAACATAAAAATAAATAAATAAAATAAAGATATTATGTTCATCTACTAAGAGGGAGTTTATTGTTTAAAAAATTTTTTTGACCTTCTAGACCCCTTTACAGAATCTTAAGAACTGTTGGCTTCATTTAAATGATAGTTGAAAAGATTAAATGTGACATTGTGCATAAAATGTTTAACATAGTATAGTATCTTATACATAATAACATGTACAATAATGAGCTACCTATAATTATTATGATTATGTAGCAATGCTATAAAGGAGAGTCAAGCATTGGATGAAAGTGAGACTATATAAGTCCTTTCAAACCTGAAAATCCGTTATGATCAAAAAATCACTAAAAGAATACTCAGAGGGAATCAGTGGTAGAAGAATGCTTGCCTTGCATGCATGAGGCCCTGGTTCCCAGAACCACAAAAAATAAAAATAACAACAAATAAATTAAAAAATCATTAGAGATAGATTTAAAGTATCAATCATAATCTGATACCACCATTTTCTGCTATTCAGCTGTATGGCAGCAGTAAGCTATTTTCTTTTACTATTTTACTGATGGTTCAAAAACTATACTACTAATAAATATCATTTTTAAATTATTAGAAAACAAAAACAATATTTCCTACAATTGTGACATTCTATCAAAATATTTTAATCTTTCTTTTCAGTACTTGCTTTTGTATGTATGTATACGTGCATATATATAACATTTTTAGAATCATAAATAGAATGTAAATAAAAGTATTAAAAATATACTCAAAGACAATGCAAGATCCTTAAGTTATAATTATAAACAAGTTGAAAGTGGTATATTTAGTGATCTCAGACACCACCGCTTTGGAATGTATAAAACTGAACTTGAAAAGCAAACTCTGACAGTTCTCTTTAGAAATAATGTAACCGCACGACTGTTAGGTGACTCTCATAAGACGACTGCTTTGTAGGTTATAGACCTTAAATTCCTTAAATTGACTGAGGTGTCTGAACCTACAGGGGCAATAAGGCACCCAGAACTGCGCGGAGTTAGAACTTTCCTATTTGAAGCATCCCCATCCATGCAACCCTACTGGAATCAACCCAAGGAGAATGAGATGCTCAATGCTGGACAGAATACTTGTTACTATTGTGGCCAGCCTGCCAAGACCACACTTTGGATTTCTATTTGAGCAGTGTGACCCTTTAAAACGTGGTAACCTAAGTCATGCTCACATAACTCGGATGCGAACTCAAGGTCAAGATAAGCTTTTTACATTAAAAGCGTAGCTTATAAAGTTTAGCTATTTTGTGTTACTCAAAGAACAATGGATGTTTACTACAAAGAAACACAAATCTTTCAGGCACTTTAATATCAGATATGTGAAAGACAGAACAACATTGTATCAAGTGTTGTATGTACATTTCCTTTTCTAAACATTGCAATCACCCTGCTTCCTCTGAGGCAATCATTTCCATCAGACATTTAAGGAACCTGAAGTTGAGAGAGGCGTTAAGTGAATTACCTAAGGTCACAAAGCCGGGATAAAGCATGACTTCAACCTAGCTCAGATGAACTATATGTCCTTGCTCGTGATCACTATGCTATGATACCTTCCAATGTTAAAAATTATTTTCATGGGGGCTGGGGTTGTGTTTCAGTGGTAGAGCGCTCACCTAGCATGCGTGAGGCCCTAGGTTTGATCCTCAGCACCACATAAAAATAACATAAGGTATTGTGTCCACCTACAACTAAAAAATATATATATAAAAAAATTATTTTCATGGAAAAAAATAGCAGTATAGTCAGTGAATTCAATGAATACTTTTAAAGATAACTGCAGGAGTTTCAAGGGCCCTCCACAATCTATTCACATACATAGATTCCAAGTTTAAAACTCTTGCTCTAAGGAGCTACTACAGCAGAGTAAGTTAAAATCTGAAGAGGAAAAAAACCTGTAAGGCAGTAATAGCTACCATTTATTGAGCACCTACTATGTGTCCAGCTCTGTGGTAAGTGCTTTACATATATTACTTTATTTAGTTTTTATTCTGTAATACGATGTCCATTACTACAGTGAGAAAACTTAGGTTCAGAGAACTTAAAGTGACTTGCTCAAAGTCAAACAGCAAAGGGAAATTAGCTCATTGCCAACTCAATTCTAAGGCAGCATGCTCCCACTTAGGCAAATGCTGATTCAATACCAGGGCAAGGGTTTAAGCTTATTACCAAAACAAACAGAACAAATCCTGGAGACAGTCACCTATATGATTTATGCAGTTCCATGACCTTCTCTTCAAGTTCCTTGGTCTGATTTGGAGCCAGTTGAAAATCACTAACATAATCCACACCATGGAGTTCTGGATCGTAGTCTCCCAGCTCAGACTGGATGGTGTAAGAACCCAATAACGCTAAGGTTGCAAAGGAACAGGGCAGACGTCCTGCAACAATGTCCTGTCGAAGCTGAAGACATAAATAATACCTATAGCCAAAAGAGAAAATGTTATATGTCAGTAATAACAAAATATAGAGGGACAAAAAGGAATAAAAGGGAGGGGAAGGGAGAGAGAAAAGAAAAATAAGATCAAGTAAATGTGAGATCACAGTAATAACTGTTCCATCTAAGTAGTGGGCAACCTAGGTGATACAAAATATGAAGCAGCATATACACATCAACTACCTGACCTTCGCCAAAAAACTTGTGGGTGGGTATGACTCCTAGATTATAGACATGGAGGCAGCCTCAAAGGCTTAGCTGGCTCAATGTTAATTATAAAATCTGTTTGGTAAAAAACCAGGTCCTTTCTTTTCTATCACCTCACTTTACCAAATGAGTAGATACTGTCCTTCAAAAACAAAGATCGCATTATCAACACATTTTCACCAGGATGTGAAAATTTCAGTGTTTTCCTCCCAGATCAACTAAGTGGCATGTAGCCTTCCACATACTATTGGCCACCTCATAAGACCAGTTTCACCCAGGTGCTAAACTGTTGGTAATTCAAACTGCAGCTAAACAGTTCAACTAAACAGCTGAGCGCCCTATCACATACAGACACTTGTTTCTAATAGTGTGATATTCATACCTGTAGCCCTGACCTCCTTACCACATGTTCTAATTGAGTTAACTAATTCAGACAGTTCTACTGAACAAGAAGGTATTTTAACCATAATAAGGGGTTTTTTTTAACCACAATTTGTTGAATAATATATGTATCAACCATAATTTTTGCTATCTATAATTAATTGCTACTTTTATGGGGGGATTGTTTATTTTTCTGAAATGGGGTCTCCTCACATTGTCCAGGTTGACCTTGAATTTGCAATCCTCCTGCCTCAGCCTATTTATTATACAGTTGGAGTTCAGACGTGCACAAACATGCCTGCCCTTTTTCTTTTTTTTTTTTTTTAAGTCACAGTGACATTGAATAACTCACAAGAATCTTAAACTCCCTTAAAACGTAGGAAACTAGCAAAGGCTTTTAGGAACATATTTTGTTTTACAGAGTAAGCCTGGATGAAGAAAGAAGATTAAGTGGATATTATCTGTGTAAAAGAAAGAAACAGTTTTATCAGGGAGAGAGATGGCATCTTAGCTTCAAGAATGTACTAAAGATGAATGGACAACAAAGTAATCTTAAAAAAATGATATAAACTTGCTGGCTGTGGTTACACATGCCTGTAATTGCAGCAACTCAGGAGGCTGAGGCAGGAAGATCACAAGTTCCAGACCGGCCTCAGCAAATATAATGAGGCCCTAAGCAACTTAGTGAGATCCTGACTCAAAATAAAAATAAAAAGGGCTGGGATGTTGCTCAGTGGTAGAATGCTTGGCTGGCATGTGCGAGGCTCTGGGTTCAATACTTAAAAAAAAAAAAAGTTACAAACTCTTCATAGAATTTAATGATCAGAGTTTTAAAGTTACTTTTATTTTATTTGAATGATATGAAAATGGAGGCCTACAGACTGTAAAGTTGCCTAAAATCAGACAGTTGACAACAAAATCAAAATTAGAAAGCAATTTTTCAGCAACCAACAACTCAATTTAACAAACAATTGCTAAGCACCGACTATGTACAAGGCTCCTTATAAGATGTTATGGACATAAATATGTACAATAGTATTTTGCAATATATTGCATTTCTGGGTTTTTTGTTTGTTTGTTTGTTTGGTTTTGGTTTGTTTGTTTGTTTTTAGGCTGTTTTTGTTTTTTGTTTTGGTACTGGGGATTGAACCCAGAGTGGACTAACCACTGAGCCATATCCCCAGCCCTTTTTATTTGTTGAAGGCCTTGCTAAATTGCTGAGGCTGGCCTTGAACTTGTGATCCTCCTGACTCAGCCTCCCAAGAGGCTGTGATTATAGGCATACACCACTGTGCCTGACAAAAGTCATTTTCTTAAAAGAAATCATTAGGTTGTTTTCAAAGAATGTAAGATTATTTTATAAATTAAGTAGGCTCAAAGGAAAATTCAGTTCATGAGATCATGTACCTAATCATATAGTCTAAAAGAGAGAGAAATTATAATAACCTTGAGCTTTTAGTTTCTTTTTCTTTCTTTTCTTTTTTCTTTTTTTTTTTTTTTTTTAATCCCTATAAGGAATATAGTGAGAAAGAAGTATGAAGGAGAAGGGAAAAAACAAACAAACAAACCCAGCAGAGTCACTTTCCACTTCATGTGGCAGGTCAGATACTGGAGGTTTTTTGGATCACTTATTTGCAAAACTATCTTAAAGTGGTCAGAAACTTTCTATCTTAGGCTACTCATTTAACAGCACATCATTTTTCTTTAATTTTGAGTTTATGATAATGAGAATTACTATTACAAATTTAACTATAGATTAATTATTTACCTTGTTATGTCTTCTGTTAGCTGTGCTGGGTCAGGTGGATAAAACTTTACATTAAATGTGAAATTCCATGGGACACCTGCAAAAAATGAACAAAACAATTTTCTGTTTATGCCTAATTTTCTGTTTATGCCTAATTTTCTGATTGCTTTAAGTATCTCAAAATAATGAAAGAAAACTTTTTAAAAATCTTTTAACATTTTCATGCTTTGTGGTAAAAAAAATTTTTAGGAAGAAAGTTGTTTATACACTATTTAGTACTAGAGGATTTCATTTCTTTAATTTAGTAACTTTGTTTACAAAGAACTAGAAGTACATAAGCAAAATAATATGAAGGAAACCATAGTATAGATCCTATAGGTAAACATGTGTAGAGCAATTTTATTTATTTCCTATTTATGTATTTAGTTAGTTTGTTTGTGGGGCTGGGAATTCAAATCTAGGGCCTCATGCAAGCCAGGAAAGTGCTCTAATACTGAGCCATAGCCCCAGACCCCAGTAGCAAAGGTTTTCAAAATGTGATCTCTATACTGTTCTGTGTCCTGAGAGATCACAGGTTCCCAGCAGATATTCTTTCTCACTTTTGGCATTATTTATTTGTGGTATCGGTCAATAGTATCTCAAATAAACAAGAGCATGAGTCTCATTAGTTTGAGTGATATTGGGAAATTATTTTAAAAGAAGAAGGGACCCTAGGAAGGGTCCTTATTTTTCATTTTTTATTTTGAGAGGGGGTCACTAAACTGAGACCCTGACTCAAATTTTTAAAAAAGGGCTGGGGATAGCCACCCTGAATTCAATCCCAGTACAATTAAAACAGAAAACAAAAAAACAAAAAAACAAAAACAAAAAAGTAGCTCCATTTAAAATAGGCATAGAAACTCTAAGAATTAAATCCTGAAATGAACAAAAAAAGTCCTATATATTTTTTTTAATCTACATTGAAAACCAGAGATTGAGTAAAGGTTAAATGGAAGATGCATTTCAGTTTTTCCGGTTAAGTGCCACCCTTCAGGGTTTTCCTAGCATGACTGTTAGCTTCCAAAGAGTAAAGCCTGATCTCAGCCAATAATCAGGATGCTTGGACTCACCATTTGGTTGGGTACTTACTGTATGCCAGGCACTAAGTCAGCCCTCTTACATACATTAACTTTTTTATTCCTCAGAAACCCAAGGACGTAGGTACTAGTACATTAATTTGCTTGATATATGAAGAAACAGATACTTAGGAAAGTACACAGTTAATGAATCAGAATTTTCTTACTCCAAATCCCATGCTTTTAACCACTGGGTTCTACTATCCTACTACAAACATCTATGTATCAAATATGCTTCTGTGTTTTACCTCCAAATATTTGAAATAGTGTGAATGTCTTAATGAATGTGTACTTTTAAGCATACTAAAACACTTAATATAGGATTTCCTTAGAAATGGTCAATGTTTTCCTTCAACATTTGACCAGTATAAACAAAGCCTACTCAGCTCCTAACACTTACATTAACCCATTTCTAATGCTTCATATCTCAAAAACCTTCAGTGGCACTTAGGTCAAGAAAAACAAACCCATAACTGTCTCTCAAAAAAAGGGAGGGGCAGTATTTACAGTGTATAACAAACTAATACCATCTGTTGTTTCACTTTCCAATATGATAAAACCACGTCAATGTAGCCATTGTTTATTCATAATTCCTCAAATAGACTTTTTAAAAGTATATTTTTAGTTGTTGATGGTCACAATACCTTTATTTTATTTATTTGTATGTGATGCTGAGGCTCAAACCCAGTGCCCAAAACGTAAGCAAGCGCTCTACCACTGAGCCACAAGCCCAGCCCTAGACGTTTTAAGTCCTCTCTACCACCTCTAAAAATGCATTAGTTAGAGAAAATCAATATGGAAAAAAAAGGTAGTCAAAAGAATGTTTCACATATGTGAATTCAATATTTGAGAACTTTAAACTTATTTCTTAACACAGAAAAATGGTAATATTTCAGCTGCATAATAACATTAAGAAAATAAAATAAGCAACAGCTTACAAAGTGATTTTTTTTTCATCTCTTTGAGTTTTGTGTTAAGTAACTGATATAAAAAAAATTTGAAAATACCTACCATTTGTTGAAAGAAAAGAAGTACTTTTATCTATTGCTGATAGGCATGTAAATTGGTACAATACTCTCAATACTATGGAGAACAATTTGAGAATATCAAAAAGTGACACATATATGCCCTTTCACTTTGCAATTTCATATTCATAAGTGTATCTCAACATACTTGAATGTAGTCAAAATGCTACATTTATAAGATAATTTGCAAAATTCTAGAAACAACCTAAATGTATATATTTAGCAAGAGAAGATAAGTTAAATTATGGGTTAGCTGTATGTTGGAAAACTAGGTAGACATTAAAAAGAAATAAGTAGCTTTTTACAGAATAATCTCCAACATATAGTGTTAAGTGAGAAAAAAAAATCAAAGAACAGTACATATTGAAAGCTATGTGAGTTGTGGGGGTAGAAAAGGAATATTATTAAAAGTATGATTATATATTCCTAGACTATCTCTATAAGGATATACCATAAACTAGTTATAGTAGTTGGGAAACTTTGAAGGGGATCTCCTAGGCAGGAAACCCAGGAGGAAAGGGGAAAATAATAGTGGGGACACCTGCTTTCACTACATACTATTTTATGCCATTTTAATTTTGTTCTGTGTATATTCACTACTTGTTTTGATGCCTGAAAAAAATTTTAAGGGATAATCTTTTGTCTCCTCCTACTAAACAAATTCCTAAGGGCAAGAACTTTTTCTGTTTTATTTGGTATGCTTCCCTAGTTCCTCTGACAGTGCTTGGCATATCATGAGTGCTCAAAAAATATTTATCGAATGACTGAAATAAAATAACTCGTCTTGTAGCATTGTTGTGAAAGCCATACGAGAATGCTAAAACTCAGGATTTTTTTTTTTAAGGATTGAATAAGAAGGATAATGCATACTAGGTTATTGAAATTATTTACCTATCCATTATTCTAGTTATCCCAATAACCTCAAGTTACTGAACGTAGTGAAATAAAAATTTTTGTTTTTTAAACTGACAGAAAACTGGGGTGGGAGTTGTAGCTCAGTGATAAGTGATTGCCTAGCAAGTGCAAAGCACTGGGTTCCATTCTCAGCACTGCTTACAAATAAATAAAAATAAATAAGGGTCCACTAATGACTAAAAAATAGTTTTTAAAAAACTGACTAAAAACCTGTAATTGTCTGCACTGTTGGGGGGGGGGCGTGCAATGGTACTGGGAATTGAGCCCAGGGCTTTGCACACTGAGCTACATCCTGAGCCCTTCTTATTTTAATTTTCGGACAGGGTCTTACTAATTTGCCCTGCAGCAGAAATCACAGCATGAACCACCATGATAGGTCCATTTAGATTTTTCTCTCCAAAATATAGAAGTTTAACTGCATTAGAAATAATAACTAATGGAAATGGCCCAGATTTAACCTTTTCACTTTTGTTAACAGCACTTATTAGATGAGGAACTCAAACTTTTGGTTCCAGCCAGCCATGGTGGCACATGCCTGTAGACCTAGCCACGGGGGATACTGAGGCCAAAGGATCCTTACCAGAGGAAGACCAGTCTGGGGAACACAGCAGCCTCCTGCCTTAAATAGATAAAAACTTTCAGTTTTTATTCTTTTCTATGAAACAGTTACAACTTTTGGATACTACTAAAGAATCTGTCCAGTTTCCCTGTAAGCAAGTTTAGAATTAAATACAACAAGGATGTTAAAAAGGTTGATCACCTGGAATTTAAAAACAGTAAAGTTAAGCTTTAGTTAGTGACCATTTCTAGAACATGATAAACATAATTAGTAATATTTAGTGGAAAATATTTAGTGAAGGATAAAAATAGTGTCTAGAAAAAGCTCTAAAAATTGTCACCAATAAAAAGTTCTGCCTTCTAAGCCAGCAACACTTCAATGACATTCTTACCAAAAGTGCATAACCTGAATCTAACCATGCAGAAAAACATCAGACAAACTCCAACTGACCACTTATGAAACAGCTGGTCAATACTTCAAAACTACCAATGCTATGAAATAACTTTAAAGACTCAGGAATTGTACCAGATTACAGAAAACTAAAGAGATGTGACAAAGCTGTTTTACCTTAGGCTTTCTCTTGCTCTGAAGGACAGCATTGGGATGAGTGACAAATAATGTTTATAGGTTATAATATTGTTTCAATGTTAATTTTCTGCTTTTGATAATGTATTGTGGTTATGTAAGAAAATTCCTAACATGAGGCTCGGCACCCGCCTCACATGGGTGAGGTTCAATCCCTAGCATGGGGCTGCGGGAGAAAAAAAGTGCTAGCTTTTAGGACCTACAACTGAAGTAATTAGGGGCAGAAGGGCAGGACATCATGACTGCAACTTATGCTTATTTTAGTTGAGGTGGAATTCACACAATGTTAACCACTGCAACACTGAGTGGCACTTAGTGCATTCACAGAATTGTGCAACTACCACCTCTACCTAGTCCCAGGACATTTTGATCACTCCCAAAGGAAACCTGTGTCCACTAAGCAGTCAGTTCCTCTTCTCCCCCACCAGTGTTACACAAGGGTTTAACTGGGTCCACGGTGTGCCCTTTCATCTCTGGTGTAACATTTTCAAGGCTCATCTACAGGTTGACTCTTCTTCATTCCTTTTTATGGCTTAATAATATTCCATTGTATTTTGTTTATCTGTTAATGAATGTTTGGGCTGTTTCCATGTTTTGGCCATTGTGGATGGTGCTGCTAAGATGTAACTTACTTTTAAATGGTTCGGGAAAAAAACTGTGTATGCCTGTGTCTGTGTGTGTACAAATAAACTGAAAAGAAGATAAAGCAAATGTAGGTAAATAAAAACATCTGAGGAATCTGGGTGAAGTATAAGGGTATCCAGGAATTTTTGATACCATTCTTTCAATTTATCTGTAAGTCTGAAATTATGTCCAAATTTTTAAAAAATTAATAATAGGAGAAAAATGTCTGCCTTCTGAAAACACAGGAAACCAAGAACTGTTGTATAATACTGGTGGGGGTGTAAACTATTAGAATCAATTTAAAGAATAATTTGGCGATATCATGTAAAGAGGAAAATAAACATAACCTATAAACTAGTAATTCCACTTCCAGGTATATAAGTAGGTACTTTTTTAAAACTATGGAACTATGAGTCATGTACAACCAATTTAGTGAGGGGGAAAATCAGCACTTAAAAACATTAAGGGGAATACAAAAGAAAAAAAATCAGAATCTCACTCATAATGCAGATCAAGAACTACTTAGTGAAATCTTTTTTAACAGAGATGAATTTCAAAAACCCATGGGTGTGTGTCTATATACACTTAGAACATCTCAAGAAGAAATTAGTTACCATGGTTGCCTCCAGGAAAGGAAACTTGCATGACTAAGAAAGGGGAGAAGGGTGCTTCACCTTGTGCTGTGCTCATCTTTCAGTTTTACACACACTAATAACATCTATCTTTTTTTTTAAAATATTTTTTCTGGTCATCGATGGATCTTTATTTAATTAATTTATTTATACGCAGTGCTGAGAATTGAACCCAGTGCTTCACACATGCAAGGAAAGTGCTCTACTACTGAGCCACAACTCCAGCCCAACACTTGTATTTTTGAAAAGCAAAATTTGTTCATGCCTAACAAAAAACGTAAAGGTTTTATCTATTTGTGACTATATCCAATAATATTAAAATTTATCACCAGTATACACTACTTGTATGATGAAAATTTAAAAAAGAAAATACCTTTGTGATAGATAAATGTTACTCAGGCTAAATGAGATACTTACATCTTTTTTTTTTTTCTTTTCTTTTTTTTATTGTAAACAAATGGGATACATGTTTTTTCTCTATTTGTACATGGAGTCAAGGCATACCATTTGTGTAATCAAAAATTTACATAGGGTAATGTTGTTTGATTCATTGTTATTATTTTTCCCTTCCCCCCACCCCGATACTTACATCTTGATTATTAAAGTTTTTATTAGAAAAATTAATTCTTTTCATGTTGAAGGATTTTTGCTATTTTATAATTTTTTGAAATGCTATACATTTAAGTTCTTTTTCTTACCAAGAGATTTTTTTTAATACCTAGGAATCTACTAAATAGTCTTTACTTAGCATAAACTATGTTAACTTTTCCTCCTAAAGAATCCTCTTATATGGGTAATATTGTTTCTGAGTAATACTGAATATAAAAGCATCTTCACTGAAAAGAAACTAGAAATTTTTTTTCTTGTCGTGTCTCAAATATTCTGAATACTTTTTGCTCTGACTTGCATTTTAAAACAAGTTTTTACAGGTAGAGAGTAAATATGAAAAGCTGGCAATCCAAAGGATTATCTTCTCTCTTTTAATAAAGTTAAAACAATTATAAACAGAGTCTAAAGGAAAACATTTCACCCTAACAGAAGTGTTTTAAGAAATGAATGGGGAGCTGGGGAGATAGCTCAGTGGATAGACTGTGCAAGGCAAGCACAAGGCCCTGGGTTCAATCCCCAGCACCAAAAAAAAAAAAAGAAAAAAGAAAAGAAATGAATGGGCTGGGTGTTGGTGACGCAGGCTATAATCCCAGTGACTCAGGACACTGAGGCTACAGAAACAAAGACACTCAACAATACAGGGTCTTAAATAAGCCTTTCTTGATTCCTGCCTGTTGTCTGGCAGTAAAGTTTACTTTCAGGTGATAGTTAAAACTTTAACGAATAACTACTGCATTTCCTGAAAGTTTCTTCAAAAAATAAACTAAACTAAAAGGATAGCTATTGATCCTTAATCAGAACAAAACAAAACAAGACAAAAAAAGCATCTACCTCTTAGCTAACCTGTTGGGCCAGAGGCTACAAAATACTAATGTTTACTTTTCTTCATCTCAGACACCAGTCTGAGCAGGGCATACCGCATGAGCTACGTTAGAGGGCTTAAAGTTAGCAGAGAAGCCATAATGGCAGAAGGGCCAGTGGCAAGCCACTCTTATCCTTCATTCTTTCTATCTTCCATGATCCCTTACACTTCAAGTTGTAAAGACTGCCAGAAGAGATGAAAAGAACTGCAGCGATCCTCCCTTATCCTCAGGGAACGTGTTCCATCCCCAAACCCCCAGTAGAGACCTGAAATCTTGGAGAGTGCCAATCCCTGTGCACACATTTTTTCCTATATATACATACCTATCAGAAGGTTGAAAACTCACCATTTCAAATAAAGAACACCCTTTACAGCTTCTCTTTGGTCTACCCAAATCGCCAGTATCACTACTCCTGCACTCTATGGCCTTTATTAAGTAAAATAAGGCTTACTTGAACACAGTCACTGCGATACTGTGACGGCCTGATGGCCACTAAGCAACAGGTGGGCAGCCAACACAGTGTGGTTACACTGGACAAAAGGATGATTCCCGTTCCAGGCCAGACCGGAGCAGGACTGCCTAAGAATGGCACGCAATTCAAAACCTGTAAGTTATTTATTTCTGGAATTTTCTGTTCGATATTTATAGACCACAGTTGATCGTGGGTAACCGAGATGGCGGAAAGTGAAACCACAGATAAGGAGGGACAACTGGATAGGGAGGAAAACAGGGAGAGAGTTAGAACACAGGGCTCGGGCATGGCTCAGAGGTCAGAGGTAGAGTGTGTGAGGCCCTGAGTTCAATCCCAGGAACCAAAAAAAAAAAAAAGAAGGAAAGAAAGAAAGAAAGAAGAAAGTTATAATACAGTACAATAGTCCAGAACAATTTAAATGGGGCAGGATCTAGCGGCAAACTCCTACTAGCGGTTGCGGCAATTACAATCACTACCATTTTGAGAGCTCACTCCCATACCCTTTTTCTCTTCTCATCTTTGTTCTTTTCCACTTGTCACTCTCACCTGTTCCTATCTTCCCTAGCTTTGCCTAGTTGTTTAAAAAAAAAAAAAAAAAAAGGTCAAGATCTGACCTACATCTCAATAGTGTCCTCCTCTGCCACATTTTTCTATTATGGAATCTCCTCCTTCCAGGGGAAGGCTTTATATCCATTTCAAAGCAATCTGTAATGGTCAGGATTCAAGTGACTGACTCACAGCCAGAAGTGGATGGAAATCCTCTGACCTACTAAAAGAAAGGGAAAACTGTAAAAAGGGCTCTATCTACTTACCTCGAACCTGCTTTTTGATTTCTTTGGCAGAATCCAGCCATGTCTGTAAAAAGAGAAAGGGCATTCACACAGAGCTCCAAAACATACCAACGACAGCGTCCTGGAAGCAGGATCACTGACCATCTTGGAAGAGTGCCTCCACATCAGCCTGTACTTCCCTCGACAGGCTTTGCATTGATTTTACAAAACATAATGATGTTTACCAAAGTAAGAGTCAGAAGCTGGGCTTGAATCCAAGCTCCACTACTTCCTAACTGAGTAACTTTACATCTCTAGGTCTCAGTACTCTCATTTGTAAAATGAGATGTTAGTAGTAGAACCCACCTCACAGAGTTAGGAAGATTAAATGAGTTAATATATGGAAATCTCTTGGTAAACATTAAGTGTGAAATAAACCCTTGTTGTTTATATTATTCAGTAAAGTCTAGAAAAGAGTCTACAACTAGAATCAGTTCACATTATCCAAATCTTACTTTCCCTTCCAACCCTGACCTTTGTCTCGTTCAAGTTTTCTACGTCGGCACAGCATCTGATACATGGTTCATACCCAGTTAATGTTTACAGGATAAACAAATTTGTTTCCCCTAACTACCCTTGCCCACACTAATCTTTCCCCTCAAGGGTCCACACATCACCAGGACAGAGCTCCATAGCCCATGGTGGACCATGTAAAATAATAGCACTTGAAAAGAGCCTCACCATTAACATCTTTCATAGGAACTTTTGAGAAATGCTTGAAGACAAAAATCACTAAATTTCTAGGATTATTTTTTAAAAATATTTTTTAGTTGTAGCTGGGCGTGGTGGTGCATGCCTGTAATCCCAGCAGCTTGGGAGGCTGAATCAGGAGGATCAAGAGTTCAAAGTCAGCCTCAGCAACAGTGAGGCACTAAGCAACTCAGTGAGACACTGTCTCTAAATAAAATACAAAATAGGGTTGGGGATGTGGCTCAGCAGTTGAGTGCCCCTGAGATCAATCCCCAGTACCCCCCCAAAAAAAATTTTTTTTTAGTTGTAGATGGACACTATGTATTTATGTATTTATTTTTATGTGGTGCTGAGGATTGAACTCAGTGCCTCGCACGTGGGAGGCAAGCACTTTACCATTGAGCTACGGTCCCAGACCAATATCTAGAATTATTTCAAACATTTTTACTGAGTGAAGAGACATATGGAAAAGTACATTGGCTGAGGGTATAGCCCAGTGGTAGAGAATGTGTGTTCTTATGCTGAAGGCCCTGGGCTTGATCCCCAATACATACATACACATGTACACACACAAGAAATAACCTAAAACTAAGTACATAGGTCAGTAAAATAACAAAGTGAACTATAAGAATTATAGTACTATCAAAACCCCAGGAGCCCCACTTTTACTTCTACCTAATCCTTCCTTTGCCTCATTCAAAAAGTATAAAAATGAATTTTAGTGATATTCAGAAAAAAGATGTCTCCTTTGTGCCCTCTACCAACAAGGGTGACCAACTCATCTGCCTGACTAAAGCAATGAGCTTGAATACCAGTTTTATATTTGATTATATAGAAAGATAGTCACCACAAAAGACAATAAGCACAAAGATTAAGGACTAACTTCCTTCCCTCACAATTAACACAGAAATGTTTATTAATACCACTTAATATAAAATTGTTCTATAGTATAAAAATTAGGCACACACTGGTTTAAGCCCTGTCAGCAAGGGGGACCTTAGTCTCTCATTTAGATTAAAGAACTTTAAGTTGCAAGAGATGCAAAAGCAAAAAAAAAAAAAAATTACTTTTGGTGGTGGTGCTGGGGCTTGAACCCAGGGCCTTGTGCATGCTAGGCAAGCACTCTACCAACTGAGCTATATCCCCAGCCCCAAAGAAAAATTTCAGAAACGCTAACTGACAAGTTTTATGGAATCTCTGAGAGCCTTGGTTTACATATGCAATCTGGGACACTTAAGGATGACAATTTTTTACTACTTTGGAGTGGATATCACCTACGATAGTAAAGAACTCCATATTTTCTGTTTTAAGAGAATCCCTCAAGGTGACCTGAAGTTTCCAAGTCCCTTCCAGGGACTCCATGAGTCATTCTATGACTCTGGAGCTAAAATTCCCACCAATTTGATACTGAGATGGCAAATTCAGATTTGTCACATGGAGACTCCAAGGCCTAAGCTACCTTATTTTTCAGTATCTATACCTCCATATCAACATTAAAACGATAAAGAGCTGGGTATCATGCCACACCTGTAATCTCAGCTACTCAGGAACCTGAGAAGGATGACAGTTTGAGGCCAGCCTGGGCAACTGAAAGAGACCCTGTCCCAAAATAAAATTAAAAAGGTCTGGGAAAGTGTTCAGTAACAGAGCACTTGCCTAGCATCCATGAAGGCCCGAGTTCAATCCCCAGCACCAGGAAAAAAGCAAAACAAAACCTCCTGGAGACAACAAGAATCAATGTGGACAATAAGTGACTTTTATGCTCAAATTATTTAATGCCCAGAATTTTATTTAGCAAACAAATATTTGAAGAATGTGTCAATGTGGAAGGTAGTGTGGCTTCAAAAAAAAGGACTGAAAAAGAGCGCTTGTCCCTTAGGAGCTGTCAAAAATGTGAGGGATGGATAATGAATCAATTTGTTCTAGGTGTGGCCATCACTGACAGTGCTGTGACAGAGCCTGGAGCCCCCTGAGGTCACAGGACATGCCCCAGCAAGGGTCGGAAGGCAGTTAGGAAATGTTTCCCCAATAGACAGACAGACAGGAGGTATCCAGGCAAAAAAGAAAAGAAGGTAATTAGAAAGCCACTCAAGTAAAAAAAAAAAAAAAAAAAAACATGATTATGTCTGAACTGCCACATGTAGCTTCCCACAGCTTGAACCCAGAGGTAAGGAGACATTCGAAACTGAAAAGGAAAGGGTGGGCCAGACCAAGCAGGGAAGGCACGGTGCTCCGTGCTAAGAAATACCGACTCCGTCAAGTTCTGAGTGAGCAGGAGCCACTGGAGGAGCTAAAATAAAGGAGTGGCATGAATTAGAGGAAGAGTTAGAGGCAGGGAGACCAAATAAGCGACTGTTGAGAATGGTAACTGTGGTCCAGCAGTGTAACGGTTAAGGGTACAGGCTGGAATTGTAATCTTGCCTCGACCTCTCCATTTATTAGCTGTATAAACCTTACATAAGATAATCTTTCTGAGTCTCACTTTTTTTATATGTAAATTTGGCACAAACTACCCTCTGCATAGAGTTATTGTAGAATAAATTATTTGAGACATATATATATATATATATATGACATAATTAAAACTGCATAAATGAGACTGATATTGCTTAGCAAAAGGGCATGATGAGATCATGTCTCTGGGACAGAGAACAAAGAGACCCTGAGCACAAAACCTAGTGCAAAAAAAAAGGAGGAGAGAAAATAAAAGAAAGACAGAAGAGAATGTTAGAGGAAAGAGATAGGACTTAATTTAGAAAATGACAAAATATTGAGAAGACAGCTATAGATTTTACTAGGTATCTCAAACTCTCTTCTAAAGTAACAATTCTGGATAATCTGGTTTCTATTTGAATATGCATCCACACAGAAAATGGGAGGCAAAAGAAGACCAAATACTATTGGATTGAATGTAGTCCTAATTTAAAATTTTTCTTATTTACAAGAAGGGCTTAAGTTTTTTTGGTTTGTTTATTGTTGTTGTCATCATTCCTGTTATTGGGGATTGAACCCTGGGACATTATACTACTGTTACACCCCCAGTTCTTTGGCTAAAACTTTTGTTTTTTGCTTACAGAAGTAATTAGGAGGGAGGGGTAATTAATGTGAGTGACTTTTCTCCCAAGAGAAAAATCCTCAATTCATTCATAAATAATTTTAGGCAGAAATAAAATATGGGAAGTATATTTAATTCATATAACTTGATTCACAGTCACAAAAATCTCTCAGAGCCAGAAGTTTGCATCTTGACCTCTTTTCTTCTTCTCTGGTCAGACTGAGTAGGGCAACTGGCAACAGTGTTAGTACCTTTCCAAACCCTAATTATCATAAATTTGGACCAATAGCACTCACTCTTTATAAACCCCTAGGCTTGCACACTCAGGCAGCAACCCTTGTTCAGTGTCCCCTCTCACCCAAAAGAATTTTGTTCTAGTCACACTTGAATAAATCCTAGTCTTACTCTCACTTTTCCTGGTCTGTGGATTTCATTCTTCAAATTCCAGACAAGAACCCAGAAAGAAGAAATTGGCAGTGAGCTCCCAGGGTCTGCTGCAACACTGGAGGGCAAAGTCTGTCACTAAGAGCTGCAATACCTTTCTCAGCACAAAGACCCCACCTGCCCACAGAAGAGCAGCAACTCCAGTTTCGGTAACACCTAATTTTTATTGAGCACTTACTACATATCAGGCCATTCTGCATGCTTTTTTAAATTTTTAATTGTAGATGGACACAATAACTTTATGTGTTTGTTTGTTTGTTTGTTTAATGCAGTGCTGAGGATTAAACTCAGTGCCTCACACATGCTAGGCAAATGCTCTACCACTGAGTTCCAGCTTTGGCCCCTCTGCATGCTTTTATAAAGATTATCTCATCATCATTCCTATTTTATCAATGAGAGTATGAATAATTTACCTAACTCCTAATTAGTAAGTGACAAAGTTATTCTCTAAAGTGTAACAATGTTTCAATTTTTCAATTCATTTACTGAATGTCTGCCATATTCAGGGCAGGCAATGTGCTAGCCAAGGACATTCTTGAGGTAATCAATATCTAGTGAAGGATGTAAACACCAGTCCAGAACAATGGATGAAAATCAACCCACACCAAGATATATAAATGTGAAATCTCAGAACCCTGGAGCAGGAGATCCTACTACCTTGATTCTATAAAGCAGGGGTAAGGCAAGGAACCAAAAGTTAGCAGAAGAATAAGAAACAGCATGATTCTGGCCATGGTCCTCCTGGATATCCTTTAAGAACCTGATTGGCACTACAGACTGCCAATGTTCTGACTATAATAAGACCTACATTTTCTAGGGCCACTTACCCACCAATCTCCCTAGAAAGAGCTCTTATTTAACTATCAGGGAAGTTTAAGCTAGATTATGATTCAGAAACATCACATTTCCTTTTCCAGAAATACTTTATGAGGGACTGTATGCCTTTTCCTTACACAGGCAGGCTTGCACTTTGCTATTCAGCTTTTATATTCCACACTTTCAACACTTTACACATAAACATAAAAATGAAATAAAATAATTTAAAATTTGCTTATTAAAAACTAAGATAGTAGAAATTCCTATAAAGGAAATAAAACTTGCTATCGGACAGAGTATGGACAACGCCAATAAAAAGTTTTTAATGAAACTGAAAAATTTTATCCCAATATGGGCCCTAGAATCTCAACAGCAGGATTTCTTTTTTCTTTTTCTTTTCTTTTTTTTTTTTTTTTTTTGTGGTGCTGGGGATCGAACCAGGGCCTTGTGCTTGCCAGGCAAGCACTCTACCTACTGAGCTATCTCCCCAGTCCAATAGCAGGATTTCTTCTGCTGAACTTCTGCTAAATGAGCTAGCTTCTACAAACTTGGTTCACAGAAAATTTATTTCCAGTTATGTGAAGTAAGTAGGTACTCAGTGACTTTATGTACCTGCCAAGTTAAAGAATTCTTAATTACCCTCAAATCAACCTTGGTTTTCTTTTTCTACAATATAACTACTCAATTTTTGGAAATCAAAATTATCTCATTGAGCTTATATAACAAATAATTTTCAGAGTATTTTCTTTTTAGATTCTTGGTAGAATTTTCTGGCTCACAGCTGCAGAAAGTTTTTCACTACAGTTTTGGGATATCATTTTTTTTTTTAAATTAATTTCAATGTTCCTTTGCTAGTGAGAAATAGAAGTTCTAGTAAAAGCATGTTTGAGCCTTTAGGGAGACAAAGTAAAGGTTAAGTCCTTAAACAATATTAACCTAGTGCCGGCAGACACAATTCTTCTGTTAGAATCAGTAGTTGTTCACAGAAGGAACAAACTTTTGCGAATTTAGAGGTAGCTAGTAGGAGTAAATAACGTTACTCAGGCGAATTGTCATTCCACTCCTTCTACTCAAATAACCTGATCCATAGGGTTTGCAGTTGTTCAGCGCTGCCATCCTCAACATTTTTTTTTTTTTTTTTTTTGGCACTAGGGATTGAACCCCAGGGCACTTAACCATTGAGCCACATCCCCAGCCTTTTCTTCTTCTTTTTTTCTTTTGAGACAGGGTCTCACTAGGTTACTTACAGCGTTGCTAAGTTGATGAGGCTGGCTTTGAACCTGAGATCTTCCTGAGCCACTGGAATTACAGGCATGCACCACCACGCCCAGCTTCAATTTTTCTTAATAATTTGAAATCATTTTGGAAAAAGAACCAACACTGTATGAAAGACTCTCTCTAGAACTCCTCCAACCCCTGTGCTGATCTCTAGATTCTTCCATTTACTCTATTCCTCACCTCCGATGTTCAGCCAGCCTCCCTGGCTCTCAGTTCTTTGACTGTCACTCTCAACTGTAGGTCTTTACACAAGCCATTCTGTCATTTCCCTTGCCCATTTTATCCTTCAGGTTTTGGCTTGGGTATCCCTTCCTCAGAGAAAACTTTCCAGTCATAACTTCCCATGATATTCTGTACTTCCTTTTGAATAACGGTCATCACACCAGTAATTAATGGTCTCTTCACACTAAACTGGAAGCTCCAGCGGGCAGGGACCATGTCTTCCTTATTCACAGCTCTGTCCATGGTATCAAGTACAGCACATGCAAACACTTGTTAAAAACTGGACTTAAGTTTTCATCAGATTTTAAGCTAAAGATTTGCAACTTCAATTAATTGGCCCAGGAAATAATTCAAGCATTCTGAGGTAAATGCCTGGCTTTTAACCTTTCTTCCCTCCTCCGTGTTGTTACCCATTCTTGTCCTTTCACCACAAGTTAACAACTGGTTTCCTCTTAGATTGGAGAAAATGTCAGATTCGTTACATGATTCTTTTAATAATATTAGGAGTTTATTCTCTTCAATAACATTACTTGCAAATTATGTATCATAATTACATCCATTCAACAAATATTTATTATAAACTTCCTACATATTAGATACTATATTTATTGCATAATAATATGAAGTTATTGGCATCTGCTTGCCAATTAGGGCATATACCTCTTTACTTCCCCTACCTTTTAAAAATACATAATAAATACTTTCTCTCAATGATAAAAGAACACACTAGTAATAGTATTTTCTTTAAAGGCAATTATAGAAGGAAAATAGCAGGAGAATCCGAGAAACTAGAACAGACTGTAAGTGTACTTAGGCAGGCATAAATACATTCTTAACAGTAACAACAAAAGAATTCAAATAAATTTTTCTGTCAGTTACTCACACTGCTTGCTGTCTCCTTACCTTAGAGGTTACGCTATCCCAAATGGCTAGACCAAAGTAGTCTTTTTCCAAAAGATTGAGGTGTTCACATACTCGTTTAAGCAAATCTTGCCCCTTAGCATGTTTCTGCAACAATAAACAGAGTTATTGAGGTTTCCTCTTAACCTTGTATTCATCACCAAATTTTAAAAAAATGTTAGTTTTCAATTTCCTCTTTTACCTTTGGTTATTAAATTTCAGATGACTACACAGTCTTATAAGAATAATATGATTTAAATTACTATTTTTCAATTTGTCAGCTTACATATGCAACACAAGAATAGTACCTTGGACACAGTTTCAATGCAAAGCAAAATTCTACCTTTCCTCTATCTCCCATCCCCCACCTCCATCATAAACATCACATTCTTTATTTTGGGGGCAATATTTCCTGGAACATGCCATGGGTCAGTGCCAGTCACTGCAACCAGCTGAATCAACTGTCAACACCCACAGTTACCTATAGCTGTAGAAATCATTAGACGATCATTTTCAGGACAAATGTCCTAAGAGAATGAGCTATGATTCAACCCCCTACAATCTCCTTCAGAAAAAGGTGTAAAGTAAAATTCTAGATAGCCTACAGACACTACCTATTGGAGCAGCTCTCTTGGTAGTGTTACAAACCACTCCCAAATTTGGGTACTTTTACTTCCATTCATAGGAAAGAAAGGCCCTAACTTAGAGGCTGTGGCTTAGAATTTAAAAATCCTAACTCCTTCATTCACTAGTTTAAAAACCTAAGTAGCTTCAACTAATCTGAGCCAGTTCAACTAATACTAGCTTTCTTGACTATAAAATTATAAGAATATTTATTCCTGTCCTATTTACAGAAATTGTCAAAAAAAGTTGAACATGTTAATGCCTTCTGAGAAATATATCCAAAATATTTTTAAAAGTTAGAAACCAGTGCTAGGGATGGAACCCAGGACTTTGTAAATGTTGGGTAACTGCTCTATCACTGAGCTATCTACCTAGCCTAGAAATCTTTTTAGTATAACAGATGACGCATGCTCCTCTTCACGAGTTATTTCAAATGACTATTAGTAATTCATACAAATGTTCATTCACCTGGGTCTTAACCCATTCTACTTCATCATTTTCTTCTCTTTTTTCTTTTTCTCCTGCTATCACTACAATGATAGAAGATGAGTTGAACATTCTTCATGCACAGGTACCTAATTCCCATATTCTCAATTTTAAAGTCCAGTTCTAAAAATTCAAAGACTTTTTGGGGAGAAGGGAGGCACTAAAGCTCATGTGAAGGAAATTCTGACCTGAGCCTATAAAGAAGCCACTTGCCATCTTCATTTATCCATCTTAGGGTGAATCTTCATATATTTCCCTACAGAAATACATTTGAGCCCTGCAGACACTGCTACGGACCCTACAGACCATACTGGGTATATTGTGAAATAAGCAAAATACATATTGATCACCTTTCTAAATTTCAATCTATTCTGAATTCTGAAACACATCTGTTCCCAAGGGTTACAGATATGAGGACCCATATCTAAATCTTGACCTGAATGTGAATGTGGAATAGCTTCCCTATCTCTACACTAGCTAGTGGTAAGAAGCAGAGAAAGTAAACCCTAGGTCTCCCCTAGCTTTCCAGGTGCAGTAGCAATTTTCAAAGTGCAAAAGTACATTTTTCTTTATTTCCTTTTCAAAACTTGGAGAGCGAATACCTAGTAGTAAATATAACAATATTGTAGAGTTTGTGTTTAGATATATCTGCTTTTGTACAAAATTCAACTTCGAAATAATTTGTTGTATAGATAAGATATAAGAAAATGTAAACAGCATGTTTTATTCATAAAAGCTATTAGTAACAATCAATAATTGCTCATAGTTCAAGCATATCATAATTGGCAATTACTGCTCTAGTTTTAAAAAACAGTTAATAGATGCTTTATTTTAACTTGTCCTGCAGGAGCAAAAGAGAAACTGAATAACTCTGACATTTTAATTCAATACTGATTCAATTAATTATTCTTCCATAAAATATTAGGGAATTTTAAGAAATGGTTTGATTTACACTTTTATATGCTATCTCATGGCACTAAAGACATACATTAGATAAACATTGAGATTTAAGTCTGGGGGAACAGAAATGTTACAGACAGAATTTTTTTAACAAACATAATTACAGGGAGAGCTGGACCTAACATCAGAAATTGAAGTTATCTTGGGAAATCCAGTCATCAAAAAGAACTCTATAAATAACAAATACATCTTTAAAAAAAAAAAATTATTGCAAAAGTAACACATGCTAAGTCACAAGATTTTGGCAGATAGAGAAAAAAAATGGAGAAATAAGATTAATTCATAATCTTCTCACACTCTCATCCCTAGAAAATCACTATTAACATTTTAATCCACAGATAGTCATTAGACTCGGCCACATCAATGTTTACAGCAGTTCCGTTTACAATAGCTGGAAATGGAAATTATCATGCTAAGTGAAATAAGTCAATCTCAAAAAACCAAAGGCAAAATATTCTCTCTGATATGCAGATGCTAACACACGATAAGGTAGCGGGGCAAAGAATAGAAATTCATTGGATTAGATAAAGGGGAATGAAGGGAAGGGAGAGGGAATGGGAATAAGAAAGACAGTAGAATGAATGGGACATAACTTTCCTATGTTCACATATGAATACACAATCAGTGTAACTCTACATCATGTACAACCACAAGAGTGGGAAGTTATACTCCATGTATGCATAACATGTTAAAATACATTCTACTGTCATATATATTTAAAAAGAACAAATTTTTAAAATAAATAAATAAATAAATAAATAAAAAAGAAATAGACATTAGAGTGGGCCTTGTCTTGGGCAAAGGCACCATTTACTCAAATCACACGGAAAAAATTTGTAAGAGTTCTGGCTATGAGAAATTAAAAAGCACTCACCTCCACGACACACTCATAAACTGTGTCATCCAACAAAGAAACCTTGCAATGCATGTTTCTGTGTCTTCTGACTGATTTCTGGGAAGCTTTTAATTCTCTTTCTGCTTTTGATTCAGGATCTTCTTTTACTTCTGTTTTGGAGCACTCTTCAATTCCTTCTCCTTCCTTAGTTTCAAAATCTAGATCTTCTCTGTGTTCTTCCTGAGCTGGCTGCATGTCCAGGTAAGTAATAAAGACATTTTACAAAGTGTGTAGAATATACTTTTACCTGTAATAATCCTACCAATAAAAATACTAAGTGAAGAAGAAAAGCTATTAAAGCAAATATAGGTGGACATTAATATTAAATAATTATTTTTATAAAATATATTATGATCCTCCAAAAGATCTACTATACTTCACTATTCTCAAAATTTCTCAGATAGAATTCCATCAAATTAATAAATGATGGTTTCAGGTAAATTATAAGACATTGGTCTATTACTTTCAGTGTTATATATTTTTTCTGGCTATGACATTATATGATATTATTAAAGTTTGCCAAAACTTCATCGTTTTTTCCAGGCACATGCCTGTAATTAGGGAGACTATATTTAGGGTTTCTTTGCTTTTAACTGTTCATGTTTACTTACTGAGTTATACTAGCTAACATTTATTGAGTGCTTATTATATTTCAGGTTTTACATGTTTATTTCTTTTAATCCTCACAATAGTCAAGTGAGGTAGATATCACTGTCCCCACTGTGTGAAGGAAGAAAGTGATAAAATGAAGAGGGTCACTTCTCTGTGATTTGAACTCCCTGGTCTGATTCCTTCATGTGTATTCAAAACAATTACACTATACAGTGAATCCTGTTTTCAACTTTGTTTCACTAATAGCAAATGCACAATTACCATCTTATCCTAATTTTACCTTTAATATTCTGAATATACAAGTACTATGTCTAGAAAAATATATAATCTTTTTAGAAAATTCTAATAAAACTATATGTATAGCTCAAACTTTAGACCCAGAAATAAATTGAGTTACATACGGTGATGATATCTTCCTACGTTTTTTACACAAATGAATAACTCATGCATAGTTTAATTACACTGTAACAAAATTAAGGCCCTATACTAATAAACATTACACAAGTGATAGAAGAGCTGGAATTCCCCATCTACATCTTACACTCTGTAGTAATAGGATCTAGTTGAAGAAGACCAAAATAAGGCAGACATGGCTCAACTCTATCACATACCCTTGGATGACTTGAATCTACCCTACGGTTTTCCCAAAAAGTTCCATAAAAGGACAAAATTGGGTGTCAACTATTCCATTTCTAAGAATTTCTTTTTCACTTTCTCATTTAAATCCTGAACTTATTCAATTATTACAGCAAGATGATATATGGGCTGAACAAATTCACTTGATAACTTTTCTTTCATTTCCTTCTCTTTGATTTATAGAGTATATCTTTTTAAAAATCAAGTTTCCACTGACCACATTAATTTCTTTAGGCTGGTAACTCTGAAGTTTCACCTTGTTTAATTATTACCAATGCCTAAGTTAACTGGCTCATGAGAAATGAAACAAAATGTTTTTCAATTAAACAAAGTCTAACCTATCTTTACTTTCCAACTTTCACACATCCTTACCTGTGTTTCTGCACTGCTTAATGAATGAAGATCCAAGGAAGGATCTGTTTTGAGCTCAGGTTCAGGAGCTGCAATTGGGGCCTTTAAAATAATTTCTTCATCAATACTGGTTCCAAATTCTGTCTCTTTCTGACCTTCACCTTTTTCTTTATCTAACTCTACCTCTTTGACTTCTTCCTCAGAGACCTGGGACTTGGGCCTTTTGAGAAATGAGGAGAGCAGTCGTGAGAGGCCTCTGCTTTCTGATGTCCGATCCTTGTTCTTAGTCAGGTCTTCGTGAGTTGGAGTGTCTCCATTGGATGTTTTCAGCTTCGGCTCGCACTGATTGTCCCCTTCAGCTGCTGCTTGAGAAGCCTCTTCCAGCTGAGCTTCCTGCTGTCCTGAGTTGGTGGGCCCCTCACCCTCTTCCTTCTGTTGTTGGTGCTGAGAATTTTCAGCCTCAACCACTAAACTCTTCTCTGTTGTCATGATGTTGCTATTAGAAAGAAGATGGAAAAGAAGAGCTCTTGTAAGCAAAACATGCAAATGTAGAAAAATCCCTAAATCCTAAAAAATTCATATATTTAGGTATTTAATCACCAACAAATGGAACTCCAATCCATTAAACATGAGACTTTTCATTAAGGTACAAAACTATTTTACCTATACATTCTGAATAAATGATTAATGCCTCAAGTCTCTAAAGATATGCACATAGAGAGATTAGCTTAAAATAATACCCACTGCGTCTATGTAATGATATACATCATAGATTAAGTTAAACGCTCAGAACTGCGCATAGCAAATACCATTTTATCCTTCCTAAAAAAAAAAAAAAAAAAAAAAAAAGGATCTTGTTTGCATACTGTCCTTTGAGGGTATCAGTATGAAGGTGCAGGATTTGCAGAAATTATTCTCTGCAAAATTCTCCATACCCCAAGAGATGATTCAGTTAGAAAGTTTCCCAGGTCTTTATTGTTCTTCTTTATAGTTCTTAGAATGAACAGACGTCTCTATTGAGAACAACAATCATGCCGGGTGTGGTGGCACACACCTATAATCCCATTGACCTGGGAGGCTGAGGCAGGAGGACTGCAAGTTTGAAGCCAGCCTCAGTAATTTAGTGAGTCCCTGTCTCAAAATAAAAAATGACTAGGTAAAGCACCCATGGGTTCAGTTCCCAGTACCAAAAAAAACCAACAATAACAAAAAGCACCAAATAGAACTCTGATTGTTATTAGAGTAGACAACAGTGATGAGAAATACACATTCATAAGAAATTTCCTCTTTCAGGAGTATCCTGAAAGCTATTTTTCTCATAAATGTGATTTTGAAAGTTCAGCATTTTTGAGAGTAGGAAATGAAACTGTTAAAACAGAGAAACAAGATAGAGAAGAAATTTTTAGAAAGCAAGTATTGATTCACTTGTAGGGGAAGAGAAGAAGACAGACTGTAGAACTCACATATTTCAAACCTGATGTCTAGCCTTTTGAATTCAAAATTCCTGTGTTATTAGTCAAGTTTTATGATAAGAGAATCAAAGAGCATTGCCACACCTAGTTCACTATTAATAACCAACACACAAGGAGACTTTAAAAACACTAAGCTTGAACTTGACCATCAATGACCTTATGTGATTCACTGCTACATCTAAAAGTACTCCCTGTCCATCACTCAAAAAGCGGCATGTTATACTGCCAAAGCAACATTTCCATATGATTTAGACCAAGTAACTGTACTAAGACATCGATAATCTGAATTAATGAACTATATTTAATTTATTCCCTCAAGACAGGAACCATTACTCTCTTTTTTTATCACGGTATATCCAATGCCTAGAATAGTACCTGGCATATAATATGTAACAAAATTTTTTGAATGAATTTCAATGGAATATATCTGGTCAATATAACTACAAAGGTATTCTCTGAATTTATTCAAATAAATTTACTTCAAATGCATGATATTCATTCGTTCAATAAATACTTATCAAGCACCTAATACAGATCCTTGATAAGTACTAGAGGCCATTAAAGAATAACAAAACAAATGAGGTCTATGTTGCCAAGGGGCTTACATTCTTGATTCAACTTTAACCAGTACAATGAAAGAAGAATGCAAGAGAATGCTTATTTTAAATATGAGCTAAATCAACTCCATTTTGTTTGCGCTCACGTGTGTGTGTGTGTGTTACTGGGGATTAAAGCCAGGGTCCCATGCATGCTAGGCAAACAATTCTCCTGCCTCGGCCACCCAAGTTGCTGGGATTATAGGTGTGTACCACCATGCCCAAGCCCCAAACTCCACTTTCTTTTTATTTTTTTATTTTGGTGGTGGTGGTGGGGTTTACATGAGATTAAACCCAGGGGTGCTTAACCACTGAGCTACATTCCCAGTCCTTTTTATTTTTATTTTTTTAATTTTGAGTCAGGCTCTTGCTAAATTGTTTAGGGCCTCACTAAGTTGTGAATGTGGCTTTGCACTTGTGATCTGTCTGCCTCTGCCTCCCAATGCCTGGGGATTACAGGCATGTGCCACTGTACCAGGACTCAAACTCCACTTCTAAGTCTTTTACTTATATCTTTCAATGAATAAACAGTATTTATTCTTGAATATTTTTTATTTTAGTTCAAAAAATACCTTCAAAGGATATTCCTAAAATTGCTTTCACATGAAAAGTTGTCATATTTGTAAGAAAATAGCTGAATGAATGTAAGTACTCTTTGGTTGTTACACACAAAAACACAGATCCTAACAATCCACATGTTACATATGTGTGCTTGTTAGACTTTAATGTGCACCAAATCACCTAGCAATCTTTTTCCCCGCTTTTGTGATACTGAAGATTGAGCTATATCCCCAGACCTTTTTTCTTTTTACTTTGAAACAGGGTCTCCCTAAATTGCCCAAGTTGACCTCCAACTTGCAATCTTCATGCTCCAGTCCCCCAGTCCCTCCAAACAGCTGGGATTACAGGCATGCACCATCACCTAGCAATCTTAAAATACAGGTTCCAAATCAACCAGTTTGTAATGCGTCCTGAGTCTGCACTTCTATCAAGATGTTGCCTATGTTGCTGGCCCTCTAACAATATTCTAACTAGCAAAGCATTAAAAAAAAAAAAAAAAAAAAAAAAAAAAAAAAAAAAACCATTACAATCACTTTGGAAATGTACTCAAAATGCCAAAGAAACAAAATGGCAAAAAACTGCTCTAAGAGAGTGGAACATGAACAGTGGGAGATGCTTGACATAATAGATGCTCAATGAATGCGTCCTGGATTAATGAATGAAGCGAAGAACGCAACACATAATTAAAGGTGGAAGCTGAGCCATTCACATTTTTTAGAACTCTTTTTAATCAGCCCTTGGAACTTGTAACCACAGAGCTAAGGTAATTCCAAGTTTCCCATGCAGTCATGGCATTTGCCCAGATTCAGGGTTCTGGATATCTCCACTGATATGATCACTATGGCATTTAAGGAGGAATGATTAAGACATATGAAGAATCAATCAAAGAATAATATCTATCAGTGCAGAAACAATACATTTTGCCACATAATTGGCCATATGGAGAAAAACAAGCAGAATCTAAGTAAGGAACAGATAAGAATACAATATAAGGAATGGACAAACAGAAGGGCCAAAGTATTCTTTGGGAACATACTGAAACAACTTCAGGTAGTATGTGTGAAATAATAGAAAATAATCACCGGAATTCAAATAATTCAGTCATCAACAGAAAAGGTACAACTCAGTGTATGAGAGAAAAAATAAAAATGAATGAAGGACAGTTTGTATGCGTATTCATCTACACATGGGCAGCAATGCTGTTAGTGAGAATGAGAAGCGGGGGCTGGGGCTCAGTAGCAGAGTGCTTGCCTAGTCCTTGTGAGGCACTGGGTTCGATCCTTAGAACCACATAAAAATAAATAAAATAAAGGCATACTGTCCAATTACAACTACAAAAAAATTTCCCTTACCATCAAGAGTTAGAAATGACTTGATTATTGGTAACACTCTTTAAATTAACTCACAGAGGATCTATCAAAGTTTACTGGGTGCTAATCAGGTGGAAAAAAAAAAAAAGATCTACTTTGGCTCTCAGAATGAAAAGGGGAGGATAGGGAGAAAAAATATAAAAATATAAAATTAAACTGATAAACCATATAAATGAAACTATCTTTGTTTAGCTCTGAGGTTGATATATATTTACCAAAAATTTGGGTGTGGTGGAAACACCTATAATCCCAGATGCTTGGTAAGCTGAGGCAGGAGGATCTCAAGTTCAAAGCCAGTCTCTGTGAGACCCTGTCTCAAATTAAAAAGGGCTGGGGGTGTTTCTCAGTGGTAGTGCAACCCTGGGTTCAACTCCCAGTACAACAAAAAATAAAAATATATTGCAAAAATTTAAAAAATCTATGGATCATTTACTAAAAGCTCAAATGAACTTGTCCTGACAAATCAGTTACACATGCTATCAAACTCTTCATACTGCAAATGATAGGATGGGTAACCAGAGGAAGACCCAAAGAAGTCAAGCAGCAAAAACTGGAGAAAGGTTCTACAAACAGGCCCTCCTTGTATAAACGATACTCTTTTTATTCTGGATAAAAAATTCAAAAGAAGGTATCAATTTACTTCATGTCAGAAAGAGACCTCTTGATTAAAAAAAAAAAAAAAAAAAAAAGAAAGAAAGAATAAGAAAGAATCAGCACAGCACTGAAGACAAAGTGATAAATTCCCATTTCATCTCAATCCTAATTCTCCAAACGCTAGGAATTACACCCCTTTGGTATCAAAGACACACTTGTTTTACTAATATGCATCAGTTAACTTCAAGCAAGTCAGGTATGTTAGAACCCCAACAACACCCAACAGGTTGTAAAGGTCAAATGAGACATTCCATCTTGTTTTGTTTTTATCTCTAACATTAGTACAGTCAGTGCTCCATTAAAATTTCTTCAGTGGAAAACTTCACAAAAACACTAGTTTGGCAGCATTAAGAAAATTTCCCTTACCATCAACAGTTAGGGATGAAGTTTAATGACTTGATTATTGGTAATACTGTTTAAATTAGCTCACAGAGGATCTACCGATGTTATCGGTGCTAATCAGTTTAAAAAAAAAAAAAAAAGGATCTACCTTGGCTCTCTCAGAGGGACCATAAAAGAATACACAGTTCTTAAGGAGATGAGAAATATAAACAAAGAACTAAAACACAAGGCAGTACCTTAACCAGATAAAAATTTGTGAGAGAAATCAACAAAGTAACGTAAAACTATAAATTAAGAACTTTCAATCAGAGTGATTAGGAAAGGCCACATTGAAAAGGTTGCTTTAAAATTAAACTTTGAAAGATGAGTATAGATGTCAACAGAAAGAGACGTGAGATTCAGTAGGCAAATGGAATTCCATGCAGGGAAACTGGCATTAGTAAGACCATTATACCTCCTCAGGAATTAGCAAGAATTTCTCACTGGAATAGGGTTGAAATAGGGTCACAATAGGGAAATAGTGGGTAGTAAGGTTAGAACAGTTGACACTAATTAAACTAATTGAAATAGGAAGCCCGGAGCAGTGGTGCATGCCTGTAATCCCAGCGGTGCAGGAGACTGAGGCAGGAGGATCACAAGTTCAAAGCCAGCCTCAGCAACTTAGCAAGACCCTGTCTCTAAATAAAACATAAAAAAATGGTTGGGGAAGTGGCTCAGTGGTTAAGTGCCTTGTGTTCAACCCTCAGTACCAAACAGAAGAAAAAAGTGGAGCTACCATTTACATGGAGAACCTACTAAATGCCACACATTATTCTAAATGTTTTACTATGTTATCTTACAACCATTCTACAAAGTGGACATTCTCATTTCCCAGATAAACAGGCTATGAGAAGTTAAAACATTTGCCTCAGTTCACATAGCTAAGACACGCTTTAATTAAACTATTCATATATTATAGAGGTAATCTCACTGTAAATTCTCAGGCTGTATCTGTCTCAGATGCTTTTGCCCCAGAGATGCTTCTCTGTTAAAGAAACCCCTATTGTTGAGAAATTATGGACAGCCTCTTCAATCCAGCCAAGATCACTCTGTTCCCGTCAGTTTCAATTCCCAGGACCACGTACAGATTTCTCTTTCGGGAGAGTACATGTGAAAATGGATTGGAGAAACAGATACAGGCAAAGGACAATGAATATTATGAAAGGACGTGAATATTATGCTAAAGAGTTTGGTCTTTATCCTGAAGGCAGTGGAGAACCACGGGAGTTTTTAAATAAGGAAGTGAATAAATAAAGTGGAAGAGGTGAGTAGGGCACCAGGGGTTGGGTAAATTCAGGTTATCAGTGAATACTCACAATGGGAATCCCTGGGGAAGCTGAAACCGATACTGACTGGGCACAGAAACTTGAAAAGCTTCGCAACCACAGCTTAAGAATTACTGCTGCCCTTTGCCTCTCTAGCTTATTCTCATTAGAATGCTTCTCATTAACCCGGCAGTTTGAGGTCTGAACTTAGAGGCATTTTTATAATACACCTCCCTTGGCCCACTCTGATATATGGCTTAATGAAAGACATGCAGCAATGGAACCAAAGTAGAAGAGAGATGGGCATCTCACAGGCATCTCTAAAAGTCTCCAAAATTACTCTGGACTTTCCATTTTTCTTATCCTAGTAAATGGCTCAATCACACCATCCAGTACCTCAAACCATAGCCCTGAACACTATCTGTTTCAGCCCTCTCGGTTTCCCTGCCCAGTCAAATCTGTTGGTCCTACAGAGTTTACCTCCAATTTACATCTAGAGTCAGTTCACTTTTCGCCTCCTCTGCCACTCTCAGGTGTGCCGGTCTCTATCCACTTCTCACCTGAACGACAGGTTCTTAACTAGATGACTGGACTTTTTCCTACCTCACCAGCCTCCTCTACCTCCATCATTTGAGTCTTCCCAATGTGAAAACAGTTCACAAGAAAAAGATTTTAAGGTCTTGATTGAACAAGTCCCAACAGAAATAAAATTCTAAAACAGCTCACGATTTTAAGCTGCATTTCTAGAATTATAATGATCACATTTGACTCTAAAACATATATTTCAAAAGAATGTCACAGTGTCCTAGGTGCTACAGTATGCAGCAGGCTACACTAGTGAGAAAAACACAGTCCCTGACAGCCTGGACTTCACTTTCCACCTAGACTATGGTGGAAAGTAACAGTGTTTATATTGTATCTTAAATCTTACATTCAGTTCTGGGCAGTTTACCCTAAAGAGAACAGAATCGGTCAAAGAAAAGACAGAAGATAATAATGGAATTTGAGACCATGTCATAAGGTAAAGATATGGGGATGCTTAGCCCAGAAAAAAAGAATCCAAAGAAGGAATGTGATTGGTGCTCTCACAAATTTCAAGAGCTGCATGTGTTTCCTAAGGGCAAAATTTGCCAGTCCATGAAAATTACAGAGTTTGCATTTGAATAAAGTAAACAGAAAAAATTCCTAATAATTAGAGTTAACCAATTATTAAATAAATGGTGTACCTGGGAATTGAGCTTATCCCTTGGTAGCCATGAGAGACTAGATGGAGGAGCCCGGCCAAAGCAAAAGCCACAGACATTCAAATCCCATGTGTAAAATGGCATGTGCTTGCATAAAACCTACACGTGTCCTCCTCTGTGGTTTAAACCACCTCTAGTTAACTTATAATACCAAACACAGTGTAAGTGTTGTGAACAGCTATTACGCTATGCTGTTTAGGGAATAATGACAAGGGGGAAAAGTTTATGCTTGCTCAGTCAGATGCATATTTTTCTAATATTTCTGATGTGCTGCTGGTGGAATCCATGTATGTGAAACCAGCACATAGAGCACATGCTGCTATAGCAAAAGAATTCACTCAGCTGAAGGCCCATCTGTCAAGGATGCCAGAGACAGATTTCTTCTATTAAGTGGGTCCTTACATTAACTGAACTCTAAGATCCTATCCAATGCTGATTTATGAATAGGAAGGAAAAAAAAAAAAAAAAAGGGACATAAGAATAGTGACACAAACAGGCTATTTTCTAAATTGCTTTTTATTATGTTGTGTGTGTTTGTGTATGTGTTATGATAAAAATAACACTTGGATATGATCCAGGCATTGCACATGGTGAGTGCTCTACCACTGAGCGATATCGATGCCCCCTTTTACTCCCACAGCATTCTCTTAAAATTTTTATTTTGAGGAGTTGGGTTGTAGCTCAGTGGTAGAGCATTTGCCTAGCATGTGTGAGGCACTGGGTTTGATTCTCAGCACCACATTAAAAAAATAAAGATTCCTCAATAACTAATAAAAATTTTGAGACAGGATCTCCCTAAGTTGCCCAGGCTGGCCTCAAACTTCCAAGTAGTGGAATTACAGGCGTGTACCACACTATCTGGCCAAATGGGTTATTTTCTTAAAGTCTATATTACAAAGTCAGAGCTGCTATTTGAATGAGAAGAATAAGGAGGGGGAAAATAAAAGATAATAGGCCTTTTACTTTTCTTTCTTTCTTTTTTTTTTTTTTTTTTTTTTTTTGTGTGGTACTGGGGATTGAACCCAGGGCCTTGTGCTTGCGAGGCAAACACTCTACCAACTGAGCTATATCCCCAGCCCGCCCAGTCTTTTACTTTTCTAATCAGACAGAATCCAATGACATTCTTACAGAGAAGAAGAAAAAGTGTTTAAGAATCGAAGATCATGCTAGAAAATAGCTTGTTTCCCAATACACAGGAAACAAGGAAACACAGGAAAGTGTCTTTTCTTTATAACATAATTTACATGCACTAATTAGCACTTCTAGAAAAATAGAATACCACCAATGTGGTTTTCAGAATAAAAATGGTAATTTTTCCTCTACTCTCTTGAAATTATTTGGACCTTAAACTACTTATAAAAACTTATTTGCCATACTTAGTGAATCAGGAATGTCACCCAGCATGAACAGGCTGTTTTCAACAACTCAGTTTTAATTTAAGTCATTTCTATGGTGACTAATATGGTTGAATCAACTCATTCAAAGATATTTTTAAATAAACAAACTTACTCATCTCCTTTTAAAAAGATCAAAAATGGTTTTGTTTTGTTTTTAACTTCTCTGTAGAATTCAAGCTTACAGTTAGAAAATATATAGATATATTCTGGCCCTCCCAGAAGAACATACTACCTGATGGTTCCTGGCATAACTAAGGAAGCACTGAGACAAACTCACTCTCATACCTTTATTTTTACTCTGTTTAAATGTCAAAGTGTGTGATTTTAGCTATTCTGGATGGAAATAGCTAAAATTATGAAATAGATTTATATGCTTGTTGTATTTTCAAAATACATAGAACATAATTAAACCCTTATTGATTTAGTCATCATTCTGCACTTCAATGACCATGCAGTGCTAATGTCCTAAGGGCTGCTGAAGTCCGTAGGGATGGTTGGCTTTGCCAGGATACCTGAGTACTAAGTTTTTCTATTTTTTTTTTAATTTTTTTTTTATAGTTTTCCTGTTTGTTCATTTGCAGAGCTAACACACATTTCTTGCTGATGTCAACGTGGCCTGCCAACAAATGGCTTCTTACATCTCCTATTCTAATATTCTATTGACTAATCTGTCAATAACTAGGAAACCAAATGGCCAGGTGTGTCAAAAATAAGACTAAATACTAAGACTATTGCTTCACATCACTGGAACAATACCAATACATGGATTTTATTAACTATGTTTTAGTTCTGCAAATACCACATAAGACTACTTTAAGGTTCCCATTTTAATTAGCCAAGTCTATTAGATAAATGAGCTTCAGATAAATGACATCATTATAATGACCATTCTCTTTCTTTCCAAGTAGAGACCAAAATTTTTAGATGTTATTTATATTAAGGTGTTACATTCATATATAAACCCTTCTAGAAAATGTAATACAAAGCACAGTAATAATTTAGCCTAAAAAAAGGAACAGAAAGGGAAAAGAACCATATAGAAAATGTTTAATAGCATTAAAAATCTCAAGGTAGGCATAAACAAAGCCTGAAGATTCCCAACTACAAAGACGTTTTGGCTAGGACTTTGAAACTCTTCTTACTTTTTTATTTTTATTATCTTAGAGCCAATCAGTCTACCAATGCTTAAAAATTTCTCAACTCAGGTTGGGATGTAGCTCAGTGGTAGAGCACTTGCCTTGTGTGTGCAAGGCCCCGGGGTCAATCCCCAGCCTCACAGTAAATAAACGATTTTTAAACTCGAGAAATTCCTAAGATTTATTATATTGACAAATTTTACTTTAAACAGAAAGCTACTGTAAATTAATGTATCAGATATCATCTGATTAGAGGACATGTATGAATCAGAAACTTCCTTTGGCTTGTTTTAGTAGATAACTACTACTACTAGTGATTGGAACAGATGTGATGGTCATCTCCTGCCATAATTAAATAGGACTACCAGAAAATGTAATATTGGAAGAAACAAAACTTAGTAATGGAGTATTTCAAATAACTTAATTCGCTAAAAGCGTCCAATAAAATCATTGACTAGACTTGATGATGATTTTCTCTCAAACAGGAAGGACTCTAACTATGTGGACTTGATTCTAAGTGATGAGAACAACATGTTGATGTCAGAACTCATCAGGAACCAAGGCAGAAAACAATAATTTCACAAAGTTTCTATGCAGAAAAAAGAGATGACGGTTAAACACATGAGCTTATTATACACAGATTTTAAAAACATTTACAGAGAAGTAAGGTATGATTGGATGACCCAGGGTTCTACAAGAATATAGAACTTGTTAGGAAGAGGCAATTCTAGAAAGAGAAGTTCTACATTTTACTTCACTTTACATATATGTATCACATGTCTGGTTCTTTGCTAAGACTTGAGAATAAGGAAGTGAAATTTTCTCTATACAAACAGAACTTATTTTATTTTAAAATATATTTTTTTTAGTTGTAGATGGACACAATACCTTTATTTATTTATTTATTTTTATGTGGTGCTGAGGATCGAACCCAGATAAAAATGGCAGAGTAGAGGAAAGCAGAGGAGGATAAAGGGAAAGAAGAGGAAGGGAAGAAGGAGGGAGGGGAAAGGAAAGGTTAAATTCACAATGTTGAGTGTTGGCAAGCACTCTGCCACTGAGCTATGGCCTCAGTCCCACAATTAGAAAGTTTTAGAAAAGTATGAGGGAAGTTGGGCACAGTGGCCCACAACTGTAATCTCAGTGACTCAGAAGGCTGACGCAAGAGGATCACAAGTTCAAGACCAGCCTGGGCAACTTAGCATGATCCTGTCTCAAAATTAAAAATGGTTGGGGATATAGCTCAGTGATAGAGTACCCCTGGGTTAAATCCACAGTTCACTCCAAAAAAAAAAAAAAAAAAAAAAGCAAAGTGTGAGCAAATTATTAAAAATATTCATGAAGGGCTGGAATTGTGGCTCAGTGGTAGAGAGCTTGCCTAGCATGCGTGAGGCACTGGGTTAGATTCTCAGCACCACATATAAATAAATGAATAAAATAAAAGGTCCAGCTACAACTTTAAAAAAAAGTCATGAAAAACAGGGAGATTATGAATAAATAAATATAAAATTGAAGTGTTAAAAGTAGCGTTGCAAAGAAATACCTACAGAAGTAATGACCAAAAGACTAAGTCTAAGTAAAAAAAAAAAAAAAATGGAGCTTTAAATAAAAAATTAAACTGATAAAAATGGCAGAGTAGAGGAAAGCAGAGGAGGATAAAGGGAAAGAAGAGGAAGGGAGGAAGGAGGGAGGGGAAAGGAAAGGTTAAATTCAGACTACGCCTTGAAAGAAAAACCTGTGTTCTTTCAAACCACATGATATAAAGAGGGTTTTACCAACCAAATATAGTTCAAACTAGTAGAAGTAAGTCTATGAGTTAAAATACATTTTAAGTTTCAGAAAAATTATATTTTGAAGTTCAGAAGTAACTTGTAAATTTGATTTCAGATTCCCTACTATACCCATGGGCTCTTACCAAATTCGCAGCTAATTGTGATTGAATCATAGTTCAAAATCATCTCAAGCTGAAAAGATGGACCAAAATCAACAAGCTAGAACTTAAAAGAAATGTAGGTTTCCACGCTGAGACTGAAAAACAATTATGAAGAAAAAAGAGTAGTAATAAATGCCCACCAATCAAAGAATGGGTGAATAAATTAACAATAAATTCACCGGATAGAAGCCTATGGTAGCAAAAATGAGTAAGAACTACATGTTTACAGGTACATATACAGAGCATAGGATGGCTACCAGGAACTGAGAGGAGAGGGTAATGGAAGTTATTGTTTGATGGGTACAGTTTCAGTTTGGAATGATGCTTTCTCTGTGGCCTTTAGATGTCATTCTTCCCACAGATTCTATCTTCTAGCACAGCATCATGAAATCTCACACCAACACAACGACCCAGCAGCCATCATTAGGAAGGACTGTAAGTTAAAATGATATTTATATTAAAAATATTAGAAAACAGAGTTTACAAGTATAGAAATATCAGCACTGGGAAACAAGGGATAATGTGGTATGAGAAATACTTGAAAACAACAGACCAGAACTCAACCACCTGAAAAAAAAAAAAAAAAAAAGGCTTATTACACAGAACTCAGGTTCAAATTTTTAAATTATTTATAAATAGAAACTAAGCCATTTGTCTTTAAAACAACAATTTGGGCTGGGGATGCAGCTCAGTGGTGGAATGCTTGCCTAGCACATGCCAGGAACTGGATTCCATCCCCAGCACTGAAAAAAAAAAAAAAAGAAGAAGAAGAAGAAGAAGAAGAAGAAGTAGAAGAAGAAGAAGCCACCAAAATACAATTATTGTATTTTCCTACAATAATTAGGTAAGACTAGTTAAACAATTTTTATAGCAAATGTCCATTACAGCTTCAATTTACAGCAATTCTAGGGGGGCTTATGGGTTAGGAAGGATTAAACAACTCTCTAAAAACATGATTCCTTTTATGAGGCAAACAAAACAAAATCTTTGAGTTGAAAATAGCTCAATCCTTTTCATGCTTTTCAGCTTTGTTTTTATACCGCATGAAGATCCTAGACCCTTAGCATGGAAAGGGCTTTAATAAGTCGTCTAGTCTAACTTCCTCCTTCACTGGAGCAAAGAAATGTGCCTGTCTTGTTCATCCCTGGTGCCTACAGTGCTGCCCCCCAAAATATCAACTGAACAAATGAAAGAAAGAAACTGATTTTAATATGCCCAAAGGCCCCAAACTACTTTCCTCAGGATAAAAGCTGTGCAGATGGGTCGGAGGGTAAAGAAACTGACAGAATCCAGATATACACAAGAAGAATACAAAATGCCTGTTTACAGATGCAAAATATTGAGACACTTCTTATCAAGATATGCTAATTCTTTCTTTTAGAAAAAAAAAAAACTGATGATGGCCAATAACAAATAACAAAATTTTGGGGCTGGGGAGATAGCTCAGTTGGTAGAGTGCTTGCCTCGCAAGCACAAGGACCTGGTTCAATCCCCAGCACCACAAAAAAAAAAAAAAAAAAAAAAATTGTATTCCTCATCTAAAAACTTTTTTCTTACTTATAAAATTGGTTGTTTTGGGGCTGGGGAGATACCTCAGTTGGTAGAGTCCTGGGTTCCATCCCCAGTACCGCCAAAAAAAAAAAAAGGTTGTTTTAAAGAAAAACATGAACTCACGTGAGAATGCTTTTGTAATTTAATTACAAAATAATTTGAAAATCATTGTGTACCAGCAAAAGGAAATTAATATGCCATCCCATGTAGAACTATTTTCTTATGTGGTCTAGATAGTCATGGGTAGCACTGGAAGGGGATCAGAGTAATGAGCATCACCTCAAATGGCAATGACTCTGAATTCCCTAAGGGCACAGTTCTGGGTCTGCTGCTTGGAATCTCAGTCCAGAAAGAGGCAGGCCAGCCATTCCCACCTAATCTCTAGGTCATTCTTCATTTATATGTGCTCTGAAAAAAATGAGATTGTATTTCAATGCTGACAAGAGGATCGTGAACCAAACTAGATACCCAGAAACCTTATTACCTCATTCTACATCTACAGCTAATTTATTCCCCTTCTTTCTTTTTGATATAGACTCCAGACTAACACCTTATTCTCAACCAGCAAAAAATGCACTTCAAAGATTTCCTAAAAATTATAAAATGTTTTCTGTGAAAATGTTAAAACAGTAAAATATTCTCAACTCAAGCCCAGTGAGAATTATAATATCAATAAAGGCTTTTTCCCTAACTAAGCAACTAAATATTTTTCTCTTTCCTCCTCTAGGGAAAAAGAAAATTAAAGTTTTGCCATAATTGCAAACAATATTTGAAATTCCATCCATTAAATGAATAAACATTTACTGAACATATTCTAATATTCTAGGCATCATGCTGAGAGTCAAGATTGCAAAAAAAAAAAAATAAGATGTAGCTTCTGCCCTCAAAGAGTACACAATCTATTAAAAAAGACAGGCAAGAGCAAACAATTGTGTAGTAATATATTCAGAAAGTAAGCATAGAACAAAAGAAAAGGCATTCGAACCAACTGTCAGGAAAGTCCTGCAAGAGACAACTTGTACTTCAAAGACGCATAGGAGGGAATGAGGCAGGAAGGTAGATGGCAGGAAAGAGAGGTGACCCAGACAAGTACCTAGAAAGAGCATGAGCACCTGAGTATGAAATGAAAGCAGTTAGCTACAGCCGCAGGATGAAATACAGTATGACATAAAATAATGAAGGGTAAGACAGGCTAAAGAACAAGCTGGGGCACCTAGCATGCACAGGCCCTGGGTTCAATTTCCAGCACAAAAAAAAAAAAAAAAAAACACCAGGTTGGGGTAGATTATGGAAAGCTGCCTTTTTTTGCAATGTTCAAGAATGTGTAACTTAGCCTTTGTAAAATAGGGAGTCATTAAAAGATTTTAAACATGGTAATACCACATTAAAACCTGCATTAAGATACTTTTTTTGGTGAAAATCGTTTGAGTAGGTGTAGAAGATGGGAAGAAATGGAAACAATAGAAAGTTCTCATAACAAGTTTGATGAAATATCATTAAAACTTAAAGTTGATGAGATAGAAGAAGGATTTTTAAAACTGCTGAAGATGGGCATGGTGGGCACTTCTGCAATCCCAGCAGTTTGGGAGACTAAGGCAGGAGGACCCTGAGTTCAAAGTCAGCCTCAGCAACTTAGCAAGGCCCTAAGCAACTCAGCAAAAACTTGTCTCAAAAAAAAAAAAAAAAAAAAAAAAAAAAAAACTTAAAAAGGGCTGGAGATGTGGTTGAGGGGTCAAGCGTCCCTGAGTTCAATCCCTGGTACCAAAACAAAACAAAACAAAAACCGAAAAACAAAAACAAAAAAAAAGTTACCAAAGAAAGACAATAACACTTACTAGAAAATATATAGGACCTCTGGCAGATTCCTTAACTTTTTTATGCCTCAGTTTCTCTATATATAAAATCATCCCTACTTCATGGTGTTTTTGCAAGAATTAAATGAGAAAATGTAAATCATTTAGTATATTAATTGGCACACAATTGCTTTATATTAAAAATTACTATTCATAAGATAAGGTAACAGGCCTTAGTGATTGATGTAAGTCCCAAGAGAAAGGAAATTAGGGTTGACTGGCCGGTTTTTACTAAAATCGTTAATGGATAAAAGATAGGCAGCATTTGATGGTGCTGGGATTGAACCCAAGACCCCGTCCATGCTAAGCAGGTACTCTACCACTGAGCTATACACCTCCAGCCCCTTGACAGGTTTAAAGTGGAGGATAATTGGTCTGATTTTTTGTAAAGGAGTCTAGAGGATATCCAAAGTAGCTTATGTGTGCTAAAAGTCATTCTAAGTCTTCAAAAACAATGTTAAATATAAAACATAACCCTGGATATAGAAACTGATCTAACCAAGATTATAATGAAGTACCACAGAAAGTTAAACTTCAATCAGATTCAGAAATGATCTAGTCAAGTGGTCTTTTTTGCATGAACCATCTAAGAATCTGACTAAAGCTATAGACCCTCTCCCCAAAATTTTCAAAAATAAAATTTTAAGGGCTAGGGAGTACAAGATCAGTGATAGAGTGCTTGCCTGGCAAATGTGAGGTCCTGGGTTGATCCCCAGCACCCCCCAAAATAAAATAGATTAAAATGTTGTAACAATGGATTGAGAACACCCTTATTCATTCCTCTCAAAGACATTGAGATACAATCAGGTTAAGTTACTGCTAATTAGTGGCAGAGCCAAAACTCAGGCCTCTTAGCTATGAATTCCATGTTCTTATTACTAGTAACTTGAAGGGATTCTTGTACATTCACGTTTTATTTAGTTAATCATACAAGACTACAAAATCACAAAGATGGCACAATAGCACACACCTATCATCCTAGTTACTCAAGAGGCTGAGGCAGGAATGTGTTAAGTCTGAGCCAACATGAGCAATTAAGCAAAAACCCTGTCTCAAAATAAAAAATAAAAAACACTGGAGATGCAGCTCAGTGATAGAGGACCCCTGGGTTCAATCCCCAGGATGTATTATGTATGTATGTATGTATGTATAAATAAATAGATAAATAAATAAATAAATAAGATTACAACATCATATACACACGCACAATTCAGATTTTACAGACTGCATCTTGTGGCTCTCATCAAGTTTTCTAGTCCCAACAGCATTTCTTCAAAAGTCAATTGTTTCCCATTCATGCTAACAAAATTGGCACTCAAGGGCTTCTTACCAAGACCACTTCTTCATAAATTCTAACGAGTAACATTTGCCATTAAAAAAAAAAAAAATTGGCACTCAAGATAAGTAGAAGTATTGGTTGTGAGTTCTTTTTTTTTTTTTTAATAAAAAGTTGGCATATATCTAATATCTTTTCTTCCTAATGGGAATTGGTTTTAAATGTAAAGAAAGCTATTCCAGTTTAGTTCAACTGACACTACAAGTACATGGCACTAAGAATGCAAAGATATCTAAAAATCCCAAGGTCTTCCATTAAAAATAAAATGCCTCAAACTTTAAAAAAAAAAAAAAAAAAACCTTTATTTGTGCTAACTCATGTAATCATGCCGTATTAAAAAAAAAACAAAAAAAACCACGAACCTGTGGTGAAAGAGACCCATACCCAATCACTGATGATTCAACACAAGCTGTGAGCAAAGATGCTCCAGCAGATGCAGAAACAAAGTTACCAGGGCCTCAACTGATGACTAAAATTTAAATAAACAAAATATAAGTGTTGATGAGGATGTGATTGGAACCCACACACTGCCGGTGGAAATGTAAAGGTACAGTCACTGTGGAAAAGAGTTTTGGATTCTGACAAATCTGAACCCTAATCCTGACACTACCTCTCCTCAACTGGGAATTGGGGTAAATTTCTCACCTTTCTCACCCTCTTTTCACTAGAAAAACAGTAATGTACTTTAGAGGATTGTTGATGGAACTGAGAAAACACAAGTAAGTGTCAGCTATCATTCGGACAGAAAAATTAGATTCTTTTACAGATTACATTTGTAAATGACAAGTGCACTGTTTCAGCTAGTAAATTCATTCTGCTTCATTAAAGAGGAATTTGTGTCTATATTTATCCTCTATTCTTAGCAAGTTTTATAGTATCAACAAAAGTGCTTTCATCTTTAAAATATTCTGCTTCAAAATTGAGTAGCTGTGTAGCATAGGGTGGCTAGATTAAATAAAGTAATATAAAAAGATTTAATACCAGATTGCCAGATAAAAAGATATAAAGTATCAGAAGGTGTTATCAATTTTAGTTACATAGTACAATATTTGTATTTGAATTTTTAAAAAAATTTTTTTTAGTTGTCAATGGACTTTATTTTATTTACTTAGATGAGGCGCTGAGAATCGAACTCAGTGCCTCACACAAGCTAGGCAAGCGCTCTATCACTAAGCCATGACTCCAAACCCTGTATTTGAATTTTAACAATAACAGGTCCATGGAAGAATATGGGCTTAATTCCCAGGGACTAGTCAATGTAATTTATTATATATCAGCACCATGTCATTCTTCCCTTTTAATGAGAATGCAAAAAAAAAGATTAATCATTTGCCTTTGATTGTTTATGTTAAATAAAACCCTGGATTTTTAGAAATCTTGGCATTAATAAAGAGAAAAGATGAAGAGAAGTTAATAACATGCTAAAAGGTATAGCCATTTCTCTTGAACATATTTCTGGTAGCATCTTAGAATTTTAAAATAATATGAGTTCGAAACGTTCAGTGATAGAACTGCTGCCACAAAAAAAATACTAGGACATCCGCATGCAGAAGAAATTAATTTCAGCCCCTACTTCATACCATGCATGAAAATTAACTCAAGCACAATGAATCCTAAGTACAGAAGCTAAAACTATAAACTCTGAGAAGTATAGGTGTAAATCTTCATTATTTTGCATTAGGCAATAGTTTCTTAGCTCTGACAGCTAAAACACTAGTAACTGAGTAAAACAGACATAGTAAACTTCCTCAAAATTTTACTTTTTGTGTTTTTAAGGATACCATCAAGAAAGTGAAAAGACTACCTACAAAATGGGAGAAAATATTTCAAATCATTTATCTGATAAAGGTCTAGACTATAGAATATATAAAGAATTCTTAAAGCTCAACAACAAAAAGACAAATGACCCTGTTTTAAGATGGGAAAAGAATCTGGCTGATGGTTCTCCAAGGAAGATACAAAATGGCCAATAAATACACAAAAAGGTGCTTGGGTTGGAGATGTAGCAGTACTTACAATACTGACCTAGCATGTACAAGGTCCTGGATTTGATCCCCAGAACATGGGGTGAGGAGGGAAGCAAACTTAATATCATAAGTTCTCAGAAAAAAAGCAATTCAAAACCACAATGGATGACTAAAATTTAAATAAACAAAATATAAGTATTGATGAGGATGTGATTGGAACCCACACACTGCCAGTGGAAATGTAAAGGTACAGTCACTGTGGAAAAGAGTATGTGGCAATTTTCAAGACTCAGCTATAGCTATATCACCCAGCAACTCCAAATATGTATGTCACACAAAAACTTGCATATGACTATTCATAGCAGCATTATTCATGATAGACAAAATGCAGAAGTAATCCAAGTGCCCGTCAACTGGTAAATGGATACATAAAATGTGGCATAGTTATACAATGCGATGTTCTTCAGTAATATAAAGAGAAAAAAAAAAGTACTGATGATGCTACGTCAATGAATCTTGAAAACATTACGCTATATGAAAGAAGCCAGACACAAAAGGCCACACACTGTGTGTTTCCATTTGTATGACATGTCCAGAATAGGCAAATCCATAGGAACAGAAGACTGGCGATTTCCAGGGGCTAAGGAAGGGGAGGATGGGGAGTGACAGATAACAGGGTGAGGGTTTCTTGTTGAGGTGATGAAAACGTGCTGGGCTTAGACAGCAGTGATAGTTGTACAACTTTTGAATATACTAAAAATCAAATTAGACACTTTAGTGTACATTCTGTATGTAATTTACTCTTTGTAATTATATCTCGATTTAAAAAACAAATCTAAATATCAACTAGAAAAATCTACTTAGGAATAAGAGTAAAAATCAACTTAAAAATTAACAGCATGGATACTGAAGTCCTTCTTACCAAAAAGCTATAAACCCATAATGGGTATTCTTCTATAGAGGAAGAACCAGTCAGCTCTCCTCAAAGAAAAAATAAAAATTGATGGGAGTTTCCTCTCAAGCTTTAAAATGCACCCAAAAGATTTATTGCACTCCTGGATCGGGAATAGCAGAATCAAACTTGAGGGATGATAGTAATTTGCCCTGGTATAAAGTTGAATTTTTCTTTTTCTTGTTTTTTGTTTTTATTTTTGCTCTGTTTTGTTTTTTGGTGAAAGGTCACAGGAGCTGACGTGTATTCCTAGAGACATGTATTGCATATTACCACACACATGTAAGGACATGATTTCCTCAACAGTGCTACCTCACTCTTGAGGGAGACACAGTAACTGTTATCCCCTTTTGTCAGTAAGGATACAATTGCAGACAAGTAATAACCTAGTCTGGTCCTACATTGGCAGACTGGGGACTGCAAGCCAAGTTACCAGGCTATTTGTCCTCTAGCTTTGGTGTGTCATTTTCTCCTTTATTCAATATATCTGTCACTCAACCACTTTATGAATATATTGTTTATGGAAAAAGAGTAAATCTACAAATTATGGTTTTATTAATTCTTATTAAGTATAGCTTACAACCAGGACACTCTCTAAATATGGAGAATACTTCAAGCACACTTAACATCTAATTCATTTAAGGTCATCTATCTTAAAACCTCAACTGTCACAGGGGTTCAAATAAACAGCCCTATAAACACATTATATAGGAAAGCCCTTTTTGATCCTCAGTCAGCCCATTTACCTTTATTTTATGTCTTATTCTAGCAAGCTTTTTTGTCTAAGATAAATTTAAAGTAGAACAGGTTATTATTCTACAAAATACACATAACCAGTAAAAAAAAAAAAAAAAAAAAAAAAAAAAAAAAGACATATAAGGAAGAGATAGAGAAATTCAAAGTTACAGCAATCTTGACCATTTATTGTAGAGGTAATAAAACCTACATAGCTCAACTAGCTCAAGGTCTTTATTATGGTTCATTTGACCAAGTTATCCCACTCCTCAGTTTATACCCAAAGGACTTAAAATTAGCATACTACAGTAACACAGCCACATCAATGTTTATAGCAGCTCAATTCACAATAGCTAGATTGTGGAACCAACCTAGATGACCTTCAACAGATGAATGGATAAAGAAAATGTGGTGTATATAAACAATGGAATATTATTCAGCCATAAAGAATAATATTATGGCATTTGCAGGTAAATGGATGGAATTGGAGAATATCATGCTAAGTGAAATAAGTTAATCCCAAAAAACCAAAGGTTGAATGTACCCCATTTGTGTAAAATGAATCAAAAAAATAATTTAAAAAAATATTTTTGAAAAAATAAAACTTTATTTTTTTATTGTAAACAAATGGGGTACAACTTGTTTCTCTGTACATGAAGTAGAGGCATACCATTTGTGTAATCATACATTTACATAGGGTAATGGTGTTTAAGTCATTCCCCCACCCCTCCCATCCCCTCTGTTCCCTTTATACAGTCCCTCCTTCCTCCATTCTTGCCTCCCTCCCACCCCCCATTATGTGTCATCATCTGCTTATCAGCGAGATAATTCGTCCTTTGGTTTTTTGAGATTGGCTTAGTTCACTTAGCATGATATTCTCCAATTTCATCCATTTGCCTGCAAATGCCATAATTTTAGTATTCTTTATGGCTGAGTAATACTCCATCATATATATATACACCACGGTTTCTTTATCCATTCATCAATTGAGGGACATCTAGGTTGGTTCCACAATCTGGGTATTGTGAACTGAGCAGCTATGAACATTGTTGTGGCTGTATCTCTGTAGTATGCTGATTTTAAGTCCTTTGGGTATAGGCCAAGGAGTGGGATAGCTGGGTCAAATGGTGGTTCCATTACAAGTTTTCTAAGGAATCTCCACACTGTTTCCCAGAGTGGTTGCACTAATGTGCAACCCCACCAGTAATGTATGAGTGTACCTTTTTCCCCACATCCTCACAACACCTATTGTTGCTTGTGTTCTTGATAATCGTCATTCTAAATTGGGGTAAGATGGAATCTTAGTGTAGTTTTGATTTGCATTTCTCTTATTACTAAAGATGGTGAACATTTTTTCATATGTTTGTTGATTGCTTGTAGATCTTCTTCTGTGAAGTGTCTGTTCATATCCTTAGCCCATTTGTTGATTGGGTTATTTGTATTCTTGGTGTAGAGTTTTTTGAGTTCCTTATATTTTCTGGAAATTAGTGCTCTATCTGAAGTATGAGTGGCAAAATTTTTCTCCCACTCTGTAGGTTCTCTCTTCACATTGCTGATAGTTTCCTTTGCTGAAAGCTTTTTAAGTTTGAATCTATCCCAATAATTGATTCTTGCTTTTATTTCTTGTGCTATGGGAGTCCTGTTAAGGAAGTATGGTCCTAAGCCAACATGTTGAAGATTTGGACCTACTTTTTCTTCTATAAGATGCAGGGTCTCTGGTCTGATTCCAAGGTCCTTGATCCATTTTGAGTTGAGTTTTGTGCAGGGTGAGAGATAGGGGTTTAGTTTCATTCTGCTGCATATGGATTTCCAGTTTTCCCAGCACCATTTGTTGAAGAGGCTATCTTTTCTCCATTGCACGTTTTTGGCACCTTTGTCTAGTATGAGAAAACTGTATTTATTTGGGTTTTTGTCTGCGTCCTCTATTCTGTACCACTGATCTACCTGTCTATTTTGGTGCCAATACTATGCTGTTTTTGTTACCATTGCTTTGTAGTACAGTCGAAGTTCTGGTATTGCGATACCCCCTGCTTCACTCTTCCTGCTAAGGATTGCTTTAGCTATTCTGGGTTTCTTATTCTTCCAGATGAATTTCATGATTGCTTGCTCTATTTCTGTGAGGTACGATTTTTGAAAAAATAAAACTCTTAACAATTAAAAAAATAATAGGGCTGGGGATATAGCTCAGTTGGTAGAACACTTGCCTTGCAAACACGAGGCCCTGGGTTCAATCCTCAGCATCGCAAAAAATAATAATAATAATAATAATAATAATAATAATCCACTATGCCCAATAAAAGGATGACTCAATTCCATATGCTTCATTCAAGAAGGCTGAGAAGAGTGTAGCTTCCATTTCCCAAACTCAAAACCCTAAATTCTTCTATTTCCTTTTTTGTCCCAATTAAAATCCGTTGGCAAATCCTATTGATTTCACCTCTGCATCTAACTACTTATTTTCATTTTTACTTTTTCTGTTCTAATACATTCAAGACGACTACAAGTAACCTGCCAATGTTTCTACTCTCTCCTGCTACAAAAACTGTCTTCCTAAAGGAAAGATTTAACCATTAGTGTGAATACAGCTCACAAAAATGTATGATAGATTATAAACAACTAGAATAGGGGCTGGAGTTGAGGCTCAGTGGTAGAGCACTTGCCTAGCATGTGTGAGGCACTGGGTTCAATTTTCAGCACCACATAAAAATAAATTTAAAAAATGCTTTTTAAAAAAAGAAAAACTAGAAGAAAGGAGTTCAAAAATTCCCAGCACAGATAAATGATAAATGTTTAAAGAGACAGAAATGTTCATTATCTTGACTTCATCATTATTCATTGTATGCAGGTACTGAATTATCATACTGTGCCCCATAAATATGCACAATTACTATACAATTATTAAGCCAATTTGAAGTTTTTAGGGCTGGGTATGGCTCAGTGGTAGTGGTTGCCTAGCATGCACAAGTCTCTGGGTTTGATCTCCAACATGGCAAAAAAAAAAAAAAACCTAAATTGAAAAATATTTAATCATATCACTTTTTTATTCAAATGAGTATTTATATTTATTAAAAGATCAAATTTTAAAGGCCCTGTAGTAGATAGAGTATAAAATCCCGACTCCTTTTCACATTGCACCTGTGTGGCTATTATTTGTCTTCAATTTACTGGTCCAGCCTCTTCTCCACCAGCTCTACCTGGAACCACTTGTTGTTTCCTATGGAAGTCTGCACCTTCCGGTCCCTGTGCGTGGCCCACCCTATGCCTGCATCGACTGTGCACAGATCCTTGCTGTCCTCCGAGGCCTAGGCAAAATGCCATGTCTTCCACGAAACCTTCCCTAATCCTTCCAGTCAGAATGAATCCCCCACCTAAGTGTCTTGACTTAAGATGTGTCGAACATCTTTTCATCAACATCCCACTCGTTTTTTAATGGTTGTGCTATATTCCACTATCTAAATGCCATAGGTTTTACTTAAAGGCCACACACAATTTTTTAATAGCATCGATTTTTTTTCAATATAGAGAATATAAAAATAATCCTACAATCCCACTGACCAGATAATACCCATTGACATTTGTGTAACGTAAAAGTATACATCCATGATAAGAAAATCCAAACAGTGCAGAAAGGTATTTGCTAGAATTAGAAAAGTAACTTCAATGAAGAAAAGGGTAGAGGCTCAAACTAGAGGAGTCTGAAAAGAATACAAGGAACTGGGGGAAGTCCAAGTTCACAAAACTAAACATTCACTGAAATTACTTTTCCCCCCATAGCAAAATGGGCCCCTTTTAAAAACCAGTTCTTAAAAATAATGGCCTAGTATAAAAATGACCTGTTTTTCTCAGGCAGATTAAGCAGTCTTTTTTTCCCCCCTATTTTGACAGTTTCTACATATAGAGAAGGGAAAATGAATTCTCCAGAAGTAATCTATCATTGGCAAAAATCAATGGGCATCCTCATGACGATATTTAAAAACTATTTCTAGTTGGGTACAGAGGCACACACCTGTAATCCTGGAGACTTGGGAGGCTGAGGCAGGAGGAGCCCAAGTTTGAGGCCAGTCTCAGCACTTTAGCAAGGCCTTAGCCAACTTATTAAGCCTGTCTCAAAATAAAAACTAAAAAGGGGTTGGGATGTGGCTCAGTGGTTAAGCACTCCTGGGCTAAATCCACAGCACAAAAAAAAAAAAAAAAAAAAAAAAAAACCTAAAAAACTATTTCTAATGTTCTCTAACTTCCCCTGCATAGTGTCATTAATGGGAAAGGCTTTTACTACATAGTGTGGTACTATCTTGCCAAAATCAGATTTGACAGATGTTAGCTTTTACCTATGATACACTGTCCACACCAATGCAAGCTTTATTGCAAAAGTCCCCAAAGACATATGCTAGACCCAACCACATTCCGACCCATTCCTCACACTAGTCTAGTTTTTTTTTTTTTTTTAATGTAACAGGAATCATCTGATATTTACTCCAAGTTCTCCCATCCTGAACCAAAATAAAGGATGGTATGTGAAAATTTGTCACCACAGTTACAATAAAAAGAAAAATATTTGTATCCCCTACTCTCATCCCATAAAGCTCACACAACATATATTAGTGCTTACTGCCTTTCCAGAATGTGATATCACAACAGGAATGAAAACCAGTTATCCAATTTGGTTAAAAATGTCAAAAGTTCAAACTTTTGAGTCTAGTCCTTCTTAAGGAACATTTTCATCTTGTCTTAATTGCTACAGAATTCTTATTGCTATTTGAAAACTAAACTCAAATTGCAGTTCATCCAAGAAATTTAACACTCGATGATTTCTTTCTGTCCTTGGAATTTAAAGAGCTTCTTTTTACAATATCTTCTAGCATTTCATTAAATCCTACATTGTCCTCTATTATTTCATGTATATTACTAAACTGCAAGATCCTTGAAGGCAGGGATTATCTACATGTAAATGTCTGTATATTCCATAGTATCTAATCAGAGGAATCACATAGAAGGTGCTCAATAAATAATATTTTAGAAGATTCTTACTGTGAATGATCTTGTACTAATGTAAACATAAAAACTTTACATGGACACAATGGCATACATCTATATACCTGTAATGCTAACTACTCAGGAGGTTGAAGCAAGAGGATTACAAGTTTGAGGTCGGCCTGGGTAACTTAGCCAGACCCTGTCTCAAAATAAAAAACAAACAGGGCTGGGGATGTAGGTAAGTGGTAGAGTGCCGCTGAGTTCAATCCTAGTACCACCCAAACGAACAAACTTTACACATAATTCTCTAATAGTGAAATTCCTAAAATCTATTTGTGATTTTGTATTGCATACAAGCATATTAGAAATACACAACACAAAAATGAAAGCTAATTTGTCAAGCGAGTTTCCAAGAAACACATCAATTTGCGACAGTTATCTAGTTTCAAGAAAAGTTCTTTTTCTTGGAGACGTGTAGTGCAGATCTGCTGAATGAGCGGGTAGTTATTTATTTTCAATTCCTCAAAACTAATTTTTCCATACAGCTGTGTTTACTCACAGCATGTCTCATTTATGCTAGAGGTGTAAAACAGCAAAGCCCAGATCTCTCCCTCTCTCCTCTTTCTATTTTCCCTTGCCTTTGTTATTTGCCTTTCTGCAGTTTGCTAGCCAAAGCTGTAATTAGTACCCCACAGGGATCTATACTTTGCTAATAAAGAACAGCCTACTGCACAATGACATGTATACACACACAGCCATGTGTGTTCCTAACAAATTAGGAATATTTTACACATGCAAGCCTTCCAAAGATTTTAATAGCTAAATGGGAGCACTTTACTGTGGCAGCTGCAACTGGCTCACAACACTGACTGCAGATTGATGCCTCCCGTTCTCATTCTGCATACAGATCTAATTGCAAGACAGGAAACAACTCATTTGAGACTGAGTCAAATTAAGAACATGGTCCTAAAGCAAACCTTTAAGTAACTCACTTTTGTCAAGGAAATTTTTTTCTCAAATTATTCCAAAAATTATGATGTTTGTTACATAACAATTATTGTGCTTTTTCTGTACAGCCATAGTTTTTAGTCAGATTCCTAGTGCTGCTGAAGGCAACTGAAACAGACAACGAGGCTGGGGACAGGGCTTAGTGATAGAATTCTTACCTAGTATGTGTGAGACCCTAGGTTCCACCTCCAGCAACACAAAAATAAATAACCCTGGGAAACACACACACACACACACACACACACACACACACACTCACTCACTCACTCAATCCCTCTCCCACCTCTCCGCCCTCCATTCCCTTCGCTGTCCAGTCTCCTGATTCTCATGCAGCCTCACTTCTCACTCCATCTTCTTCGCAACTTGTCATCGACCTTATCAAGTTCCTACCTACACCCCCTGAGTAAATGGAGGATAAATAGAAATGAAGTCATCAGATTGTAAAGCAAAAAACCAACAACCTACTAACTTACAAGTATAATACAAACAGGAAGATAAGACTTGTCGGTTCCCACTAGGGCTCTTTGAAAATGCCATCAGTTGTACAAACACCCATTATGACCAAACTATGTGTTGCATTAGCAAGAGTAGCACTAGTAACAGCAATCGACCTACTTCACTGCAAGTAGACTACGGACCTTTAGAGGAGTTTATAAGAAGGGATTCCAAAAGTCGTTTGCATCAATACCACCTGTTGACTGAATAACAGCCTATACACATGTTGAGTGTTCTTTATCCAAAATGCTTGGGCTCAGAAGTGCTTCAGATTTTGGATTTTTTTCCCCAGATTTGGAATTTCTGTACACATATAATGAGATATCTTGGGGCTGGAACCCAAGTCTAAACAGGAAATTCATTTACATGTCATATATACTTTATATATATACTCTTAGGGTAATTTTCTATAATATTTTTAGTGCACCCGCATTTTGACTGTGACATATCATCTGTGGTGTTATGTCAGCACTCAAAAAGTTTCAGATTTTGAAGCATTTCAGATTCTGAACTTTTGGATTTGGGATGCTCAACCTGTACTATTTTTTCAAATATATTTAGATATTATGATTAATACAAATTTTTACTACTCATTGGTGTATAATAGTTTTAACATGCATTTTATTAACCAACAGTTACTGAAATTGTAACTACTATCACATGAAGATCCACTAAAATGCTTTATCTTACAAAGTACTCTACATAATTAATGGTTATCAATTATGGTTGGGAAGTAAGGTTGAAAACCACTTCATGAGACGGCTTCTTGAATTGGAACTGTGCCTAATTCATCTTTTTGTTCTCAGTGACAGGAGTGACTTAAAATTGTGCTTTTGAACTAAACTGAACATGGCCTTAAACACAGAGATGCTGAATTACCCTTGTGCACATTTTTCACATTGGTAAAAGTTTTTTAAGCTCTAAAATTGGGAGACGTGTGAAGTGCAAAGTAGAAGTACTCATATATGAAGTTCAAGCCTTTCCTTGGAAACTGTGACTCAAGAACTTAATATTTCTTAGCATATTAATTGGCATATCTAATCTGTAAAATTCTACTCTAAATATAACTGAAATGTCATCACTCAACATAGCTCACACACCCATTGGTCAAAGGAAAGTGCATGTTCTAACGTTAAACAAAGGGGTTTCCTGCATTGAGGAACAAACTCAAAACAAACTATTTTCAATTTCCCTTTGGGAAAAAATAATAATCTTAAAATAGCAATTATGCTTTGCAGCAAACAAGAACATGAATATTGATATCCAGGACAGATGCCAATAGCTCTTTGTTATTTAGCATTTCTTTTTTTTTTTTTTTTTTTTTTTTTAACTTTTCCTCCTACAACAATGAAAAATCACACAGTATAAAAAACAATGAAGGGCTGGGGTTGTGGCTCAGTGGTAGATCGCTTGCCTAGCATGTGTGAGGCACTGGGTTCGATTCTCGGCACTGCATATAAATAAATGAATAAAATAAAGGTCCATCAATAACTAAAAAATACATTTTAAAAAATGAATTCTTCCTAATCATCTGCCTCATTTATAACAATATCAAAAGTCTGTAATTTTTAAAGTGAAAAATGAAAGTGCATGTCTTGGAAACTATGGAGGAAAAAAACTATAAACAACAGTAGTGGTTGGGAACCCAGTGGTACACATCAGAACCACTGTGGAAATGTTAAAAATACAGATGCTAAGGCCCTAGCCTGGCATCTTCAAGAATGCTTTTTAATAAGCTCCAAACATGATTCTAACGCCAACCTTAAACTTGAGCCTAATCACTCTCAAAGTCCCCTGAGCCGTAGCAGGAACATCAGCTGAAATGCAAATTTCAGATTCTACATTCAGTCGCTGAATCACAAAGTCTGGGGATGATGCCCAGCAATTTTTTTTCCACAAGGCCTCCAAGTGACTTCAATACACAGTAAGTTTTGAAAACGCTGGCTTTATACTGTCTACCCATTCTTCACTAGTTCTACTAGCTGAAAAATGAGATTTAACTAATGCAAGTAAACCTGATGTTTTTCACATTGAAAAATCTTTTTAATTTTGCCTTTAATTATTAAATTAACACTAATGTGATCTTCGTTGGGAAATAGTTTAATTCAGCAGGTTCCTGGATCAGGCTTCCTTTTGAAACAAAATTTGTCTAGGCAAGAGATCCCAAATTAGGCTATTTTGTCTATTCTTCATCCCTAGGCATCAGGAGTTTCTAAAGTCCGCTGATTAACTGCAACCCTTAAGATGGCAAAAAACACCACGTGATTTTCCTTGGTTTTAAGAGTCAATTATGTCTCAGTTCAGTTATCAGTTTAAGGAAAAAAAAAAAACAAGAAACCTGTTCAGCTCTATCATGGAATTGAAATCTGCAACATCCTGACTGAGAAGAAATTCTACAGAATAAATTTCCTGTTTCTTCAACAAACACATAAGAAAGAGATAAGGAGATACCTGAAGATTAAAAGAAGCTTAAGAGACATATCAATCACCTACAATGTATAGACCTTATTTGAATTCTAATTCAAATTACCAAAAAAAAATTGTACTTGAGCTGAGAGAGGCTACAGCTGAGAAGAATCCCCTCAGTCTTGCTGACTGACTTCTTGGCTAAGAGACATTGCACTGAGTAAGTCCATGGAGATTGGACTCTAGGTGAACAAGGGAGTGAATCTTCAATGTATTCGTGACTTACTATTATTAGGAATGTTAAATTGAGTGTGCATTGCATGAATAAAATCCACTTGTTGGAAACAAACTTGATTCCTTTCTTACTCACTGCTCGCGACATTGGGTCTTTAAAAACGTAATAATAACTCAAGAGGGAGAAAATGAGGAAGATGTAAAAACAAAACAAGATCAGCCATGAGTTGATAATTATCCAAGCTAGATTACAGACACGTGGGGTTCATTAGCGTGCACAACTATTTATATATTTAAAAGTATCACAAATTCACTTAAAAGTTTTAAACTATGGGAAGTTAAAAGGCTGGCAAAGCCATGACAATAACATGGGTCTCAGGTATTACCTGAAAAACCAAGTCAGGAAAATTTTCAAAATTAGTCTAAGACTTTGGGACTTAAAAAACATGTCTAAATAAGGTACTTTGTACAAGGCACAGTGACACATGCCTGTAATCCCAGCTACTTGGGAGGCTGAGGCAAGAGGATCACAAGTTTGAGGCCAGACTCTGCAACTTAGTGAACCCGTCTCAAAATAAAAAAAAATATAAAAAAATTTTTAAAAGGCCTAGGAGTGTAGTCCAGTGGTAGAGTGCCTCTGGGTTTAATCCCCAGTACTACTAAATAAAGAAATAAGTGCTGAATTAGAAATTTAAGAAAAGAGATGGCTAAAGTACATTCTCATGTAGCCATATGGTTTTTAATTCTCTGAGAAAACTAATATATAATCGGTACTTTGCCATCCTAGTGTCTAGGCCCATACAGACAATTACATCAATGACCTCGTTTGCCCCAAGAGCCATTAAATGGTTATGGAGTGTATACATGCTCACTTGTCCCTTAAGCCACTCTATCAACTTCTTCCTAAATGAGGTGATGGGGAAACCACAGCTGGGGTCCTGGGTGAATCTCTCACACTGTTTCCAGGAAAAGATAAGTTACATTTTTATCTCCATCTCAATTTACCTAAGAAATTTACAAAAAAGAAATGGGAAAAAGAAGATAAAAACTAGATTAGCAACCCTTATCTAGAAATACCTGTCTTCCAAAATGTACATAATACACAAATTGATAACCTGACACCATCATCATGGATATATTTGTTTTAAACATGCTACGTGGTGGGGAGCTGTGTAGTGTGGTGGTAGAGAGGGCTGGGTCCCTAGTACCCAGCCTCCCCCCAAAACACAGACTGCTAAAAAAATATGCCAAGATTTAACAGTGGTTATCTTCCTGTGGAATGTTTTCCTTTTTCCCCTTTTCTATATTTTCCAGACTTACAGCAATGATCATGAACACTGTGATAACAGAAAGAAAAAAAAGTGAGGGAAAAGCACTTATTTTACCCATTAGGTAGTGAGTTATAAGCTGAGGACTCATCTCGCAATTCCGTTTGACCCAGTCTAACTCAGGCTTCAGTTTTATTTTACTTCTAACCTATCCTGCGTTGCATCCCCAATATGGACCAGCTAGACATCTTTTCCTCAGATCCCCGCTGGAGTAAGGAGGCAAGGTCACCTGTTCGTTTCTTAGAGGAATAGGCAACACTAAACCTCAAGCTGCTTCCTGATGTTTTAAGCACAGGACCTCCAAATCTCCTGTTTTCAAGTAATATTTGCTGTCTTTTTCCTGACAACTTACGTCTGCCCAGATCAAATTCTCAGGTAGCCTCCCTCTCATTTCAAGTCGTTTCTCATCTGCATCTGCTCTATTGCTGTGTTGTACTTCATCTCCTGCTGCAATCCCTCCAATACACTTCAAACCACTTCATTTGGGGGTATCTTTTCTGCTCAATCCCTGCCTCTCAGCACCTGTGCATAGGGATAATGTAAAAATAAATCAAAATTTCATGATTCAAACCTAATAACCTGATATACTGAGGTTCAACCTGATTATTAATTACATGTAGCAATAGGTATTTTTGTCTTTGTTTTGCAGTGCTGGGGATAGAACCCAGGGCCCTGTGTTAGACATAGGTGTTTATAAACACATTTTTTTGTTTTGTTTTGTTTTGTTTTAGTTGTAGGTGGACACAATAATTTTATTTTTATGTGGTGCTGAGGATCCAACCCAGGGCCTCACACATGCTAGGCAAGCGCTCTACCACTGAGCCACAACCCCAGCCCAGACATAGGTGTTTATAAACACATTTTCTCAATAATTAAAAAACAACAATTATAATTCCATCCTTGGCAAATTGAAGAACATTATATCTCTTCTGGATTATAATTGTGCAGAAACTGTTAGATGCCTATCCAAGATGTCTCTTTTTTTCTTCCTAACAAAATCCCCATATGATTAAGGGCAGAATGTTCCCAACTAAAAAGCTCTTCTTTCTGACAGAGGCAGCCAGTAGGATGTAAATGGAACTCATTGCCCTTTGGCCTCTGCCCTTCCCCCTCCTGTCTTCTTGCCTGAGGACACAGATGGCTGGCTGGATGTGAGCAGCCATCTTGTGACCTTCAGAATAGAAGCCATATGTTAAGGTTCACAGAACATAAATTTAGAAGACTGAACCTTAACTTCATGGTACCAAGAAAGTGTTTTGTTTATTAATATACACATAGCTTTTGCCCTCTAAAATAGATTCGTAATTTAAACACTCACACAAAAAAGCATCCCAATTATACTCTATCTAAAGCTTAGTTAGGGACACAAAAAGAAAGGCAAAACAACTTACTAATCAAGAGTCTGGTCCTCAAGTTAAACAAACATGCATCTGAACTTTTTCAGCCACTTCCTATCTAAGGGGCTTCTTGGATACATAAGCTCTCTAAAGCTATATTTTCTTCAGTAAACTGTTCATAGTTATGGGTTGTTCGGATTATTAAATACTAATGTTTAGTATCATGGCTGATAGTATCTTGTAAGGCTGAAGACGTACTCTAAGACTCAGCAATTCCACTTCTAAGTATCAACCTTAAACTTTGAGATGCTTACGCACCTACACACCCAATACACATATGCAAGAAGACATGCACAGGAATATCCTTGCACCACTGCAGTGTCTATCACCAGGAAAATGGATTAATAACAGAACAAACACAGGGGAATATTAATCCATAGTAAGTAAATCACTACAGTTACGTGCATAAATGAATTTCTTAGAAAAAATGTAGAGTGAAAAGAGCAAAGAATTTTAAATATACCTTTGTTATAAAGCTCAAAAACAATCCAAACTAGGTAATAAATTTATAAAGTCTATTATATATGTCTAAATATACATGTTACATATGTACATATGCACATAGACAGTGAGATAATAATTTGTTTGGGATACTGGGGATTGAACCCAGGGGTATTTTACCACTGAGCTACATTCCCAGTCCTTTTTATTTTTGAGACAGGGTCTAAATTGCTGAGGTTGGCCTTGTATTTGTGATCCTCCTGCCTTAGTATTGCTGGAATTACAGGTGTGGTCTCTGCACCTGGTTTTTCAATTTTCTGTGTTTTTTAAAGATGGGGTCTTACTTTGTTTCCCTGGCTAGCCTTGAATTCCTGGGCTCTAGTGATCCTCCTGACTCAGAAAATTATTTTTTAAATAAATGTAAAATGCAAAAAGCTTTGCAACAGCTATCTCTAAAGGGAGATACTAGAATAGTTAGGAGGAAATATTGGTAGCTTCAAAACACTGGTAATTTTCCAGTTTCTTTTATTATTTTGTTTTTAAATTCTTTTTCTTTTAACCATTTTTTTAAATAATTTAATTTTTATTTGTTTTTATGTGTTGCTGAGGATCAAACTCAGTGACTCACCCATGCAAGGCAAGGGCTGTACCACTGAGCTACAACCCCAGCCCTCTTTTATTATTATATTTCCTAAATTACATTTCATTTTCCATATATTATTTTTTAATGTATCAAATGTCACAAAAGGATATAAAAGTAGTGAAAAAGATACAAAGTGTTATTAACCTAGTTATAGGATACTAATGATTAACATCACTAAAAAAGAATATTCCAAACCCACAAGCTTGTAATCGCTGAGACTGGGGAGGTTGAAGCAAGAGGATCAGAAGTTTGAGGCCAGTCTCAGCAACATAGACCCTTCCTAAAAATAAAAAATGAAAAGGGCTGCAGATGTAGATCAGTGGTAGAGCGCCTCTGGATTCTGGATTCAATCCCCAACACACACACACACACAGCAAGCAATTCTTGCTACTTTCACATAGTTGTGGCTTTAATGCTTCCATAACCCATTCTCAACACTGAGCCGCAGTAAATACAGTACAATACTCAGCAGCTTTCCAAAAACTATTGCTTTGTTTTCTGAGTATGTGTTTGATTTGTTTTCTGAGTATGTGTTAAATTTTTTTTGAAGGAACAAAATTCCCATATGATTTGAAACATATTAAATATAATTTCTACAGTATGAATAGTACTTATGAAAATTTACACAAGTATGTTTATACAGCACCCGAATGTTTAAAGAGAACAGGGAAAACACATTTCCATTTGGAGCAAACCTAAATGCTTCAATATGTAGCAAACCAAAACATATTCTATTCTGTGGACTACCATAACCAAAACAATTTAGCTAATTAACAAGAATATGAAATATCCTAAAATTAAACCTTAAGGTGACCAATCTATTTTGTGGTCTGTCTACAATAACTGTATTTTTAATGGCATTCAAACACTGGAAGAATTCCCTAGTCGCATCTAACAAAAAGAAAGCCATTCATCCTTAAGGGATTAAGGAGGCCTGCTTAAGATTCATAATTAAGAAAAGAATTTAAAGTTACACTGACCCATTAATTTGGCTTCCTTTTAGCGTGTCCGCAGCTGCTCCATTCCCATTCCTGAATAATTATGCACTCTCCCTTGTCCCTTTTTGTTGACTACCATACTCTCTATCCACAGGCTTTTCTTTCAGCCACTGATGGAGACTTCTGCACCTCATCTGATTCATTCCACGTTAAAAATACAAAATACCTGAAGTACTTGCTAACACCCTATTTGCCCTCATAAGTATCTTTAGTATAGCAAACATGTTGCATGAACTAGGACAGTTTACCCCAAGTCATCCACTTGAGACATAAGCCAGTTAGCTATTTTCACAATTTCATTTTGATTGGTCAAAATTTCAGGCTAAGTACTGGGGGAGGGAGAAATTTAAGTAGGAAACAAAATGCAGTTGCCACCAAAAGGAAAAGCAGAGTCAGTCCTTCAAGTCATCAAGTATTATTCAAGTTGCACTTATTTACATATTACAGAAATCCCAAAATGGTCATCAGTGGAAATCAATAGTCCAAACTAAAAAGTGGGGCCTAAAATATCAAACACCCACAATTTTCACATCTTGCCTAGTTACCCTAAATTGTTTATTTTCACATTTTGTCCAGTTCCAGTACAACTGGTTATGAACAGATATCGCAGCAAAAGATTCCTGTTTTGAAGAAGTTGAAATAAACAAACTTCACAGTGGTTTTCAATTATATAAGAATACCTATAAGTAAAAAGCAACACACAATAAAGGAAAAAATTTTACACATCAAAAACTCAAATCTGTTGACCCCATTTTTATTCTTACATTCATTCACAATATCTACCTGAAAAGCATACACTCATCTTCTTCAAAGATGAATTTTCTATACATCATACAATATCCATTCTCCTGTCACAGTTGGGACATTCTAACTGATTCACAAATATAACAGCAGGTTGTGGCTATATCAATCAGCACTACTACGTTGATTCTGGCAAATCTTTTTTTTTTTTTTTTTTTAAACAGGCAAAGTACAGATTTACTGAAGGCGAAGGTGGAAGTATTACTCCATAAGGTAGAGTGGAATAGGCTGAGCAGGAGAGACGTGATTCTGGCAAATCTTGACTATTTTAAATGTCATTCTAATTCAGCAAACCCAAAAGGATTTGTGTCATTGAAAAGAAATTCATTTTCTAGTTTTTTTGCCAAATCTATTAAAGGAAACTCAGCCAAATAGACAATAATTTAACTGGAATATATCCAGCTGTTAACATAGACTATATCCTGGCATTAGCCTCACAGTGCACATCAATCCAACAACTAGTCTGTTTTCTAACAATTTTATTTTAAAATAAAAGTGGGCATGGTGGTTCACACCTGCAATTCTAACTACTTGGGAGGTTAAGGCTCAAGTTCAAGGTCAGCCTGGGCAACTTAGACCCTGTCCCAAAATAAAAAATAAAAAGGGCTGGGAATGTAGCTTAGTAGTAAAGTGCTCCTGCGTTCAATCTCCATTTCTAAAAAATTTTAAAAAGGGGACATCAGAGTATTAAATATCTATATACCTAATGCATTTATTCGACTGGCCCATTATACCTTTCTTCTTTTTAAGTTAAGAAACTCCTTTTCTCCTTCAGAATGATGTTCAGTGTTAAAGATACCATCTTACATCCACTGTCATTTACAATATTCTGGGTTGATGATACAGCTCCTAAAAATCACCAACTGAAAAATTCTAAGCTGAAAATACCAACTAGAAATTATCATAAATTAACTTGTGACAAAGACAACCTTAAAGAAATATATACACCATCTTTATAAATATGACCACACACACACACACACACACACACACACACACACACACACGAGTAATTATATGCCAGATGCAATTCTCCTCAGGAACATATATTTTCCAAAAATTGTCCATCTATATCTGGTAAAGAAGTATCTGCATGTGATTTGCACAACCGACCGATTACCAAGAAGAATTTCATGGTCATAAGTTCAGTTATAGCATAATTAGAGCCAATTCTGCTCATAGCTCAGTTCAGAGATGACTAGTAAGAACTATTTTAGATGATAAAGTATTACAAAGAAACCTTAAGATTTATAAATTGAATTATAGTCTGGTTTTTAACTTTTTTTATTTTTTTTTTCTTTTTTTAGCAATACTAGGGACTGAATCCAGACCTTACACATGCTAGGCAAGCCCTCTACTACAGAGCTACATCCCCCAAACTGGTTTATAAAATTAGTTTTAAAATACTGATTTTCCTCCTGAAAATAAAAGGAACTACTATTATCAAGAGCTCTTATCAGATTAACATCATCTCTTATGTCTGTTTATTCCACTGACAGGAGTTGAACCCTATATTTCTAGTAAACGAAGTTGATATTCCTGTTACAACTGAAAGAGCAAGATAAGATTTCCCAAGGGAATCGAAGTGGAAGGGGTTGGGGGAATGAAATCCATAAAGCTCCACATTACCCATGGAACTGAGATATAAAAAGAAATATACATTTGGTCTCTGCCCCAGCTCCTAAAGCCCTTGAATCTCCAAAGTGGTAAGTGCCTTTTGTGTGCTAATGAGATAACTGATGGTTGGGGCTCCTGGAAAACCCTGGCTGTCAGGGGGACCAAAAGTGGTTAGAGGCTTGGAACTTTCAGGCCCACTCCAGAGGGGAGAAGGGCTGAAGGTTGAGCTGATCACCAATAGCCAATGATGTAATCAATCATGCCTATATAAGGAAGTCTCGGGCTGGGGAGATAGCTCAGTTGGTAGCGTGCTTGCCTTGCAAGCACAAGGCCCTGGGTTTGATCCCCAGCACCGCAAAAAAAAAAAAAAAAAAAAAGGAAGTCTCCATAAAAGACAAAGGGACAGCTTTCGGAAAGCTTCCAGACCACTGAATGCAGAGGTTCCTTGACTGGAGGGTGGTATGCCCAGGGAGCACAAGGAAGCTTCATGTCCTTCCCCCACAACTTGTCCTGCGCATCTCTCCGTCTGACGGTTCATCTGTATTCTCTGTCATGTCCTTTATAATAACTGGCTGATCCTGAGTAGAGTGTTTCCCTGAGTTCTGTGAGCCGTACCAGCAAATTAACGGAGACTGAAGAGAGGGTTTGTAGGAATTCCAAGTTGGAGCCAATTGGTCAGAAGGATAAGTCATGACCCCAGGCCTGGGACTGGCACCTGAAGTAAGTGGCAATCATGTAGGGCCAGAACCTGTGGGATCTCCCTGTCATCTCCAGGTAGACAGTGTCAGAATTAAATTATAGGACGCCCAGCTGGATCTGCTAGAGAATTGCTTAGATGGGGGATGGGGGGACGAGTTTAATGCTCCCACACATCTGGTGTCAGAAGTGCTGTGTTGACTGTGTAAGCATAGGAAAAACACTGGTTTTTTGCTATACCTATACTTCATCAAATGAGGAATTCATAAAAGATCAGAAAGCAATAACAAAAATGCTCTTAATATTATCATCATTGATAGAATTGTAGGTAATTTTTGGTTTTGTCGTTATACTTTATTGCCTGAAAATTTTCTAAATTCCACATTACTTGTAAAACCAGAGGAAATGGCATTTTAAGCCTTTTGTTTCTATGGGTTTTCTCACAGAAAAACTATTTCTGCTAATAATTAGCACCAGAGCTTAGGTATTTTTTGATAGGTATTTCCTACAATTCAGCATGAATTCACTATAAACAGTTCTTCCAAAAGACACTCATCAAATAAAACCTGCCTAAACCCATTATACTTCATTGGACTAAAACCTTGTTCTTCTTCATTTTTTGACCCCACACTAAATGCTAATTTATTATTCTATCAAACACTGTGAAATATGTTTTGAAAGCCAAAATCACTATCTAGTGATTTTCTGTGTGCTTTCCATTACCTCAGGGTAAGAGGTGATTAAGACCTTCAGACATGAAAAGTCCCAAGTCAAAAAAGTCAATGTCATGCTTTTCACTTTCTTATCAAGCAACACATGGAATATACTAACACATATTTCCTGGTACATCGTACAGTTGCAAACATTTTATTTTGATTACACAACACACAGGCAATCTCTAGATATTTATGTTTCTCTACTTAAGACTAAAATAACTCACCTCAAAACTGAACATAATTGCAACCAGATTATAACAATTTCTCCAGACTTGATTCCCAAGAAATAGTAAATTTTGAACCAACTAAACATAACATCAAAATTGGGTTTTTTGTTTTTCTGTTTGTTTTTGGTACTGAGAATTGAACCTAGGGGTATACTATTACTGAGCTACATCACAATTCCTTCTTTTATTTTTTATTTTGAGACAAAGTCTCCCAAGGTGACTGAGGCTGGCCTCAAACTTGCAATCCTCCTGCCTCAACCTCCCAAATTGCTGGGATCACAAGCAAGTGCCACCGGTTCTGGCTCTCAAAACTGGTTACTTTACCATTTTCAAGAAATACTTTACTATCTTATTTTGCATGATATATTTTAATGTTGCCTAAGTTTCATCATGGCACTGACAATAATTATTCTGAAAGTAATGTCCAAAACAGGAAAGAGTCATTTAAATTCAAGATTTAAACTGTTCACCCAATGTAAGATTTGTTTTAGACCTATGGTAGTTTGACTACAAAGATAACCACCACCTACTCTTCCTATCCAGTATTTAGAGTCACAAGATGAGGCCAGGCCTCCCAGACAGCCCCCACATGATTGAAGCATCCCAGCTGAGCCACTAAACATGAAAGTCAAGCAAGCCATCTTGGATTGCTCCTCACTGTAATTTAACCCCACACCAAACAAGCTGCCCATACCACACGGAATAGAAATGAGCCATTTTCACAGATCCCTTTCCAAAATCCTGATGCACAGAATCATAAAAAATAAAATAGTCATAATTTTAAGTCACTAAGTTTTGAGTTTAGCAATAGATAACAGTGTAGGGCCTTTTGATTCAAAATTATACAAGAAATCTTTTTCCCCCATATTTATACCATAAATCTTAAGGTTTTTATAAAGCACTTGGACACAAGTGAAGGCAGTACTAGAGGAACTAAGGAAGAAGAAAGACATAAGACAAAGAAAACAAACAGCAAAATGGCAGATGTAAATTAAATGTAGCTATTTTGGGCTGGGGATGTAGCTCAGCAGTAGAACAATGATCTAACATGCAGAAGGCCCAATTCAATTCCCAGCAATGCAAAAGAAAAACAAGTGTAAACAGATTAAAGTCCTCAAATAAACAGTAGAGATTGCCAGAATGGATTAAAAATAAAAACCAACTATCTGCTGTCTATAAGAAACTCACTTTAGAGTTAAGGAATCTATTAAAAATAGATTGAAAGTAAAAAAGACAGAAAGACATATCCCATGCAAAAATTAACTAAATATCAGACAAGACAGACTTTAAGTAATAAAGTATGAAATGTATAAGAAAGAATTTATACCATTTACAAACTTAGAAGAAAAAGAAAAGGAAGAAGAGGAGGAGAGAACACTTCCTTAGTCATTCTATCAGGCCAATATTACTCTGATACCAAAATCAAAGACATCTTTTTAAAAAAAGGACAAAGATGGAGATATAACTCAGTGGTAGAGAAGCAACCTGTGTTCAATCCCCAGCACCGGCCTCCCAAGAAAAGAATACAAAATGACAATCCTTGTAAATTTAGATGCAGAAATCCTCAATAAAATGCTGCAAACCAAACCCATAAGCATATAAGGATTATACACCATGACCAAGTAGAATTTATCCTAGGAATGCAAAGTTGGTTCAACATTTAAATTGTTAATATATGAAAACCAATCACTACACCACACTTCAGAATAAAGGACAAAATCTACATGATTATCTCAATAGACAAAGAGAGCATTTGGAAAAAATCCAACATTTTTCATGATAAAAACACTCAAGAAGCTAGAGACAGAAAGTTACTTCCTCAACCTGATAAACAGAATCTAAGAAAACCATACAGCTAATGTCAACACAACCCAAATTGACAGTCCTGACATTTAGAAGTTTCTTCATATAGGAAAAAATGCTAATCTATTACATTTTTAAAGGAAATTAATATAACTGTGAGTCTCAAAATAAGTCTTATCTACAGAAATAAATTGATCATACTAGAATACTGGACATTCTGGTCCCTTGCTACCAGTTTTATAGGAAATATTTTGGTTTTGCTGCTGCTGTCCCATATTTTAAACTCAATCTACGGTTTTTATCATCCTGGAAGACAATCTGAGCCAGGCATGATGGCCCACGCCTATAATCCCAGTGACTCAGAAGCTGAGGCAGGAGGATCCAGAGTTTGAGTCCAGCCTCAACAACTTAGTGAGATCCTTTCTCAAAATAAGAAATAAAAAGGGCAAGAGGTATAGCTCAGTGGCAGAATGCCCGTTAAATCTCCAGTTCCACAAAAAAAGAAAAAAAAAAAAAAAAAAAAAAAGACAACCTGAGATCACTTAATAAAGGTATATCCTTAAGTTATTATGTTCCAGGTAGAACTACTAGTCTTTTTGAAATAGAAGAAATTAGTGCCAGTGTGGTATAATCTAATAGGGTAGCTATAGTCTACAAAAATTCTATTTTGTGTGTATGTGTGTATATAACATATATACATATATAACATATACATATATATTATATAGACATACATATGTATGTACATAAACATATACATTGATTGATTGATTGATTGATTGATTGGTGGTTCTGGGGACTGAGCTTAGGGTCTCATGCATTGCCAAGCAAGTGCCCTACCACTGAGTTACATCTCCAGCGCAACTTATTAAAATAACTAAAAGAAGTGTTTGAGTTGGGCATGGTGGTAAGTGCCTGTAATCCCAGTGATTTGGGAGGCTGAGGCAGATGGATCACAAGTTCGAGGCCAGCCTCAGCAACTTAGCAAGACCCTGTCCCAAAATAAAAAATAAAAGGGGCTAGGGATGTTGCTCAGTGGTTAAGTATCCCTGGGTTCAATCCCTAGCACCACAATAAATAAATAAATAAAAATGTTTGAGGAAAAATGCTAAATACCCTGATTTGCTCATTACACATTTTTGCTTGTACTGAATTATCATACTGTTCTCATAAATATATGCAAATATTATGTATTAATTAAATTTTTTTTAAATCTTTTTTTAATCAAGTGGTTTGTTTTTGTTTTTGTTTTTTTTTCCCGCAGAAATGGCCACACAGATCCTAGAATTCATATAGCAATGCAAGGGATAACTACAGCAGCTAACATAATCTTGAAAAACAAAACTACTACAATTTTGGCACTCACACCCTCGTGATTTCAAAAATTACTACAAATAAAAATAATCAAGACAGTGTGATACTAGTAAAAGGGCAGACATATAGATCATGGGTATCTAATTAAAGAGTGCAGAAATAAACCCGTATATTCACACCTAATTGGTTTCTAAAAGAATCCCAAGACAAGGGGAGAAAGGAAAGCCTTTCAACAAGAAATTCTGGGATAACCATATGTAAAAGAATGAATTTGGATCCTTACCTCAGGTGATACCATATAAAAATTTTAACTCAAAATGAATCAATTAATGGAAGAGCTAAAGTTATAAAACTCTTAGAAGAAAACAGCTATAAATCGTCATGATCTTGAATTAGGTAATGATTTCTTAGATATGACACCAAAAGCAACCAAAAATATTTTTATAAATTTGACTTCATCAAAATTAAAAACTTTTGTGCTTTAAAGTCCATCAGGAGGGTTGAGGGTAAAACAAATAAATAAATAAGGAAAGGTGGAGGAGGGAGAGGAAACTAAAAATATGTATGGTTCCATTTATATGAAATACCCACAATAGGCAAATTTATAGAGACACAATGGTCACCTAGGTCTGGGTTTGCAGGGTGGGGCACAGGGGACCTATTGCTATTGGGTGTGGACTTGCTTTTTGAGTAGAGGAAAATGTTAAAAATTAGACTGAAGTGATAACTGCACAACCCTGTGAACATGCTGAAAGAAACTGAACTGTATTTACTGAAACTGAACATCCTATGGCATGTTAATTATATATCAATAAAGCTATTTAAAAAAAAAAAAAGCCAAGGTCAGAACATACATAAGGTAGATTTTAAAGGAATGTCATTTAAAATCATAGTTCTTTCCCATTCGTTAAGTGTGCACAGTGACAGACACTATGTTAAGCATATTATATATTATTTCTAATCTTTTCAGCAGTTTTTTCCAGCAGTTATACAAAGTAGGTAGGGATACCATGTTAAACATTATATGATTCTCACAGATTTTAACAAACTGAGAAACAGCCAGTCAGTATCAGAGGATTCTAAACTACATCTGTGACTCCAAAGGTTTTTGATCGTATTAAACATTTGCTATCTTAGAAATAAGCCCAGGGATGTAGTTCTGTATTCCCTTCCATAACTAATGCTCTGTGATACAGACACCACTCCCTTTAACACTGAATAAACAGCCAGCTCAGGGCACCAAGCGTTTCATCTGATCACACCAGGCTGCATTTATCACCAACAGCCTCTGCTTAACTTTGGTCCTGATTAAGTTCTAGGAGCTTTCCAAACAAAATTCTTCAGAGAGAAAGTTGTAACAAACTAAATAGTAGCCCATTAGGTATCAAATGGTGTAAAGAGTCAAAGAATCAAAGGGGGTATTTATTAAGATTTTTTTTATTATTTTTAGTTGAAAATTGACACAATACCTTTATCTTATTTATTTTTTAATGTGGTGCTGAGGATCAAACCCAGTGCTTCACATGTGCTAGGCAAGCACTCTACCACTGAGTTGCCACCCCAGACCCTATGAAGAACTATTTTTTGTCAAATTACTGAGCTATAATCAAAATTATATATCTGGGACAAATAACTAAAAGGAAGGCCTCCTTTAGTCTACCCCATTTCACCCTATGTTTTGTGTTTCTCTTCTACAAATGACAGATACTCTGTGGGCAACTAGCATTCTCCCTGAAGTGTTGTTGAGACCTGGTGTTCAAAACATGCAATAAATGGGTCCTCTCTCAGATACAACCATAAGCTGGCAGGAATGAGAATCCTTTTTTCTCTGGGTTTAGATATGCCAGAGTTACTCTCAGGTAGAAGAGTTAAAGATGGCTTCTGCCGCTGGAAGTCAGAAACATATATGGCAGGTCAAGGAAGGGAGATATCCAAATAGAAAACAAACTGCAGAGAAGTGAATTTGATTTGGGGAACCATGTTATATATGAGCATACTAGTACTTATGTCTTTAGTAAAGTATGAAACACTCCAACCTGGCCTCAGCTGTACACTATAGGAGTATCAAGAGAAGACTCTCCTCTGGGACAGAAAATTGGAGAAAACAGCACTCCCTGAGGTCTCCAAGAGATTCTCCAGGGGAAGGTGAAGATCTAGGAACAAGTGTATTTGCTGTGAGCTCCAATTACTCCACCCCATGTGCAGAATCTCCTCTAAAGCCAACTCTGGAGGACCCTGGCATTTATTTTATTGAGACAGAAAGCATTTTTTTCCCCCTAACAAATACATAACTATACTGTAAACCCAGGTCTGACTCTCAAAACCCATGTCCTTACTGGCTGCTATACCACACCACCTCCCAAATACTATTAATAGAAAACTGTTAGGTAAAAGCATGGGAGAGGGCTGGGGCTGTAGGCCCCAGTGTGAGGCACTGGGTTCGATCCTCAGTACCACATAAAAGTAAATAAAATAAAGGCATTGTGTCCATTTACTACTTAAAAAAAAAAAAAAAAAAAAAAAAAAAAAAGGCATGGGAGAGAGTCATTAAAGAGGAAGAAAGTAGGGACAGGGGTTTCACCAAAGTAATAAATGTTCTTTGTGGCTGGGATATCAATGATGGAAGTATTTAAATTTATTAGCATATATGAAAAGCAGTACCTGACATATTTTCATAAATGAAAAGTTAGTACGTAGCTAGCATTTGATATATGTTAGAGCCAAGAAGATATATGTTAGCCGGCACTGTGGTGCATGCCAGCGGTTCAGGAGGCAGAGGCAAAAGGACACAAGTTCAAAACCAGCCTCAGCTACTTAGCAAGGCTCTAAGCTACTCCCTTGAGACCCTATTTCTAAATAAAATACAAAAATGGGCTGGGGTTGTGGCTCAATGGTTGAGTACCCCTGAGTTCAATCCCCTGTACCAAAAAAAAAAAAAAATGCTGTCTTAAATTTTGACTTTTAAAGAATTTTAAGTGTGATGTTATTTGATATCGAACAACAAACTCTACATTTCCTTGTTGAAAAATTATTCTAGCATAATTCACAGTTAGGGTGACTGTAAAATTACTGGGGGGGTGGGGCAGGCTGGGGCTATAGCTCAGTTGGTAGAGTGCTTGCCTCGCAAGCACAAGGCCCTGGGTTCAATCCCCAGCACCGCAAAAAAAAAAAAAAAAAATTACTGGGGGGTGTAGCTCAGTGGTAGAACACTTGCCTAGCATGTGCAAGACCCTGGGTTTGAACCCCAGCACCACAAAGAAAAGCATTATTCATCAGTCCCAGTTGCATTTTAATAAAAAAGAGGAACACAATAGTCACTTCTCCAAAATGTACAAAACTACATATACATTCATGAATTCATTAAACTAGAAAATTACTTGCTTTTTCATTTACAACAAGGTATAATATCTTTTTGTAACTGCTAAAAGTCATGAAGATTAATGGCACTTCAGATCTCAGTTGGGTTGTGCACAAGAAAGAAGTTCCTTGCAAAAGCACTCTCCCAACTCAAACCCCTTCCTGTTTTCGACCATGTATGTACACTTTCACATCTGCTGCAAATGAGAAAACCAACAACGGGGTCATCAACCACATGACTGTTCTACCAAACCGGATATGAAGCTATGAAGGCAAGCTGGCTTCGAGATGGGTCTTTAGAATACTCACAGAAAGTCTCAAGAACGTTAGGGTAGGTACAAATCAAATCCCAACCATATGCTTTCTATAGAACTGTACCATGTATTTATATATAATAATCATATAAACACATAAATACCCAATTAAAGGGGAAAAAGGTATGGTTTAAGATGTAAAAATCATTCTTCTTAAGCAAAGATTATTCTACCCCCTCCCCCATCTCTAAGATAAGATTTTATCAAAGGGGAAAAAAAAGAACATAAGGATCTCTATGTGACAGACACATTGCAAGGTTTGTTTTTGTGTTATTACTATGTAATACTATGGGTATTATCCTCATTTTACAGAAAAGGCAATGGAGCACAGAAAAAAGCATTTTCACAAGATCACAATTATTAAGAAATTATTGGTTCTGATAGAAGACCTAGATCCAAATCTCTCATTCCCCACTTGCTCGTGGACCTATTGAGTAAGCAAAGGTAATGAATGTCAGCTTCAAAGTCAATTTTCACTTGCTAGTTGTGTAACTTTAGACAAGTTACTTAATTTTTAACTTGCTACATAAAATAGGAAATGGCATTAATAACACTTAGTTCAAAGAGCTGTGGTAAGGTTAAATGTAAAAATCACAATGACTAACACTTATCTGGTGCCAGGAACTATTCTAAACACTTCACATACTTGTGTGTGTGTTGCAAGGGATTGAATCCAGGGCCTTGGACCATCTCTCCTCTATCTCTGACGACATCCTCACTAAGTTGCCCAGGCTGGCCTCAAACTTTGGGTCCTCCTGCCTCACCCTCTGCAGTAGCTGTGATGTCAGGCCTGCACCACCACGTGCAGCTCATATATTTAACCCTTTAATCATCAAGAATGTTAAAAGATGTAGAAATATTCCTATATATAGAATGAGTAAACTGAATTGCCCAAAGTTATTAAAGAGTGACACAACCAGAATTTAAAACTAGACACTCTAGCTCCAGAGCACAACTCTTTAGCACCTATATCATACCTATAAAGCACACAGCATAGAGCCTGGCTCATAATAAATCATCAATAAACACTAGCATCATTATTTCACCTGGCACATAATAAGCACCCAATAGTGGTTGAAATGTATTGCGCCAAGTAGAAGAACCAGAATCTTAACCCAGGTTTTACTCTGTGATTTTTCCTAACTGCATATCTTTCCATGACACACAGCCTCTATTCCTAAGTTTTTGAGTACATGACCAATTTTTTCTTCTTTTTTTCTAGTACTATGGATAGAACCCAGGGCCTTATGTAATGCTCTAACACTGAGCTATAACCCATCAAAAAAAATTTTTTTTTAATTTTCAGGACTGAGGATTAAACAAACACAGGGCCTCAAGATGCAAAGAGAAGGGTTCCACCATTAGGCTACCATTAGGCTATGTGCCCAGTTCATTTTTTAAGTTTTATTTTGAGGCAGAGAACTCCTGCCCAGTTATTCAGGCTGCAATCCTCTTGCCTCAGCCTCCTGAATAGCTCACATTATAGGCTTGTAGCACCATCCCCAACTCAGTCACTTCTAATACTAGAACATGAAACTCCCTCAGGAGAGGGATCATGTTTTCATGTCTTCTGTGATCACATATACCCAGTGTCCTCCTCATTGTACATAATCAATATGTACTAAATGAATGATCATGCCATTCCTCTGCTCCCAAGAACCCCTGTATCAGAATAAAACGCAGTCATTAATGTAACCAACAAGGCACTACATGACTTGTTCCTTCTACCTTATGTCTTATTCCATTCAGAACTCTGCTCCATTCAGCATCCCTAAACTCAATTCCTACCACTTTTCCCATATATATTTTTTTTCTTCTTCTTTCTTTCCTCAGTACTGGGCAATGAACCCCGGGGTGCTTTACGATTAAGCTACATCACCAGCCCTTTATATTTTTTAGTTTGATATAGGCTCTTGCTAAATTGCTGAGGCTGGCCTCAAACTTGTGGTCCTTTTGCTTTGGCTTCCTGGTAGCTGAGATTCCAGGCGCATGCCACCAGTGTCTGGCTCCTCTAGAACATTTTGACCCATGATGCTGGCTTATTTAATGTTTCTCAAACACACCAAATGTGTAACTTTTTTGCTTGTGACTCCTTCTGCCTAAAGCTTGACCCCCAGATACTTGCATGGCTCGCTGTCTTATTCCATTCAGAACTCTGCTCAAATTTTACCTGGTCAAGAAAAATCATCTCTGACCACTATTTTCTATATTCATTCCACTTTTCTTATTCTGTTTCCCTGACCCTCACTAAAATCAGATGCCTTATATTTTATCCTTGACTTGTATATTTATTATTTGTCGCCTCCCACTAAAATATAAACTCTGAGATAACAGAAACTTCTATTTTATTCAGTGCTGTGTCCCTAAGTACTTAGAATAGTACATGGTTAACAGTAGACAATATTTATTAAATTAATAAATGATGTGTAGTAGTCATCTACTACAAACCCAAAACTTGATGGGTTAAAACAACAAGCATTTGGGCTGAGGATATAGCTCAGTTGGTAGAGTGCTTGCCTCATAAGCTCAAGGCCCTGGGTTCAAATCCCCAGCACCACAAAAAAAAAAAAAAAAAAAAAAAAAAAAAAAAAAAAAAAAAAAAAAAAAAAAACAAGCATTTATCATCTCACAGTTTCCATGGGTCACTAACCCACAAATGGCTTAGCTAAGTGGCTTTGGCTCAGGGTCTCCTGTGAAACTGCAGTTGAGCTGTCAACCAGGTTTATATTCATTTTAAGACTCATCTCTGCCCACAGAGTCTACTTCCAAGCTCACTCAAATGGGTGTCATCAGGCCTCAGGAGATCCACTTCCAAGCTCACTGACAGATCCTGATTTCTCACCATGGGGGCCTCTCCATAGACTGCCTAAATGTTCTCAGGTTATGACAACGAGTGGTTCAACAAAGAGGGAAGAGAGCCAGAGAGCGCCAACACACTCATCTTGGTAACCTAATCTTGGAAGTGACATCCCACCACTTTTTCTGTATTCCATTCATGAGGAGTCACTAGGTCTAACCCAACTCTAGGGGAGGGGATCACACAAGGGCATGAATACCAGGAAGCAGGGACGATTCACACCATCTTGAAGGCTACCCAACACAGTAGGCACAATAAAATTTTTTTAAAGCCTTCCTTTGGCTACCTGATACATTCTTTAGTTATGCAATCATTCACCCCAATGCTAGTCTTTTCAACCTTATGAAATACCAGCAAAAATACATGAACTATTGAACATTTCTCATTAACCAGTGTTTATTATAAACGGTCACTTTAGAGATCCTACAACTAGCAAGGATAAGTCAAAAGAAGTACCTAGAAGAAAAAAAGCATTATTGGGTAAATCTTGCTACATAGATTGACACCAACCTTTCTATTTAATTATATAGGCCTTGCCTTTAGGGGATGGGATGGCACTTAATAAAATATCAGGTTTTTATTAATAAAGAAATTAATAAAAATGCAAAGGTTACTTGATTAAGTTAAAGGAAATATTAAGCTATTATAGTTAAGATATAAAAGATTAAGGCTAATTACATGCCTAATGACAAGAATAAAAAAGTACACTACCAAAAAATAAAACCAAAATTACCTTAACCAAGCATACACCAAATGCCAACAGATTCCTTATTGTGATTATGTTCCACTGCCAAGTAAAATGTAACTATGTAAATCTAATTTTAGGAACAAAACAGGGAAAAAATTTCAAGACATCAGATTTACCAAGAACTAGGGAAAACCTATGAAATATAGTAGCAAAAGATACCTACTATCTTCCTTTTCTTCCCTAATTTAAATCTTCAGGTTTATTTTCAAGAGCTGACTTTATTTGTAAACCCCAAAGATCAATGAATGCTAAAACCAATGGGAAATGGTAGCTGGGGAACAGGATATTTACTATGTTCAAAGTATCCCCACAAATACTTAAAATCTATCTTTACCATAAAGAAATATGGTGGTTATCCCTTTAATTAGGTGACCAAAATTAGCATCACTAATTGTGGGACAGCCTGACGTGAACTGCCTGATGTGATGCAGAACAAAAAACACAGCATCATCTATGAAAAACTCCTGCCAAAAATGTTTAACCTAAGTTAAGCAAACCTATAGAGATAACTTTCCAGTTTCCAGGAAAGCAGATAGGGGAACAAATTAAAACCTAAGGGGAACAATCAGACAAATCCAAAACAGGCCACACTACAAGTCAACTGGCACCAGGACTCATCAAAGCTAATGACAATTAGAGATCACAAGTACTTTTCTAGACTAAAGGAAACCAAAGAGATATAATCAGCCTGGCCCAGTGGGCATGCCTATAATCCCAGCTGAGGCAGGAAAAATCAAAAGTTTGAGGCCAGCCTGCACAATTTAATGAGACACTGTCTCCATAAACAAAAAGGGTTTGGGGATGTGGCTCAGTGGTAGAGTGGCCCTGAATTCAACTCCCAGCACTCACACACAAAAAGTACAAATATTTACGCAGAACTAACTTGGAAATCTACATGAGTAGTATATTGGTTGAATACTGGTTGATATTATGGAAACATTAATTTTCTCAGGTATGATAACAGTGTTGTGGTTATATAGTATAATAGCTTTATTCTTAGGAGATGCATACCAAAGTGTATGACCCTTTAACTTAGTTTCTAAGAAAATATCACACATACACACAGGGAGAAAGAAAGAGATAATCTGAAGCAGAATCAGATTCAGAACCCAGGTCTTAAATCTTAACTCTCCTGGAGTTCACATTCTCATTAAGACTGTAGTGTGCCCTAAGTTGTGGGTGTAGTGAATGTACTAAACAATGTCTGCATTTGGGGAAATAAGAAGGGTAATGAAAGACATGATATTTATCCTCTGCCTTCTAGAAGTTGATACAATCTCATTGGGAGTACCAGCTTTACATGACAAATCTGTTATATAAAAAATAAGTATTGCTGCAAGATAGAAAATAAGTATTGCAAGAATTCTTAAGAAACAAGGCACAGTGGCACACACCTGGAATCCCAGCATCTCGGGAGGCTGAGGCAGGAGGATCACAAGTTCAAAGACAGACACAACTTAGTTGCCCTAAGCAACTCAGCGAGAACTTGTCTCTAAATAAAATATTAAAAGAACTGGGAATATGGCTCAGTGGTTAAGTGCCCCTGAGTTCAAGCCCCAGTACCAAAATAAATAAATAAATAAAAATAAAAGAAGGAGTTCACAAGAAGACATCAATAAACCTTAAGAGAATAAAACATCTTTGAAATCTCTTTTCTTTAGTAGGCTTTTTATTCTTGGCCCCCTTTCTGTCACGTACCTCTCCTTTACTTTTCTACTTAGCAACAACTGACAATTTTCTACCTAACAAAATTACCTGTAGACTATCTAAACATAAAGCTCATGTTTTGTCTACTTGGAACACAGGATATGATTTTTTAAGTAAAATACTATTTACATTTCCACTGGAAAAGTCACTAATATACTATGTGGATTTTCTTGCCTCCCAAAGCAATTGTGTTATTTCAAGTGTTAAGGGTGCCAGAAAGCCTGAAGATTTAAAAATAACCTAACAAAGCGTTCAGTCCAACACCAGATGGAAAGAAATTACTCTAAAGACACATGTGTAGGAGGACATATATACAATATGATATGACATCATGCAAAAGATTTATATAATTACATAATACTATCAAGATTGGCAGGACTCTGCAGGTAGTAAGCCAGCAACCATGTCAATTCTCTGAATCATTAAAAAAAAGAGAGAGAGAGAAAAGGGCAAGAAACAGCAAGTGGGTGGTAGCAAAAAAAAGAGAAAAAAAAAGCCTTCACTTTAAGCTATCTTCCATGTGTCCCTCTTGCATGCTGAAATGGTTGGCAGGTAAAATTTGAGGGCTTAAATCGTTGGCGCTCTTGACAGTTCTGCCTGTGTCCATATGGCCAAAAACTAGGGGGTTGGAGAGGGGTGAATTTCAACAATCTGCACCGAGTATATTATCAAGGTGAAATACTCTTCACTTTAATATATGTAGAACTTCAAACTGGCAAATTAAAATACACGTTTGGCACATAGATTAAAATAGCATTTCTTTACAAAATGATATACTGAAAGATAAATCATTAAGATCTCATTGAATTAAAATGATTCTAAGAGGATTACTCAAGAATTTGTGCAAGCACTAGTAGCTATACATCAATAACTGAACCTTGACATTGCACTGCATATTCATAAATTACCAAAAACATACATTTCTATTACACTTGTAGGTCATACTTTTAAATTTAACCAATCTCAAATAACCCTATGGATCCCAGGACTGCAATAACCCTATGCTTTAATGTAGTTACACCACTAAGAGTTTTTCACTTTGAAACTTTTATATCATACTTTGTATGGCATAAGGAAGTTTTAGTCCTATTTTATTTTCAAAATAAAATGCATAGATAAAAGTTTTCTGAATCAATATTACTATAAGTATCTAAATCTCAGTCTAGGTTGTATACTACAATTCAGGCATATTGAGGACCTAGTAAATTTTTATTTGCATTAGGATTTTTGTGAAGGATGGAAGGCACAAGGAGGAAGTGGAGTTGCTTTTATAAATCACCATTAGGGCTGGGAATGCAGCTCAGTGGCAAAGCACTTGCCTAGTATGCCAAGGCCCTGGGTTTAATACCAGCACTGCAAAAAACAAAAAATAAAAATCACAATTAACTACTAACACATATTTATCTTATTTTATTTTCACCTATTTTCCAAAAGAAATTCAGGTGTTCCTGTCCCTATTAATAGATATTATTAGATAACAGAATTATAGATGCATATCGAACACAGAATTAGGTAATATTAAAAGCATCTACTGCTTCTTCCTAGCTAAATTACCAATATAAACTCATAGTCATATTTCCATTCCAGTCTATCAATCTTGCCCCTTCCTCCCCACTCTGCTGACATTAAACCTTGCCCGAGCTCCACTTCACATAGCTCAGAAACCACCTTAATCTCTACAAATAGAGCTTATGCTGGGAATTAAGAATAATAGGAGAGGGCTTAGATTAATTGGATGGAAGTGACCCAAAGAGTCCTCAGCCATGGAAGGGGAAGAGTAGTAATTCAGTAAGTAATCACAGCTTAATCCATATGGGTTTATATTGGCGATAACCAAGAGATGATTGAAAAAAGAGAACTTGTCTTCATAAATGCAATAATAAAATAATAAATGAACATGATGCCAGAAGTTCTATGTAGAATGGATTTTAAGGGATTATAATCTAATTGTAAAGAAAGAAAATACCTGCACAACAAGCTCTCAGTATCTCTACTCAGATTGCATGTTTACTTTGCTTGACTGGGGGAGGCTGATGAAATTGGGGGTAGGAATATTAAAGTCCCTTCAAGACATTCCTAGAATTATGTTGGCCCCATGGCATGCTGCTTTCCTTCAAAGGTCAAGGAGCATCAAACACTTCCAAGATGGGAACAATTCATTTAAATACAAATAATTAGCAAAAATAAGTGTCACAGACTTTCATCACAATCAGATTTTCCTACTAAACGTTCCTAAAACCAATATTTGAAGTACCAGTGAGAGTTCTAAATGAAATCAGTACATAAAATAAAATACTCAATTTCTCCTTTCTAGTGTCTCCAATTTCTCAATACTGTTCATTGCTAGTTTTTCCTTTATCCTTCTCACTGTGTATTCATTAAATAGCAGCAGAGGAAACCAAAATACTAATCTAACTAGTGTATTTGTTACAATGCATTTTACTGAACACACCATGAAGCGCCTCACATAAAAAAGACACATAGTAAGCCACCAGTAACAAACCAAGAAACAAATGAACAGAAAGTAACACATATATTTGGCATTTGCCTCTCTAGTTAAAAGCTAAGTGCCAAGAAGCTACACCTTCCCATAATTCTGGATCCTGTGTAAATAAGAACTATAACATATCAAATCAGAGGCCTATTCTAAAATTTTTATCTCTAGGGGCTTTATTCAGAGAAAAAAGCAAAGTTGTTCCAAAGAAAAAAGGTTAGAATTATTGTTTAGTTCACAAGCAAAATAAAGTGAGTCTATGCTCAAGCAATCAAGGAAAAAAATAAGTCCTTTATAGGTAGTGGTGAATGCACATCTGATACGCATCTGACCAATCACAAACCTGATGAGACTCTTGGAAAATTACCCTGGCAGCTCTGTCAATGCTGGCCTGCTTCTCAGATAACAAGGAAACAGACTGTGGTTTAAATGTATGCTAGCCTTGATTTCAAAAAACAAACTCAGGCCCTGGTGGCCACTGATATTTTAATTATGAAATCTGATTACCAATATTAAATTAGATTTGAATATTCAAAAAACAATGAGCAAACTCTATCAGTCACATCAAAAAATTATAGACCACATATTTTAGAACACAATCTGATGGTAAGCATATCAAAATACCTACAGAGAATTCAAGAATCCTGTGGCTTTTAGGCAATGCTTCTGATGAGCTTAATTCTGAAGGCTAGCTATGTAATTTTCAAAAATGTTATCTCAAGCTATATACAAGAAAATATCACACTGGTGAACTTCAAATGTGGGGCACAAACCTGACCAAAAAAAAATAACAAGAAAAAAATATAGGTCATATCTCAACAAAATGCCAAAACCACTTCTTTCAGAGGAAATAGTAATAATTTCAAATCATTTGTTAGATATTGCCAAGAAATATTTTTAAGGAGAAAAGGATAAAAGATGAAAGTACCTTTAAATAAATATGAAAATATTTGTACATTTTGTTCTTATGTAAAATAGTGTATCACATATTTCTTCTTTCCCCGCCCCCACTCTTTGAAACAGCATTTAGATATATTGCCCAGGCTGGTCTCAAATTCCTGGACTCAAGTGATCCTCCTGCCTCAGCCTCCCAAGTAGCTGGGAACATCAGCACACACAGTGTCCCACCCAAGGGTAAACACACCATAAAACTTATGTTTGAGGGCTGGGGATGCAGTTCATTGGTTGAGTACTTGCCTAGCATCCACAAGGTCCTGAGTTCAATGCCAAACATCACAGAAGAAAAACAGATAATAATAAAAACATGTTTGTTCTTAATATCTACTTCTTGAGCACAATAAATACAACTTGGGTACTTAGCAAACTTTAAAAAGATATTGGCCCTCAAAACAGGCAGAAAAAGAACAGATGCCGAAAGCAAGCCAGAGAGCTACCTAAAAAATAAAACCGCCTTTCATCAGCTTGGTCTATTTGCAGATAGCTAGAGTTTCCAAGTATTAAACTTGTCAGTCATTGAAGTTTTTAGCTCTGTGTAGAATAGAAGCCTAAGAAGTTTTCTTACTCTATCATCAGCTATTGAGGGCTATATATACTGATGGGGCATTTAGTATTTAAATCCTTTTAACAAATACCAGTGAAAGAAAACTCAACTGGTTGGCCACACCAATGAAGCTCAAAGAAAAACACAAAGCAAAACAAAAAAAAAAATCCATCAGGTTCCTTCCACATACAGCACTTTTACCCACATTCCAAGTTACCAATAATTGAAACACTTTTAAGAAAACTGAAAACAGTCAAGAGAAATATATATGACAAGCATAGATGGAACTGTATGAACAAATGTACAGAAAGAATTTGATTAGAGAATAAAAGAAATAAGGAAAATAAAGGTGGAAAGGTTTTTAAAATAAGAAAGAAAAAGAATTGGGCATGGTGGTAGATGTGTGTAATCCCAGAGGCCAGGAGGAACACAAGTTCAAGGCCAGCCTCAGCAACTTACCAGGGTCCTAAGCAACTTAGCAAGACCCTGTCTCAAAATAAAAAGTAAAAATGGACTGGGGATGTTGCTCAATGGGTAAGCACCCCTGAGTTCAATTCCTGGTACAAAAGAGAAGGTGGAAAGATAGATTGGGCCATACTGTGCAAGAACTTACCTATAAGACACCTGGTATAAAACACTAGCATAATGTTAAATGAATTTTTGGTGAGTTCTGAAGATTAAAAACACTTATTTACAAATCTGAATTAAATTATACAGGGGGTGGGGGGAAATACAGTTTTGTTAGAATCTTAAGAATCAAAAAATTAGTGTGCTGAACTTGAATCCAACAATGAATTTATTTTGAATAGTGGCAAACATATACTGTACTTGTTTCCCTGAGGATATGAATTATGCCTATCTTTTCCTTGATTCTAAGCTTCTGGTAGAAAGCATTCTGAATTAGCACTTAGATTCTAAGGCAATCTGATGTTCAGCTATCATATCCATTTTTTTAATCTGCCATTTATTGAGTGCTTACCATTTATTGAGTGTGTACCAGATATTCTGTCAAGTCCTGTATATAGATTACTAGTAAAACCAAAAATTTTACAGCTGGCCAAGAAGTTACTGTCTTCAATTTACAAAAGAGGAAAGCAAAGAATACATACTTCCTTAAAAAGGGTTAATACTACATTAACAAAATTGGATGAAAATTACATAAAGGAAACGCATATCCTGATTGATTAAAAGGATCAAACCAACTAAAAAATTTTTCCAGGACTGAGAGTACAACAAACAGTAATGAGCAACAGTACTAAGTACAGTATATCCTCAAGAGAGTATAAATCCACTATAATAATACCCAAGACACAAGACATAACCATTTCTTGCAATTTTCCCTAAAAACAGAAGGAACAAAATAGCAGCTGTGAAATCACCCAGACTACTAAAAAAAGCTCAGCATCTAAAAAAAAAAAAAAAAAAAAAAAAAGAAAAAAAAAAATCTCCTAATCAGCAACACATGCCAAAAGACGACATCTCCATAGACTAGTCATTTATGGTAGGGTACAGTTAGAGAAACAACAGGATGACAGTCGCTATCATGTGGCCAGAAACCAATCCGTCAGCAATTTGTTTCACGTGAGACCACTTTCTCTCTCAAGAGAATTCCTGTTCCTGGGGAAAACGACCCTGTTTTGGCAGAACCTGCCCAGGAATAATGGCCTGGTGATAAATCTCAGAGGGCGAGCCTAGATCCAGCCTCTCCACAGGTACAGCGGCCCAGCAAGCATGGGGAAATATTTCCAAGCCGACAGATGCGCGAACTGAAAAAGGAGGTCACGATGCTCAGAGAATAGATTTAACCCTTTGCTCACGGGGAACCTGAAGACGGAGGGGGAACGCACTGGATCCCGGGGGTCTGGAGTTGGGTTGTTTGTTTGTTTGTTTGTTTTCAATGATGCAGGTGTCCGTGGCGGGAAGGCTTCGAAGCGAGCGCTGCGAGGGCTCCCTCCACCCCTCCGATTCCGCCGGACTTCTCCGGACAGCCCCTCGCTCCGCAGCTGCACCCAACGCCTTGGCCGTCGGACACGCGATTCTCCGCACCTGGTTGCCTTCCCAGGCTCGGGCCCACCGTGCAATGACGGACAGGCCCAGGGGACCGGGCTCCCCCGGGCAGAAACGCAGCGCCAGCCTAACTTTGCGACGCCCGCCCGGCGCACCCCCGCCCCTTCCTCGGCAGCTGCCCGCCCGCCGGTGCCCCTCGGGCGGCGTCCTGGCTCCAGCCCGCTGCGCTGGGGCGTGCGGACGAGGCCCCCCGGCCGTAGAGCCCGCGCCCCCCGCCCGGGGCCTGCTGGGGGCTGGAGACAAAGAGGCTGCGGTGCCGCCGCGGCCGCCAGGACCGTCCCCTCGGGGACAGCGCCGCGCCCCCGGGCTCGCGCGCCGCCGCAGCCGCCTCGCCTGGCCTCGCCTCACCGGTAGCTCCCGGGCCCGGGATCCCGCGCCTGCAGCTGCTCCGGCCGGATGAACAATGGCAGGAGGCGGCGCCGGCGTCCGCGGCTCGGGTCCTCTGCGGCCCGCGGGCCCGCTGGCTGCTGGCTGGCTGGCTGGCTGGCTGGCTGACTAAACCCGCCGGCGGAGGGAGGGAGCGAGCGAGCGAGCGAGCAGCCCCGGCGCGCGCCCTCCCGCCTTTCCTCCGCCAGGCGAGGCGGCCTGTCCCGCAGCCCGCCCGCGCGCGCCCCGCCCCCTGGCTTCGCCACAACATTGTAGTAAACTTCTATTGGACCACGAGGGAGGGAAGGAGGGGGCCGGGCCCGCGGCCCGCCAGCCCATTGGCTGAGGCCGAGTTCGGCCTCCGGGGCCTCCCCCTCCCCTAGGCCGGTAAGGAGTCGGGAGGGGAAAGAAAAAGGGGGGAAAGGCGAGGGGCTGGCCGCTGTGCGCACGCGCAAGTCGACCCGGGTCTGGTGTTCCGGGCTTCCAGCAGCACCCACGTGGGAATGAGGCGGTTAATGTCCTGGACCAAGGTGAGGCCTTTTCCCCCAGAGGAGGGCCGGGTAGGAGGTCGAGATTTGGAGGTCCCAGGAAAAGCGGAACTTACCTAGAGACCGCTGCCAGGCTACCCCAAGGGACTGCCCCCTAATATACCTCGCAACCCAGGGTGAGTCACTCAGCTGCTCTGAGCCTCAGTTTCCCCGTCTACTAGCTTGACCTCTCCAGGCGCCTTTCCAACCCAGACATTCGATAACACTCTACCTCTCTTGGCAACTAAGGCTGAAATGGAAGCTAAGTGTTGAGACCAAGCCAAGATTGCACTTCTGAGGCATTCGAGATTCACCTAATTTCACCCTGGCACCCTCAAAATCATTTAAAAAATTTTTTTTGTTTTTTAAAAATCTAGCTTCCAAGGTCTGGTTTCCAGATGAGTTTAGGGTTTCTCTGACAATTGCCTGTGGTGTACATTTATTTACCTCCCAAAGTTTTGGAGGCCCCTTGACCCTTCATACTCCTTGCCAGGCCCGACAGCAGAAAGAAGGCTCTGTTTTAGGCATGATCCTCAGAAGGTAAGACAGGTTCTGGTATTTCATTTGAGAAATGAGGAAATTCAATCAGAGAGGCTTAGACCTGCCAGGATAAGAAACCAGGCAAAGTGACATCAGAGCTGCATGTGCCAGATACACTGTCTCTGGGTGTCTAATCACAACCCTTCACAATCTCTGCTCAGTCTCTGGAATCAGACTGCCTGGATTCAGTGCAGAGTCTCCAGCCCTCCCTAACTGTTTGACCTTCTCTGTGCCTCAGTTTCTAGTGCATGCCTCATAATTACTGAAAGAATTCATTAAAATATGTAAAGGGTTTATAACATAAGCATATAGTAAGATCTCAATAAATGTTATTTATTATCTGGAAACTAAAATATGGACTGAGAAGTGTGAAACTGGATGATGTAATAGTATATTTGTGTCAGGCACACACCTGTAATCCCAGCAATTTAGGAGGCTGAGGCAGGTGGATCACAAATTGAAGGGCAGCCTGGGCAACTTAGTGAGAATTTGTCTCAAAATACAAAGGACTGGAGATGTAGCTAAGTGAGAACGCCCCAGGTTTCAATCTCCAGTAGGGGGACAGTATATTGGTTAAGCACAATTGTCAGCTCTGAGCTGAACATATTGCATAGTATCTATTTGAAACATCATAAAACACCCTGAAGATCACCTGTCCACTCTACCTAAAATAGCCTCCATTCACACATCCTTTCCCCCTTTCCCTGTTTTAATCATACCACTTACCCCTACCTGATTTTCCACCCTTTATTGTCCCTCTCAAATAAATTGTTGCAATCTACACCCATGAGACTACAAGAGAAGAGGAAGAGGACTTTGTTCCTCTTGTTCATCTCCCAGAACAGTGCACACATAATAAATATTTGTTGAATGGGTGAGTGAATTGTCCCCATCTTATAAATAAGAAAACTGAGACTTGGTTCAGGTGACTTTGGCCAGGATCAGTCTGTGTACTTTGGGTGAAGCACCTGTTCTTAAACATTCTGATCCCCTGCTTCAAGTCCTCAGCTTCAACTATGCTTTTGATTTGGGAAATCCAGTCCTACCACTTCCAGGCAGCAGAGGCTTCCTTTACCTATTGGGGAAATCTGGTACCATAAAGGGACAAATACTGAAGATCAGTCACCAGACAGTTCACCGTTTCCACCACCACATTATCCAGCAAATTCAGAACCATGAAAGTATTCTTTGTGCTTTGAAGTGCTAGCCAATGGCATATCATATTTAAAGATGCTTGTTTGGATTCATGGAATTTGTAGCATTTAATAATCATCACTCTGAAAATAAGCAGAGGTCTCAGGCTAACAGAAAAAGGCTAGACACAAGGTGGGTATAAATCACTCTTAGATCCAGAGTGCTACAACATCACACCAAAATCCATTGGCCCAAGTTTTAGAATCTCAAAGTCCTCGCTTCAGTGTTGCCTTTTAATTCTTTTCTTTTTTTTTTTGTTTTGTTTTTAGATGTTGATAGACCTTTATTTTATTCGTTTATTTATATATGGTGCTAAGAGTCGAACCCAGTGCCTCACATGCTAGGCAAGTGCTCTACCACTGAGCCACAACTCCAGCCCTGCCTTTTAATTCTTAACCTGGAGATGAAATGACTTCGTTAACTGTAAAGTACTATCTACACATGAGGGACTTTTGTTATTAAATACATATCAGTACCTGTTAGGCTAAGGATTCTGAGTATAGGACTTGAGCATGTAGCTCGATGGTAGACCACTTACCTAGTATGCTTGAGGCCCTGGGTGATATCCCCAGGACCAAAAAACAAAAAATCTCCAAGTATAGCTAGACCCATCCCATAGTAGGAAGTGGGGATATAAGTAGCATCCAATCTAAAAGGAGAGAAACTACACTTATTCCTGTGCCCATCTACCAAACCAGACATCCAGTCCCAGCTCACTCACCCTGCAAAGACTGCCACTGGGTATCAAAGGTAAAGGTCCTAAGCACATCTCTGAGGCTAATTTTCTAGGAAGAAACAGCTTGGCTCCCTGCTTACATCTGGGTGACGACTGTGCCATGCTCCAGGGCCCAGGATGGGGTCCCTGGGGGCCAGCTCCATTCCGCCTGCCAGCTGAGCCCACCACTCTTTCCCCCACCACCCCTCCTGTTCCTTCCTAGGGAATACAGGCCCTGATAGCTGCCTGTTAGCCCCTGGAGCAGTCAAGGGCACTAAGCAAAAAAAAAAAAAAAAAAAGAAGACAGCATGAAAGGGTCTTAATCCTTTCCCCTTGCAAACTGAGCTCCAGCAAAAGCAAACACCAGCTGCAGGGAAGAGGGTGAAATTAGCTGATGAAATTAAGTGGGGAAGGACAGGAAGGGTAGACAAGGCCTCTGATGGCCTGGACAAGATGAGATTGGAAGAGGGCGTAAGGTGGGGGAACAGTTGGAGCTTGAACCATACCCAAATCTGGGACATGGGCGGATTAGGGACACAGCTGGCCTGAAGCCCCAGTGATGGGGCCCGTGGAAAATGTTTGTCTGTTGTGGAGGACAGCAAGAGATGAAGAGGGCTTTGTAAAACCAGGTCCATCAGCAAAGTGTTCTGAACAGTCATTCCTAAATAAAAAGCAGTCCTGGTACCGAAAGTACATGAAGAGTAGGGTTTTCCTTCCCCCTGTGATCATAAAGTCACGGTCATTTTAAACCTTTTAAACACAAATGATAAACACCTTCTAGCAGGATGGAAATTACTGTTCATACAGTGGAATGCCTTTCTGGGGATAGTTTTATTCACAGAAATTTTAGAAAATATAGTTAAGTAAGAATATAGCTAAGGAGAAGTGGGTGCAGTGGTGCACACCTGTAACCCCAGCAACTCTGGAGGCTGAAGCAGGAGGATCACAAGTTCAAGGCCAACCTCAGCAATCTAGCAAGGCCCTAAGCAACTGAATGAGACCCTGTCTCAAAATTAAAAAATTAAATGGGCTGGGAATATAATTACATAGCTCAGTAGTAAAGTGCCCCTGTACCAAAACAAAGAATATAGTTAAGGAAAAATGCAAATCACCATAAAACCATCAATCAGAAATAACTATAATCAGTATTTTGGTGAGAGACTTTCCTTTCTAATACCTTTTCTTATACATATACTTTTTTTACTTACATAAATTAAATCAAATCAAATTGCTGATTTTCTAGGTTAATAATAGTCTAATACCAGCAATTTCATGTCTAACCTAATGTTTTCTTTAAGAATTCAGACCACATTGTTTTGGAACTGACTTCTTTCACTCGATATATTGTGAACATTTGCATCATCATTTTAACAATGCTATCGAGTGGGTGTTCCATAATTTAGTTAATCCTTATTGTTGGACAGTTAGCTTGTTTCCTATTTTTCTCTCACATAAATGATACTCAACAAACATCTTTTACCTGAATCTTACCCATGATTTTTTTAGGATGCACTGAATACACCATGTTTTGTTTTATTTATTTATTTATTTATTTATTTATTTAGTTAGTTAGTTAGTTAGTTAGTTAGTACCAGCGACTGAACCCAGGGGCACTCAACGTCTGAGCCACATCCCCAGCCTTTTTGTATGTTATTTAGAGATAGGTCTCACTGAGTCGCTTAGGGCCTGAGTAAATTGCAGAGGGCGGCTCTGAACTCTGGATCCTCCGGAGTCGCTCTGAACTCAGCCTCCGGAGCTGTTGGGATTACAGGCGTGCACCCCCACACCAGGCTTTTTTTTTAAGTGAACAATGCTGCCTGTTTCAGTCATTTTTGAGATAAAAAGGCAGAAGAAACTATCAAATGCAGTACATTTTGTACAATACTTTTTTTTACATATTTGAAAACACAGCATGTTTTGACCTCTTTGATAGAATGCCCCCCCCCTTTTTTAAGACATAGACAAAGGTTTATTTAGGAAGTAGATACATATTCAAGGGAGAACATGGGCTATCTCAAGAGTGAGAAGCCAGAAGGCACTTTTCTCACAAATATTTTCTGTTTTCTGTGTACAATAAAAGAGAAAAACTAAATGTGATTAAAATCTATACATTAGGGTTGCCAAGGAAACACACCAAGAAATAAGAGGCAGAAGTGAAGGAAGTTGACATTGTAAAAGAGGACCTGGTGGACAGTTGCTAACAACCCTTTAGGCCTTAAGATTCACCTAATGTTAAAACTTGTGAGACCCTTAGCAATCATCAAGCCCAAGCTGCTAACTTTAAATGGATTGCGAATTCGATCCAGAAACTGAAAGACACTTGCCCAAGACCACACAGCACATAGTAGCAGAACCCAAACTTGAACCCAAGTTTTTCAAACTTTACTACATATTCTGTTCATAGCCTTTTTCCAAGTCCAACTACATTTACTTTCCAAAGCTGGAATCCACGCTAAATTCTACAACCATAAAACTAGAACTATCTGAGCTAGAAGAGACCTTAGAAATAATTTATTAATAAAAATGGTTAACAACTGGGCCGAGATGTAACTCAGTGGTAGAGAGTGCTTTCCTAGCATGCATAAGGTTCTGGACTTGATCCCCAGCACTACAAAATAAAGAAAATCTAAAAGTAGTTGACAATACATTTATGAGATATTTCCTGTGCACTAGGCACATATTAAGTGCTTTATTTGCATTTAGCCTCACAGCAACCACCTCAACTACTCTTTTTTTCTTTTTTTTTCCCTTGGTACCAGGGATTGAACCCAGGGGGAAGTCAACCACTGAGCCACATCCCCAGCACTGTTTTATTTTTTATTTTGAGACAGGGTCTCACCAAATTATTGAGGGCCTCACCAAGTTGTTGAGGCTGGCCTTGAACTTGCAATCCTCTTTCCTCAGCCTCCTGAACCACTGGGAGTACAGGTGTGTGCCACCATGCCTGGCCTAGCCTTAATTACTCTTGAAGAAGCTAACAACTTAGAATGTGGGCTGAGTTCCCCAACATCATGGTGTAAACTAGGTCTGTCTGATGCCGCCATCCTCCATTCCAGACTGCTTTCAATCACACTCAGAAAGGCAAATTAGAAATTAAACGAATGGGAAATACCAACATCTGTCCAAATATCCCAAGGAAAGGCTGTTCTGGCTGCTTCTGATTGTAGCCCTGGGACATCCAAGGAGGGACCCAAGGACCTGGCCTCCTGTGACACACCCCAAAGCCCTTCTCTCACCAGCTGGAGAGAGCCCAGGGAAGCTGATCCAGTAAAGCCTCCTGCTCATTCAAGCTTAACCCACTAAATCTCTCTCCCTGGGGCAGGGAGCTCTCGAGTCCTAGAAGGTTTCCCAAGAAACAAGAAAGAGGCCTGGTGCCACCTGCTCAGCGAGGCCCTTCTAAAACTGACAAAGTCAGCCTGGCCCCGTCCTCACCTGATGGAGAGGACAGAGGAGACAGAGAAGCAGGGGGTAGGTATACAGAAACAGCCAGGTTTGATTTGCTACAAGAGCCTCGAAAACTGTTATGGCAAGACGGTTCTTGAGCCACCACCTAGTATTCAGCTGACCTCAATTTCCAAGCTCCCAGTGAGGATGTATTTTAGTGGGTTAGAAAGAAATAATAGAAAATACTACAAACAAGTTGCAACTTTCACTCTGGGCCATAAATTTACTGGTTACTCTGGGCAAGTCACCTACCCTCTCCATCAGCTCAGGCTGCCATGACAAGACACCATAGACAGAGCTTAGGGTGCAGCTGAGGGGTAGAACCCTTGCCTCACATGCTAAGGTCCTGGGTTTGATCCCTAGCACCAAAAAATACAAAAATACAAAAAAAAAAAAAAAAAAAGTTTTTCTAAAAAAAATTTTAAATCATAGTTTTTGTGGCTTAAACAACAGGATTTATTTTCTCACAGTTCCAGAGACTGGAGATCCAAGACGCCAGCATGGTCAGGTTCTGATGAGGGTTCTCTTCAGAGCTTGCTGAAAGCCATCTTCTTGCTGTGTCCTCCCATGGCAGAAAGAAAGTGAGCTCTCTGGTGCCTCTTCTTCTAAGGGCACTAATTCATCACGAGAGCCCCATCTTCAAAATTTCACCTCGCCCTGTTGATCCCCCAAAGGCTCCATCCCAATGCCATCACATCAGGGGTTGGGATTCAACATACGAATTTGGGAGAGGGGACACAAATATTCAGTCCATAATACCCACTGTGACTTCCCATTTCCTCACCAGTCAAATGGAGGCTGTGCCTACCCAGGCTGTCCCACGGGGTAGCCAGAAGGTTCAAAGGATGTCAGATGTGTGAAAGGGCTCTGCAGATGCTAAGGCCCCTCACCTGAACCGAGTATGAGTTCTACTCTAGATCTGTTATCAGCCCCGTGGGAAGAACCCGCGACGTGGAGTACAGGCCTCCCGGGAGCAAGGACACAATGGTTTCACTGCTTTCTTCACGCGACAGACATTTCCTGAGCACCTCCTTTGTGCAGGTCCTGGGGATCCCAGTATGAATGAGTCCTTCAGTGCTAGAGTAACCGTCAACATTATCACCCCTTGTATAGTGATGGCAGGAAAAGGCCAAAAGATTCTGGGTTTTTAAGGTGTGAGGACATCAGTTAAAACCAAAGCTCCACCACTGAGATACTATGGGAGTCAGTTCCCTTCCCTTCCTTATCTGTAAATGGAGATAATATGTGCCAGGCTTTTCCCCAAGTGCTGTATATGCCATATGTCACTAAGCCTCCAAACAACCCCTGAAGAAGGGATGGCTGTGATTCCCATCTTACAGATGAGGGAGTGGAACCTCAGAAGAATGAAATCATGCCCAAGATTACCCAGCTAATAAGTATCCAAATTAAGACTCAAACCCACATCTGCCAGGCCCTACTGCTACCGATCTTTGTACAGTTTACATATTGTCTTCATTTGCATGATGTTCACTATAATGTGCAAGGCACTGGCTATGTGCCTAGATACCTCACCCGTATTCTCTTCTTAAATCTCATGACACTATAGAGTAGGTGCTAGTATTTTAAGCCCATTTTCTAGCTTTGAGAACTGAAATCAGAGAAGTATAGTAATCTACCCAATGTCACACAGTTAGGAAGGAATATAGTTGGGAAGTCAGGTACATCTGACTCCAGAACTCAAGTCCTTACCTACTCTGCCATCCTGTCTCCCAGTGAGGCATCCTTGTCTGTGTTTGACAGATGTTAGAGCTGAGGCCCAGCAAGAGGGACTGATATGCATAAGTAAGTCACCTCATAAGTCAGCACCAAAGCAAGGACTAAAACCCAGGTTCCTAGTCTTAAACCCAATGTTTTTCCCTCCATTTATAATAACTAACTCCTAAGCATCAGAAAACACCCCTGTCCATGAACATTTGGAAGCCCTATACCTAACTCCCCTGAGGGCATGTGGAATCCCCCCTACACCAGGCCAGGCAAAGAGGGCAGAAAGTGGAGGAAGGAACTTTGCAGGATATTGTCCTAGAAAGAGCAAGTAGGGACAGCAGTGCCCCGAGCTCTGAGCATCACAGTCTTGATCTCCAAGATACAGGCTCAGAACTGGGAAGGCGGGAGAGCCAGGGGAAGCTGCTCCAGGCCACCGGCCCCCAACCCACCCACCCACTAGCACAGCTCTCTGCTGTGATTTCTGCTGAAAAACAAAAAGCTCAATAATCTGGGCCTAACTGCTAATTACCAATAATGACATAATCACCATTGTGGGCCCAACAGCCAAACAGCCCCAACTAGAAATTCTGCATAGCTCAGGCTCAGGAACAAAAGATTTGGGCACTCCAACTAAAACTGATGCCCTGGCAGAAAACAGCAGAAGCAAAAGGGCCTCAGAGTTGACCCAGCCAAAGTATTATCTGGCAAACGGAAGGGATGATGACCACTCACTTTCTCCTTACAATTCATACACTCTCATACAATTATTTATTGAGAATCTACTAGGTGCTCAGCACAATGCTAAACCCAGAGAGGGGAAGAGGCTTCCTTTATTCACTAATTCGCTTCACAAACATTTATTAAACACCTGCTACTTGCGACACACACTGTTCTAGGCACAATGGACATAACACTGAATAAGACAGATGAAAATCACCACCACCATCACGGACCTTACATTCCCATGGGAGGGGCAGACGGTTGCTAAACAAATAATTGATAAAATACAGTATATCAAAGAGTGATAAGTGCTATGGAGAGAAAGAAGCCAGAAGGACAGTTAGGGAGTGCCAGGGTGTGGGGAAGGAAGGGTGTTAACAATTTTAAATAGGATGGTCAGAAAAGGGCCTAACTAAGAAGGTGACATTTAAACAACAAAATTAAGGGGATGAGACAAGCCAAGAAAGTCTTTGTAGAAAATAGTGTTCCAGAACAAAACCCCAGCAAGTGCAAGGGCCCTGGGGTGTACATTTGCTGTGTTTAATGACTTGCCTGAGATCATCTCCCCCAGTCCAGAGCTGGGGGAGAATCAGCCACAGATGAATCACCCACTGTGTTCTGAGACTCCCTAAAGCTTAGGACAATTCTGGAGGTTTGGCTTTGCTCACTGTTCTCACATTTGCACATGAGGGAGTGAGACACAGAGAAGTAAATGACCACATCATACAACTGGAATGGGCAGGTCTGTCTGATGCCAGTTTCCGACCCCCTCCCGGCTCCTTTGGTCTTTGCCCTGTCTATAGAAATTCTAGATATTAATTGGGTGAATGAGTGAACAAATGCAGCCTAGTGGATGTGCCCTGCCTTCTCAGCGAACTGTCTCTGAAATTCCAGTGTGTCAGCTAAGGGCTGAGCACTCTGTACGAATTATCTAATTTAGCCCCTAGAGTAGAGAGCTGCTGGGGGTCCCACAGCTGGTGCAGCTGGGAAATCAGAGACCTCTCAGTTCCCAGGTCCCTATTTTTAATCCTAAAGTATCAGTAGAAACCTCTGACATCCATCCTCCGCCTCCTTTTATAAGTCAGAAGACAGAGGCTCTGGGGGGCAGGTGACCTGTCTGAGTCTCCTGGGGGAAGAGCTGGGAGGGCCCGCGTTCCCGTCCACTCTCCTGCTTGCTGGGGTCCTGGCCGCTGCAGAAGTCTTCGAGTTGTGCTAGTCCTGGAGGGCAGTTCCCAGGAGCTCCCTGTCCCCGCTGCCCCTCAGGCCAGGCCTGGAGAGTGAGGGCCTCTCCTACTCTTCTTTCCAAAGGGCTTACAGTGGCATCAGAGGAGACCTTTCAGAAGGGAAACTGCCTTGGGTGAGGACAGTGTCCCAGCCAACTGATAAAGGTAAAAATGCTGAGCCTCTGGTTTTAAAACTGGTTTATCGGGTGTCTTTTGTTCAATTAAAAAAAAAAAAAGAAAGAAAAAAACACTTCGTGTTCCTAGACTGGAAAAGAGTAGGGCAGAAATTTCTTAAGAAGCAGCAGTTAGAGAAGCAATGACAGTAGCTACCTACCCTTGAGGACTCACTAGCTGCTTTTCCTACGTGACTGCTGACCCTCACAGCAAAGTCAGCCCCATCCTACAGCAAAGAAACTGAGGCTCAGACAGGTTCAGTGAAAGCCAATGTCCCCGCACCCCCCATTCATGGGACAGAGCAAAAGGGGTCCAAAGAACTGGGTTCCAACTGAATGACCTGAACCATCGGCCACCCACTCTGATTTGAGTTTCCTGCATCTGTGTGAAAGGGACTTGGTAGCCAGTATCTGTCAAAGGCTCCAGGAAGCTCAGGGACCCTGCGTGGCCCTGACCACGGAACCTCTAGAAACCTGGGATATCACACTTAGTCTTCTCCCCAGCACCAGAAAAAAAAAAAAAAAAAGAAAAAAGAAAAGAAAAAGTCAAGTTATGAACTTCCAGGGGAAGAAAAATATAAAGCTACATATTTTACAAATATTTGTCCCTGTTTCTAGGCTGCTGTTGGCTTTGGCCTCCAGCTGGGGAGGGTCCTGTAGGTTAGGCAGTGGGAGGGTTCCCAGCCTCAGGATGGAGGCCAAGGAGGCCAAGGGGCAGGAGGGGAGCCAGCTGGGCAGTGGACCAGGACCCCTCTGGAGACTTGGGCTTGTTTCTTAATCTTTTCCTTCCTTTGTTGACCACAGTCGGCTGCCAGGAGAGGCAGGGGAAGCCGTGGGAGGGGCCAAGGAGACCCATGATTTAATCTGACTCCTGTTTACGGGTGCACGCTACACGTAGACACTAGGCCAAGGGATTTACAAGGATTTCCACACGGAAGCCTCTGCCCTTCCCTGTGAGCAAGGCCTGCTGTTCCCATTTTACTGAGGGGGAAACTGAGGTGCAGAGAGAGTGAGCAAGGGACTGGAGGCTGCATGACTTGCCAGTGGCAGGGCTGGCAGGGAAGCCAGGTTGCTGACTCCTGAGAGAGGGAGCCATTGGGTCTGGGGCAGTGGGGCTGAGAAGGGCAGGGAGATGAGGGAGCAGGGCGAGGGGCCCTGGCAGCCTCCAGGAGCAGAGCAGGCAGCTGTGAAGGTGCAGGAAGGAGAGGGGAGCCAGTGGCCATCCCCAGCTTCCTGGGTCAGCCTCACCTCCCGTCACTGCCGGCCTCTCGCTGTCTACAACGGCCTCAGCTTCTCCCCCTGGCCATGCTGCTCATCCCTAAAAGGTTATTCTTTCCATTCTCGCCTTGAGAGCTCGTGTGTATCCTTCAAGTAAGTGCCAGCTCAGCTCCCCCCACCACCCCCATGACCACAGAGAGTCAAGGCCTGCTCCCCTGGGCTCCCTGCCCACACCCGAGGAGCAGGAGTCCTGTCTGAGTCACCTTTGTGTCCCCGGAACCCAGCCCAGGTCAGTGCACAACCCGTGTTTACTGTCTAGCTGTGTATTATCACTGAACCTTTGAGTCAGGCAAAACAGGTTTTCTTATCCTCACTCTCAAGACAAGGAAAGGAGCGGGAGAGGGCGGGAGGGACGTCTGAGGGCACGGACATTCAGCGGCCCAGGTGATAGGAACCCAGGGCTTCTCTGCACCACACAGGCATCCCACAGAGTTCCCATCCCTGCCAGACCCACCGGGTCATCACAGGGATCCCCCAAGATAGGAATGGGAGCCCTGGGCCCCAGTGTCCAGCTCAGGCATAGATGCTGCCGGGGACCATTGAAGAGGAAGGTGACGAGGAGTGAAGGAGTGGCTCTTCCCCCTTAGCCTGGCTCTGGCTCCTTCTCCCCCAGCTCCAGGGGTCAGTTACCCTGGGCCCAGGACCCCATCCTCACCGTGGTGCTGTCCCGCCTGCCCCCTGTGGTCCACTTCCACTCACCCTGGCTCTGCCTCCTAACCAGGCCTCACACCTGCCCAGGGCTCCACGGCACAGTTACACGATTCCTCACCTGGGCAGCTCTGCCCCTGCCCTCCCCTGCTTAATATCTAATGGCCCCTCATGGCCCATGGGTCAAGTTCCCTTAACCCTCCTGAGCCTGTCTCTCCCGCCGCATTCCCCCAAGAGCAGGCCCCGGCTCTGGACCTTGGCATACACGGTTCCTGCCAATAGGAATGGCCTTTCTCCTGGTCCCGGCCTGAGAACACCTGTTCTCACTTTAGTGCATCAATCAAAGGTAGAGTTGGTGGTTCCTGTCTTTCTTTCCAACTAGACTCTCAACTCCCCAGTGGGAAGGAGTAATAAAGACTACACAGAATCATCTCCAGACCCCATGCCAGCACAGCGCTTGGCACAAAGTGGGCACGTGTAAAAGCAGACGATTATACTCGGGAGGCTGAGGTAGGAGGATCACAAGTTACAGGCCAGCCTCAGCAACTTAGTGAGACCCTGCCTCAAAATAAAAAATTAAGAAAGGGCTAGGGATGTGGCTCAGTGGTAGAGCACTTGCCTGGCATGTGTGAGCCATTGGCATTGTGAGCAGTGGGTTCGATTCTCAGCATCACATATAAATAAACAAAATAAAGGTCCATCCACAACTAAAAAAAATTAAAAAAAAAAAAAAGAATTAGGGCTGGGGAGATAGCGCAGTTGGTAGAATGCTTGCCTTGCATGTGCAAGGCCGTGAGTTCAATCCCCAGCATCACAAAAAAAATTTTTTAAATGCCCAGGCAGATGTAATTCTCCAGCAGGTCCCCGCACCCTCCTCAGCTGAAGCCAAATACTAATATGGATAATTATGCCAATCTGCATTGGTTCTAAGTAAACAACTCTCCCAGGGAAGTGGCTTTACTAATACAGTGAGGCAACCTAGGCAGAGCAGGTAGATGACTGCACTAAGTCACAGCTGGAACCTCCACTCAGTCACATCCCTACCAGACACAGCCCAGCCTGTGTCCTAGGCCCTGGTCAGCCTGCGGGACGTTCAGGACCTGACTCCTGGACTCCAGTACTAGCTAGGTGGGAAGTTAAAGTGGGAGAAAAGAGACAAAAAAAAATGGATACTTTACTAGTTTAGTCCCTCCCAAAATAAGCCCAAGGCTAGAGGAAACCAGCAGTTATAGGAGGGAGGGCTGGGGATGTGTCAGTGGAGAGCTCTTGCCTAGCACACGAAAGGCCCTGAGTTTGATCCCCAGCCTGGGGGGCAGTGGGGCCCTGTGCTGGGCACTTCTCATTGGCTCCTTCCTATACCCATGCAGTACAAACGCTGTGATATATATGTCACAGATGTGCTCTCTAAGGCACAGAGAAGTCTGTGCCTCAAGATCACACAGCTAGGAAAGTGTCGTACCAGGAGGGCAGAATCCCACCGCCCCCTGCCTCCTTCCCCCAGACTCTCGCAACTGCCCAGCTCTTCTCATGAAAGCTGAAGGCTCTGCCGCTCCTTCCCCAGCAGGTCCAGTTGCCTAGGTCCCTCTCCCTTCTGGTTGATACCTGTGTGGTACTTGGTCCCACGCTCAGTTCAACCATCTAATCCAACACAAAGCACATTGACCAATGCATAGTAGATGCTCAACAAACATCTTCATTCATTCAAAAGAATTGATGCCACGACACAGCAGTGAAACAGATGAGCAAAAACCCCTGTCCTTGCGGGGCTGGTAGGTATTAATATTCTCATTTTATAGACATAAAACTGAGAAGCAAAGAGCTACCACTGGTAAGTGGCAGTATGAAGATTCTTTTCCAGGCCACCGTACCCTAAATGTATCACATGACCCCCAAATCACTGCCCAGTATGTCAAGCAGCAGGAGAAATCCCAGCCCTGCTTGTGGTAGGATCCTAACTTCACAGCGCGCCTTCTCTGAGCATTCCACCCTAGCGCTGAGCTGCTCTTCCCCCTCCCAGTGGTCTCAGGTCACACATCCGAATGGAACCAGTACTCACCCAGAAGCAGCCATGGGGGTCACGCAGCCAGTCGGAGACAGGACGTGGGGCCATCGCCACAGCGGCACATGGAAGCAAAAGACAGCAGTGAGAATCGCAGCCCGAGCAACAGACAAGCTCTGTGGGGCCCCTCTTCAGCTAGGGCCTGAGCAGGGAGGGACCCCTGCCCGCCCCCTGCCTCTAGGCTCTGCCGGGGTAGACACCCTCCAGTCAGCAATAATCTGATAATCCACCCTGAGCTCACCAGGCCTCCCAGAGCCCGGCCCACCCACTAGAGGCAGCAGAATCCCTGTGGACAGACATTCACTGAGCGCCTGCGGTATGCCAAGTCAGGGTTTCATTTTGGAGGAGACAGACACCATCCCTGCCCTTGTGGGCCTACAGTGCAGGGAGAAGGCAATCCCATAAATAATTACTGAATTACAACTGTGATGAGCACCTCAAGGAGACTTAAGAACCCAGGATCAAGTCCGGGCTCTGTCATTTGTGACTCTACCATTTGTGACTTTGGGCATACTTTTTAACTTCACCACACCTCATTGTCTCATCTGTAAAATGGGGATGGATTAGTATTCGCCTCAAAGCGTTGGTGTGAAGACCTCATGAATTCACATATAAAAAACAGTGTGAACAATGCTTGGCACACAGTAAGCTGTTCCTAAGTGTCATTACCGCAGGGGGCTGCAGGCACGGGTGAGGCCACCACCTACCTGACAAGGTTGCTCCAAGGACCAAATGAGACAATGAGAGTCGAAGCCTGAGCACAAGGTAACTGCTCAGTGCAGATGTGCTGCTCCTAGGATGTTCTCCAGCACATCCCCTTGTAAGCATCTCAGCAGAGGGTCTTTTGGAAATGTCCCCTCCCCCTCACACACACCCAGAATTACCATTTTGTACTAAGAAACTGGAAACCACTCTCTCCCCTGATTCTACAAATGCCTCCTTTTTTGACCTTTACAGTAACCAAGGTGTGACAGAGTTTCAATTATTGCTCTTCCCATTTTAGAGATGAGGACAGTGAGGCCAAGGGACTCCTCTCTGTGTGCCCTTGCGGGTATCATTTCCAAGTTCACATAAGTGGTCAAGCCAGGATTCCAGCTCACATCTGCCTGGAATTTGTTCTTGGTATTCTCCCGCGATGTTTCCCTTGGGTCTCTGCAGAACTAGCCCCACAGAGGTTTGACTCCCTCTGACTTCAGTCCCTTCGTCTGAAATAGTTGTCAAGCAGCCAGCCCAGGATCCAAGCCGTTCCTGACCCAAACTCTTCCTCTACAGGCTCAGTCATCGCCACCCTGACCCTTCCTCTACCTCATTACCTCAGCCACTAACCTGGGGATCAAGGACTGTCACTTAAATCCAAGCTTTACAGATGGGGAAACTGAGGCCCAAGTCAGCCACATACCAAGGATGCCCTTCACAGCTCAGCTTGTGCACCTGAACAGTAGTTGGGTGGGATTGGCCCTCTGGGGAAAATTCCAGGGGACCCTGACCTGCAGGTTGTGCCCTCTATCCTACTTCCCCTGGGCTGGGTCCAGTGGGCACCCAAAGTAAGTGGCACATCCTGTTCCCACTCCCCAGCCTGAATGCCCTAGAGCTCAGAGCTTACTCCAGCATCGGGGAGGCAGTTAGCTTAGGTGAGGCTAAGCAGTGCGAGGGCCTCAGTACCTGTGAGGTGGGGGCTCCCGGCCTAGACAATTCTGAGCCTGGGGGTTGGACCTACGTTCATATCCCAGCTGTGTGACAGATCAAATCAACTCACCTCATGAACTCCTGTGAAACTCCTGTGAGGCGGGCTTGATGGCTCTTCCCTTATGAGGTTGTAAGGGTTAAACGAGTTGATGCTGTACAGTAAAGGCTCAGAACAGAATGCTGCGCACAGTAAGTGCTTAAGAGGCAGTGGTTCTGATTATGATCACAGGTCAAGAATAGGATTTGTGGGCTTATCACACTCAACCCCAATCTTGCTCCATCCTACCCTCTCACGTGGGATAGGGGCAGGTGGTAGACTAAGATCCAAACCAGGTCCTGAAGCTACAGTAATCTGTGTCAGAAGACCCATAGAGACTCCAGGCCCTTCTCTCCCCATGTTACAGGAAGGGAAACTGAGACCCAGGAAGACCTGCAGACTATAAAGGAATAGAATTCTGCTCCCTTTACTAAATATCAGAATCTTTGGCCCTGGGAAAATTCTGAACACCCACCCACAACCCTCCAACCCGGGGAGGGAACCGTCATATAGACCTAATCTACAGATCACCCAACACAGGCTACCATGACCTCCACGGTGAGTCTCTGAGAGTGTCCTCTTCAGCTCGGTGACTGGCAGCCCTGAATATGGCACACACTAGCCTCTTAAGCCTCCGGAGAGGCTTAAGACATAAACAAAGTGAAGTGCTCTAGTTCCGTACCTCTGTGCAAGGTCCCTTCCAGGATGTTCTCCTTGCATCACCCCTGCCTCTGCCTCACCCTGTAGCCCAGGTCCCATCTCCTGGGCCTAGCTCCTGGCCATAAAGTTCTGGGCCTCCACAGGGCCTGCACAGTGTCAGCATCTTCCCAGTCAGGCTGGGATGTTCCTGCCCGGCACAGCCAGCCAGACTCCTGGCCAGGATCCACTCTGCAGAGAGGGTGCTGGCCCTCTGCTGCCAGGGCTCCACCCCCGCTGGCCTAGGGGGTGGGGCAGCCTGGGATCCCTGAGAGTTTCTACTGGCACCTGGGGCTCACAGAGAGAGGCCAGCCTGATCTAGGTGGTGAAGGGATGGGTCACTCAGGGAAAAACAGGGTGTGGAATCTCCTTGCTTCACCAGTGCTACCCACACACCCAGACACTCCATGTTGCTGGGACCTCTCAGGCCCCGCCTGAGTTCCCTGTATACATGGGGGAAATCTCAGGGCTTCCCCACTCCATTCTCTTCTTGAAGCAGCCCAACTGGCCTACTCTCAGACCAGCTACATATTTAGTTCCTCATTTGATCCTGCTAATGGCCATAAGGTCCAGATTACTGACTACGGAGGAACCTGGGGCTCAGAGAGGTGCAGTGACTCATGCAAGGTCACACAGCAAGGATGTAGCAGGGCCAGGATTCAAACCCAGTTGTGCAGCATGCAAAGCCTACAGGACACTGATGTCTCCCTCCCTCCCTCATGGCTCTTTAGTTTCTAGTTCCCTTTCTTTCCAGACCTTCCACCTCCTTCTGCATTCTCCCCTCCCCCATTCCTGGTCGGAGTTAATAATTCCCACCTCACAACTGCTTTATAACACCTTATTTATATGCATCTGGCAGCAGCAGGTACCACAGGCTGCAGGGTACAGGAGTTATTTCGGAGGTGTCTGTCTCTGACTCTCCGGAGGGCTTTAAAGGCAGGGAGTGACTCCCCGCCCCCAACCTGATGGTCTATCACTTCTATCTGCACCTCCCTTGCCCCACCCCCAATGCAAAAGTCTCTCTGGCCTCCTCCCATCAGTCCCCTCCCCACCCCAGGCTCCTGCCAGCACTGGCCTCCAGGTCTGTAACTGGGGTGGAGGTAGGGAGCTTACTGAAGGCAGGGGGCGGGGGCTCTGTGCCAGTGATCTGGCCCCTCTTTGGTCTCTCCCCGCCTTCAGTAGCTGAAGGGTCTCCCAAATGCCCTAAACCCCAGCCAGACTCTTTCCAAGCCTCCTCCTGAAGAAAAGGACCCCAGAGACTGCCATCCGCCACAGTGCAGGAACTCGAGGGGGTCACACGTAGCCACTCCCTCCCAGGGGAAGCTATGCGCCCTGGAATAACCTTACCCGACCCCACCGGGACAGTCCCCCTCCCGCTTCCGGACAAGTTCGGCTTGGGGTCTGTCTGGACAAGTCCCCGCCTCCAACTTGCTGGACTGAAGGGGTCCCTTCCTACACCAAAGAGGTGGGGCCTGCGGGAAAGTGTAGGTGAGGGCGAGACAGCTCTTGGGGAAAGACAGAGGACACCAGGAGCGACTGGGCCACAGAGAGGTGAGCGACGAGACGCGGGGAACCGAGGGATGGGAGCGAGCAGGACCCGGGAGACCGAGGCAGGGGAAGTGCTCTAGACCTCGCCCGGCAGGGAGTGCGAGCGGCGAGGCGACGACCGCAGGGCCATCCCGGCGGCAGAGCCGGCGCCGCAGCTCTCGGGTCCCTGGGTCCGGAAACTCAGCCAGTTACGTAAGGCCGGCGGGGCGCGGGGCGCGGGGCTCCGGGCGCGGCGCCCCCTCCCGCCCGCCCCGGCCCGAGCTGCGGCGGCCCGGCAGGAGCACGCGGGGCGGCGGGGCGACCGTGGGCTGTGCGGCTCCGCAGGGACCCGGCTGCGGACACCGAACCTGGGACCCGGACCGCCAGCAGCAGGAGTGTAGTTCCGGACTGAGCCCCTGGACCCCTCTTCTGACGCCCGAGCCCCTTATGCACCCCAACTCCCAGGTCCCTTGGACCCCAAGTTCAGACCCTGGAACACCGGACCTCTAGCCCCTCCCCGGACCCTTGGATCCTGGTCTCTGCCCCTCCCGAGACGGCTCGGCCCTTTGGGGGTGGGTTCATCTGTCCCTCTCCCTGCCCCTCCCAGGGTCCAGGGGTTGCCCCCCAGGTGTCCAGGCTCACCTGTGTTGGACCGCGCGGGGACCTGGCCGGGCCGGGCCGGGCCGCGTCTCACTCCCCGCTGCTCTCGCCCTTTAAGAGGTTTCTGCCACTTTGCCCCGCCGGGGGCCTCCACCTGCACTGACAGGGCAACTCTGACGTGAGGCCCCGCCCCTGCCCCGGGAGGTCCTCTAATTGGTGCAGGCAACTGCCAATCTGTGGGGCGGCGGGCAGGACCGGGCAGAGGAGGGTGAGCGTCGCAACCGGGAAGGGGCGGGGGCTGCAGGTGCGGCCTGGCCAGGGAGCCTAACCCCGCCCCTTCCAGGGCAGCTTCTGAGAAACCTAAAGGGTCAGGGGAGGGGAGGGCAAGGAGTTTCTGGATTGGCTGGTGTGGTCTCTGACGTCATGTGGCAAAAGTATGAGGCAATTTGCCACGTGGTGCTGTCCCTAAGGGTACTAGGTTGGAACCGGGGTTGGTCATAGAAGATCTAGGGAAGTGACCTTGACGAGACTCACCTGGATCACCTATCCCACTTTGTCCTATTCGACCTTGGGCAAGTCACTTCTCTGAATCTGAGTTTCCTCAGCTATAAATCTTACGGTGTTTTCTCGAGAATTAGTGATATATGCCAAGCACAGATTTGGCACAGGGAGTCGTTCAGTAAATGGGAGTTCTGGTTTCTCTTATGCCCATCTTGCTGCTATCCTTGGTGACTTTCTGCCTCCTAATGGTCCATCCCACCAGTGCTATAACGGGCTTATGTGGTGACTGGTCAAGATCCCTGTCCTCCACCTCATTTCAGATCTGTTTGCTCCCATAAGGCCAATGTCAGGAAGCTCACCATCTCACAGGGTGGACTTTCATTTTAAAATCATTCTGAAACTTCAAAAGTTCTTTGTCAGATTAAAGTCAAATCTTCCCTTCAGGATTTCTGCCCACAAAAAACAAACATATTCCCTGTTCCATGTGGAGGATTCACATAGTCACAAAATCATAGACTACTCTGTGCTGAAGAGTCATGGAGAGTTAATCCCTTCTTGGGTAAATGGGGGAAACTGAGGCCCACTGCGGGCAAGCGGTTTCTTGCATCCCAATCCCTGATACTGCCACCTACTAGCTGCATTAATTTGGTCAAGCTACTAACTCTTCGAACCCAGTTGCTCTTCTGTAAAATGATGTTAATAAAAGCATTTTCCCCAAGGACTTTTGCCAGAATTAAATGAAAAAATCTGTGTACAAAGCTCTAGAAACAGTGCTAGGGTTAGCCTCCAGGAAGTGTTAGCTTTTATGATTAACTGTTATGATTGCTGGTGTTATTGTTATAACTTAAATGAATTAAAAGTCATAAATTGATTTTCATTCTCCCACTCCCTTCGCTGAGTCCTGATCTGAGTCAGGTCCTGTTTTAGACTTCAGGGCCCTGGTCCCTGCTTTCCAGGAGCAGAGAAGGGCAAGATGGAGTTTCTAGAGCTGGGGCATGTTTTCTCAAAGAGGAGGCCACTCTAATACATCAGAGAAACTTTGTGTCCTTTGACCAGAAATTTAGCTACTTGAAACCCTTTCAATTCCTGACCATGTGAACCCTAGTAAGAACACATCCAGGCTCCAAATCATACTGACAAACCTTTCACATGCCTTTGTACTCAGCTGCCCAATAGGGCAGCATTGCCCTGAGCTTAACAGCTAGGGATTTGGAGGCGGTGGAGCCTGGGCTTTGCACCAGCTTTGTGCATTTGGGAAAGACATTTCCCTTTTGGGGTAAAATGGAATTAAATTGGTACCAACTTTCTATGGAACTGTTGTGATGATTAAATGAGTATGTAAAAACATATGCAAATATTCAATAATGGATCCAGTATTATTTTTTAATTACTCCCACATGTATTCATGCTCCCAGGAGAGAGCAGGTTGGGAATGCTTTGATTTGGCCTCTGCAAACAGGGGCTCCCCTACAACCACCTCCCTGACTCAACCAAAGGGCCCAGGAGCAGGTAACACCGAGCAACAGTGTAGACAGGGTTATTCTAAAGCGCTGCTGCAGGCCCCACCCCTTGCCTGTTGGGAGCAGGCACGTGGCTCCAGCTCTGTTGGGCTGGGCTGTCTGCGGGTGACTCAGCAGTGCCAGTGCCTGCCCCAGCCTGATAAGTGTGTGTGCCTCTGTGTGTGTGTGTGTGTGTGTGTGTGTGTGTGTGTGTGATGTTTCTGAGTTTGTGCATCCTAAGGACCACAAGGAATGTGTGATCTTGTGTCTCCCGTCTCTGTGTATTCATGTGTGTAAGGGTGTGCCCATGTGTGTGAGTCTCTGTACAGAGGGTCCTATGAACAGGTTCCCCCTCCCCCCTGCCCAGCCCCTGGGGCCTCTCTGCCCAGGCACCTGTGTTTCCTGTCAAGGTGACTGATGTAGTTGTGTGGGCAAATGGAGACTTGCCACTTTGTGAAGGGAGGCGAGCCTGCCCTCCTGCCTCTGCCAGGGAATTCTTAGCCTCCACCTCCCTCCCAGACCCTGCAGAGCGATCTGCTCCCCAGATGCTCCCTTGGAGAGGTGACCTCCTGAAGAGGCAGCTCACATTGAGTCATGGCTATTATTTTAAGTGCATCCTCTCATTTTTTCTCATTGAATCCTTCCAGTCAAAAAAAAATCTTCTAAATAGGGCCTGAGGCTCCAAGAGCTGAAGTAAGAGCACAAGGTCACACAGTTCTAAGTAACAGAGAATGTGGAGGTGACAGGCAAGAGGAAGCTTGCCTTTGGAGGTCAGCCACTCAGTTTGATGGGGCCTGCAGGGGACTGATAAGCTTAGGGGTGGGGGAAGGAAGCTGTTTGTGTCTCCCCCTCCTCCTCTGAGAAAGTCTGGGCCCCCAGCCGACTCTTATCCTGCAGAGCCTGGGTACTGCCATCACGGTCAACTGGGCCTGAGTGGGTGATAAGGAGGCCAAGGGACAGACAGCGTGGGTGGGGGAGTGTGGTGTGTGTATATGTGGGAGCATCTGTTTCTTCAACAGCACTTTATTGAACACATTATTAAACTTCGACAAAACAAATACCTGTAGTCCCAGGCTGAGGCAGGAGGATAGACCCTGCCTCAAAAAAATAAATAAGCATAAAGATTGACCAATACCCTACTCAGTCCAAGGCGGAAGGAGGGTCTCAACCGGGCCACAAGGAATAATGGAGAGGTAGAGGAAGCTCAGGCAGATGTGGCTAGAAACAGCTGCAGGCTTGGCTCTTGCCTTCGTCATTTTCAGGATGGGTCAGCTCCTCCTAGCCCATCTCCTCATCAGCCAAATGAGGTAATGACTCTAGTCCTGCCTGCCTTTCCCAACCCCAGGTTACTAGAAGGGGAAACCATTCATAAACCGAGTTGCTCTCCATAGATAATGGACACTTCCTGCTGTGACACATGGTGGGCACCCAAAGCCCAGAGAGGGCAGCCTGACGCCCTGACTAGAGGAGGTAAACTTCCAGCCCGATCTTGAAGGATGAATTTCCTATATGGAAATGGGAGGGGCATTCCAGGAAGAAGAGCTTGCACAGGCTTAGAGGTAGGGTGGCGAAGATGTGCTCTGGGAACCGAAAATGGTCTGGTATATTTGAAGCACAGAGTCAATCATGAGACCAAATTGTATAAGGCCTCCAATGCCAAGTGAAGACACAGAGGGACAGATTTGGGGATGGTCAGGGAATCCTTAAGGCAGAGCCAGACATACTTTGGCTGGGGTTATGGCAGTCATGGGTAGGGTGGGGAGGAGAGTAAGAACTGGTGTCAGGCAATGGAGTAGGGTCTGGGACTCCTTCCCAGGAGAAGCCATTTGAAGCCTGATCCCCAACATGGCATTACAGAGGGAAGGAAGCTGCAGAGTCTTTTGCAGAGGCAAAGAGAGAGAAAAAGCTGAACCCAGTACCCCAGTCCATGGGGGCCCCATGCAGAGATGCAGAGGGTGCCTACCATGGAGCATGTAAGGGCTCTGCTCAGTGTAGGGTTGAGGCCAACTCTGCCAGAAGAACCCCTTCCCAGGGGAGGTGCCGTCTCCGGATAGCCCTGTTGAAACGGCAATGGCTGAGAATGATCGTGCGGTTACATGGGTGCCTCACTGTTCTCTTCCCATGAGATGTGCGTATTTGTGGATGAGTAAAATGAGACCGTGAAAATTCAAATGCGTGCGGCAAAGTGACCCGCTCACTGTCACAGCCAATAAACAGCAAAACTAGGACTTGAAGGAGGCGCTGTCCATTTGCAAGGAGGGCAGAGGGAGCCGATATGAGGACTTGGAGCCAGCTGAGATTCCAGCGCCAATTCAAGGGGAGGAGAAAGATGGTGTCTACTGCCACCTTGTGGTCATAAAGCAGCGGAAGGGCGCATGCCAGGTCTCAGCCCATGAAAAGGGGAGACTTTGAGCACCCAGGCGTCAGCTTCCAGCAAGGGTTGTGGTGAAAGATGGGCTTTCAAGTGGACCCATCCTAGATTGTCACCCCAGCTCATACAACATACTGTGAGAGCCCCAGCAAGTCCCTCATCCTTGTCTCAGTGCCTGAGTAGTTTGGTAACATTCAGTGGCAGAGTGTTTGCCTAGCATGTGCAAGGCCCTGGTCCTGCGGGGGATATATATATATATATAAAATATTATATTATATAATTACATAATTATATAATATATAATATAGTGTTTATGTATCTATCTATGGATAGATATATAGATACATATAACTTTTTGGTTTTTTTGGTACCAGGGTTTGAACCCAGGGACTTTTAACCACTGAGCAATATCCACAGCCTTTTTTTTTTTATTATTATTTTATTTAGTGACAGGGTCTCACTGAGTTGCTTAGGTCCTCGCTAAGTTGCTGAGACTGGTTTTGAACTTGAGATCCTCCTGCCTTAGCCTCCCGAGCTGCTGGAATTACAGGTATGAGCCACAGTACCCGGCTTAGATATAATTTTTTATATATAGATAGGTATAGTCTATTTATAGATAAATATATAGTCTTTTCCCCATGAAAACCTGCACGGCTGGGAAAACTCAGGACCTAATGGGCAGACCCCAGACAATGAGGCCACCAGCTTACCTGGGGACTTTTTTAAGAAAAGGAATTCAAAGGTAAGAATACAAAATGCCGGGCGTGGTGGGGCACGCCTGAAATCCCAGCAGCCTGAAATCCCAGCAGCTCGGGAGGCTGAGACAGGAGGTTCTTGACTTCAAGCCAGCCTTACCAAAAGCAAGGTGCTAAGCAACTCAGTGAAACCCTGTCTCTAAATAAAATACAAAATAGGGCTGGGATGTGGCTCAGTGGTCAAGTGCCCCTGAGTTCAATGCCCAATACAAAAAAAAAAAAAAAAAAAGAATACAAAATGCCTGCAGCCTTTCAAAGCTGGTGAACATGGAGGACAGGAAGTAGGAAGGAAGGAGGGAGCTGCAGAGTGAGAAAGAGACAATTCATTAATTGGGTACAAACATTTTACTTTTCCAAACTGTGCAGAAACACATAACCTTGTAAACATAAGGCCAGAGTCCTTCCTACTAGGCATGCTGGAGTCAGGTGTGAAGCCCCCACAGGAGATGTTAGGATTCTGAAGCAAGAGCAGGATCTGGGGTCAGGTGTCCCAACCACATGCCAAGAAAGGCCTTTCTCCCAGTTTTCAAGCTGGAATGGAATCCAGGCTCCCTCTTTTGTGTGGCCACATCCTAAGAGCCAGCTCGCTCCACTAGGACTGTGCAGGGAGCCTCAGTTCCAACTCGCCAAAGCCTCCTTTGCTTTCCAGGTTTGAAGAGTCAACTTCTTAAGCCCCCAAAAGACATCCGCCGCCTCCCCTTGCCTCCCTGGTGTGCAAGCCACCCTTTGGTCAGTGCAGAGTCGTTGCTGAACCCCTAGAGTGTGGTCGGGGCAGATGGACACATCCTCAGCCCTCCTCTGGCAGCCAGGCCCATGCTAGACCCAGACCCAGGCCCAGCATTTTGCCAACTCACCATCTGGTGGTCGCATAAGACACGGACTGAGACTTGATAGTTTTAGAGCTAAAGAGAACTTAGATTTTGCTGGGCACGGTAGTGCACACTGGTAATCCCAGTCAGGAGGCCGAGGCAGGAAGATGGTGAGTTCAAAGTCGGCCTCAGCAATAGTGTGACCCTAAGACACTGTCTCTAAATAAAATACAAAATAGGGTTGGGGATGTGGCTCAGTGGTCAAGCACTCCTGAGTTCAATCCCCAGTCCCACCCCTAACAAAAAAAAAGCACTTAGGTCTCATCTAGTCCAAGTGTTTGTCAGACTCAACCACAGAAGCCCCATGTGGGAAACAGGAAAGCACGGCTGCTCTGAGAGAAGCCCTGGGCCTTGGGGGCGGGGGTGGTCTGTGCTTGGCCTCCCCCTTCCTACTCCCTGCTTGGTTTCACCCAGCCCTTCTAGGGAACTCTATGTCGGAACCACTGCTCTATCGCCAGCTCTTTGCTTTAATGGCTGAGAAAACTGAGGCCTGGCGAGGACCAGAGCTAAGAACAAGGTCACAAAGCTAAGGCTGCATCAGATGCAGGTCTGCTTGACTCCAGGTCAAGCTCAGACTTCATGCTGGATGACAGGGGCTGAAACATCCCTTCCCACCCCTGACCTACCCTCCCTGCTTGCTCACTTGACTTCTCCATCCAGTCAGCAAAGCCAAGTGGTGAAGAGAAGCTCAAAGGGATCCCAAAGCCTTTGGGAGTAGGACGATGAGGAACGGGCTTATCTGGAGCCCCCACACTGAAATGAGGACAGGAATTGGACTTTCATCTGTTTCGTTCACTGCTTATCTTCAGTCTGAGCACACACCCTGGTATGCTGTAACAATAAGTGTAGTTGAATTAATGAACAAGGCAGCAACTCAGGGTAGGGGGACCTTCTCAGGAAGTCATCCCTCTAGGCGGACCTCACCTACCTCTGGGTGTGCCTCCTGAACTCCTGGAATGGGAATCAGGCTGGGCTTCCTGCAGGTCTTCATAATACTTCTTAGTTTGAAGCAGAATATAGTGGTACAAGCCTGTATGTAATCCCAGCAACTCAGGAGGCTGAGGCAGGAGGATGACCAAGTTGAAGTTCACCTTCAGCAACTTAGTGAGGTCCAAGCAACTTTGTTAGACCCTGTCTAAAAATTTTTAAAAATACAACAGGCTGGGGATGTAGCTCAGTGGTAAAGTGCCCCTGGCTTCAATCCCCCATACTGAAAAAAAAAAAATTTTTTTTTAATAAAAAAATTCTTAGCTTGGCTGCTTCTTCCTTCTCTTTCTCTTCAGAGCACTATCCTATCAGAAGAAGCTGTTGTGTAACATTGGACATCACATCCCCTCTCTAAGACTCCATCTCCTTATTTGTTAAAAATATGTACTTTAAGCTGGCACAATGGTGCACATTTGAAATCCCAGCAACTCAGGAAGCTGAGATAGGAGAATCACAAGTTTAAGAACAGGCTGGGCAACTTAGTGAGAACCTGTCTCAATTTTTTTTTTCTTTTGGTACTGGGAGTTGAACCCAGGGGCACTCAGTCACTGAACTATAGCCCCAGCCCTGCCTTTTTAAAATATTCTTTTTAGTTGTAGATGGACACAATACCTTTATTTTATTTATTTATTTTTATGTGGTACTAAAGATCAAACCCAGTGCCTCACATGTGCAAGGCAAACGCTCTACCACTAAACTATAGCCCCAGCCCCCCCAACTCTTTTTTATATTTTATTTAGAGACAGGGTCTCACTGAGTTGCTTAGGGCCTTGCTAAGTTGCTGAGGTTGACTTTGAACTCACAATCCTGCCTCAGCCTCTGAACTGCTGGGATTACAAGCATGTGCCACCTCACCTAGTGCTCTCTCAAATTTTTTAAAAAGGCAGAGGATGTAGCTCTGACACAGAATAGGTTCAATCACCAACACAGCAAACAATTTAAAAAACAATAAAAATGTTTTAAAAGAGCTCAATTTAGATACCAGGTACACTGCTAGTCCCAGCGACCCCAGAGGCTGAGGCAGGAGGATCCCTTGAGCCTAGAAATTCCGGTCTACCTGAGCAACATAGTGAGATCCAGCCTCTTAAGTAACAAAAGACTCACTTTAAAGTGTTTTTAATTCATTCAGTTGAAATGTTTATTAGAATTTTTCATGTGCCTGACACATAGTAGGTGGTTATCAGTGAGTGGTTATCTCCTTGACACCTTGCCTCGCTCATTCATGTCCCTCTTTCAAGAACCAGTTTTAGTGACCAGCTTCAGTGAGGCAGAGTGTGATACGTAGATAAACTCTAAAGGGTGGAATGGAGAGAATAGGAATGAAACAAGGGCACTCGTACAAGATATGGCCAATAGGTGGCAGCAATGTCCGTGAAAGTAGCTGTCCCCTGTAAGCCTATCCTGAATTTCTTTAGGCCAAGCTGTCTGCCCAAGTTCCGTGTACCAGCATAGGAGTATAAACGAACACGTGCCCAGCGTGAGTAGTGTTTATAAAGTGCACGTGTGTGCCTGTAGTATGAACACACATGTGTATGCGTATGTGAGCTGTATCCATTTAGGGACCAATAGCCAGTCTGTGCGGGAGGGCAGAATGTACCCAAGGTGTGGAGTTGTGGGAATGTTTGTGCGCACAGACTCAGGTGTGTGGGGGTGTGACCTATGGTAGGTGTGGGTCTGTTTGCCTGTGACTACATGGTGCATGTGGAACCCCCTTGTGCAGAGTCACTTGAATTTTGGGGTCCTGGGCCCCTGGAGCAGCCAATGAAGTTTCATGATCCTGCAGAGAGATGCACAGTGTATGCCCTATTTCAGAGGGCTCTAGAATCATCTATGGGACTCTGGGGTAAAGAAATACCCCCAAATGTTAACAAAATAGGAAATATGGGTGAATTTTTCTTTTTTTCCCCCCCATGCTTATCAGGTTTCTTAGTTTTTATAATGAGTACATATTAATTTAATATGGGACCAAGAAACCCCAAAAATGTTATTGAAGAAATAAAAAACCCTAATTTTTCTTTCCACTGATTTTTCCCTTTCCCTTTCCCCCTTCGCAGCTGCATGGTTCCAATGTGTTCTCAGCAGCACATTGAGAAAGAGCAGGTCTTGGTCAGGGGGTGAGGGTTGGATTCCTGACAACAATGGTGGAAGATTCAAGCAGATATCCAAGGGTGCAGCTGGAGCAATCAGAGAAGTCTTCCTGGAGGCAGCTGACCTTGAAGGGTGATCAAGTTGGCACAGGGCAGGAGTCTGCCCTTCCTGCTCCACTTCTCTGAGAATTGCCCTCTTGAGCTGGGTTTTGACAGTCCTCTTCCTGTCATGGGTCCCCTCATCCCTTCAGGGAGCTTGAGGTTTCCAGCAGGTAAGTTTGAAATTAGATTCCTAGAATCTCCCACTGGGAAGGAGCCTGAGAGGTCATCTGGATTTTCCAGGCAAGTGGGAGCTCCTGAAGGTTAAAGGCAGAATGTGTTTCCCCATTAATAATACTGCACCCTAGTTACCATGCACAGCAGTTGTCTCAAAAGGGCCCTGGTTATAAAACTTATTTATTATTATTTTACAGAAGGGTAAAGCGAGGCCCAGAGTGGTCATACAGATTTGATTTGCCTCAGGGAACACACAAAGGTGAATTAAAAAAAAAATATTCCACTCAACACACACACACTTGCAGGAACACCAGACGTTCTCACACATGCTGTGCAAATACACGCACACACATTCACTCACCTTCAGGGCCATCCTTCCCAGCCTTAGCGGGAGCTGCTTTGGGAGGAGCTGCCAGGCCTCCAGGACATCCTCTTGATCTGAGGCCCTCTGTAATTGGGGTGAGACCAAACACAGCACCCCGCCCACCCTGGGCAGCCTGGGGGCCCTGCAGCACCCCTGCCACAGTCTGCACCGAGGCGAGGTGCCCATCACCTTGAGGCAGGCAGGCCCGGGTAGGCAGCCCCTGGCAGGCCTCCCTTAAGGCTGGGTCTCTGCAGGAAGCTGCCCTAGATGGTAGGAGGGGCTGCAGGTCCTGGTGGGCTCCTAGGGAGGCCTATCTGGGTCAGGCAGTGATTCCCTCCCAGAGAGTTACCTTCCAACCATGAGCGTCAGCGAGTATCCAGGAACACCAAGGGGGTACAGAAGGTCTCTTGGAAAGGAGGGCTCTAATTCCCTCAAATGCGTGGGTGACTCTATGGCCAAAGGAAGGGTCACTGAGGAGCAGGGGGAGAGAAGGGAGATGGGGAAGATGGAGCTGGGGAAGGGAAGAGGGAGCTAGTGAGAGCCTCAGAGGCATGTGGGCTGGGAGTGGGGGGAAAGGGACTAGGTGGGGAGCAGGGAAGAGGAGGAGGCATGTGGAGGCTGCAGAGTAGGGAGGCCCAGGGAGCCTGGCACAGGCTCTAGAGTGTGGTGGCAGCTGTCTGTCCCTTTAGAACTGGTCTTAAGAACATCGCTGCATCTTCCTGAGGCAGGTCCTGAGCTGGGGCTTCCCCTACTGTGAGCAGGCAGGTCTGCCACACCCCCAGACTGGGGTCCCCTCCCCATGGGACCACAGAAGGTGAACAAAAGAAGCAGGCAGAGGTGTGGATACTGAGAAGTGTGCTCGCTTTATTTGGGAAAACAGAAGTTTGGGTCTTGATACCAAGATGGGACCTGGCGTGGACCAAAGGTCGGGTGTGAGGCAAGCTTCACTCACAACACACCTGCCTCCCTCACCCGCCAAGTGGGGCAGTGACAATCACAAACACCAGCCCACCAGTCATGCTTCTCTCTGGACAAATGCCCAGTGGCTTTTACCAAGAGATGTCTGCTTCTGAGATCAAGGAGCATGAGGGAAAATACCTCAGTTCTTGTTCAGAATGGCAAAGTCCTCAGAATCATCCACTCCTACCTCAACTTTGCAACTGTGCAGAGGCCCAGAGAGGAACGGAGACCTGCCCAGCATCACCCAGCAAGGAAGCGGAGGACAAAGACTCAAAACCACATTCCCTGTCTCTTATCTTAGGAGTCATTCCAAGAGGAAATTCTAGAAGATAACTCACAATGACACCTTCACTGACACCCAACAAGGGACTCCATTTCCATGATTCAAATACTCAGACCAAAAAGCCCAGGCCAAGACCTCCAGGAACCCCTCTTCCCTTCCAGGGGTTGTTGGGTCCCTGGGAGGGACAAAAGAGGACAGTCACACACAAGGAACTGGTAAGAAAACACGCTCTTGAAAATTGCTTCTTCTGTGTAGTCTGTCCCTTCTGAAACTCAAGGAGGTTGGTACAAAAGGTCTTTTGCTCCTGGCCACCTACAGAATTAAGAAACATGAACTGGAGCACGTAAAACCTCAAACCCTAGACATTTTTTAAAAGTTCCATCCGTTGAGCATTTACCATGCACCAGGCCCACTGTGCACCCACTTGGTAGAGTCACTTACTACGGACCTGTTTGCATTTACTGGACACCTTTATGACCAAAGCAGACAGGCTGCTCACTCTCGGCCTCTAGCTAAATCTTGCCAACTTCTTCCCAGGCACATGTTCGCTCCCATGATGGAGGAAATGGGCCCACAGAGTGATTGTCTTGCTCAAGACATTTCCCAGCAAAGACACAGCAGGCAGTTAAAAAAACAGAATAGGGCTTCCAAGGCAGGGAGGGAGGGATGGGGCTGTCTGGGGGACAGCGGGCGTGGGCAGAGGAGGTGATGTGGCAGTGTGTGCTGCCAAGGTACTGAGCCATCGAACCGGCACGGGGAATGCTCTGTCCACAGCTGAATGTGAGATGTGCTGGAAGCCTCTGTAATCACTGAGTGTTTCCTCTTGGGAGGCTGAAGGAGGAGAGCAGAGGAAGTGGGCTTGACACACCTAAGATGGACCCTAGCTGGCTCAATCATTGACCAGCCATCTGGCCTTGGGCAAGATGAACTTCCCTGAACTTCAGTTTCCTCATCTGTAAAATGAAGGTAATGATAATAATGCCTACTTTGAGTCAGGCCACAAAAATTAATGAACTGCTCTATGTAGCTGGGCACAGTTAAGTGTGCCTGTCACCTAGTGTTAGCATTCCAACAGCAAAAGTTCTCTGCACTCTGGAAGACTATGCACCAGGTGGGGCTCAGCCCTGGTGATGGCGCTGGGGCTAGATCCTGGGCAGCCTCCCAGCTCTGCACTCCACGCCATCAGTATGTCCATTTGACTCCAGTTTTGAGTTCCCAAGCTGCCTGCAGCCAGAGCCCCACCCAGCTGTCCTGGTCTCCTGACCCCCATCTGTAAGTTCAGAGTGGGGAACTAGGTCCTCACTCTCTCCCATCATCCCTTCCAGCTCTAGCACTACCTGCTTGGTGACTGGAAGTGAAATAAAGGAATAAATAACAAATAAATAAGCAATGGAAGAAAGCTGTGTGTATATGTTTTGTATTTGAGCAGGTACGTGGGGCCAGGACTGGGGTTCTATCACTTCCTAAGGGCTTTGGAGTCTCTGAGGCTGGTTCTCAGTCCAGATCTGCGGCAGTTGGTAGGCCCGAGGGACTGACATTGATACAAAGAGTGGGGGCTGGTCTTTAAAAGGACTGAGACCAAGCAGGTACCCAATCAAACCTTGTAACTAGTGCCCCTGGCACCCACATAGTTATTAGAGAACATCCCCGTGCTGGGGACCCATCGTGTGCCAGGCACTTTGGTACGCACTTGGCTTGCCCTTGGAGGGGCCTCGGTGTGTAAGATCACACTGCCAGAAAGTGGCCAACAATTCAGCAAAACCAGGAATCTTATTAGCGACTGACCATCCTATTACAGACTGACCCATCCCTTGTCTTAGATCTAGGAGGAAACAGAAGCTCAGAGAGGGCAAATCCTCTGCCTAGCTCACACAGACATTTAGCTGCAGGGTTAAGATTTAAAGCCAGGTTTCCAGGCTTCCTGACCATGTAAGCCAGCGAACTTAAGGACTCTGGTTTACTCCTATTATCTTCCTGCCCTCCCCACTCCCTGCCTCTCTTATGACACTTGACATTATCCATCACTCCCTCCCTCTGGGAACGCCCTCCTCCTCCAGTTTCCATGGCAGCGTATTTTCCCCATCCTCCCCCTGCTTCTCCAGCAGCTTCTCACTCTCCATGGTGGTTCCTGAGCCTAGGAAGAAGGGGGACACCAGGACACCAGTCTCTTCTCTCCTTTCACTGCTACCCCTGAAAGCCCATCCACTTTCCCAGGGGCGTCTTTAGCTCTGACCTTGCACTTAAACTCCGCTTTTAGTAGCAGTTACTTATCATGTACTAAGAGTGTCCTTAACGTGATGGACCCTATGGTTAGACCTGCACATGCATTATCTCATTAAATCCTCACAAGCACCCCTGGAAGGAAGTCCACTGTACAGATGAGGAAACTGAGTCTCAGAGAGGGAAAGCCAAGATCTGATTCCAGCCTTAAACACTACTTTTATTACATCAAGAAGAGACATGAAACTGAGGACATTTTATTTATTTATTTATTTATTAGTACTGGGGGTTGAACCCAGGAGTGCTTTAACACTGAGCTACATCCCCAGTCTTTTTTTTTTTTTTTTCATTTTGGGACAGGATCTTGTTAAGTTGCAGAGGCTAGTATTGAACTTGCAAATCCTCCTGCCTCACCCTCCCAAGTTGCTGGGATTACAGGCATGTGCCACCACATCCAGCTAACTATAGGACATTTTTAAATCAGGGGCAAAAGCTTTCCTTCTACTTCCTAGAGAATGAGCAATGGAAATTTGGGGGGGATAGAGACGTACTCTGCAGTTTTCAGAACCTGTGATGATCTAGAATTACACTGTCAATTTGGAGCTTTAAAATGCATCACGCATGGTACATTTTGAAATGTGAAGATTTAGAGAGCTTCAGGAGGAACAAAAGTTCATGAAAATTTGCCCTTTTCCTTCAGATTTTTGCATTTTGTTTCAAGTCTTCAAAAACCTCATCCCAGGGTTCCAGCTCCCAACGTCTTTCTACATAATGATGCCTGGAATTAATTGCAAACTTGGACCCTGCAACTTTTCTTGGAATTCCACTGGCCTGAGTTCTGCTGCTGTTAACAGGCTCTGTGACCCAGGAGCAAGTGGCTTGATCTCTCTGAGCCTCAGCTTTCTTATTTAAAAGAGGAATAATACTACTTCCTGGAATGGGCAGTCACAAGGACCAGCTGGGAGAAAGTGCATAAAGCATTCGGCAGCAAGCCTGGCACATGGACATGCTCAGTCAAGTCCTGTGCTCCTGCTGCACCTAACTTCTTGGGTTTGCCAAGCACTTGAACATCCCTGTGCTTTTGCACACACTGTTTCCTCTTCTTGGTGACCAGCTCCTATTCATCCTTTAGGGTCCCTTGACCCTCTTCCACCTCTTATAGAATTGCTCCAAACAGGTGTTTTTAGTAAAAAACTAAAAAGACACTTCTCTGCGATGCCATCCCTGGGGATCCCTGTCACTGTGCTTATCACTAGCATGCAACTGTCTGGTTATGCTTCACCCCCCAACATTGGCTCTGAGCTGTCTGAGGGCAGGGTCAAGTCTGACATTTCCCAGTCCCAGTGCCCAGAGTGCACAGCCTCGCAGGAAGTAGATTTCAACTCAAGTGTGCATTACTTTAAACACACACAGTCTGGGTCAGCCCCTGCTGACCTAGAACAATTTTATATCAAAGGGATAAAAAGCAACCAGATCAATTATATCAGTGAGTGGGCTTGGAGCAGCTTTGAGACAGGCCTCTTCTGGGTTGGGGCAGAGAAGACACAGTCCTTGCAAGAAGAATAAATCGCCCTGGCTCCTCTGTCCTCTATTTCAGGAGTCTTCCCTGATTCCTGAATTGTGCCCTTTCTCTACCATCTCCCCAAAGCAGGAGATTCCCAAATGATTAGGAGTATCCAGGTGCCCCCTGACTTGCTGATCACCCCATTCACACGACCCCTACACACTCAAATGGAAGTCTCTATGGTCACAGGGTCCATGTGGGTGGTGAGCTGAGCTAGGAGACTTGAGACCCCAGGTCATGGTGGCTTAGCAGGCTGGATCTGAGTGGTGGCCACTGCCCTGCATCCCAGGTCCAAGGGAATCCATATCCTAGAGGAAGAATATCCCCAGGTCCAAGGTTTCTAGGACCTCACCCTAAGAAGGGCTGCACTTTGCCCACAGAGAGGACTCTTACCCCTAAAGTGCACAAAGCCCTCCTTGGTGCCCAACCCTTTCCCCCAAATGCTACTTCAGTGCCTGCTGGAGTGACAGCCTCCCAGCCTTTGTTCCAAAGAAATGGCTGTCAAAGGGGAAAGAGGAATATTGTTTCTTTCTCTTTTCTTTTTTTGTTTGAGACAAAGACGTCAATTTCTTTCCATCTGTCCCAAAAAAGGAAGAAAATTAAATTTGTTTTTACAAGGATGTCACCAGCTGCTTCAATAGGGAGTCAGGGGTGCGTTGCTGAGGCAGTCAGACGGTGTCTCTGGGGCTGCGGGAAGAGAGGAGGCATGGGGGATGCACAGCAAACAAGGACAGACCCTGACAGTCGGGGAAGCAAAGATCTGGAATGTCTGAACAGGGTTCTATGCCCACCTTTGAGTGAACCCTGCCCTCAGCAACTTGAAGGGGAAGCTGAGTGGACTGGAAGCTCAGGGACCTGGGAGACTTGGGGCAAAAAGAGAGGGGATCATGGTCAACACTAGCATTGCAGTTAGGAAAGTCATGTTCCCCCAGTTCCTTCAAAGTCAGGCCCCATGTGGGCAGTTGCAGTTCACTAGTCACTGACACCAGATACATGGGTCACAGCCAGATGCTGGGGGACAGGGAGAGAATTTTGAGGTTCTTAGAATCCCAAGCACCTGCACTGGTTCTTCTGGCAACCCCCAGCCAGGTCCATGTGGCATTCACTAAGCATGGGCTCTCCTTAGATGGTCCTCTGTGTTCCAGTACTGGGCCACAAACACCAGCACCCTGGGGTCCCCTGGAAAACATCCACCTTCAGCCTCCAGACCTAATTTCACAACAGAAACCTCACCCTTCTGTCTCAGTCACCCTGTCCCTTGGCACAGAGGTTCACTGCAGCTGGGTGGAGCACCCAGTGCTTCTTGCTTTTTCCTGAACCTCAGGGCCCTGGGGACCCTCTCCCAACTGAGGCCCTGTTTCAGTCCTCTCTGATGGAACAGCTAGCCCTGCTCCACCACCCTGTCCCCAGCCCCACTGGAAGTCAGTGTTGTGGCCACTACTTCTGTGTGGAGCTGGATCCCTGAACCATTCTAAGAAATAAATGTCCAAGAGAGAAAGTGTATTATTTCTCTCTTCCCTTCTGATTGTCTTGTATTCTCTTTATTTATAAAGAAGTAAAATTGGAGGAAGACCCTCAGAGAACCTTGTCCCTTGCTAGAACAGGGTGAGGGGTGGGGCTCTGCCCAAAACTTGAGGTTCCAGAGAGTCACAGGCCCTCCTATCTCCTGGCCAATTCTCCAGCAGCAGCCCGCCTCACCGTCCAGTCCTCCATTGCCTCCCAGGAGAGGATCCTGGCCAAGATGCATATGCCAATCTTGCAGCTCAAGTCACCGCCCCCACCACTGATCCTCCTGCATCCTGGGCCCGGAATCCTCAGGTCTCTGGCCCGAACCCAGTGGAAGTCCCACTTGAGGTGGGATAGAATTCGAGGTTGTCCCCGACGCCCCACCCCGCTGGAGAGGCCTTACTGAGGGGTTCGGTTCTAGAGTGGCAGGTCGCGCTCCACACTCCCCAAGTGGAGCCTTCCACCTTGCACCCAGCCCGGAGGCCTGCCCCACTGCACAGGCCCCACCTTGTGGCCGCTGCGTGACCTCAAGTCCCATGCTCTTCTCCAAAACAGAGTCCGACCCTTTACTGCCCCATTTCGAATAGTGGTCCCCGCTTCCCAGGGGGCTCGGTGTGGCCGCCGGGTCACTTTGGAGGAGCGCACGGGGGCCGGTCGGGATTGGTCAGGCAGCAGCGCCACCGCCGGGGCCGATCGACTGCGTGCAAGCGGTGACTCGCTCGCGAGCGGTGGCTTCCCGAGCGCGGCTGAAGCTGCCAGGCTCCCGGCGGCCGCAGGGCGTGCGGCAGAGTTGACGGAAGCAGCGCTTGAAGTTCTCGTCGAGGAAGGCGTAGAGCACGGGGTTGAGGCTGCTGTTGGCGTAGCCCAGCGCGATGCACAGGTGCAGCGCGGCCACCACTAGCGGGTCGCGCCGGTCGATGTCCACCAGCGTCCAGACGATGACGAAGATGTGGATGGGCGCCCAGCAGACCACGAAGGCGCCCACTACCACCAGCACCATGCGCGTGATGCGCCGCAGGGAGCGGTCCTTCTCCTTGGAGCCAGACAGCAGGCGCACGCTGCGCAGGCGCAGCAGCATGAGGCCGTAGCACACTGTGATGATGAGGATGGGCACCACGAAGGCGAAGAGGAACACGCAGATCTTGGTCACCGTGTCCCAGTACCAGCTGGGGCTGGGGAACTGGAGCATGCATACCACCGCCCCATCTGGGTTAGGGAAACAAGGAAAGACAAAGAGGCGGTGAGGGGTTTGTGCACCCCGGGGTTCTGCCTGCTTGTCAAGTGCCACCACCTCCTCCTGGTTGCTCAAGGTGATTCTTCTGCCTGAAATGTTCCTTCACTTCTGCTTTTGGCAAACTCCTACTCATCCTTGAGGACCCCAGAAAGACCGGTCCTCATCTGGGAGGTCTCCTTTCTATGTTCTCTCCCGGGTCCTTTATAAATAACTTTGGTTATCCATGGGTGGCAGTTATGAAATGACTTGGCCCAGTCACTAAAAGCCAGTCATTGTGATAAGTCGGCACACTCCCACCCATTCCCAGGCTTGCTCCCGTGGTTCACACTGCTAAGACTGACTAACAAAACATGAGTTAAGAACAGGACTCGGGCCCTGACTGTGTACCGTCTGACCCTGGGCAAATTACTTACCCTCTTCAAGCTTCAGCAGAGTGAGACTAATAAAAGTACCCACATCTCACAGGATTATCATGAGGATTAAATAGGCAAAGGAATTTAAGACATTCAGCACAGTGGAGTTCAAGTACTTGAGCAGAGCACAGGGGTAGATACATATAGCCCTAGGATCAGCTTCCCTGGAGGGAGACAGATCTCAGCTAATGTCAGGAAGAACCCCCTAAGCCAGGGATGCAGTTCAGTGGTAGAGCGCTTGCCTACCATGTGTGAACCCTGGGTTCAATCCCCAGTTTCACAGAAAAAGAAAAACAACAATTTTCTGACAGCCAGACCTGCCCAAAGTTAGGAAGGGGACCCAGGAGGGAATGAGCTCCTTTTCTTGGAGTGTGGATTTGGGCTGTATGAGTATCTTTGGGGTTATTGTGGGGTTCTGATGCAAGCCCAGAATTAGGAGTCTAGGGGGCTCCCAAGATCTCTTGGAGCCACACAGTAGACCTGGATACAAGAGTTATAAGATTGGAACTGGGGAGCCACAATGCAGTTTGCAGGACATCAGGCTGGCAGGATTCCCAGGGATGGCTGAGTCCAACCTTCTTGTACAGATAGCAGAACCAGACTTAGGAACAGCACTTTTTAAGGCCAAACAGGAAGTGGCATACAGAACCCACAAGTGCTGATGTGTGTGTGTGTGTGTATGTGTGTGTGTGTGTGTGTGTGTGTGAGAGAGAGAGAGAGAGAGAGAGAGAGAGTAGTGAAGAGACCCATCTGGCCCAGCCATTAACTACTCATGAATGGCTTGTGAACTAAAGGCTGACAGTGAGGAATGGGGTTCTGCAGCTAAGACTAGTCACTCAGAGGCTATATGGGCACCAGGGTCTCTGGTCTTGTGAGGGTCAAGTCTCCCATCAAGCCTGTTCCCCTCTTCCACTCGTAGCACCAAGCCTCTGCAACCTCCACCCACGCCACTAAGAGGAGCAACAGATCTGAAAACAGGAACCTTGGGTTGTGGACCAAGTGTCACCCACTGAGCCCTAAGTAAACCACCTGAGCTCTCCGAGTTGCTGTTGTTTTCCAGTGGAAACAGATAGGAGTCCCTGTCCTACCTAAAGGCTTCATCATTTAACACCTGCTATTACTGGGCCTTGGCAATAAGCCAGTCCCTCACTTAAGTGTTTTTTTCATATTACCTCATTTAACCTTTCCACACTCCATGAGATGTGGCTCAGAGAGGTTAATTAGTTACTAATGTCTTGGCACCTTTCTATACTACATCTCCCACTTCCTTATGTCCAGGTGGGGTCATGTGACCAGCTAGTTATCGCTAGGAAGATACGGGCCATAGCACTGAAAAGTGGTTGTGTTTCTCCCTGCTCCTTCTCCATGTTCATCTGCCAGCTGGAAGCCGGCAGAGGAAGATTCGGGAACCATCAGTGGGAGCCTGAATATCTGAGTGACTGTGCTCCTTTTACTTATATCGGACTGTGATGTGAATGAGAAATAAATTTCTACTGTGTTAAGCCCCTGAGGCCCAGACTGTTAGAGCAGCTAGAGTAATTAATACAGTTAGTAACTAACATGATTACCATTTTACTCTAAGGAAAAGCACCTATCATTCTCTGCAAGCCATTTTCTAGGCCTAACTTTGGTCATCTGGCCAATGGTTTTCAAAGTGCGGTGGAAGGAAGTTTGGGATGGGACTGCAAATCCTGTAGCCTCTACTGCTCACTGGTCGGTGACACCCTCACCCCATTGACTATCATCCATTTCCCTAGAGGTCAGTCATCCACACAGTCCTGGTCAGCCACGTGCATGAATGCAGACCACTCATCCACAATCCCATTATAAATTCCATTTGATACTGGACATGGTGGCACACGCCTGTAATCCCAGCAGCTCGGGAGGCTGAGGCAGGAGGATCACAAGTTTGAAGCCAGCCTCAGCAGCTTAGCAAGGCCCTAGTCACTCAGTGAGACCCTGTCTCTAAATAAAATGTTTTTAAAAGGGTTGGAGATGTGGCTCAGTGGTTAGGCAACCCTGGGTTCAATTCCCAGTCTTTAAAAAAAAACAAACCAACCAACCCTCCGTTTGGCCAGCAATCTATTTGACCACCGAGCAGTCATTCATCTTCAGAAGAGTCAAGCACCACACTCCTCCTTGGTGAGCCACGCCATTCCCACCAGGGGACCCTCCGCCCTCCCGCTGGCCAGCCATCACTCCTCCATTGCTCCATCTCCCACACCTGCACTGGTGCACCACCTCCACTCTTGCTGCTAAGGGCCCTGGAGACCCATGTTGCCTCCCGTGGTCCAGAGGCCTGGGCCACCGCTCCCTCCCTCACTCACCCCGGGGTCGGGTCACAGCCATGACCATGATGGGGACACCAACACCTGAGGCCAGGACCCAGATGCAGATGTTGATCAGCTTGGCCTTTGCGGGTGTGCGAAAGTCCAGGGCCTTGACCGGGTGGCAGACGGCGATGTAGCGGTCGACGCTCATCATGGTGAGTGTGAAGATGCTGGTGAACATGTTGTAGTAGTCGATGGAGAGCACGGCCTTGCAGAGCGGCTCCCCGAAGGGCCACGTCTCCATCAGGTACTTGGCACTCTGGAAGGGCAGCGTGCTGGTGGCCAGTGCGTCGGCCAAGGCCAGGTTGAAGATGTAGATGTTGGTGGCCGTCTTCAACTTCGTGTACCTTGGGAGGAAGTGCATGGATCATCATCCCATTTCACAGATCTCAGTTCTCACTAAACTCAGGGAGGTGAAGTGACTTGCTCAAGGTCACACAAAAGGTCAGGGGCAGAAGTGGAACCGGAACCTTGGACCATCTGGTTTGGTATCATTCCTTCTCACTACAACAGATGCATAAAAGGACTTCTCTGCTGTGGGTGACTTTGGCAGGAGGTATTTTAGGAAAATTCTCTTTTTTAAAAATTTTGTTTTAGTTGTGGATGGACCTTTATTTTATTTATTTATATGTGGTGCTGAGAATCGAACCCAGTGCTACACATGCTAGGCAAATTCTCTACCACTGAGCCACAACCCCACCCAGGGCAATTCTTATCTTCTGAGAGGTATTAAGCAACATGGTTAAAGGAAACACTAGCTCCAGAGAAAAACACATGTGGGTTCTAATCCTGCCTCCACTGGGTGACTCTGGGCTAGTAGCTTGAACAGTCTAAGCCTCAGTGTCCTTAATTTAAAAAGAAGGTAATACAGCCTCCTGGGATAGTTGTGGTTTTTTTGTTTTCTTTGTTTTGCGGTACTAGAGTTGTAAAAATTTAATGAGATAATACAAAACTTAGCCCTGAGTCCAGTGATTGGTGAACATGTAGGACAAGGGCTGGGGGTGTACAGGTCCTGGGTTCAAGTCCCAGCACCACAGAAAAGGGGAGGGAATAAAAGAAATCACTCAGGATAGGATAATCATTATTATTCTTCATCTATGCAAAATGAAGCTGGGCGCTAGACCAGAATGATTTGACTCTCTAGCTTCCACCACCTGCTTGGCCTTTGGAGAATATGATTGACCAACTCTGAGGAAGGGACTCTGCCTGGCAGATGGGCTGGGGCCCTAGACCTCTGGGCTGTCCTCCATGGTAGACCAGGGATCCTGGCCCTGCCTTGGCCCATGCAGCTGGTCTCAGGCCTGTGTAAGAAGCCTCAGTGCTGCCCCCCATCTCTCCAGGGGTGTGGGGAAGGTGAGTTACTGACGGTGTCACGCACCTTACCAGGACACGAGCCCAGGTGTCAAACCAGATGTGTGCAACCAAACTCTGCACCCGACACTCCCAGCACCCCCATGCTGTGTCTGCACCACCGCTGGCCCCTTGTTTGGCTGACATTTATAGCCATGATCCCTTCAGCATCAGGGCCTAGGCTGGGCACTGGGCAGCCTGAAGGAGACTGTCCCAGAGCAGGACTCATCACAGAAACACGAGGCACCGAGACAGAGGAAAGGACTCCTTTCACGAGCCAGGGCTCAGAGGAACCCAGAGAGGGTTGCACCACTGTGAGAGCAACTCTCATATTCCAGAGCAGGGAGAGTCTGAGAGATTGAGGGGAAGCAATTTTATCAATTAATTAAAATTAAATTAATTTTTAAAATTTAAATTAAATTTTAAATTTTTAAATTTAAATTTAAATTTTTAAATTTAAATTTTTAAATTTAATTAATTAATTAAAATTATAAATTAAAATTAATTTTATTACTATTATTAAGTCCAAGGATTCCCTTCACAATTACCAGAAAAACCTGTAAGAAATGCAGATTTCTCAAACCCACCTCAGATCTGCTTATTTTTTTTTTCCTTTTTGGGGTACCAGGGATTAAACTCAGGGGCACCTGACCACTGAGCCACATCCCCAACCCTATTTTGGATTTTATTTAGAGACAGGGTCTCACTGAGTTGCTTAGTCCCTCGCTTTTGCTAAGGCTGGCTTATGAAGTCAAGATCCTCCTGTCTCAGCCTCCTGAGCCTCTGGGATTACAGGTGTGCGCCACTGCGCCCGGCCCCAATCCCCTTTTATTTATTTATTTATTTATTTTTATTTTCTTTTCTTGTGCAGTACTGGGGAATCGAACTCAGGGCCTTGTGCTTTCCAGGCAAGCACTCTACCAGCTGGGCTATCTCCCCAGCCCAATTCCTTTTATTTTGAGACAGGGTCTTGCTAAGTTGCCCAAGCTGGCCTCAAACTTGCAATCCTCCTGCCTCAGTCTCTCGAGTTGCTGAGATTACAGGCATATGCCACCATGCCTGACTACTACCTCTTCATCTGTGGAACTGGGACCTGGTATTCTCCATCTTTAATAAGCACACCCCTACCACAAGGAATTCTTATGAATGCTAACATTTGAGAACAACTAACATATGTATCCATATGCCCATACTAGGGAGAGACAGGGAAAGTGAAGGCCAGAGAGGGAGGTGGCACAGCTCACCCAAGGTCACACAGCAGCAGAGCCAAGCCAAAACTTTAGACCTCCTTACCTCTCATGCTCTTCCCTCACTCTCCTACAAGGGTGGTGCCACGGTGTGTGCCTCTGTACCTCTCTCTTCCCCTTTAGAGTCCCTCATACGGCCCAGAATGAGGACACTCACTGCCGAACAAACTCCCATCTGCCAAAGCTTTTTTTTTTTTTTTTTTTTTGAGTTTAAGAAAGAAAAATGGACTTGCTCATTGTCCTCCAGGGCCAGCATCTGTCCTACTCCCTCTCAAAATAGCTGCTATTTGCTCTGGGGCTGGAGAAGCAAAAAGTTTTGCTGGGAGACAGCAGAATCGCAGGCGCCGGGAAGTGTCTTCAGCAGGGTGCGCAGCGCAGCTGCGTGGGAGGCGTCCCGGGCCCACAGCTGACTCCTCTAATTTCTCTGCTTTTACGCAGAACAATTCGAAGCTGTTCTTTGCCTGCTATTTTGATTTGTGCAGGATCCTTCCCTTCCCTGAGGGGGTGGGGTGCTGGGAAGCAAGAGCTGAAGCTGCTCTACCTGGTCCAGCGCTGCGGCCAGGAGGCCCCTCCCGGCAAGCGTCCCTGTCGCCTGCGCACAGCCGCGCCCTGTTGGATGACCTCTACAGCCAGGTTTCTCTCCAGCCCCAAGACAAAGCAGGCCCTGCTCTTGCTCTCAACCGCACCCCCACGTGATTCCCCAGAGGTGCCCTGTGTTCCACAACCTCTGGGACTCACCTGCCCCTCTCCTGGGGTCCTCAGCCGCACCCCGGCCTCTTTGCTGTTCCTCAGTCACGCCAAGCTCCGCTCCCATCCCAGGGCCTCTGGACTTGCTTTTCCCCCAATTTTGGCTGGCTCACTCCTTCACGAAATTGAGGGCCCTTCAAATGTCACCTCTTCAGAGAGGCCCTCCCTTATCACCCCCCTTCCACCACTGTCTCCTGGCACCTTTGCTTTGCTCCAGAGCATGAACCACTGCCTCACATGATCACTGGCCTGTCTTCTCTTCTGTCCCTTGGGCTCTGCCGCCCACGTAGGCTCCCTGAAGGAAGGGGACTGGGTCTGTTTTGTTTCTTGCAATCAACAATGCAAGGGTGGGTTCCAACACGCATTTGTCACAGGGATGTCTTTCTTTAAAAAATTTTTTAGTTGTAGATGGACACAATACCTTTATTTGACTTATTTATTTTTTTGTGATGCCGAGGATCAAACCCAGTGCCTCACACATGCTAGGCAAGTGCTCTACCACTGAGCTACAACCCCGCCCCAGGGATGTCTTTTTTTGGGGGGGTGGGGGGTTGGGGAGGTACTGGGGATTAAGTCCAGGGGTGCTTTACCATTGAGCTACATCCCCAGCCATTTTATTTTGAGTCAGGGTCTTGCTAAAGCTGCCCAAGGCTGGCCTCGAATTTCAGTCCTCCTGCCTCAGACTCCCTAGTGGCTGGGATTATAGACGTGTAACACTGTGCCTGGCTCACAGGGATGGCTTCCTCCATGACTCAGCAGCTCTCTCCAGGGCCAGGGCAGCAGCCTCCTGCCTACTCACCACCAGCAGCCTCTCTGCCCCAAGTTCATCACCCACACAGGTGCTCGCTCTGAAAAGCAGATCCGCTCGGGTACAACATTCTATGCCTCCCCATTCCCACGTGCTCAGATGCCTGCCTATGTCCAGCCACATCTGTAGCTTTTCAAACATCCTGTCTAGCAGGTTTCCCCTCCCAAGAGAGTCACTGAAATGGTTTGGTGGGGATCTTTCCAAACTGCATAAATGAAAGTAGGGTTTTTTAAAAATTTTATTTCTGCCAGTGTAACATGACTAAAGACTGCAAAAAACCATAGAAACCAATGAAAACAGTTGCCCCTCTGTTCACCCCTCCTCTCTCCTCTGTCCTGCTCCACAAGAGGTAACTGCTCTTAATGTGTGAGGTTTTTTGTTTGTTTGTTTTTGTTTGTTTGTTTTGTGTTTTTTTTTTGTTTTTTTTTTTTGTTGTTGTTGTTTTTTTTTTTGAAGTGCTGGGGATTGAACCCAGGGCCTGTGCATGCTAAGCAAGCACTCTGCCCAACTGAGCTACCTCCCCAGTCCACTGTTAATGTTTTTAACTATTCTTTTGGTGATTATTTCCATAATTCTAAAGTATATGCTTTAATGGCTATTTCTTTTTTTTTTAATATTTTTTTAGTTGTTGAGGGACCTTTATTATTTATTTATTTATTTATATGTGGTGCTGAGAATCAAACCCAGTGCCTCACACATGCTAGGCAAGCGTTCTACCACTGAGCCACAACCCCAGACCCAATTTCTTGATGTATCATCTTTAGAGAGTAATTATTGAAGTTTGTATTTGGTTAAGTAAGGCTGTGCAGCAGTAACAAACAGTCCCAAAATTTCAGTGGCTTAACAGATTGAAGGTTTATTTCCTGCTTTGCAGAATTCACTCAACATTGTTGGGATCTCATAGACCAAGAGGCAATTCCAGGCTGCTTCACTTTTGTGGCTCTGCCATCCTAACCCAGGTCTCCTTGATCACCTCAGAGGGAGCATGAGCATCTAAGCACTCATCTGACAACAGGACGTTACTTCCACCTGAGGCCAACCAGTCAGAAGTAGTCATATGGCACTGCCCACCTTCAAGAGGCCGGAAATAGTTTTCTGTGTGCTCAGAAGCAAGGAGAACCAGGTATTCGTGAACACAGGAATGTCCTGCACAGTTCCCTGTTATGGTGGACCCAATTCTTCCTCTTTTCATTCTCCAATATAATTTTATCACAATTTTAACTAAATCAATATTCAGAGTTAGTTGGGTATGGTGATACATATTTATAATCTCAGCTACTCAGGAGGCTAAGACAAGAGGATCACTTGGGCCCAGGAGTTGAGGCCAGCTTGGGTAACAAAGTGAGACTGTCTCAAAAAAATAAAGGGGGGGGCTGTTTACATTCTTTTCCTCTTCTTTCTTTCCTTTTGCTTTTTATTCACTTATTTAATTTTTCTGAGACAGAGTCTCACTATATTGCCCAAACTGGTCTTGAACGCATACATTCTTAAGATTTCATAGATGTTGTCCTTCCGTTTCTGAGCCTAAGAGTGCACTATAATTACACTTGTTTTATAATGTAGACTTTTATTTTCCTGGAGTTAATAATTGCCTCATTTTTCATTTGCTTAGTTCTGAGCACATATAGCTAAGTCTCTTCAAACATACCAATAGATCTGTAAAATGCCTTTTCCATGTAGTCACATCATCCACCCATTCTTTTTGTTTTCCTAATGATCTCCTGAACCATTCCTCCTTCCTCTCCTTTTCACTGAGTCTGGTTGCTATCTAGACAGCCGCACACTTCCTCTCCTCTGTTCAAGCACCTGTTTTCTGACTTGAAAATCTCCATTTCTCTTGGTTTATACCCTCATTTGTGGGGAGAAATCCTCCAGTCATTTCCTGAGAAAGGGAATATAGAGGCAGATTATTTTTTTTATTCCACTGCTTGTCTAAAAATGTCTTTTTTCTATCCTCTTTTTTTTTTTTTTTTTTTGTTTGTTTAACCATATCAGGAATAGTAGATGGAAATAATTTTCCATCAGGATGTTTTTTGGGTACTGAGGATTAAGCCCAGGGGTGTTTTACCACTGAGCTACATCTCCAGTTTTTTGTTTTTTTTTTTTTTTTTTTTTGGTGGGGCTGGGGATTGAACCCAGGGCCTTGTGCATGCAAAGCAAGCACTCTACCAACTGAGCTATATCCCCAGTCTCCAGCCATCATTATTTTTTGTCTTGATACAGGATCTTGCTAAGTTGTGAGATTGATCACAGGGTCTCACACAAGTGCTGTACCACTGAGTTATATCCCCAACCCTCTTTATTTTTATTTTTTTTATTTTGATACAAGGTCTCACCAAATTGCCTAGGCTGGCCTTGAACTTTCCATCCTCCTGCCTCAGCCTCCAGAGTAGCTGGGATTACAGGCGAGCACCACCAGCCTGGCCTTCCATCAGAATTTTGAAGGCATGGCTTCCTCATCTTCTAGCTCCCAGCATTGCCACTGAAGCATCTGAAACCATTCTGATTCCTGATAATTCATACATAATCTGTCCCGTCCACTGCCAAACTTTAAGGAACTTCTCCTTATCCTGGGTAGTCTGACATTTTGTGACAATGTGCTGCTTTATGGTGACTCTTGTTCGTTTGACCTGGACCCTCAAAGCCTGAAGACTCATGCTCCTGAGGATGAAATGTTCTTATATCATTTCTTTGATAGTTTCCTCCTCCGCTCTTCCGGGAACCCATGGAACACCCATCAGTCAGATGTTAGACTTCCTGGACTGATCCTCTAATTTCCTGATATTATCTTTTTGTTGCAGCCTCTGGAAATCCCCTTTTCATTATCTCTCAACCCTTCTATTGACTTTTTAAAAATTATTTTGACTCTTGTGCTTTATTTTCCCTGTACCCTTTCCTCTTCTCTTCTTATTCCTTCTTTTTTAATAGCATTTATAGCATCTTATTTCATGGACACCATCTCCTCTCTTAAGTCTCTGAGGACATTAATAACATCTGTATTTTCTTCCTCTCTCTGCATTAACGACTTACTTCGGATATCTTGGCTTGTTTGTCTGCTTTGTCCTCCCTCTTTGGTCCTGGAGATTCCCTTCAAATATCTGGTGAGACATGACTACAGGTTAATCTTCAAGTGATGCATTGAATAACTGATTGGTAGCTCTCTGCGTGTGTGTGTGTGTGTGTGTGCACGCGCGTGTGTGTGTCTTGGCTGGTGGGTTTTGCTGTGAGGTCACTGATAATCTGGCATTCACACCAAGGACCTGTGAACATCGGTTTCCATAAGCCTCTCCTCTCCTTTCTATGTCACCCACTCTGACTGTGAGGATTCAGGCTGCAGAGCGTAGGAAGGGAACTTCCATTTGGTATTTCAGTCTAACCCTTTCTGTGTCTACTGCCAGATTTCCTCCTGGTTAACTTCTCTGGGGACAGAATTTGGCTATCTTGCCAAGTGGAGGGGTGGTCACCTGGCTGTGCCAGGAGCAAAGCGGGGGTGGGGTGAAGGGTCCCATTGCCCCCTCTGTGGGCATCAACCTTGTGCCTGTTTTCAGTCCCACAGGTTCACCTTGCTCAGCTGGTTACTCTCCTTCCAATCCCTTCGTGACTTCCAAGATAAGGGCTGACATCTCTTGGAGAAGGTAAACTGAGGCAGAAGAGGTGAAGTGACTTTCCCAGGCCACATGACTAGTAAGACCAGAGCTGGCATCCCAATCCAGGCAGTCTAGTGCCAGAACCTAGTAACCACGTTGCTCTACTCCTCCTGGGGACTAGTTACCTCTCCTTCTACCTCCGCCTCTCATAATGAAAAGTCAAGGAATGTGGCCTTATTATAAGCTAAGAACTGTCTGCTTACCTGATCTTACCAGGCACTCTTAGGGTCCTGTTCGGATGAGGGATGCTCAATCTACACATAATGGGACAGTATTTGGGGATAAGGGCAACGATGACCATCTGGCCTCTTGGAATGTATCGGAGGGAGCACAAACTGAACAAACTGCAGCACTAACTAATATAGAGTTGCCCACTACTGCTGCTCAGCCATGATGCATAAGAACTCCTACAACTCAACAGTAAAAACACAACTTGATTAAAAAATCAGCAAAAGACTTGAACAGATATTTTTCTGAAGAAAATGTACAAATGGCCACCAAGCACAAGAAAAGATGCTCACTACCACTAAGAATTAGGGAAGTACAAATTAAAAGCACAATGAGATGCCACTTCACACCTGGTAGGATGAGTACGAGATATAAAACAACAGAAAGAAGCGTGGGCAAAGGTGTGGAGAACTTGGAACCCTGAGGCCTGTGGTGGGAGGGCAGAAGGTGCAGGCACTTTGACAAACAGCATAGCACCCTCAAAAAACTGAACTGTCGTATGACTTCATAATTAATCCTCTGGGGAGATACACAAAATAATAGAAAGCAGAGTCTTTTTTGGAGGGTGTACCAAGAACTGAACCCAAGGGCACTTAACCACTGAGCCACATCCCCAGTCCTTTATAAAATTTTTTTTTTATTTTGAGATAAGTTTTCACTAAGTTGATCAGGGCCTTGCTAAGTTGCTGAGGCTGGTCTCAAACTTGCAATCCTCCCGCCTCAGCCTCCCAAGTTTCTGGGATTACAGGCATGTGCCACCATGGCCATCAAAAGCAGTCTTGAAGAGATATCAGTACACCCATGTTCATAGCAACATCGTTCACAAGAGCCAAAAGGTGGAAACAACCCAAGTGTCCTTTGACAGATGGCTGGATAAATAAAATGTGGTATAGGTTGAATAACCCTTATCCAAAATGCTTGGAACCAGAAGCATTTCAGTTTTCAGATTTTGGAATATTTGCATACTCATAAGGAGATGCCTTGGGAATGGGATCCAAGTCTAAACACAAAATGAATTTATGTTTCATATACACATCGCCTGGAGATGATTTTAAAACACTATTTTTAGTGCACCTACTTCTTAACTGTGACCCCTCACATGAGATCAGGTGTGGAATCTTCCATGTGTGGTATCATATCGGTGCTCAAAAAGTTTAGAATCTTGGAGCATTTCAGATTTTGAGATTTTGGATTAAGGATGCTCAACCTACATATAATAGGATATTATTCAGTCTGAGAAAGGAAGGAGTTTGGGCTGGGTGCGGTGGTGTATGCCTATAATCCCAGCAGCTTGGGAGGCTGAGGCAGGAGAATCGTGACTTCAAAGACAGCCTCAGCAAAGTGAGGTGCTAACCAACTCAGTGAGACCCTGTCTCTAAATGAAAATACAAAATAGGGCTGGGATGTGGCTCAGTGGTCGAGTACCCCTGAGTTCAATCCCCAGTACCACAAAAAAAAAAGTAGAAAGGAAGGAGATTTTTTTGTTTGTTTTTGTTTTTAGCTGTAGGTAGACACAATACCTTTATTTTATTTTTGTGTGGAGCTGAGGATTGAACCCAGTGCCTCACTCGTGCCAGGCAAGCACTCTACTGCTGAGCCACAACCCCAGACACAAGGAAGGAGTTTTTTCCCCACTGATTCTGGGGATTGAACCCAGGGTCTCACACACTTGGTAAGTGCTCTGTCCACTGCTCTGCTTGAGCCACGAAAGAAGGAAATTCTGATATGCGCTACGTGGATGAACCTTGAGGCCATTGTGCTAAATAGAATGAGCCAGTCAAAAACCGTGAATGGGGCTGGGAATATAGCTCAGTTGGTAGAGTGCTTGCCTCGCATGAACAAGGCCCTGGGTTCAATCCCAGCACCACCAAAAAAAAAAAAAACTGTGAACGGGGTAGGATTTCTCTTACATGAGGTACTTAAAGGAGGCAGATTCATAGAGTCAGAAAGAATGGTGGTGGTCAGGGGCTGGGGAAGGAGAGGATAGGGAGGCATTGTCCACTGAGTACGGAGCTTCAGGTGGAGAAGCTGAAACAGTTCTGGAAGCAGATGGTGGTCACAGGTGCACAGCACTACATAATATACCATACATGTAAAAATACTTACTATGGTTTTGGTTTTAGGTAGGGTCTTGCTATGTGGCCCAGACTGGCCTTGAACTCCTGGGCTCCAGTGGTCCTCCAGTCTCTTCTCCCAAGTGGCTGGGACTACAGGCATGCGCTACTATGTTTGGTACAAAGTGGTTGTTGTTTACATTGTGTATATTTTCCCCGGGTTCCTGGTTGAGAGTCATACTGCATATTTTACTGGGAGAACAAATCTCTGTTGACATAAATCTTGAAGGAATAACAAAATAAGAAGAGAAATACCAAATGTTTGGGTCTGGGTTGATCATATATAAGTTACAGAATAAAACAAAAAATAGTTATGGAAAAAAAAAAGATCTGGCACCAGGCATAGTGGCACATGCCTGTAATCCCAGCAATTCTGGAGGCTGAGGCAGGAGGATTGCAAGTTTGAGGCTAGCTTCAGCAACTTAGTGATGCCCTAGGCTGCTTAAAATTTAAAAAACAAAAAGGGCCGGAAATGTAGCTCAGTGTTAAAGGGCCCCTGGGTTCAATCCCCAATACAAAAAAAAAAGAAAAAGAAAAAAGAAATAAAGAAATAAAGAAAAAAACAAAAAACAAAAAACTGGCAGGCAACCAGGGGAGTCCCAATACCATCATAGCCGATGTTAGGACTCCAACATATAAATTTGGGGTCGGGGAACACCAGCGGTAATCAAGAGTTCTCACAGTATTTATTTTCTAAACTTGAAAGTGGAGTAAGAAAATTCCTTAGAGCCATTCAGATCTTGGCTCCTGAGCCAGGCATGGTGGCCTGTAGTCCCAGCTGCTCGGAAGGCTGAGGCAGGTGGATCACTTGAGTCCAGAAGTGTAAGACCAGTCCTGGCAACATAGCAAAACTCCCTTCTCAAAACCAACAAAACAAAACAGATCTTGGCTCCTTAACAGCCATAGCCAAGTGATCCTGAACAAACCACTCCACCCTTTTGAAAACTGTTCCACTGGAAATTTTGGTGTACAATGCTGTGTAGGGGCCAATACACGAGAAAATATCCAGCTTACGGGCCACCCTGTAGGTGGGAAGTGGCAGCCCTTTCGTTTCTCCCCCTGATACGTGTTCTGCTTTTTTTCTCTTAAGGTTTAATCGTTGCCCTTTCGGGGGTGGGAGTATGGCTCAGCGGCAGAGCCCTTGCCCAGCACGCTCAAGGTCCTGGATTCGATCCCTGGCACTGCAGGGGGGAAAGAATTACCCATTGGACCTGACCCGGGAGTGAGGACCGGAAAGCTGTGGCTGAACTTCTCTTGACTCTGAGATGCTTTTAGGAAACCCTTGGCCGAGTCCAAATCCCCATTAGCTCCTATTGAGTTATGCGGCTGCCGGGGCACTTGCTCCCAACCAGCTCTCTCAGCCCTCTTGCTTCATTTAAAACACCAAGTGGTGGAACACGTCCATTTCCAAGCCCTAAATCCACTCTGCATTCTGTCACACCCGCCCCACTGCAGAGGATCATCACTACTTCTATTAATTTTCTTTCCATTTGGTGGAGGTTGGTTGTGCCATCCCTCTGCCCACACCACCCGCACGCCAGGCTCCGTCCCATCCACACGCCTCCCTGGGCCTCTGGCCTCTGGACAGCTGGCTGAATACCCTCATGCAGACTGACAAACAAGGTCTTTGTGAGAATCGTCTCCCCAGGGAACCCGGACTGTTGGTCACAGAGGCTGACATCTTAATTCCTGAAGCCCAGAAGGTGAACACGCCCATGCCTTGGAGGCAAGGATGAGGTTGGTCTGACAGTTTCTTTAACAATATCCTCAGGTGCCAGCTGCACAATGCCAAGGGCAGCGTGTGTGCTATCTCATCTCATCCTAACGGGACCTTGAGGGTTAATAGCAAACCCCTTCACAGGGGAGATAAAGGAGGGACAGTGACAAGATCCCAACTCAGATCCGTCTGGTTTCCAGAGCACAGGCTCTTAATTTTTTTTTTTTTTTTTTTTTTTTTTTTTTTTGGTGGTACTGGGGATCGAACCCAGGGCCTTGCAAGTACTCTACCATCTGAGCTATCTCCCCAGCCCAGGTCGGTGCTTTTGAAGTTCACTTTCCCCGGCCTCCTTGCCACCTGTCTCAGCTTTTTAACCAGTGGCCCTGGCCAGGGGCTCAGTTCAGAGGCCAGGGCTGAGTGGGATGAGCTGGTCCAGGGTGGGTTTGCTTCACAAAGTCCAGCCGTTCCTCACTCGTCCCCAGATCCTGCTGTGGTCCCAGGATTCAGCAGAAGCTTCAGAACAACGTCACAGGTACAACGCGGGACCCAGTGGGGCCAGGAGAGGTCAGCCCAGAACAAAATGTATACCTCTGTCTGGTATTTATGGACAATGACTCTGTGCCAGCACTTTCTCTGGCAAGATTTATGTACACCTGTGCTTTGTTTTGCTTCTTAATGGATGATAAACATCTGTCGGGTACCTACTGTGCACCTGGCTCTTGAAGAGCATTTTATGGCACTTAATCCTCACAGCACCCCATGAGGTAGACAGTATTTATTATCCCCAGTTTACAGAGAGCAGATTGCATTGTCCAAGGCTGCAGTCAGAAGGGGGCAGCGAGACTCAGAGCCAGGGTTCTGCCCTGAAATTCCAGTGCCTTCCTCTTGGCTTGGGTTTTAGCTTCTCCCCTGTGGGCTCGATGACTCTGTGGCCCTCACGTGCTCTTTGGCGCACCTCTTACTCATTCCTGGGTCCAGAAGCTATGGCAGAGCCTGGCACAGAGCTGGAAACGCACCTGTGGGATGAACACACGTCTCCCTTCCCCACTGGACAGGACAGCCCTCGGCAGGAGCCATGGCAGCTCAAGGCCTGCTACACACAGTGTCCTCTACAGGGTCTCTGTGTGCAGGTGTCAAGGTGCCCCAGTCCTTGGAAGAGTCACAGACAGAAGACATCAATCAGGGCATTGCTTCTCCCTCCCTCTCTCTCTCTCCTTCCTCCCTCCTCCCATCCTCAACCTGGACCAACTTATAGGCCCTGCAGGATGCCTGGGTCTGACCCTGTTTGCCCTGCGTCTGAAGTGACTCAGCTCTGTAGGGAGCGAGGGAGACATTCACTCAGATCATTTATCCAAGGAATCTCATTTGTTTCTAACGAAACTGAGGTTTTTGTTTCTCACTTATGCACAACAGCCCCTGGGGGTAAAGTGGGGGCAAGAGACCTAAACAAACAAACAAACAAAAAAACACACAATAGCATCAAGACTTCAGTCTGATCCACCTTGTGGCACCTTAGGATCCAAATGGAACAAAACAGCCTCAGCCCGGATTGAAACCCATAGGGGACCCTGACCAAATGCACTGCAGGTTGCTGGAGTATTCAGAATTAATTTTATTCCTAAATACTTCTTAAGCTCTCAAAAATAGCAGATGATCAATATAAAATGTTCACACAACACAGAATAACTTCATTAAAAAAAAGTTTTAAAACCACTGTTAACATTACAAACCATCATTACAGATACCATGCAGACCATTTTAGATAAAGAAGAGCTTGCTGTAAGATTGTTATATAGCTGTGTCTCTCAAAAATACACTGTGTAAGCCGGGTGCATGGTGCACGCCTGTAATCCCAGCAGCTCAGGAGGCTGAGGCAGGAGGATTGAGAGTTCAAAGCCAGCCTCAGCAATGGTGAGGTGCTAAGCAACTTAGTGAGACCCTGTCTCTAAATAAAATACAAAATAGGTCTGGGGATGTGGCTCAGCAGTAAAGTGCCCCTGAATTCAATACTCAGTTCAAAAAAAACACTGTGACCTTGGACTGGGGTTGTGGCTCCGTGGTGGAGCACTTGCCTAGCATGCATGAGGCACTGGGTTTGATCCTCAGCACCACATATAAATAAAATAAAGGCATTGGGTCCATCTACAACTAAAAAACTTTTTTTAAATACACTGTGACTATCTTTCCATATTTATAGATACAAATTAATTTTTGGTGACTGGTTGTTATTTTAGTCCAGGGGTCAACAAACTTATTCTGCAAGGGGTCAATAAAAAAATATTAGAATTTGCAGACCACATAACGTCTCTATCACGTATTCTTCTCCTTTGTTCTTACAAGCCTGCAATGGTGTTAAAAAAAAAAAAAAAAGTTAACTTTAGGACCATTGAAAAACCAAACTATGGTCTAGAGCTAGTCTCCTTTATGGCTCCTGAATAAAGTTCCTTCATAAATCCCCTTTTGGGCCTGGGGGTGTGGCTCAGTGGTAGCACACTTGCCTAGCATGCATGAGGCCCTGTGTTCCATCCCCAGCACTGCAAAAAATAAATAAATAAAACAAGATAAACTCCCCTACTGAAGGATATATTGGCCGTTTCCACTTTTTTGTTATTATGAATAATGCTGTGATAAACTTCTCTGGGCAGACAGATGGGCTCTTTGGGAAAAAATTCCTAGAAGGAAGCTTCATGGTGAGGGAAGAAAAAGGAAAGGGGGGCTTTGCAGATGCAATTAGTTACAATGAGGTCATATTAGATTGGGGTGGGCCAATAGAACCAGTATCCTTTTAAGAAGAGGAGAGAGCCAGGTAAGGTGGTGCACACACCAGGTAAGGCAGGAGGATTGCATGTTCAAAGCCAATCTCAGCAACTTAGCGAGATCTTGTCTCAAAATAAAAAATTAAAAAGGCAGGGGATGTGGCTCAGTGGGAAAGCACCCTGGGTTTGATCCCTGGGACCAAAAAAAGAAAAATGAAAGAAGAAGAAGAGGAAAGGACACAGAGATGCATCAAAGAAAAGAGACGTTTAAAAAAAAAACAAAAGGAAAATTAGTGGTAGCTACACACCAATGGATGCTGAGGATCGCCAGCAACCAGAAGCTAGGCAAGGAAGTCTTTCCCAAGAGCCTGCAGAAGGAACGTGGCCTGCTGACCCCTTGATTTCAAACTTCAAGCCTTCTAACAAGTTCTGTTGTCTCAAGTCACCAAGTTTACAGCAATTTGTTACAGCAGCCCTAGGAGACTCAGAGAGAGGAGTTGTCTATTTACCAGGTGTGGTCTAACACACAGAAGCAATGTCTGTTAAAATGGCTCCCCAGGCTGGGGATGTGGCTCAGTGGAAGAGCCCTTTCCTAGCACGTGTGAGGTCCTGGATTCAATCCCCAGTACAAAAAAAAAAAAAAAAAAAAAAAAAAAAATTGCTCCCCTTCCCATCCTCCCAAAAAAGGCCTCTTCTCATCTAAAATATAGCATGTTGCCTTGGTATTGATCCTAAAGAATTAAAGTCAGCCTAATGTAGCAATACACCATGACCATGCTCAGAGCAGTACGGTTCACAATAGCCAGACTATGGGACCAGCCTAGGTATCTGTCAATGGATGCATGGATAGAGAAAATGAGGTGTATGTACCCAATGGCGTTTTATTCAGCCATAAAGAAGAATGAATTTATGTCAGTTGCAGAAAAATGGATGGAACTTGAGATCATTATGTTAAGTGAAATAAGCCAAACTCAGAAAATCAAGGATCACATGTTTTCTCATATCTGGAATCTAAAGAGAAAAAGGGAAAAGAAAGGTGGGGGGAGGTCACATGAAAATCAAATCAGAGCGAGATGGGCAGAGTAGAGGAAAGAGACCAGGGGAGGGAGGCGGAGAGAGAAAGGGGGAAAACTGGGGAATGATATAACAACAAATCTCACCATTATGTACAATTATAATGTACCAATAAAAATATGAAAAAAATATGGCATATTAGCACTAAAAGTAAAAGTGGTAGGTGAGGATATTTTGAGTGTGGTTTTTTTTTTGCAATGCTGGGGATCGAACCCAGGGCCTTGTGTTTGCAAGGCAAGCACTCTACCAACTGAGCTATCTCCAAGCCCTTGAGTGTGTACTGTGTCACTCTCCCTGATCGGTGGCATACACGTGTTCATTCTCCCAATGAATCCATGCAACCACCACAGGAGGTATTATCAGTCCTACCTTGCAGGTGTGAATGTTGATGCTCAGAGAGGTGAAGTAATTCACCAAAAGGCACACAGCTCGCCCAGGGTCTAGGTTGACCCTCGGGTCTCTCACACTCCAGAGCCCACATGCCTGACCACTACCCCCTCTTCTCCCTCTATAAAAAAATTCAATCCTTTTGTTTTATAAAGGCACAGTTACAGCAGCGATCACAAAGTCCCTGCCTACTGCAGGGAACCAACAGCTTACACAAAGCGACTGCCAGCAGTTGGGGTCCAGCTGGGGCTCCCTCTATTTGCAGACAAAGGGTGATTGCTCTCCTGATGGGCAAAACAAGCCCGGCTGGGCAGCCAGGGCTGCAAGCTGTGTCCCTGCCCACCATTTAACAGGGGTGGCAAGAGGCCAGAAATTAATTAGCTGTCTCAGTTTTGGCAAAGCCGGAGGAAGGAAAGTGGTTAATTATAACGAGGCCCAGTGAGCATGTCACAGTAGAAGATAAAGGGCTGGAACCTGGAAATAAAGAGTCCCTGAGTTGAACATGAGTGGGGAGGCCAGCCGGGTCACACTCAGCAATACACAGCACAGATGCCGAGGTCAGTTCAGTTCAAGAACCACGACAGACTCAAGCGGGTCCCCATCACCCTGGCTCTGCCCTGGCTTAAGGTTGGCTGGACCACAGAGTGCGCAGCCAGAGCCGAGGGAGGCCCCCTGGGAGCAGGATCCACAAGTGCCTGCGACTCTGGAAACAGGACACGACCTTCCTACCAACTCCTATGTCATGCCACCTGAGTGTCAGAGCCTCAGGTGGGCTCCACCTATAAAGAAGAGAGAGTTCCCCCACCCCACACCCACTCAGGGGTGCAGAGAGAGAGACAGATGACTGATCAAGTGTTCGAAGTAGTGCAAGGTCCCTGCTTGGTGCGGGGACACACAGGGCACCATGGGAACCCAGACGAGGGCTGCATTGGTTAGGGCCATCAGTGGCTTCCTGGAGGAAAGATTTAATAAGCTGAAAAGCAATGGGCGCCTCTGAGGTTCCGACACATATTCCCCTCTTGTCTCTAACTGGAAATTTTTTATTACCTATCCCAGTAACTTCACAGCGGGAATCTCAGAAGCAAAGTGCCAGTTTGATATTTAAGAAATACTTGTGATTCTGCCAGCGGCTCAGGAGGCTGAGGCAGGAGGATCACAAATTCAAAGCCAGCCTCAGCAACTTAGTGAGGCCTTAAGCAACTTAGTGAGAACCTGTCTCAAAATAAAAAATTTAAAATGGGGTGGGGGGACTGGGGATGTAGCTAAGTGGTTAAGCACCCCTGGGTTCAATCCCTGGGGATGGAAGGAAGGGAGGGAGGGAGAGAGAGAAAGATGGAAGGAAGGAAGAAAGGAAGGAAGGAAGGAAGGAAGGAAGGAAGGAAGGAAGGAAGAAGAAGGGAAGTAGAGGGGAGGAGAAGAGAGTGGAGGGGAGAAGAGAGAAGAGAAAAGAAAAGAAATATTTGTAACTTGGGAGGCTGAGGCAGGAGGATTTGCAAGTTCTGGACCAACCTCAGCAACTTAATGAGACCCTAAGGACTTAGCAAGACCCTGTCTCAAAATAAAACTTAAAAGGGGGCTGGGGATGTGGCTCAGTGGTTAATCAACCCTGGGTTCAATCCTCAGTACCAAAAAAGAAATAGTTAGAGATGCTGCCCTTAGGGACAGGGACTGAGCCAGGAAACAAGGCAGAGAAAGAGGGGAACACAGATTCTGCCCTCAGGGAGCAACCAGTAAAAGGAAAAGCAAACTCAAAAGTAAGCCATGGTAAAACCTTGTTTCATGACCATCTATTTCTGTGTATGTCTCTGCTGTGGTTCAGATGTGGACTGTGTCCCCAAGATTTTGTGAGTTAATGTGAGGCATTAAGATGGAAATAAGCCAAATATGGTGTTCAGAGGGGGCCGCCTAGGAGCCACTAAGATAAGGCGACCTCATGATTGAATCCTGGTGGTTTTACAAGAAGAGGAAGGAAAAACCAGATGTGGTGGCACTTGCCTGGGGTCACAGCTACGCAAGAGGCTGAGGCAGGAGGATCAACTGAATCCAGAAGTTTGAGGCTAGCCCAGGCAACAAAGCAGGACCCTCTCTCAAAGAGAGAGAGAGAGAGAGACGAGACAAAAACAGACACAAATACACCTCCATGTTCCCCTTCTCTTGTGATCTTGTGATGTGCTGCACCACTTCAAGACTCCACAAACAGGGCTGGGGCGATAGCTCAGCTGGTAGAGTGCTTACCTCGTAAGCACAAGGCCCTGAGTTCGATCCTGAGTTCAATCCCCAGTACCACAAAAAAAAAAAAAAAAAAAAAAAAAGACTCCACAAACAAAAAGGTCATCAACCAGATGTGGTCCCACAACCTTGGACCTACAGAACCATGAGCCAAAATGAACCTTTTTTCTTTATAACTTACCCAGTCTGTGGTATTGTGTTATTAGCAACAGAAAACATACTAATACAGTCCCGCCTTTTCCTGAGGGTCCAGCACTGGACAAAGACACTTGATTCACATCGATGAATTTAACAACTGACCACAGAGAGCACATGTCCGTGGCATTTGTCAGAAGACTCAGAGAGGCGGAGAAATGTACCCAGTGTCACACCAGCCACAGGCTGTAGTACCAGGACTCCAGCCCAGGTCTGTCTGATGGGTTACGTGTCAGCTTGGCGAGGCGACAGTCCCAGCTATTTAATCAAATGCTGCTCCATCTGTGGCTGTGACAGCACTCGGTCATTGGGGCTCCCACTGCTAATCAGTTGACTTTAAGTGAAGGAGATTCTCCTTGGTGACTAGGTGGCCTCCTCCAATCAGCTGAGGGTGTTAAGAAAGCACTGAGGTCTCCCAAAGGGAGCAGACATCCCACCCGGGACAGGTCTGCAGCATCCTCTCTGGCCTGCGGGTGTCCAGTCCCGCAGCCTGCCCTGCAGATGCCAGTCTTGCCTTTCAGACCCAATGACAGCAGAAGCTAACACCCAGAAATATGCCCCACTGGTTCTTGTGCTGATAGGACCGTAACTGACATAGACCAGGCCAAGGCTGGTGCCAGGGAGACACCAGGGAGACACAGTCTCCTCACCCAGAAAAGAACAATGACAACCACTTCCAGGCTGGGTCGAAGGAGGGGTCGACATGATGAGAGGCAGTGTGACAGAGTGACAAGAGGGCAGGCTGCAAGTCTGTGGGCAAACATCTTTCTTCTGTGAGCCTCAGTTTTTTCACCTATAAATTGGGCACACTAAATCGTTACCATCTCATAGAAGTATCGTGAAGATTTGAGATTTGGCACTTAATACTTTCTACACAAACACCTTTTTTCCCCTCTGGTATGGGGGATTGAACCCAGGGGTGCTCTACCACTGGGCTACATCCCCGGTTCTGTTTATTTTTTATTTTGAAACAGGGTCTCGCTAAGTTGCTGAGGCTGGCCTCAAACTCAGGATCCTCCTACCTCAACCTCCTGAGTTGGTGGGATTTCAGGTGGGTGCCACTGCACTTGGCTCATTTCTGAGTTCTTAATGATTTTGAGGCCTTCCTCTCTGCCAAGTTGATGGTTCAATCCCACAATTCCATATAAAAAGAATGCCCACAAGTTTATTAGTCTTAGTAATCGATATGTGGATGTGACACAGTTTGTCTAAACCATCTCCCCCAAGGGACATTTTTTGAGGACAAAGGGTCAGGAAAGCCCTGTGCAGAGCACTTCATACACATTCTCTCATTTGAACTGCACCTCCCTACCTGGGAGTTTATGAGTCTTAACGTAAGTCTGCTCTACTCCAGACCCTCTCCAGATCCCTGGTCGCACGGAAGTCATTTCTTTACAGCAG